>NC_133620.1:408292733-408892733 GCF_048593235.1 Sminthopsis crassicaudata
TTTATTGACCACAAAATACCAGTATGTCATGGAGATAAATACTTTCTGGCCTCAAAAATAAATGCATTAATTTTTTTTTTAATAAAATGTTCCTTGTATATATTTTTTTTTTTTTTGGTATGCAGCTAAAGAGACTGCCTATCTTGCCTGTCCTATGATTCTGACCTTTAATGACCCATTCTCAGGAGTGAATACCCATAACCTCTCTAGGGAAGAAAATAGGAGGGGCAGCACCAATGCTGGACTGGCACCCATCAAATAAGTACAAAACATTCTCAAGCCTGTATAAACTTGATTATCTTGCACTCATTGTATTATTTTCTATTTCAATTATGTAGAAAAGCATTTTGAAATTGACTTTCAGTTTAGTTAAAAACAGGGAAGTTTGCTTATATGTTAGCCAGGAAAGAAGAAGCCTAGTCAGGTTTATTTGGAATTTAAGATTAAACTAGTAGTAATAAAGAAAAAAATAAATCCTTTGGAGGCAATGGTTTTTATTTTATGTAAAATGGCCACTATTTTCAGCCTACAAGATCCATTTCTTCAATAATATGCTCTACTTTAAGTAAATCTGATATGCAAAAATGTAAATTTATATAAGTGATCTATGGAGAAAAGAGAAAAAGAAGGAAAGAAAGGCAAGTGCTAGCCACCTTGTTATTAGATTTTATCCATTTCATTCTCCTTTGGGAACTTGTTACATCCAGGTTCCAGGTTCTTTAACATCCTCAAATCTCTTCCTTTCTATTAATCTTTAATCAGGTATAGGCCTTTCTAAATATGAAAAGGCTGAATGCTTTGCCCAACACTTAACCCAAGTATTCCTTCAAGTTACCATCCTAAAAGGAGGTTCTATCTACTGGCACCAATTCTCTCAAAAATGGTTAATGCAATATTCTCAAATTTTTTTCATATATTTGTCTCATTTCCCTAATTAGATTGTAAACTCTTTGATGGCAGAGATTATGTATACTCTTAATGTGCCTAACAACATTATATACAAATTAGACATCTGACATTTGATTAAAAAATTAAATGAATGAGGATTCACTACAAGATTATTTTAAATAATGACTAACTCTTCCATATTTGAAGTATTCAGTTTATTATAATTCAACTCATACAACTTTCCAAGAACATATTACTACATGCTCAGCCTTCTTCTCATGACCCTATCAGAATCTTTTCCCTTTTCAGGATTGTTATCTGAAAGAGTTAAGAGGAAATGAATATGATGAGCATCTAAGAGTCAAGCACAAGGGCTAATAATTAGAGAGAATTTACTAACCTAGGCCTGCTCAGACTGGATCCTGGAATTCTTACATTTTATTAAACTGGGAGCTTCACTTCTTGGCTGAGCATTCATAAGGATAATCAATGCTGACTCCAACTTACTTGTCCAGCCCGGTCACCTGACTTTCCTACAAACATTTTATCTGTTTCAGTGAAACCCAATGTTTAATCTCATTTCCCGTTCTCTCAGACATCGGCATATCCTATCTGTCACTAATCCTCTCTTCAGAGGCCCAGTTTAGGGGCTACAAAATTTTCCTTGAGCTTCTGCCTCTCATCTCCCAAAGCTGGGAAGCTATGCTCACTTCCTCAATTGCATCATGTTGGATTATGTTGCAGACTCAACCATCCAGCTAGACTATAAGCTCCCTAAGGAACTGTCACTTCCCATCTTTGTAGCACACTGCACACAGTAGGTACTTAATAAGTGTTCAATTGAAGCAATAGAGCATGTACAAAAAGGATGCTCACTGTATTACAATCCTATATAATATAGCTACAACAATGATGTAATGAGAATGTCTCTAAGGGGAGGAATTTTCAACCAAAGCTCTCCTTTCCACAGCACCAGCAGCCTTACTGCTTTCCTTGCCTTGCCACTGTGGCTTTTTGGAAGCAAGAAGGGACTTTTGCAGCAGATGCTTCCATGTTAACAGCGAAAAGCAGAAAAATGAAAAGAGAAGAACCTATATTAAGTAGAAGTCTATTCATCCTTCATGTAATTGCCAGAGGAACATTCCTAACCCATAGGTCTCCTTTGGCATTCCACAGCTCAGAAAGCTTCAGTGGCTCTCTATTGCCTGGTGAGTAAAATCCCAGAGACCTCTGCTTGCATCTGAAAACTCTTCACAACCTGGCAGTTCAATTTCCCTTTAACTCTGACTTTGGGATTTCCTCCCAATGAAGGAAACTCCCTCTACCAATGTAGCTTGCACCTGTTCTCCTTTAAGAACTGAGAAGCTAAGAGTTTTGGCTCAGGACTGCAGAGCTAGGAGGGGTCAGGGGTGGATTCGAACCGAGATTTTCCTGGCTTTGAGGACGTTCTCTCCACTATGCCATTCTGTCACTGTCAGGGCAGAGGGACAAAAGTTCTGTTTGGTAAAAAAAAAAAAAAGGCAGCTGCAATCAAGAGAAGCTTCCTTAACTATGTGTTCCCTTCATCAATGGGTCTAGAGAGCAAGGAAGCATTGCTGTAAAAGTCTCCCCCCCCCCCCAAGTTGTCCTCTACCTGACTGCCTCTGTGACTTTCCTTAAGGCCAGGTCTGATATCAAGCTACTCTCCTACACAATCACTCCTGTGGCCACCAGGATGAACTAACAGCTCTTCTACTTGGCTTTTAAAAACTTTCACAGAGTGGCTCAAAGCTATCTTTGCAGCTTCATCCTAAACTATTAGTCTCCTATTCATCCCCTGGGGTCCATTCAAAGGACCTGCTCCCTGTTTCTCAGATACCATCCTCTATCTCCTCTGTGCCTTTGTCCAGATCATCTTCCATGCTCCTTCAACCCCAGCCCCTCAGAGAATCATCTAAGACAAACTTCAAGTCCCCAGTACCCTTCTCTGGCCCCCAGATCACCCTGCATTTATTCTGTATATACAGACAGCTACAAGTCTCCTCCAATACAATAGTCCTTTGATACCAGAGATTGGTTCATTTTGGGGCTTTGCATTTCCAGTTTCTGGGCCCGAGGGTACAGAGTAGGCATTCAATAAATGATTATTGTGTTGTGCCACAGTCTCCTCTAACTGTCCTGCCTCAGTTTCCTTGAATTGTCCTGCCTCAATTTCCTTGAATTGTTCTGCCTCAATCCCTTGGTTGCAACCACCCTTTTCTGCTCATTAGAACTGAGATAATTAGGGCTATGAGATCTGGCATTCCAAAAGATAAAACTCCAGATGTCCTATCTCAGGTACCTAATTGGTTTCTCTAAGTCCCAGACTTCCTGGCTCTAGTTGGACACCTCCTAAGTCCACCCAATTTGTCTGAATTTATGGTCCTATCCCCAACTTGTCAGAACTGGATTGACCGTCTCTTCTTAGAGATTCCTGTTCATTAGAGTTTGGACTCCACTACCCACCTCCTGACTCTGTCTATCTACTGGAGCTTAGAGCCATATATAGAGAACTCACATTTGCTGCTGGATGCTTTGGACATTAGCCCTGGGGGCAACATGCCCCCAGCACAATCTCTCCCTCTTAAATAAAATATTAAAAACTCTCTAATCTCTATTTTGCCTCAGTTTCTCTCACATTTGAATAATTTTAATTCATGAATTAAAGGACAGTTTACCTGTCCAAACTGTAGATAGATGGGTAAGAGATAAAGCCAGAAGAGTAGATTCCTAACAAATCAATTAAAAAGTATTTATAAAGCATATATTACCAGATGTATTTAAATATATCTGTTAAGTCACTTCACTTCTCTGTACCTCAGTTTTCTCAAATGAGGAGGTTATACTTAATACCTACAAGATCGCCAATTCCAAATCTATGTAAGGTGCATCTGTCAGTGCATAAAAACCCCATCCCCAAATCCTGAATGGAATTCTTATTCCCCAATAGTATCCCAACAAGGATAGGAAGAGCGGATACATCTCCTCTAAAAAGGGAACAATGAGGTTTCTATTTTACTCTTTTACTTCTTCTGCTCCAACTTCTGCTTACCTAATTATCTAGTGCCAAGGACATGAAGAAGCACCATAAAAAAATTATAGAACTGAGATTCATCCCTATGACTGTATAGAGCATCCCATACTTTAGTTTCACATGTGATACCTGACTGATATACAATTGATTTTTTAAGCTTTGAATAATTAGATTTATTCCATTTCTACCTACTATTGCACAACTTCTCCATTCACTTGAATCATCCACAGGTGTGGACTGAGTCACATTCTACTAAGGAAGCAGTATAGGTTCATTCTGCTCCTGACAAAGATCTGGATACTACATTCATTGTATAAATAACACTGGATTTTAAAGACTGAACTTTACCAGAAACTTTCATTTCTTCTCTTTCATCAGGATTTATCTTTTCTACTGCATGAGCTACAGTACATTCCAAGACATCTGGCAGCTCCTATAATAAAGAGATAAGGTTTAAGAGTAGAGTACGTAAGATAATTATTAGTGAGTAATTATGTTTTTCTCCTTAATTTGTTATTGTTCAGTCATCTCAACTCTTTATAACTCCTTTGGGGCTTTTTTGGCAAAGATACTGGAATGGTCTCCAGCTCATTTTACAGAAGTGGAACAAACAGGGTTAAGTGACTTGCCCAGGGTCACACAGCTAGTAAGGGTCTGAAGTTACATTTCAACTCAGATTTTCCTGACTCCAAGCCTGGGACTCTATCCACTGTGCCTCCTAGTTGCCCTTTCCTTCTTAAAGCTAACTGCTTTTGAATCAAGGCAACCATAAGCAAATATTATATCAGAATATAATGAAAACAATGGAAAATTTTGCTAAAGAGTAATACTTGCCTAAAAAAAAACCATAAGCAAAAAAATAGTACTTCAAAAATTAAAAAAAAAAGAGAAACTTTTAAACAAATTTATTAGTAGTAGTATTATTATTTTCATCATATAACTGATAAAAAGTTCTATTGTGCCTCCAATACTACTCCACAAAATTTCATATTAAACTATAATTATAAAAGAATTCCAATGAAATTTAAATTTTATGAGATGACAGTAATAAATGGTTGGTAAATATGGATTTAATATACTTAATTTACACTTGTAATATTTCTTCTCTGAAGATTTCTTGCATGGAGACTTTTTGCAAATCATCATAGAATTATCAAATTTCAAAGTTCGAAAGCATCTCTAAAGGCATCTGGTTTAGCCTGTTAACTAGTAAAGTAGAGCATTGCACAACATACTTGCAAAGGCTGGGCTGGAAGGGAAATGGAGTCTACCACTCTGCAAGGTCCCCCACTTCCCTTTTAGATAGAAAGTTGTTTTTTTCCCCCCAAATCAAAATTAGCCTTTACAATTTCTAACTTTCCTCTTAGTTCTACCTTCTAAAACCAAGAAAACCCAATGTGATTCTTCTCTTACACCAATACCAATCTTTCAAATACTCAGACAGCCACCAAGTCGTTTCCCTTCCAGACCAAGCATCCCCAGTTCCTTCAACTGACTTCTACATGTTATTGAGGTTCTTTGCTAACCTGCCTGCTCTCTCTCAGATGCACTCCAGATCATCAGTGCTCCTCCCAAAATAAGATACCCAGAGTGAACCTGAACTTCAAGATAGGGCCCATTCAAAGTCTTGTCTTTCCTAGGATGGCCTAAGATTTAGATCCACCTTACAGATTGAACAGAAAACAGATTTTTTTAAACGATTTTTAAAAAACGATTAATAGTGTTTAATTAATGGCATAACTAGGAGTAATCAGTAGAAATATATGCAGTTACTGATAAATCCTTCTGGCTCACGGTCCATTCATTTCCTCCTCTATACCTATTATAATTTCTGGCTGTGGTCGGTAAACTAGCACAATGTTTAAAAATGACGATATAAAGAATATTCCAAGTCTTAATGCCATTTTAGATTTGAAAAACTTAAAATTGGAATACCATCTAAACCAATATCTACAAATATTTACATTAAAAAACACATTAAATATAAAAATTATGACATCTTCATCACTTTCTCTCTCTGACTGTCTCTCTCTTGTCATTTTAAACATTTCCACCAAAAGTTAGCTTATGGACCATTAGTTATTCAAAGATCTCAATTTCTGTGTCGCAATTTCTGAGACACAAAAGTGTCATGTTATAGTATTTAGGAGAAGCTGCCTCAGGGCCAAGAATACTTTGATTCAAGAACCACCTTTGACTGATGTGACTCTGCTCCAGAAAATGCTTTAAAACTATCAGCTGTAGAGCAGATGCCAACCTGCATTCATAGGGAAGGTTTCCTTACTTAATAATTCTCTATGGCAAATAAATTGCAGTTACATTCTCCTCTCCTATATGTATAAATACACATAAATGCATGCATATGTATATGTATAAATATGTATATATATACATATATATATACATTTTATATTAAATAAAACTATCATTAGATCATTAAAATTTTATTAGGGACAGTTCTATTTTGACGTTAGTGCTAGTAGAATGTTTCTTTTGATCAGTTGTTCTTTTGATCCCTGGTAATTCAATGAAAACAAATCTCCATTTATCAATTGGAATTTTTATGTTAGTCCATTATGTCTTGCTCACAAAAATGAAGACTTTTTCTGGAAAAGACATAATTAACTTTATGCTTATTTCTCTACTGATATGAACAATTCCAGCACTAATATTCAATTACTTACATATATTTAAACTTTAAAGAAAATCATCATTTCACTTACACGAACTAAATCAGGGCTGATTTGGGAGCTCCATTCATTCAGGGTTTTCTGAATACAATCTCGTAGCTGAAAAATAATAATTATAATTATTATTCCATATTTAAATAAAGAGATAAATCAGCTATCAGACAGTCCAATATTATGTCTCGGAACAGGCCTTACAAGCTCTGACTTCAAGACCTGACAGCCACATCCTGACTGTGTAAGGTTAGTGCCCCAGATAATTATTGAAAACCACTGTCTGAACAATAGTCTCTTGTCCACAAATAGTTTCTGTCCCTAATCTGGACAGAAAAAGAACAAGCTAATTAATAAAAATGATTAATAAAAAGCAATCACAAGTTCAGAGCTGGGGGCAGCTAGGTGCAGCCTTGAATTCAGGAGGACCCAAGTTCAAATCTGAACTCAGACACTTAACATTTCCTAACTGTGTGACCCTGGGCAAGTCACTTAACCGCAAGTGCCTCAGCAAAAAAAAAAAAAAAAAGTTCAGGCTTCATGTTATCCAAAGGGTCAAATCTATACCTATTTTCCATTTTAGAGCTGAAGTTGAGGCCATTTTATTTTTAAAAATTAAACAGTACCAGTTAAAATATCTAAAATTTGTAAGTTCATTCAATATATAAAGGCATTCAAGCAGAATACCGTTTTAAAGGGCAATGTCTTAAACACTTCAAAATTATATAATCTTAGAACTAGAAGAAGAAAACTTAGTTAAATCATGCCTTTCTGGTTTGGTAGAGAAATATCTAAAATGCAAGAATCAGTTTGAATAATATCTAGTAATTAGTATGAGTTATTCACTGAGAATTGGGAAAGCATCTCAAGCAATTATTGAACAGCCATAACAAAAATCACAGACTCCTATGTAATGTTCCTACTGCTGCCCCAAAATAGATATAACAAGCAAGAAAAATAATGGATTTCAAATTCCCCAAGGGCGATGACAACGTCCTGTTCATTTCTGTAATCTGCCCAATGACTTCTAGCATGGTGATTAGAATATAGAAGGCTTGAACAACTGTTATGAGTAATTAGATTCAAGGTTCAGAATTAGAAACATCCTTTCTGCTAGGAATAGGACAGCATGGACCATGGGCTTCTTCTCTCATTATCTGGACTGAGATTGCATATGACCAAAATCTTGGTTTCTATTACACAACTTCCTAATGTTTTACAAAAAGAGGTTTATTTATTATCAATTTTAAAAAACAAATATAATTTATTGGTTTGTCAACCACTATACTTTTTGGAGAGAGATATATATGCTCATCTGTAGATATTCTTTGTGGACCATGATGCAGTAAAAAAGTGTATGGGTGTTCAATTCTTTTGTGGCCTTGTGCCTCTATTTTCTCATTTGCAAATAAAGAGAATGGATTAAATGATGTATAAGGTTCCTCTTCCAATTCTAAATCCATGAACTTATAATAAAAATTCATGAGATACATACATGATTTTTCTGGAGAGTACTGATTATGCTAGGAACTGTGTTATAACATGAGCTAAAACAGGTAAAACCTAGTCCCTGTTCAAAACGGAGCTCCCAGACTAATGAAACTGCAGAGCTAAAAGTCTCCAACCTTTCCATGAAGAGCACTTCCACTGGTGGAGGTCCAAGTCATTTGGATTTTCCTTGTAAGTTTTTTCAGGTGAGGAGGGTAGTGAGTTATATGTCCATTATCTAAGGACCTACCTGGCTAAATTCAGGTAGGCTTAGCATAGAGAAAGCTGGCCGCAGGTAAAGTTCCACGCCCCCCCCCAAAATAACATAAAAAACATGTCTGTTAAATGTGGAAATTGAATCAGGGATCTTTTGAAGTATAAATTAATGGTATGCTTTAACTGATCAAATTCCATTTCAACAAAAAAAAATAGATAAAAAAGATTTCAAAGTCCTACATATTCATGGTCCACTTATTTCATATAATATTTGATAAAATTCAACTTTAGTAAAGCAAAAGAAAACAAAAGTGCTCTGAACTTTATGGTAAAGGGACTTACAGGGTAACTTTTTTCATCCAAAGATCTCATAACAATTTTCATATGCAGATCAGTGTGGAAAGAATGAATGTATTTACTGAATCTAGAGGTGCACATTCATTAAAAAAAAAAAAAAAGCAACTAT
Organism: Sminthopsis crassicaudata; assembly: GCF_048593235.1. Lineage (NCBI taxonomy): Eukaryota > Metazoa > Chordata > Mammalia > Dasyuromorphia > Dasyuridae > Sminthopsis > Sminthopsis crassicaudata. The sequence continues at coordinate 408,301,525 of NC_133620.1, forward strand.
TGAGATGAAGGTATATTGGTTATGATAGAATGTGGACACACAAAAAAAGTACAGGTTTTGATTACTTATGTCTATTAAAGCTACATCTAAAAGATCTTGTTTGTAAAAGTGCACTGATTACTAACACTAAGCTTAGCTGGACTCAGACTCAGAACAAATGGGAAGTACAGTAGTTTAAAAATCAATCATTTTTGGCAGGTGTCCTTTTGCAATACCCAGGACATACCTCACAGAATTATATAATCATACAAGAAATAGCATGTTATGAAATGTATTTCCTTTCTTGTTAACAAGGCAATAAGGGCTTATATGTAAATTTAACACTCTTTTGCACTCTTTAACATATTCATGGTAAAATTTTAAAATATGTACTAAACCCCTCAATATGTATCTAAGTCAGCCACTAGGTGGCACAGTGGACAGAGTGCTGGGCCCAAAGTCCAGAAGATTTTGAGTTCAAATGTGAGCTCAGATACTTTTTTTGTTGTGTGATCCCCTGGGCAAGTCACTTATCCCTGGTTTGCCTTAATTTTTCACCTGTAAAATGAGTGGAGAAGAAAATGGCCAACCTTTCCAGTATCTTTGCCTAGGAAAAGCCAAATGGAGTCAAGAAGAGTGGGGCATAACTGAAATGACTTAACAATAACAATGTACCTAAGCTCCTTCCTCCAGGGAATATAAGCTAATTTTATAGTCAGTCCAAGCAAAACATAATTAGAAAGGTAAATTTATTACAAGAGAATATACTGTATTTAGAAGAGCCAGACTTTCCAGCTCCTGCCTGACTCAGGGTCTTCCATCTTTCCTAATGCAAAATGACTCCCACCTGGGCCAGGTCCTGGCCCTGGCAATATCCACTTTCTGCTAATTTGACCTCAGGGGTTCTGTCGCCTGCTGGGCCTGGGCCTTGAGGGATGAAGAAAGCTGGTATGGAAAGGAAAGAGTCTTCTTTGTTCTTTGAAACAAGTTCAACTTTCAACTGCTGCTAAACCCTCTTCTGCCTAAGCTTCCCCATCTGATTCTGGACTTACTACACTGCTTCCACATAGATCTCCAAGTCTCTTTGGGAAGAGGGTGATGCTTTCCACTTAATAATAAATATTCTTAACACCTGGTCCCATCCTTTAAGTCCAGGTCATTCAGAACTCCTCATCCAAACCTCCATTCCCCAACCCTAGCTTCCCAATTTCTTATTCACATCCATTCAAATTTCACCACAAAATCTCAACCAAAAATGTCCCAGCCCTTCCACTATTCCCTCTGGAATGCCTATTCCACAGGCAACAAATTTCCCTTTATCCTTAAATCTTGTTATGGAAACAGTCTTTTTGATCACCCGTCCAGTCCTGCCTGCACCTCTATTCATTCTCCTCAGTTCACTGATCAAGACATAGGAGTTGGAATGCTCCTTGCTTGTCTTTCAGACATCTGGAACTGGATGTCCAGTAAACATCTTAAACTTAACATGTCCAGTGGAACTCATTACCTTTCCCCTAAACTCTCCCTGACTCTTCCCGTCCCACTTATTGTAGAGAACACCCCCATTCTCCCAGTCTCTAAGGTCTGAAACCTGAAGTTGTCTTGGATTCCTCACTCTCAGCTCTCTTCCCCATATCCAATCTGTTACCAAGTCCTGTCGAATTCACCTTTGCAAGATCTCTCTTCTGAACTTGTCACCCCTCCAGTAAAGACCCTCACTGTAGAGGACCAAGTGTTCTTGAAACAAGTAATCTTACAACAAGGTGTTAACTCAATGGAATTAAGATAATGATTCTCTCATGTACTTAGTACTTAGTATAGTTCTATAAATTGCCACCTATTCTACAAGATTGACACCTATGATGATGTTTTTACAATATAGTATATAAGAGCTAAGAGATCTGGGAGGGGAAACAGACTCGGAGATAGACAGAGGACTAGAGGCTGGAGCTCAAGCTCTTGGAATCAGACATAGACTGGAGGACAGATTTGAAGACAGAGACCCTTGTGGTGGCTGGCCTGTCCTCCTTCACAGTCTGTCTCCTTCCCCTGGGGTTGGACTAGCTTTCTGGGGTATCTTCAAATGGGCCTTGGTCTTCTTACTGGAGAAGTGAAGGAGGACAGGACAGCCACCACAAGGGTCTCTGTCTTCAAATCTGTCCTCCAGTCTTCCCCTAGGTCTAACTCTGACCTCTTAAATACTCCATTACAATTAAATCCAAGAGTATAAGCCAATTATTAGGGAACCATTATTTGTTGTAAGATTAAATCAATCATAAATGGTCAAAGGATATGAACAGACAATTCTCAGATGAAGAAATTGAAACTATTTCTAGCCATATGAAAAGATGCTCCAAGCTCCAAGTTATTAATCAGAGAAATGCACATTAAGACAACTCTGAGTTACCACTACACACTTGTCAAATTGGCTAGGATGACAGGAAAAGATAATGCACAATGTTGGAGGGGATGTGGGAAAACTGGGACACTGATACATTGTTGGTGGAATTGTGAATACATCCAGCCATTCTGGAGAGTGATTTAGAACTATGCTCAAAGAGTTATCAAACTGTGCATACCCTTTGATCCAGCAGTGCTGCTATTGGCCTTATATCCCAAAGAAATACTAAAGAGGGGAAAGGGACCTGTATGTACCAAAATGTTTGTGGCAGCCCTCTTTGTGGTGGCCAGAAACTGGAAACTGAGTGGATGCCCATCAACTGGAGAATGGCTGAATAAATTGTGGTATATGGATATTATGGAATATTATTGTCCTGTAAGAAATGACCAACAGGATGATTTCAGAAAGGCCTGGAGAGACTTACATGAACTGATGCTGAGTGAAATGAGCAGGACCAGGAGATCATTATATACTTCAACAAAAACACTATATGATGATCAATTCTGATAGAAGTGGCCATTTTCAACAATGAGATGAACCAAATCAGTTCCAAAAGAGCAGTAATGAACTGAACCAGCTACACCCAGCGAAAGAACTCTGGGAGATGATTATGAACCACTACATAGCATTTCTACTACCTCTATTTGTGTCCACTTGCATTTTTGATTCCCTTCACAGGCTAATTGTACACTATTTCAAAGTCTGATTCTTTTTGTACAGCAAAACAACTGTATGGACTTGTATACATATATTGTATTTAACTTATACTTTAAGATATTTAACATGTATCGGTTAACCTGCCATCTGGGGGAAGGGGTGGGGGGAAGGAGGGGAAAAGTTGAAACAAAAGGTTTTGCAATTGTCAATGCTGGAAAATTACGTATGCATAAAAGTTTTGTAAACTAAAAAACTATTAATCACCATGTTAAACTAGATAACCATTGTCTCATCAATTCCACTGAGTTAACACCTTGTTGTAAGAATCCTTGCCTAAATATATTTCTCCAGAGTTCTGGCCCATAACACTTTCCCACCTCAAAACTGGAATACTGCAAAGCCTGAAGGTGGGTCTACCTGCTTGGAGTCTCTCCTTACTGCAATCTATCCTCCACTTAGATACTAATCTCCCTAAGAAAAGGTCTGATGGTACTCCCCTACTTAATAATCTCCAGTAAGATCCAAAGGTTTTCCTAACCTGCCTCCTCCAACTTTTCTAGTCTTTTTACATCTTACTCCTCAACAGGAACTCTTCCTTCAGTTCAATGACATTGGCCTCCTGGTTGTTTCACAAACAAGATATCCATCTGTCAGCTCTGGCTGTCCCTCAAACCTGAAATGCTCTCCCTCCTCAAGTCCACTCGCTGACTTCCCTGACTTCCTTAAAGTTTCAGTTAAAAGCCTATATGCTTCAAGAAGCTCTTCCCAACCTCCCCCCAATTCCAAAGTCTTCTCTTCATTATTACTATTTATCCTACATACAGGCTAGTTTATAAGTTTGTTTGTGGCTTCCCAGGAGATTATGAACTCTCTGAAGACAGGGATGGCCTTTTACAACCCTTTTTGTGCCTTCTGTACTTAGCACAGTGCCTGATTGTAGGTGCTTAATAAGTTTATTGAATTATTGATTCTAAAGCAAAAAAAAAAATTGTAAGCCCTTAAAATTATCTCCATCATAGCATCCCTCCGCTGGTATGGCAAGGAATAATCTTTTAAAAATCAAAAGTACAACAGAAAACAACCACTCATTTCACAGAACCCTTTACAGCTATCAGGCACCTGCTCACCTGCTCTATATCTCATCAAGGCCTTGAGTCCTGAATGGCTAAGCCAACAGAGGAGGGGCTCTGGAGGGTCCTGCAGGGCTGTAACCTTAATATCGGAGGCCAGTTCCAAGTTCTGAAATGCTCCTCCCCAAGCTGGCCACCAAGGGATACTTCTCCCTCTCTCTGCCTCTCATAACTATAGGAGACAATCTTAATCGGTGGAAGGAGTAACACAGAGCATCTACCATGGACAAATTTAATCAAAATATGCTGAAACTGACATCTGTGGTATTTCTCCCTACCTTCATTTACTGAAGAGGAAAGCTACAAGCGGAAAGAGCTCGGCTTTCGAGGCCATCCCCACCAGGGATTAGCATGGACACATTTGCATGTTTTAACATCAGCAAAGCAGCTGGGATGACTTATTTTAAACTTGGTCTGAGAAAGTTTTTAGGGAAACTCGCCTCAAACCTCTAAAGACAAAAACATAAAACTCTCGTACTGCATTAAAATTAGTCTATTGGAAAGCGTTTTATTCTCCAAATATTAAACTTTATAGTAAAACAAGGCGTCGTTCACGAGACACATTGCACTTCCATTCTCCTGCAGCTCTCTCTGGCCCTAAGACTCCATTTCCCGGGTCGCGGGCACGGAGCCGCATCACCTGGGTGTATTTAGCTTGTAAGGGTGATAGGGTACAAAGGGCCTCCGGAGGCTGGGAGGAGCGAGGTGTGAATCCAGTCTCTGATCCTTAACTATCTCGTGACGCCTCCAGACCAGTCCCACACCCGGAGTCTCGGTCTGCTCCTCCCCTACAAGGTAGCACGGCTTGCAGGACCCGTGAGGGCAGGGGCTGGCGCGGGAGAGGGCCTGGAGAGCCGGCCCCGGGGCCACTCCAGGGTTCAGGGACGTGACAAGCGGTCTCTTCACAGGCTGAGAGTCCGGGCCGAGGCGAGCCTTAGAAGAGCCCACAGTACTTGGCCGAACCTAATTAAATATTACAGTCCAGGACACACAGGAGACGCTCAATAAGTGCCTGACCTACAGAATGGTGGGGGGAAGGGGGAGTTGTCGTAGATTGTACATTTTTTCGAATTTCCTCAGCCTTCCCCATTTACAGACACAAGCATACACACATGTGCACGCAGACACACAAGCACACCCTCAAAGACCCGCGCGCGCACGCACTCACTCACGCACGCGCCGCTCGTGTCCCACACCCCCAGGGGTCTCGGCACCTTCCTGCAGAGGGGAGGGCAGCGGCTGCGCTTCTCGCGGACCAACCCTCCGGGCTTCTCGCCCCAAGAAGCGGCCCGGGAGAGTGCCGAGAGCTGCGGCCCCCTCCCGAGCCCTCTCCCCGCTCTGGGCGCTCGGCTGCCAGGCGCTTACCTCCTCGCGGTGGCTGGACGGGCACTTCTTCCGCAGGCGGCCCCAGTTGAGCAGGTTGCCGGTCTGCAGGTGCAGGGTGCTGGCCCGGCGCAGCAAGAGCCCGGCGGCGCGGCTGTCCGTGCCCATGGCGGAGGCTTTGGGGCCCGCCGGAGCCCGACGCGGGCAGAGTTCGGGCCACACGGAGAGGGGCGGGGGGCGGAGGAAGGGTCTGCGAGCGCTACCCACAGGAGCCGAGGGAGGGGACGGGGCGAGGGGAGGGTCCGCGGGCAGATGGCGGGAGCGGCCGCTGCAGCCTCAGGGCTGGGACCGTCCCCGGGACCGGAGCCTTCCCCGCGGGAGTCTAGGCCTGGCTCTCGGGAGCTGCCGTTTCCTGGAAGGCAATGACTAAGCAAAAACGGCGGCGGGAGAAAATGCTTTGTAACCGTTACCCGTCACCCGCGGGCGGGGGGCCGGACTGGGCTTGGTCTGCGAGAGGGCGGAGCCGGGCCGGCCATGGGGCGGAGCTTGTCCGGGGCCGGGCGGTGGGACGGAGCTGGAGAGGCAGGGGGCGGAGCCGGAGGGGAGAAGGTGGGAGCGGAGGGGGGGGGGAAACACCTCCTGTCAGGGTGGGGCTTAGAGAGCTGTGGGATTAGATGGGCCCCCCCCCACCCCGAACGCTAGGCTGCAGCTTCTGGCCTCGATCGGGTGCTAGTCTTGGCTTTTGGAAGCCGACAGCGCCCCCTGCTGTGCCCCGGACGGCCTCGGGTCGAGGGATGGACTTAGATGTCGTTCTCCTATTGTTTGTTGTTGTTGGTTTCTGCACAAAAACCCAGCCTCGGCCTTCCCGCCCCGGACTATTCTCTGCGTAGCACTCTGGGAGGGAGGAAATGAAGAGACAAAACCCTCGATTTAGCTGAGGAGCGTGAGCGCGGTTTCCTTTGGAGCTCCCGGAATGGTCAGCTGCTTCCTGCCTCCCAGCATCCGTACCTGCAGCTGCCACTCAAGCCCGGAACGTTGTCCTGACCCTCCCTAAGCCCCGACGCTTGCCATCACGTCTGGGTGCTGAAGCTCTCCACAAGGACGAAAGCGCTTTCCGGACAAGGAACGCTCCGTTCCTTTCTGTTTCCGTCCTCTTAGGGCTGCTCGGTAAATGGGGAGGTTATGTCCAAGACCCAGTGAGGAGCTGGGAAAGGAACACCTAGTTGCCCCACACGGTGGCCCAGGTTCCAGCAGGTGAGAGGTGTTTGACACGTGGTTATTGATCAAAAGATTGATTGACGTGATTGCTGAACGAAAAGGAGGAGGTACCACCAGACTGGAGAGGAATAATGGCTAGATTTTCCAAAAAGGGGAAAAGACATCTGTGAATAGACCACCGAGACTGACATGGATTTCTAGAAGCATTCTAGAACAGATGTGGAAAAGATGGATGGTGAATCATCATGTCAGTAACATTAAGTATCTACTACGTGCCAGGCGCTGTGTTAACCCTAAAAATGCAGATACAAAAAAGAGCTGATCCCTGCTTTCAATGAATTTATTTATCGGGGTAAACAAAACATATAAAATGGAGGTGGCTAGGAAGGTACTTTGGTGTGAGAAGTCACAAGGGTAGATAATGGAGCCTTAGGGGAGTTGAGTGATAGCCCCTTTTCTGAAGCAAAGGTGATACTGCTTTGGTTACATTTCCCAGAGCAAGAGGAGAGGCACAGAGTAGAGGCAAGAGTCCGTGAAGCAGCAGGGAAATTGGCAATTAGATAACTGCCATCGGGTTCGGAAGCATGGCCCCGGGCTCTGGGGTCAGCTAAAAACAATGGGTTTTATGATTTTTCACTTGCCAGTGAGGGAAAGCAGACTTCTTGGGTGATAATTATGACTGCAAGACTTGGAAGTTTCTGAAAAGTTGAAAATTAATATAATCCAGAAGACAAGAAAGAAAAATGAGACTACAATGAAATGACTATGGTAGGAAGAAAAGAAGGGCTGGGCTCGGACTAATATCATCTTGCAAGATTCCATCAGCTTTTTTACTCACACTTCATTAGTTCCCCCTGTCCCTCCCATTTGGAGGATTGAGGCAAACATTCTTCCATTTAAAAAGGGAGGGCTAGGTAGATATCGCCTTCTCTTTTCCCACCTGGATGTATTCATTTTGGACTTCTTTGACTCCTGCAGTAGTGGCACTGGTTTTGTACTTCTTTGACTTCTTCCCCACAATCCTGTGTTTTCAGTTTTCTTTTATATATCATTTTCTCCCATTAGATTGTAAGCTCCTTAAGGACAGTGATTATATTTTTCATATTTGCCCAGTGATTAGTATGGTGGCTGGTACATAGTAGATGTCTAGTAAGTATTTATTGACTAATGTCAAGAAAAAATAAGAATTCCAAAAAAGTGAATGGATTCCCTGTGACAAAATTAAAAATAAAATAAAATTAGAAAAAAAAAGGGACAATACTAAAAAAGTGCTCTAGGTCACTAATAGCAGAATGGGAATTAAAGCAACTGTGAAGCACTACTTCACACCTATTTAAGGTGGCAAAAAAAAAAAGAATATAAATGTTTGAAAGACTAAAACAACAGATACATTAATGTATTGTTGGAGAAATCATGTTCTAAAAACTATTAAACTATGCATTCTTTTAAACTGGGAAATGCTAATATGTCTATGCTTGAAAGAGATCAAAGAAGAAAAGGACCTTTATTTACAAAAAATTTATAGGACCTTTTTGTGTGATAGCAAAGAATTAGAAACGGAGGATGGCGATATGAATGTGATGAAATACTGTTGTTCTGCAAGAAATGATGAAAGGAATGATTTCAGAGAAACCTGGGAAGAATTGTATGGACTGAAGCCAAGTAAAGTGAGAAGAACCAGGAGAGCAACTAATATACTAACAGCAATATCATGAAGATAATCAGCCTTGAAAAATTTAGAAGTTCTGATCAATACAGTGGACCAGCTACAGTTCCAGAAGATTTCGTGATAAAACATGTTACCCATCTCCAGAGGGAGAGGCAATGAATGGGCTCAGAGTGCAGATTAATATACAGATATAACATACACACAGAAACATGGCTTGTGGGAATTTGTTTTGGTTGATATTTGTAACAGGTTTTTTTTTTTTTTTTTTTTTTTGCTTTTTTTTTCAAAGGTGTGGGAAGGAGAGATAGGAGGCAGAGAATTCAGAACTGAAAACAAAATTGAAATTTTAAAAAGGACATGGATAAGATTTGCATGATATGAACAAACATGGGGGAGCTATATGATCTGCATCATTGGAGTGAGCACCTTGATGCCTTCACAAATCCACTTGAGAATTTGAGGGAAAAGAATTGACTGGGGTGTATATTAGAAAATCCCCTACTAGCCATACTTTAATGATTTTGACTTTACCTAGGCAGCAGCAGCCTTAAGCAAAAAGAAGCATAAATAAAGATTCATAAGATCTAAATAACTAAGACACTGGTGTCAGTTGCAAACACAAAGTATAAACATTAAAAAATAAACAAAGGTACTCTGAGAAAAGTTGAGCAAAGTCCATGAGGTTAAATAAAACAGTAATGTGTTATAAAGATCTTTTCTTGAAGTTTGGGAAATAAGGGGAAAGGTGGCCAGGAAATTAGGCATTTTTGCTCACTTTTAAAATTTACAAGCAGAAGAATAACTGAAAAGGGATACTAGTGCTTTGTCTCAGGACACCAATATTCTAGGGACAGAGAGGAAGTGCACTTTCTACTTGGGAAAACATATGGCAGCTATAGTCCCACTTGGTTGTCTTCTGCTCGAAGAGCTCTTCTTTCCTTCCAGTACAATTCTACATGCAGTGGAACTGTCTTTTGTACTTTTATTTCTCCCTATTCCCCCCTCTCCCCTTCTATTTACATATACCTCAGAGATTGTTTCATCTAATTGTTATTTTATCATGTCCTACAGTTGTGACCCCATTACGGTTTTCTTTACAGAGATATTGGAGTGCTTTGTCATTTCCTTCTCCAATTCATTTTACAGATAAGGAAACTGAGGCAAACATGACTAAATGATTCAAAGCAAGTAAAGACCAGATTTGAATTCAGGTCTTCCCGACTCCAGGGCTTGTGCTCTATCCATTGTGCCTTCTACCTGCCTTTATTATTTATTTACAGCTCTGTGTAAAAGTCATAAAGAAGAAATTAATAGGAAAAAATAAAAGCTTTTCTCCACATTTTTGAGATGCTAAATTTTAAGACTCTAATCAATCCAATAATCAAAAACTAAACAAAAACAGCCCATCATAGTTGTTCTTCCAAACATTACACTCAGAGATGTAAAGACTTTCTTCATATGCCACACTGGTGATGCTCAATGCATCACTGGTAAGACCTAGAGTTATTGCGAGAAAGCTAGGAATCCTTATTTAAATTTTGATTTTTATGAACCAAATCTGCAACATGGATAATAGGTTTTATATTAACAATTTCATATGGTTAGCTTGTGCTTGAAAATTTTGTTCAGTTCCTTAGAATACAATATGAACTCTTCTTTAGTTGTGATTTTTTTAAAATATAAATTTATTTGAAAGCAGTACTGGTTTCATATATCTTTTTGGACATGATTTATTTTTCTCAGAGATTACTAATGCAGTAATTCTTATATTATTGGAGGGTGTGACCCATGAAATTTTGTCATAGATATTAAAAAGGGACCTTGTACTCAAATATACAATTTTTTGTCTTAATAGACACCTTAGAGATCCTCTAGTCCAATTCCCTCATTTTTACAAATAAAGAATCCATGTATCAGGGAAGTTAAAGTGATTTGTCCAATATCACACAGCCAATAAGTGGTAGACTCACTGTTCTGTTCACTGACAAGCTGCTATGATAAGACTGAAAAACATGCTTTTACCTAAACCCAGTGTCAGTGGAAGCTCAAGATAATTCATAGGATTACAGGAATATAGTTTCAGAACTTAAAAGATCTTTAAAGTTCTCTAACCCAACACTCCCAGTTTGCATATGAGATGAGAAAAATTAAATCCAGGAAATCAAAAGGGTTTTCCCAAGGGCACACTTGTATTTCAGGAGGAGAATTGCAATCCTATTCAGCCTATTTTACCTTAAACATTAGAGAATAGGGATAATCTTCATTTTAAATGTTAGTAAACCACAAACAGAAATTTTTTTTCATTTAGGTCCTCTAGTCATTACGATAAACTAGGAGGTAAATAGTCTTTCCATGTTTTTCTAAAATCAACTCATTTCTTATAGCACAGTAGCATTCCATTACAATCATTCTGTTTCACTTAAATTGTTAAATATATTGTTGATAATTTCTCCTGGCAATTCCAGCCTTTGATTGATCCAGTCTGACATTTCTCCTAATACACTCTCTATATAAATTAAATAAGATGACAATATAAAGCCTTCTCATACTTCTTTTCCAATCTTAACCTAATTTGTCCCCTGTAGAGTTTTTAAACTTTTACTTCTTGTCTTGTATATAGCTTCCTCAGGAGATGAGTAAGATGATCTGCTACTATTATCTCTTTGAAAACTTGTCACATTTTGTGATGATCCACATAGTCAAAGGCTTTGGTATAATCAATGAAGTAAAAGTAGATGTTTTTCTAGAACTCCCTTCCTTTAAAAATTCATGTTGGCAATTTGATTTCTAGTTCCTCTTGTCTCTTCAAAAACCAAACTGCTCTTCTGGTATTTCTTGGTTCACATAGTATTGAAGCCTAGCTTGCAGAATTTTAAGTATAATCTTGCTGGCACATGAAGTAAGCACAATTGTTTAGTAATTTGAACATTAGCATTGCCCTTCTTTAAGATTGGGGCATAAACTGATCTTTTCCAATGAAGTGGTCACAGTTGAATTTTCCAAATTTGCCAACATATCCAATGCAGCATTTAACAAAGTTTTTCTGTTTGTTTGTTTTTAGGATTTTAAGTAGCTCAACTGGAATACCTCCACTAAGTATTATAATTAGTGATGCTTTCTTAGACTCACTTGACTTCATTCTCCAAGATTTCTGACTCTAGAGCAGTTACTACACTTTAATGTGATGGTGATACTAAGATGTATACTGTTCTTTTGATGTTCTTGTCACCTCTTCTTAATTAATCTCTTTTAAGTCTTTAACCATACCCATTTTTTTCTAACTTCTCTAATTTTCTTTTTTCTTCCCCCCCTTTTTTTTCTTAGGCAATTGGGGTTAAGTAACTTGCCCAGGGTCACACAGCTAGGAAGTGTTAAGTGTTTGAGAGCAGATTTGAACTCTGTTCCTCCTGCCTTCAGGGCTGGTGCTCTATCCAATCCACCACCTAACTGCTCCTAACTTCTCTAATTTTCTTAAAGAGATCTCTTGTCTTTTCCATTCTATTGTTTTGTTTCTTTTTCTTTTCTTTTTTTTTTTTTCATTCCTCATTTAAAAAAAACCTTTTTTTATTTCTCCTTGATATTCTCTAGAATTCTGCATCCATTTGGGTCTTCTTCCTTTCCCTTTCACCTTCATTCTTTCCTCAGCTTATTTGTAAAGCTTTATCAGAGTGTTTTCTTGCTTTTCTTTTTATTTGGAATATTTTTTATTAGTTTCTCCTGTGTACAATGCTGTGAACTGCTGTCCAAAGTTCTCAGGCACTCTACCAGATCTGATCCCTTGAATCTATTCATCATTTCATTTCACATGAATATTCATCATATTCACAAGTGATGTTATTTAGTTTCATACCTATATGGTCTGGTGGCTTCCCCTACTTTTCTTCAAGTTAAACCTGAATTTTGCAATAACAAACTCATAATCTGAACCATAGTCAATCCTAGATTTTGTTTTAATTGACTGTATAGAGCTTTTCTATCTTTGACAGCAAAGTATATAATTAATTTGACTTCTATCTTGACTCTGATCGGCCTTTTAGATTGTGTGCTATGTCAAGAGAGCTGAGGAAACTCAGTCTGTGCTTCATTTTGTACTCCAAACTTACCTGTTATTCTAATTATCTTTTTATTTCCTACTTTAGTTTTCTAATTCTCTATAATGATTGTGACTTTTTTTGGAGAGTGTTGTTTCTGGAAGATGTTGAAGGTCTTCATAGAACTGATCATTTGGTCTCTTTGGCTTCAGTGATTAGGCCATAGATTTGTATTATTGTGATGTTGAATGGTTTGGTTTGGATACAGATAAATATCATTCTGCCATTTTAAAAATAATATACCCTTATACTGGTTTTCTTATCCTTTTATTGACTGTGAGGGCTACTGAGAGATTCTTGCCCACAGTACTATATGTAATGATCACCTAAACTAAATTCACTGATTCTTGTCCATTTAAATTCTCTCACACCCAGAATGTCACTGTTTAATCTTTCCATTTCCTGTTTGACCACATTCAGCTTACCTTGGTTCATAGATGTTAGTTGAAAAAGCACTTTCAATTTTTTATATGTTTGCATAAATGGGTTTGTTTAACATATTTGTTCATTTTGGAATTGGCATTTGATGGGAAGGGAGTCAAGTCTGGGGATCAGGAGTGTAACTAGAACCTAAAATTGACTTCCCCTCAACTAATAATGTTAAAGAAATAGATAAATGTAATTCTAGACTGGCACCCCTTCTCTCTGAGGAAAGCAGAGGGCCAACTTCTGGCAAGAATCAAAGTCTTCTTCAGAAAAGAGTAAGAGGAAAAGATGCTAGAAATGTCTCTTCTTACCTCCCTGTGAGCCATATCCACACATATAGGTAATATGGGCACAGGCAAACAATAGTAGATCCCATCCTCTCTACCTTCAACCCAGGTTTCTTTATCTAGTCCCAAGATTTTTTCCCCCATTATGTTACTCCTTAATTTTTTTTTTAAATTTTTTAATTGATGTTTGGAAGACAACTATTAAAGAACAGACTTATCGGAGAATGTGAGTTCAGATTCTGCCTTTGACATTTATTACCTATGTGGTCATAAGCACATTGTTTAACTTTTCTGGATCCTAGTTTCCTTCTCTGTAAAATAAGTGATTTGGAATAAATTACCTATGAGGACTCTGCCAGCTCTAGACTTATGATCCTATGTTTAAAATGTCCCAAAGAGGCCAATTCCTTTGAAAAACAAAGTACTAAAAGGAAGGGTTTCATTCACTTAGAATTAGGGGCACAGTGAATTAGAAAAATGTAGGGGGAAATAGTGATCATAATTATGTTGTCATCTAAGTGGGAAGCATCTTGTGCTGTTTTAACACCTTTATCAATAAACATGGATGAAGGCATAGATATGACACTCTTTTCAAATTTGCTGTGTCTCTTGGCAGAGAGATAGTGGTGGACTAGAGGTACAGACTGAGATAGAACATTTTTAGACATGGTCAATGTGTTGATTTCTTTTGCTGATTTCATCATCTTTTCCCTCAAACCCTCCCCCTTTTTAATCATACTCTTTAATGTCAAGGGCACCACATCTTATTAGTCACCCAGATTTGCAACTCCTCAATCTCTGTTACCTCCCATACTTTTATACTTTCAAACTTACTTCCCATACTGTTACCAAGTCCTATCATTTTTATCTTTGTAATATCTTTTGCACACTCTTGCTTCTTTCCTCTAACATTTCCCTAATCTTGATTATTTATTATCTTGATGGGGTGAATAAGATCCCAGCAAAAGGCCATATCCCTGCTTTAGCAATCTAATATCTAGGAGGGGCATTGACAGAATAATCTTGACCACATGGTTACTATATACAATAAGAAACAACAGGAATTACTGTATATAAGCAATTGATGTCAACCTCTGAGGTTACTTTGTATTCTATAAAAGATCCCCTTTTTCCTAATTAATTATGAGTTTTGCTAAAAACAAACAAACAAAACCCAAAAAAACAATTTAGCCTTACTTATGGCACCTTCCCCTTTGTTAATAGTAAGTTCATTAAGAGTTTCTGCTTGAAATTAGATATGGATCCACACTTAACACCATATACCAAGATAAGATCAAAATGGGTCCATGATTTAGGCATAAAGAGGGAGATAATAAATAGATTAGAGGAACAGAGGATAATCTACCTCTCAGACTTGTGGAGGAGGAAGGAATTTATGACCAGAGGAGAACTAGAGATCATTATTGATCACAAAATAGAAGATTTTGATTACATCAAACTAAAAAGTTTCTGTACAAATAATACTAATGCAAACAAGATTAGAAGGGAAGTAACAAATTGGGAAAATATTTTTAAAAACAAAGGTTCTGACAAAGGTCTCATTTCCAAAATATATAGAGAACTGACCATAATTTATAAGAAATTGAACCATTCTCCAATTGATAAATGGTCAAAGGATATGAACAGACAATTCTCAGAGGAAGAAATTGAAACTATATCCACTCACATGAAAGAGTGTTCCAAATCACTACTGATCAGAGAAATACAAATTAAGACCACTCTGAGATACCACTACACACCTGTCAGATTGGCTAAGATGACAGGAACAAATAATGACAAATGTTGGAGGGGATGTGGGGAAATTGGGACACTAATACATTGCTGGTGGAGTTGTGAAAGAATCCAGCCATTCTGGAGAGCAATTTGGAACTATGCCCAAAAAGTTATCAAACTGTGCATACCCTTTGACCCAGCAGCGCTACTACTGGGATTATATCCCAAAGAAATACTAAAGAGCGGAAAGAGACATATATGTGCCAAAATGTTTGTGGCAGCGCTTTTTGTTGTAGCTAGAAACTGGAAGATGAATGGATGTCCATCAGTTGGAGAATGGTTGGGTAAATTGTGGTATATGAAGGTTATGGAATATTATTGCTCGGTAAGAAATGACCAGCAGGAGGAATATAGAGAGGCCTGGAGAGACTTAAATCAACTGATGCTGAGTGAAATGAGCAGAACCAGGAGATCACTGTACACTTCAACAACAATACTGTATGAGGATGTATTCTGATGGAAGTGGAAATCTTCAACATAAAGAAGATTCAACTCACTTCCAGTTAATCAATGATGGACAGAGGTAGCTACACCCAGAGAAGAAACACTGGGAGGGGAATGTAAATTGTTAGCACTAATATCTGTCTGCCCAGGTTGCATGTACCTTCGGATTCTAATGTTTATTGTGCAACAAGAAAATGATATTCACACACATGTATTGTACCTAGACTATATTGTAACACATGTAAAATGTATGGTATTGCCTGTCGTCGGGGGGAGGGAATAGAGGGAGGGGGGGTAATTTGGAAAAATGAATACAAGGGATAATATTATAAAATATATATATATATATAATAAAAAAAAATAAAAAAAATAAAAGCCATTTGTTAAAAAAAAAAAAAAAAAAAAAGAGTTTCTGCTTATTGTTTTTTTGTTTTGTTTTGTTTTGTTTCTCTTCCCAGATTATTTTTACCTTGTGAATACAATCCTTCCTTTGCAACAACAACAACAACAAAATTCGGTTCTGCACATATATATTGTACCTAGAATATACTATAACATATTTAATATGTATGGGAATGCCCGTCATCCAGGGGAAGGGGTGGAAGGAAGGAGGGGAAAAACTCGGAACAGAAGGGAGTACAAGGGATAATGTTGTAAAAAAAAAATTACCTATGCATATGTACTGCCAAAGAAAATGTTATAATTATAAAAATTTAAAAAAAAAGTTTCTGCTTACTAAGAGTCTTTATAAAACTTTCCCCCTTGGCTTGAAGATGGCTTGAACCTATGAATTCTTTTTTTTTTTTTTTTTACAACTCCCCACCTTCTTGACTTCTTAAATCCCATCAATCTCACACCTGGACTATTGCAGTAACTTTCTGCTTGTCTCTTCTCTCTCCTTATTCTAGTCCATCCACTATTCAATTATCAAGCTAATCTTCCTGAAACCACATCTTCTCCCTGATTCAATAAACTCCAGTGACTTCCAGTCAGTTCCAGGATCAAATATAAAACCTTTTGTTTTGACAGTCAAAGCCCTCTATCACCTGGGCCTCCTCCAACCTTACTTGTCTTTTTATACTCTCCCACAGGTTCCTCAATCCAATCTCACTATCCACACTAGTGCTTTCCTACTCTTGACTGTCTCTCATTTTACCTATCTATTCTTTGTACATAATTGTCTCCCCTATCACAATGTGAGTTCTTTTGTATCCCTAGCTTTTAACACAGTGTCTGGTATATAGTAGTTGCCTAATAAATGCTTATTGGCTAACTCATTGGTTATATTTTGTTACAAGGGAGAGGGAGGAATTCTATCTAGCCATGGGCATGGGGGTATGCATCAGTGGAAAGTGATAGAGATATAAAAATGCTTTAAAAGGAAAGGAGGATTGATACAACATTAAAATGCATTTAAAAACTAAACAAAGAGGAAATCCATGAAAGCACACAAATAGAGTAATTTTGTACCTTTTTCTAGACTGTACCTGTGATTTCATGGGTGGTTTTGGTAAGGAACTTCTCCCAGTATAGATATACACTTTTTCTTCAATTTTTAGTGCTTGAGGCACTAGCTAAGAGGCTTGCCCAAGGTCACAAAGCTTTTATAATTAATTATAATTATAATAATTCTCTCTGCTCAAATCTCCAAGTGATATTTTTGTGCACCATCTCATGTCCCTTATGAAATTTGGGGGGAAATAGACTCCTCTGTCTGGGATCAAGGAATTCCTTGAAGGGCAACGCATGCTACAGCAGCCCTCATTAAGCTACGGGATCCTACTGTGTTCCCTCATAGATGGCAGTATCCAATTAAGCAGGAAGACAGGATTGGGTTACAACCTTTGATTGAAAAGTTTCTTAAGTTTAAACTTCTGATCCATTGCCAATCTCCCTGCAATACTCCTATCCTTCCTGTTAAGAAAGAGAATGGGGATTATTGTATGGTACAGGATTTAAGGGAAATTAATAAAGCAGTTATCCCAATCCATCCCATAGTACCTAACCCCTACACCATCTTCATGTAAATTCCAGGGAATACTAAATGGTTTTCCACCCTGGACTTAAAAGACACTTTCTTTTGTATTCCCATACATGAGGACTGCCAATTTCTCTTCCCCTTTGAATGGGCAAAGCCAGGTGGATTTCCTTGTCAATTAACCTGGACCGTTCTACCTCAAGGGTTCCAAGATAGTCCACATTTATTTGGGCGAGCCTTAGCTAAAGATTTGAGGGATCTTGAGCTGCCCGGCAGCAGCCTTATTCAATATATGGATGATATCTTGCTCTGCAGTCCTACTAGGGAGGAGTCTCTGGCAGCGACTGTAAAAACCTTGCTTCAAGGTTTCCTAGCTTCAAGAGGTTATAGGGTCTCTCTATCCAAGGCCCACATTGCCTGCCAAGGTTACTTTCCTTTCTTTCCCCTCCAGAGCCATGGGGATCCAATGGCCAGATATTGATCAGGATGATTGGAGATGGGCCCAGATGCACTGGAGACATTGGCTTTTTTAAACCAGCTTTTTAACAAGCTTCATTTTGACTGATGCCCATACCCAAGAGCTTTTCTCTGAATGATGTTTTTGAATAGTTGAAGGAAAAGCTAAATTTCACTGAAAAGTTAGTGAAAACAAAGCTGAACTTTTTTTCTTCCCATTAAAATTCATTGATTCTTGAAATCTTTCCAAGAATTAACCTGTATCTTTTTGCCAAATTCCCCAGGACATCTGTAAGTATGCCAAGGATAAGGGCATTAAAATCATGAATGAATTCATGAAACAAGCTATACTAGAAAGAAAACAGAGATAAGGTGATATCCCATTCCAATTTTCTATGTGAAGAAACTGAATCAGACAAATGTTAACTTGCCCAGCATCACACAGCTAGTATCTGAATTGCATTTGAACTCGTCTTCTGACCCTAGATACAACATTCTAGCCACTGACCCACCTCGTTGCTTATGTCTATGACAGTAACTCAAGCATAAATTAATCAGGGCCCCCATCAGAGTTAATAATTGACATTTTCATATCATAAGGATTTCAAAATGCTTTATTTATTTTTGCATTTTCAAATTAAATTTTATTTTATCAACGAACAACAAAATCCATTTTTCTCTTCCTCTTAATCTGGCAGCTAGGTGGCTCATGGAAAGAACATTGATCATGGTGTCAGAAGGACCTGCGTCCTAATCCAACCTCAGAGGCTAGTTGAATGACCCTAGTAAATCATTTAAACCTCTTTCTTAGTTTCTCAATCTCAGGATGGGAATAATAATGCCACCTTCCTCTCAGTGTTCTAGTGAGGATCAAATTAAATAATATTTGTAAATCACTAAGCACAGTGCCTGGATCAAAGGAGGTGATTATTGTGATTATTTTCTTCCCCTTTCCCACCTCCCCTCCCTGCAATTGAAAAAAAATAATAAAATAGACTTAATAAGTAAACACTTTATTGGACATTAAAAAAACCCCCAAAAAACTCACTTCTTATTCTTCGCCTTGAATCTATCACCAGGAGGTATCCCATGGGTATCATCATATAGCCTCTGGAATTGTGATTAGTCATTTCGAAAGTGTTTTAATACCCTATCTCCTTTGATCCCTACTACAATCCCATGAGGCAGATACTACAGATATTATTGTAGCTGCCTTAACATTAGCAGAAATTGAGTTACGGAGCAGATACAGCCATTTAGTGTCAAAGGCAGGATTTGAATCCAAGAGTTTCCTCTCCACTCTAGGTCCCATTGTGCTTTTTCATTTCAGCCCCAACATCAAATATTAGCAAAAGTAATGTTTTCCATCATGTCCAAAGTCAAAATACAGTTTAATTCATTGTGTTCCAGTTCAGGCATAGAAACTGGTGACATAGATATATAGCATTTACACAAGAGACAGAGGAATGAGAAATCAGGCTACACTTCCTGATAAGATTCTCTTACCTCAAGACAAAATAGAAAATAGGGCAGAGCAAAAAGTCAAGGGGAGACAAACAAGATAATTACTTCTTAGGATTTTTGTTCTCCTATTCTGTTTCCATAGTGATCAGGACTTAAGAAGGAAAAAAACCCAATCAAACAGTACTATGAAATCTCTCTCTCTCTCCCTCTCTCTTCCTCCCTTCCTCCCTCCCTCTCTTTCTCTATCTCTTTCTTTCTCTCTCTCCATATATCTATAATTTAGGGGAAAAACCTAAACTAGGCCCTTGTTGCTTTTGAATAACTCTTTCTTAATATATACATATGTAAACATATAATATTTATATATACTTATATGTTATAAAATGTTTCATGCCTAAGTAATGGATATTATTATCTCCAATGGGAAAGAACAATGAAAAACTAATAAATTAATCTATATTTACATTGCCACTGTTTTGATTTTTTAATGAAAAATGTTTAATCACAAAGTACATTTTAATTTTATAACTTTTTCTTTAAATTTACAGAACATGCACAAGAATCTAATGGGAAAGAGCACACAAATATTTTATAAGGCTATTTGTCCTTCCTTTTTGAAGATGACCATGACATCAGGGAGGTGATGTCATGACATACAAGTGAATTGGATTGAATTGAGAGAGTGCTGTGCAAATTCAACAGCCTCACTCTCTCCTCCAGAGCACTCTGGGTCCAATGGCCAGATATAGATCAAGATGTTTGGGGATGGCCCTGGATGCAGTGAGACAACTTGGCTTTTTTTAAGCTAAGGTCTTTAACAGGTCTGTTTGAGACAACTGCCCATTCAGTGATTAAGACTAGGTAAGAAAGAAATGAGGCAAAAAATGGCCATTCTACAGGCTGAGGTATGAGTGGATATTCCTCCTGTAAGATCATCTGAAATCAGATTGAGGATAGCTTAGAAGACACATTTTATTAAAAGGCAAGGCTAACATATCAAAAGCAGAATAACAATTAGGAAAGGAAGGAAAGGATGGAAGAACCAGTAGCTACTGAGGAAGGTCAAGCATCCAAGTAGCCTTGTCAAGGAAATCAGTCAGCTAATAGGAAGTGTTGAAGTAAACAGAACAGGAAGTGTTGACCAGAGCACAGAGAGCCCCTTTAGAGGCATGGAAGTAGTCTTAAAGTGATGCAGTTGTTTAGGATCACATTGACCAAGGGTCAAGGGACATTTAGAGATCTTTGAGGACTTGGACTGTTTCTACTTAGCTGGCTGGGACAATTTCTAATGCTGGATTGTATGGAGTAAAGAGGTTTGTAGGGAACTATAGTTCCAATGAGTTCAGTCTTTTCTGAGTATTTATCATGAATGTGTGATGTATCTGCAAAAGAATTCCCCTACATAGAAAGCTATCAAATAAAAAGAGATATTTTTTTTAAGTACATGTGAACACTTAATATACAGCAATATTTTTACTTTTTTTTTGTTTTCCTGTGGAAGGTTCATTGTATGATCTTCTCTCAATTCCCTCTCATCTTTTATAAAGTCTTATATACCTATATAATGAAGCCCTATAAATGTCCCCCTGCCCCTCTCCAACATTCACCTCACACCATCACCTCCATATTGTTTGCCAGGGATGATTAATTTGCAAAACTCATGAGAAGCCAGGCCAGGGCTTTTGCCTTTTCAACCAATAAAGATATCTAAAATTCTCAGCACAGCTTTAGAATTAGGGGCACTCTTAAAATAGCACCCTTTCTCATCACCAATTAAAATACTGAAACATCCAAAGCAGAGAGTGAGATGTGAGGGATAAAGGATAGCACTACTGAAGTGGAGTCTCCTAAAGAATGAAGATAAGGACTTTATACATATTATTTTTCTCTAAATGCCTCTTGCTTTGTCTTGGTACAGGACTCTGCTCACCTAGAAAAGGCATACCTCATGGGGAGGATTAGATAAGCAGATATATTAGAGGAATAAGGAGAGGTTGACAGTGGATTGGAGTCTTTAATAAAAGGGCTTAAGTGTGACTAGAAGCTATTAATTAGTTTCTTGGTTCCCATAAAAGTCAGTGAAAGGGAGTCAAAGAAATCTCTTGAGCCAGAAAAAGCCAAGTCAACAAATATGTATTAAAACCCTATGTGCCATGCATTGTGCTAAGCACTGGTAACACAAAGAAAGGCAAAACAATTTCTGCTCTCAAGAGCTCATCTAATAGGAAGAAACAACGTTACCAAAAAAAAAAGTTTTGTATGACAAAGGAGATTAATGATCCTGGATGGTAAACTATGAAGAGGAGTAAGGTTAAGGAGCCATTTACTCAGGAGGCTTTAAAAGAAGTAACAACCTCTCTTTTTCCCTTTTTCTAGAGCATCATTTGAGATTCTGCTGGACCTCCTTTAGACTTCTATCATGGAATCTCTTTTCCCTCTCTAGTAGTAGCATTGGAAGCCACATATACATTGCAATGAGAAGATCGTTCTCTATCAAATCACATGCTGCCTCTTCTGCTTGATATTTCTTTTCTTGATCACAGGTGACTAAACGAATTGTGAGACTGGAAGAAAATCCTGCATTTTAGGTACAATCATATCAAAATCAATTTAGATTGTTTTAGATTTAACAAATTCTAAATATTTCTGCTACTAGTAGAGCTAACTCATGCCTCTGAAAATCTCTCTTATTCAAGTTGTTCATAGTATTCTCAAATGGATAAAATTCCAGTGAGATAAAACATAAATTACTGAATTCTGATGAAAGTTCAGTTAGCACCTTGCTTCATAAAACAGAACATTAATCATTTAACTTTTGGTTCACCCTTGGAAAATTATTTTTATAAAATCAGTTAATCCTTTTTTGACCACTTTCTTAAAAGATTCTCATACAATTTAAGTGCAATCCTCCAAAGTAAGTTTGTTTTGCTTGTGTCTATTCCTTATAATGTCGGGGATAGCTTTCTGGAGAGCCTTTGTACCAGCCTTGGTCTCAGCAGAATAATCACCATGAGAATAGTCAGGGATAAAGTCCAAAGTCTTTATTGTCTCCTTCATTCTCCCAGTCTACATCAGCTGTCTCAGTCAGTCAGCCAGTCAGCAGTCTGCACATCCAAATTTAGTGTCCTACTCTCTAGAGCCCCCAAGTTATGGTGACAAAGCATACCATGGCTTTCTAGAGCCCCCACACCAGGGTGGATTAAAATAAAGTGTCCAGACTAACTCTCTGGAGGATCTCGGGACCAGCCTTGGTCTTACTGGAGAAATGATGAAGGCAGGAGAGCAACCATGAGGCTAGTCAAGTCTTCTCTTCTGTGGCTGCGTTTGTCCCCAGTTTATATACTTTATGTGTTCTTTATGTGCTCAATCTTCCTTTCAGATAATATCAAGATTCATGGCATGCTCAATTCTCCTCACCCCTTCTGTTTTTGTATATTCTTTTTTCTTATGAATCTTCATGAAAAATAGTAATATCATCACCATTGTTACCCATTTTCTCTCTAGAATTTTTTAGTGATATTTCCATCTCTAACAGAACATCTAAGACTAAATACTTTGGATCAAAAATCTTTGCAAATCATTACCCTTTTTCATGTCTTTGGTGTATTTCCAGTTTCATCCTTAAATGCTTTCAGGATGTTTTTGCTAATTGGTTCTTGTCAAACTTTCTTTAAACTGATTTGACTCTCTACTGTTTCTTGGTTATATAAAGTGATATCACTATCTTTCATTGCCTTTTTTTCTGAAACTACAAATAAGGCTGTATTTTAAACTATTGTTGTCATTGGCTTCTTGGTCTCCATGCTTACAAAAAAGTTGTTTGCTTAATGAGGCACTTTTTATGTTCTTTTGGTCTTTTTACAACAGTTAAGTTTTCATAGTTTATAACTTTTCTATGAAATAATGCAGTTGGTAACTTTCCTTTCTTCCATCTAAAACACATTTTTTATTCTCAATAATTTGTTCAAATACATTAGGTTCTAATTTCAATAAAGTGTCATATTTTTTCCTCATTTTTGTTATTTTTTCTGGGTTTATATTAATTTTGAATTTTGCTTTAATAGGTTGGTAGTCTGATTGTACATTCAAGAATAATTTCTTTATTACTAATGAGTTATTTTTGCCTGCTAAAAATAATTAACTTTATTTTTTGTGATGTTATTTGCTGCTAGGGGTGGAGCAAAGATGACAGACAGAAACCAGGAAGTTGCCTGAACTCTCCCCAGTTTCCCTTGGAAACCATGCTAAATCAAGTCTCTAAATGGATTCTGGAAGAGTAGAACCCATAAAAATATGGAAAGAAACAGTTTTACAGCTTAGGATAACTTAGAGATCTAAAATTAGGAAAGGTTTGTCTCAGTTGAATAAAAAGGGAGTATGGCTTCTGGTAAAGACAGCGTGAACAAGCAAGAGACTCTAAGCCACAGGACAGATCAACAACCAGACCCCCTCTGTCCTACTTCAGCGTGTCAGTGATATAGCAGAGCAGCTGTGAGGTCTCCAGTCTCAGCACAGAAGGCAAATTATGAGCCTTAGAATCCTGCACAACAGTTGTAACTACATCTGGCCAATCTAGTCCAATGGACAAGCTTCCAGCACCTCAGCACCTTGTGCTAAAAGCCAGTGATGAGACCCATGTCCCCCAGCAAAAGAAACTTGGGACAATGTCTTCTGTGTAGAGCTCAACTTTTTAAAATGAGCAAAAAAAGGAAAAAGAGCCCTGATCATAGAAAACTGCTATGGAGACAGGGAAGATCAGAACACAAACCCAGAAGAGAACAGCAGTGGCAAAATGTCTACATGTAAAAACCTCAAAGGCAAATATGAATTAGTCTCAAGTTCAAAAAGTTCTCTTGGAAGAACTCAATAAGGATTTTAAAAATCAACTAAAAGGTAAAAGAAAAATTTGGAAAAGAAATGAGGGTATTGCAGGAGAATTATAAAAAAAAGGATCAACAGATTGGAAAAGGAAACACAAAAATTCAGTGAAGAAAACAAATCCTTAAAAAATAAAATTGGCCAGATGATACTTGGTGCACCACATGTCTAACACTTTCTGGTTGCTTTCTTGAATAAAATACTTATAATGTATATGGCAGAAGTTTTTGTGAAGTTTCTAAGTCTTTAGCTTTCAATCTTTATTCCTGATAAGTGATCTTAAAGTATATGGTGATTTAATGTGGAAGGTCTTCTGGAGTTTATTGAAGAATTCTCTTTTGTAACAGATATTGTGCATAGCTTATGATGATTTTCATAATTATTTTTCGTATGAAACTTAGCCATCTGTACTTGTCCACATTTTAGTATCTAATAGTATATGTCTTGCCTTCTATAATAGATTCTTTATGTTGCTTAAAGTACATTACTCTTGTTTCAGTGAAATTATATGCATCTTGAAGGCAAAGGCTGTGTTTTAGCCTAGTGCTCAGTGCAGTTGGAAGAAGTTGCTGAGGACTTATTGATTTTTAAGTGACATACACAAATAATTATAGTGGAGAGAGAACTGGGTTCAAATCTCGTGTCCTTGTCAAGTCAGCTTCAAAACTTTTTTTTTTTCAATTTTTCTTTCCACATATGCAAACCTAATCAGCTTTCATTGATTTTTTGGTTTTAGTTCAAGATATCTTACAAGTCCTAGGCAGTTGTCACATGTCCTGTTGGCAGTAAGACAGTGGAGACAGTGACTAGACAAACTGTCCTTCAAAGGCGTTGGCTTAAGCACAGATAAAAGTATTACTTAAAGCCAGACTTTACCTCTCTTGCAGTCCTGTTCCCCCTCAAATTCCAAATAGAGATTATTAGATACACACGCCATACTTGGCAAAACAGTAGGCTATCTATCCCATTGCTGTATTGGCTGAAAATCAATGGGACAGAGTACAAAGACGACATTGCAGAAATAGTCAATGATGGAGGAACTACAGAAAGATAAGCATATTATTACAATGCTTGTATAGCTGTGAATTTGTCCACTTTGGAAAGCAATTTGGAAATATGCTAGTAAAGTGACTAAAATGTTTATTTCATTTGATCCAGATATTTAATTGTCCTCAAGACAATGAAAAGAGAGAGGGAAAAAGAAAGAGGTCAAAGACAAAAGTGAAAGGTACCATATATGCAAAAATATTAATAATGACACTTTGGTAGCAAAAAAACCCGGAATCAAAGGAGTTGCCTGTTGATTGAGAAATGGCTGAATGAACTGGAGTCCATGGATTACTTCATTGTAAGAAATGATAAATATGAAGAATTTAGGGAGGCATGGGAAGTTATATTAATTGTTGCAGACTGAAGTAAGCAGAACAGGAAAACCATACATTAAGTAATTGCAATAATATAAAGGGAAAGTCAAGAAAGCCAAACTAAGTGCTATCTACTAATGACCAACATTGGAGCTGGTAAAAGATGAGAAAGTGCATCTCCCTCTCTTCATTGAAGAGGTAAAGGAATAAGGTTGTGCAAAGTTACACATGCTATCATATCCATCTCAGTTCTTTTTTAAACATTTTTTTATTATTCTTTGTCCCAAGGGAAGACTCTCTGGGTAGATGAGAGAGAAGACATTTGGAAATTAGTTTGATGATAAAACAAAAGAAGTCGCTTTTATTTATTATTATTATAGCTTTTTATTTACAAGATATATGCATGGATAATTTTTCAGCATTGACAGTTGCAAAATCTTCTGTTCCAACTTTTCCCCTCCTTTCCCCCACCTCTATCCCCAAATGGCAGATAGAATAATACATGTTAAATATGTTAAAGTATAAGTTAAATATAATATATGTATATATGTCCAAACAGTTATTTTGCTGTACAAAAAGAATCGGACTTTGAAATAATGTACAATTAGCCTGTGAAGGAAATAAAAAATGCAGGCGGACAAAAACAGAGGTAGTAGAAATGCTATGTAGTGGTTCATAGTCATTTCCCAGAGTTCTTTCACTGGGAACTGGGAAGAAATGGAACTGATTTGGTTCATCTCGTTGTTGAAGAGGGCCACGTCCATCAGAATTGATCATCATGTAGTATTGTTGTTGAAGTATATAATGATCTCCTGGTTCTGCTCATTTCACTCAGCATCAGTTCATGTAAGTCTCTCCAGGCCTTTCTGAAATCATCCTGCTGGTCATTTCTTACAGAACAATAATATTCCATAACATTCATATACAGGCCCCTTTCCTTTAAGATCTCTTTGGAATATAAGCCCAGTAGTAACACTGCTGGATTAAAGGGTATTCACAGTTTGATAACTTTTTGAGCATAATTCTAAATCGCTCTCCAGAATGGCTGGATGTATTCACAATTCCACTAACAACGTATCAGTGTCCCAGTTTTCCCTCATCCCTTCCAACATTCAGCATTATCTTTTCCTGTCATCCTAGCCAATCTGAGAGGTATGTAGTGGTATCTCAGTTGTCCTAATTTGCATTTCTCTGATTAATAATGATTTGGAACATCTTTTCATATGGCTCGAAATAGTTTCAATTTCTTCATCTGAAAATTATCTGTTCATATCCTTTGACCATTTATCAGTTGGAGAATAGCTTGATTTCTTATAAATTAGAGTCAATTCTCTATATATTTTAGAAATGAGGCCTTTATCAGAATCTATGACTGTAAAAGTGTTTTCCCAGTTTATTGTTTCCCTTCTAATCTTGTCTGCATTAGTTTTGTTTGTACAAAAGCTTTTTAATTTGATATAATCAAATTTTTCTATTTTGTGATTGATAATGATCTCTAGTTCTTCTTTAGTCACAAATTCCTTCCTCCCTCCAGAGGTCTGAGAGGTAAACTATCCTGTGTTCTTCTGATTTATTTATAATATCATTCTTTATGCCTAGAACATGAATCCATTTTCACCTTCTCTTGGTGTACAGATTAAGTGTGGGTCAATGCCTAGTTTCTGCCATACTAATTTCCAATTTTCCCAGCAGTTTTTGTCAACAGTGAATTCTTATCCCAAAAGCTGGGGTCTTTGGGTTTGTCAAACACTAGATTATTAAAGTTATTGACTATTTTGTCCTGTGAACCTAACCTATTCCACTGATCAACTAGTCTGTTTCTTAGTCAATACCAAATGGTTTTGGTGACCACTGCTTTATAATATAGTTTTAGATCTGATACAGCTAGGCCACCTTCATTTGATTTTTCTTTCATTAGTTCCCTTGAAAGTCTTGACCTTTTGCTCTTCTAGATGAATTTTGTAATTTTTTTCTAGGTCAAGGAGTAGCTTTTAAAGGAAAAAATTAAGACTATATTATTTTGTAGTAAATAGAAAAAAATTGCTTTGGTACTAAAAGACCATGGAATGAAGCTTTGATGTTAGTATATATTATCATCATTACCAGTGAATATATAAGAGGTACATGGATAATGATTGATTTCTCCCCCTGCCAATTTTACACAATTCATATAACTTAAAATTTAATTTCAGCACAAATTTACATATTTAATACATTTCAGAAAAGAATGTCCTTTTAAAGATGTGAGGGGGCAGCAAGTCATATTGATTATAAAGCTGGCCTCAGAGTTGGAAAGAGCTGAGTTTATTGAATGGAGGTATGATATAGCTAGTGGTCTAGCTGATAGAGCACAGGACTTGGAGTCAGGAAAACCCAAGTTTTGATTTTGTCTCAGATATACACTAATTGTGTGGTCCTGGACAAGTCACTTAATCCCTGTTTTCCTCAGTTTCCCCATATTTAAAATAGGAATAATAATAATACCTATTTTTATCATAGATTATTGTGAAGTTAAAATGAGATAATATTTGTAAAGCATTTTGCCAAAATTAAAATGCTATATAAATACTATAAAATGATTTTTTTTTACTATCAAGTGTTAAAAACCCTTTGGATATGGTTCTAAGATTTCATTAGTTTGAAGACCCCTTCATTCATTCATAACAGCAACTTGGTAATTCTTTTTTTTTCCCCTGAGGCAATTGGAGTTAAGTGACTTGCCCAGCGTCACACAACTAGGAAGTGTTAAGTGCCTGAGACCAGAATTGAACTCAGGTCCTTCTGACTTTAGGATTGGTGCTCTATTCACTGCACAGCTTGGTAATTCTTTATCTCATGTCTTAGAGATTTGTCTCGGACTTTAAGAAATTAGATGTCTTTCCTAAGGCAACCTAACTAGTATGTGTCAGAGTTAGCACTTATTCAAAGGCTGGTCTTCCATTTACTCTCCTGCTTTGATGATCTGAGCAATATTAATAGGGAAGAATATTTTATTGGGTGAATCAATGATTAGGAAAAAGGAGTAATAGGTTGGTAGGGCAAATATTTTCCATCTTTTCTGGACTCATAGGATTTCAGAATTATAAGGGAATTGAGAGATCATTTAGTCCAATTCACTCTTTTAAACAATTTTTTTTTTCTGAGAAATAAATCCTAGTAATTGATTGTTATGATGACATTGCTTAACTTTATTCCTTATGAAATTTTTAGTATGCTAGATTATCAGGGCTAGCCTTAGTCTAGTGGGAATTATTATATAATAAAAAAAGAAATTTCCTTTCAGCTTATTAAAAATTTGCTTAATACTACACTAGCTATTAAAATCTGATTACCCAGCTGGTCCAACTTTGAGCTTTCATTAAGTTGCTTCCTATTAATTTAGAGGAAAGATTTTTCTTTCTCCATGAACAGTAGTCCTTAATTATTCTTGGCATCTAAATTGTTAGCTGTTGTCTACAGTTGCCAGTACAAATGGAAGAGTTTTCTTAATTCCTTCAAACCCCCTTTTGAAGGCAAGTCATTTAAAATACTTATGCTTTAAAAGCCTTTTGTTCAGCTGATAAACAGTGAGAATAATTTTAAAATATATGCAGATTTTTTTTACTAGATGTAATATGGCATAATGTTTACAGAACTGGTCTAAGTTAAGAAGACCTGCACTCAACTACTTCAGAAACATTCCAGCTTTGAGTCTCTCTCTGGGGAAGTCACTTAGTCTCTTAGTGAGTGCCCTAAGAAGCTATTTCAGACTTTAAAATACAGACCTGAATTTTAGAAAGGGAGAAAGTTCACTAATGAGAGTGCTCACAGCAAGGATGAAATCAGGATCGTCCCCCCTCATATTTTTTATTTACTGATATGTTTTATTTTTGCATTACTTTTGGTACTGAACATTATCATTCTCTCCTCCCCCTATCCAGTGAGTCATCCATTGTTTAAAAAAAGAAAAAAAGAAAAAATCGAACAGTTCCTCCAGACCAACACAATTTGACATCATGTGATGATGTCCTTATCTCTGTGAAGAAGGGAAAAGTTCTATGATCACAGATTTAGAGTTGGACCTCTGAGGTCAACTGGTCCAACCACTTAATTTTACAGATCAGGAAAGTGAAGGGAAGAGGGGAAGTGACTTACTGAAGGAGGAAGGTCCCACATCCCATCCCATCCCATCCCATCCCATCCCATCCCATCCCATCCCATCCCATCCCATCCTATCCCATCCCATCCCAGCACATCACATCACATATTAGAGAGAGAGAGAGAGACAGAGACATACAGAAATCCAGGGAGAGACACACACAGAGATAGAGAGATGAGACAGAGACAGAGACAGAGAAAGACAGACAGTGACTGAGAAAGACAGACAGAGAGAGAGAGAGTCAGAGACAGAGGGAGGGGAAGAGAGAGAAAGAGAGAAAAAGAAAGAGAGAGACAGGAAGGGAGAGAGAGAGAGAAAGACACAGGAAGGGAGAGAGAGAGAAAGAGAAAAAAAGAAAGAGAGAGAGATATTAATTGAAAGTTGAAATTTGGAGAACTTCCTTATAAAACTGATGTTATATTACCAAAAATATTCACCTGTTTCAAAAGAACTCTCTTTTGCTTCTCAAAGGTAAGCTTCTTGAGGACAAGATCTGGATTCTTCCCCAAATTTCCTAGTCCATTGTCAGTGTTCATTAGCACTGTGGCTAGAGCCAAGCTTGGAGTCAAGAATACCTAAAATCAAATTCCACCTCCAACACTTGCTAGCTGTGTGACTATGATGTAAGGCAAGTCATTTAATCTGTTTGCCTCAGTTTACTTACCTATAAGATAAAGATAATAATAGCACCTACTTCTGGTTGTGAGAGCCAAGTGAGATAATCTAGTGGTTTTTACTTTGTTGTGTTATAAAGTTATAAAGTTAAAAAAAAAAACTTGTAAAAAGTAGCATTGCATCATGGAATATTTAGGATGCCCAGAAAACAATGAAAAAATGCCTATCTCTTAGAGATAAGATGCTATGATTGTTCAGAACCTGTGGGGGTACAAAATCAATAATGCTTTCATGGGAAAAGTAAAGTTTCCTGTTAAAGAATTATCAATAGCAACAATGACAAACTTTGTTCTATTGAGATTTTCTTTCTTCAGAGTAGTAATCAATGTGGTTTACAATGTATGACTCACTTATTTCCAAAAAGAACTGAAGGTGGCTTTGAAATCACACTATATGTTCTAATTGAATACTTCCTATGTGTTCCTATTACTGTGAAGTCAGGACTCAGTTATTCACATGGAGCTATGATCTCATCAATTTGGAGATTTTGCAACAATGCAGGTCACAGATTCTCCTTATCCCCATTTTCCTTTTCTGTTCAACTCTGTCCATGTCCTTCCTTTAGACTGCAACTGGATGAGCGACACAAGAGAAGAATAATTCAATTCAAATAATAATAATGTTTATTAAATGCCTTCCAACTCCTTTTAATGAATCTTGTGTTTATGTATATATGTTTTCTTCTCATTAGGATGTAACTTCCATGAAAACAGGAAATGTTTTGTAGATCTTCAGTACTTAGCACAGAATGTAGTAAGTACTATTTATTTTGATCAATTATCATTATTTTGATCTATTACTAATAATATTAATTAGATCGATTTTATTTGTTGATTGTCTGTTATGTGCCAGGCACAGTGTTAGATATTAGATTGTTTAAAAAATACTCTTTATAGATCTAGATAAAATTTCAGAGGCCATCTGATCCAATTCTTCCTTTTATGGATAAGGAAACTGAGGCCCATATAAGTTAAATGATTTGTCTAAAATAACACAAGTGGCAAGCATCAGAGGAAAGATTTGAACCCAGGACCTCTGACTCTCAGTGTCTACTACTGTTATGTGGGAGAATTAGTCAGCTATCCAGTGATGATGGCAGGGTGTGATGAGGCAAAGGAGAGATTCAAATAAGACAATATAGGAACATTCAAGTAGGAAGGACCACTGATGTACTATTGGTGACAACTTGAACTGAATTAGGAAAATTTTGCTAAATTGCTAAATTTTCAATGTGAGCCTTGATATCCTGGCTGCCCAAATACTACAAATCAGGGTTTGATTTATTGTTTTGTTGATTGTGTAGATTTAAGAAAATGATGAAGATTAAACTGAAGTGTGTTAGTCATTTGTTGAGTATTTACCCATACAACAAAACACTCTCATCTGGTGAGATCAGACAAGACTTTATGGTAGAGATAGTCCCTAATCTGAGTCTTGAAAAAGAGAAGGATTATAAATTTATAAATGTGAAAGGAGTACATTCAATATCTATATCAGTATCTGTATCTATATCTATATCTGTAGCTATGTCTATATCCTTATATCAGTATATGTAAATATGCATATATATTCATCTCTACATAAGGATTTCTATATTTCTACATCTATATGATCTCTCTATATACATGCAAATATCTATCTTTATATCTATCTTTTTATCTACATATCATCTATCTACCTACCTATCCTCTTTCCATCCTTTCTTTCTTTCTTTCTCTCTTTCTTTCTCTCTTTCTTTCTTTCTTTCTTTCTTTCTTTCTTTCTTTCTCTCTCTTTCTTTCTTTCTCTCTTTCTTTCTTTCTTTCTCTCTTTCTTTCTCTCTTTCTTTCTTTCTCTCTCTCTTTCTCTCTCTCTTTCTCTCTCTCTTTCTTTCTCTCTTTCTTTCTTTCTTTCTTTCTTTCTTTCTTTCTTTCTCTCTCTCTTTCTTTCTCTCTCTTTCTTTCTCTCTCTTTCTTTTTCTTTCTTTCTTTCTTTCTTTCTTTCTTTCTTTCTTTCTCTCTCTCTCTCTCTCTTCTCTCTCTCTTTCTTTCTTTCTTTCTTTCTTTCTTTCTTTCTTTCTTTCTTTCTTTCTTTCTTTCTTTCTTTCTTTCTTTCTTTCTTTCTTTCTTTCTTTCTTTCTTTCTTTCTTTCTTTCTTTCTTTCTTTCTTTCTTTCTTTCTTTCTTTCTTTCTTTCTTTCTTTCTTTCTTTCTTTCTTTCTTTCTTTCTTTCTTCCTTCCTTCCTTCCTTCCTTCCTTCCTTCCTTCCTTCCTTCCTCCCCTCTCTCTCTCTCTCTCTCTCTTACCTTGCCCTCAAAGACCTTATTGCCTTATTCTAGGAGTTAAACCACAGGGTAGTGTTTATAGATGCACTTGGAGTTCAAAGAAGAACAAACTAAGCCAGAGTAGAAGGTGTCACTAAGGAGGTGGGACTTAATTTAGACCTTGGAAAAGAAGTTGGATTTTGGATAATCAGAAGGGAACATGGAGGATATTTCAGGCCAGGGAAAAAAGTATGAGCAAAGTTATAGAGGCAGGAAGGAACAGGGTATGTCAGGGAGACAATTGAGGAGAGAGCTCACCTTTCCAGAGTCCAGATTTGAAAAGTAAGATTGAAGTGGGAGGAGGTGGAGTTTGAGAGATATATACCAAGTCTTGGTTTATGGATAGGCAGGACTGCAGAAAAAAGAGCGACAGAGAAATTGAATAGATGGAATACATCCCAATTCCAAAGGGTCTCAAATTTATACCATTATCTGTTTGAAAACTCCTGCCCAGTCTAATAGTTGAGGTGGCAATTTTATGCCGTTTTCAGCTGTGCCTCTATCATGATGAATAGTGTTGTAAATCACTGATTATAGTTATTTATGTCATCCCTGTTGCCAAACTGTTCTGTGTGGGCAAGGGCCATGTCTTATCTCAACTCCTATTTCTCCCAGTATCTAGCAATGCTCTGGATGTCCTTAATAAGTGTTTGGTGAAGCTTTCCTAACTTCCAATTTTTCAATTTTTCAGATAAGATTAAGCTCTACAAAAAACCTTTTTATCCAATCCTAATTCTTCAGCTTAGTAAAATTTTAATAGCTAAATTTGCATTGATTTTTTTTTACATCACTTATATATTCTACTGTATATCTTCCCTAATTCTTCCCATACAGCCAATACTTATCATTGTTGTTCATTCATTTCAGTTTATCCTACTCTTCATGACTTCATTTGGCTTTTCTTAGAAGAGATACTAAAATGATTTGCCAATTCTTTCTCCAGCTCATTTTTACAGATGAGTAAACTGAGGCAAACAAGGTTAAGTGATTTATTCAGGATTCCATAGCTAATAAGTATCTGAGATTACATTTGAACTCCAGGCCTGACATTCTGTCTCCTGAGTCACCTAACTGCTCCCAACACTTATAATAAGGAATTTTAAAAAGAGGATGAAGAAAACACCATTCTGTAAAACCTGACAACATATTTTAAAAGTCTTATATTTTATGTAATGTTCTACATCCACAGTCCTCTATCTTTTGCAAAGAAACAGAGGCAAAATGTGTTCTCATATTTCTTCTTTGTAGATTATTACTATAATTTTGGTTGCTGTAATTCTGTAGCCTTCAGTTATGATTTGTTGTTATTGTTGTTATGTTCATTTTTTGTTATTATAATCATGGTGTATATTATTTTCTTGGTTTTGCTTACTCTACTTTTTATTAATTCATATAAGTCTTACAATGCTTTTCTGTGTTCATTAAATTCATTGTTTCTCACAGAGTGCCATCCCATTACATTTTTATGCCATGGCTTATTTAGCCATGGATTTTTGACAGATGTTTACTTTGTATCTAGTTCTTTGCTACCACAAAAAATGCTACTATATATTTTGTTTTGTTTTTTCCTTTTTGTCATTGACCTAATTTAGGTATATGTCTATAAAGTGAAATCTCTGTGTCAAAGGGCATACACATTTTAGTTACTTTATAGAATTTCAAATTGCTTTCCAGAATGTTTGAACTAGTCAGGAGGACCGGAGGTCAAATCTGGTCTCAGACACTTAACATTTCCTAGCTGTATGACCCTGAGCAAGTCACTTAACCCCAACTGCCTACAAAACAACAGCAACAAACTGGGGCAGCTAGATGGCACAGTGGATAGAGCACTGTTACTGGAGTCAGGAGGACCAGAATATTTAGACTAGTTTGTGGCTCTACCAATAACCCACAACTCCTCCAAGTTGATTATGCCCATCTTTTGTCCTTTTTATTAATTTTTATTTATTCTTTTATTAATTAAATCAATTAATGAAATAAAGCCTCAGGATTGCTTTGCTGTGCATTTCCTTTATTGTTGATTTAGAGCATTCTTTATATTATTGCTAATGGTTTGCAATTCTTTCTGTAAACTTTTTTATCTTTATAGCTTTTTATTGACAAAACATATGCATAGGTAATTTTTCAACAATGATCCTTGAAAACACTTCTGTTCCAACTTTTCCCCTCCTTCCCTCCACCCCCTAGATGGCAGGCAGTCCCATACATGTTAAATGTATTAAAGTATATGTTAAATACAATATATGTATACATATTTATACAGTTATCTTGTTGCACAAGAAAAATCGAATTCAGAAAGACGGTAAAAACAACCTGGGAAGAAAAAAAATGGTTTGCAATTCTTTTGAGAACTAATTGTTCATACTGATCTTTTATCTACCAGAGAATAGTTTTTGGACATAAATTTCTCTTTGCTTTCTATGTAATTTGGTCTTAGATAAATTAAGTTTACTATATTAATAGTACTGGAATGAGTCTATTTTGATCCTTATGAGAGCATAATTTCTTTTTTTTTTTCCTCTTTGCCAAAAAGAAAGTTTATTTAGAAGAGATTACAGACAAAAAAAAAAAGACAGCTTACAGATATAAATAAAGGTAAAATAGATCCCAGGAGTGGCAAATATGAAAAAGCTGGGACAGCATATAATTAGAAAGAAAGAAATTTGGAAAAATCCATTAAAGGAATATGCCATGAGATCTGGGATGTGCCATTGACAGGCAGTTTAGAACTATAGAGGAGTTTAGCTAACTAACCAAGTTAGCTACAGTAAGGAGAAAGATGCCATTAAAGGTAAGGCACTATGAAGGGGAGAGAGTAACTCATACTGGGCTTAGTCCTGAGAAGAACTTATCAAATCTCTTCATCATAAGCAAATCTTTTTATAGGGGAAATACAGGCTTAAGATTTTTCAGGGAAGTAAAGGTGGTAACTCAGAGGGAGGGATCAAGGAGGAAAGGAAGTGCCAGGGAAGAGAGCATAACATCTTAACTAATATCAGACAAATGTAGTGTAGTGGGAAAGAACCTGTTTGACAATTAGAGATCTTGAATTTGAATTTGTAGTGAGCATGTAAAAACTTCTCTCCAGAAGATGGATTAGATGACTTTTGAAGTTTCTTCCATTTCTAAATCTGTGATCCTATGATTCCATGATCCTTTCAATCCTAATTGTAATTCTCCCTTTATGACTTTAGGGAAATATATTTTGAACACCTTTATTTCTGCTTAAGCTGCTAATTCATTTCAACACCTTCCCACTCCCATCATACCACTAGTGATCCATACAAATCATCCCTTCACCCCCATCTCCACCCTCACCTCTCTTCCAACTACATTGAAATTGGCCATCTATGTTCTATTTCCCTCCTTGTTATGAATATTATGTCTTGCTAACATATATGTAAGAAAGATTATTCTAGAAGGTAGTATGATATATAGATTGGAAAGAATGGAGATAGGAAGACTTACTAGATGGATACTGAACAAGGGATTTGTTGGGGATCATTTTATCATAGGGTTGGAAGAGACTTCAAAGGTCACCTAATTCCTTTAATGAACAGGATTCACTCTACAAAGTATGCTTTCATATAATACTCTTGTTATTAAATGAAAACTGTACTCTAATATGACTCCTAGATGTTTAAGACTCTATACTGAACAGTGAAATAGACCTTTCTCTATGAGCAAAGGAAAAAGTGGTAATGACATAGCAAGTGGTCATCTAACCCCTGCTTGAATACTTCATTTTAGTAATGAAAACCCTATTTACATTGTCTAACATTCACTTATGCCTTACAAATATTATTTCTTTTGATACTCAAAGTAAACCTAGTAATCAGGTGCTATTATTATGCAAATTTTACAGATGAGTAAACCAAGGCAGGTAGAGGTAACTTGCCCAAGATTATACATAGCACTTGAGACAACATTCAAGCTAAAATTTTCCTAATGACCAGCAGTACATCTCATGTCAAAGCAGCTCTAATTATTAGAGCATTTATTAAGCTCTTACTATATGCCAGACACTATGCTAGATACTTTATGATATTATCTCACTTGATCCTCATAACAATCCTGGAATTTAAATGTTAATGTTATTCCCATTGAGGCAATTGAGACAGTTTAAGTTACTTGACTAGGTAGTAACATGTAATGTCAAATTTGAATTGATATCATCTTGACTCTAGACCCAGGACATTAACTATTGCACCAATATTTTATCTCTCTGCTATTTCAATTTATTGCTTTGTCCTCTGGGGCCAGGTAGAGCAAGGTTAATTTCTCTTCCCATGACAGCCCTTCAAAAAGGCAACTGACATGGTGGCTGACAACTCCAAATTTTGTGCTGTCTACAGTTCTGACAGTCACACTATTTATGCCTTCATTCATATCATTGATTAAAAATACCGAACAGCAGAAAGGCAAGGACTGATCCCTGGATTCTTAGAGTAGAAACCTCTCCCTTGATTGGCACTGGTTATTTAATGACTGACTAGTTTTTAGATCCAGTCATTTAACTAAATGTGCATCTGCCTAAATGCATTACTGTTTAATCTATGTCTGGCCATTTTATTCACAAAGATAGAGGGAGAGACTGTAAAATCGTTTGTTAAAATACAAATGAGCTCTATTTTCAGCAGTTATGTCAAACTCAAATAGAAAAGGAGAACTCATCCACAGATAAAGAACCCTCTGGGCCACATATTTATTAGTTTTAAAATGTGATATTATCTGTTTTATTACATTTTTATTTAATTTGCTAAATAATTCCAAGCTACATTTCGACCTGGTTCAGGCTTCTCTTAGGAGTAAGCTGGGTGGGCTGTACCACTGGTGAAATCTACATCCTGCTATTTTATTTACAAATATAACCTGAGAAACTTTATCAAATGCTTTGTTAAAATATGGATAAGCGATAGCAATAGAAGATTTCTGATCTCATAATTTATTTAAAAAAGAAAGTAAGATTAGTCTGTCATGATTAAGCTATGCTAACTCCCAGAGATTGCTACTGAATTTTATAGTTATTATTTTTTTAATAAAAGGGGAAAGAGAATTGATTTGTGATTTTGTTGGTTTAGAGAACTCTTTGGATGAGGAAATTCCCTTAACCAATGCAGTTCAGCACCTGCTCTATAAATTTTTTTTTCCCCCTCTGAGGCTGGGGTTAAGTGACTTGCCCAGGGTCACACAGCTAGGAAGTGTTAAGTGTCTGAGACCAAATTTGAACTCAGGTCCTCCTGAATTCAAGGCTGGTGCTCTATCCGCTACGCCACCTAGCTGCCCCCTTCTCTATAATTTATAAGCTTAGAGAATTGTTTCAAACATTAAAATGATTGCTCAGGGTCATATAGGCAATATGTATCAGAAGAGGGACTTCAGCCCAACAGCTCTCTATGTACAACACTATCCTAGCCCTAAACCCACAAGGAACCTTAGAGGGCATGAAGTTCAACCTCCTCACTTTATTGATGTGGAAAATGAGAGAAAGGTGACTTAGGAGGGGATTGTCCAAGTTCAATGACAAATCTGGAGTCTGAACTCCAAACCAAACTTTCTCTGCATTACATCACATTGGACATTCTAGAAGTTTGCAAAGAATTGAAATCAAAGCTGCTAGTGTATAGAATGTCAACTTTACCCATTTCCATTGTTTGCCCATCTCCAATCCTGTGTCAACTTTCCTGTTTTTTGCGTTTTTTCAAAAATAACTTCCAACAATTTTGAGAGACTTTAGAATGCTGACCAACATAATAATAAGCCACAAGTCAAAAAGAATAAGCTGAAATATCCCACAGAAAGATAATGAACTTAAAATACAGAGACACACAACTTTGAATGTGGCTAATGTGGGATACTATAGATATACATTGAATTATGTATGGATTTACCTTTTGGGCTTGCTTGCTTTTTAGTTTATTTTTTCAATTTGCCCAGTGGAGGAGAGGAATAGTGGGAGGCACAGATCAATTAAAAAATACTTTCAAAACCCCATACAAACAAAGATAGCCGTCAGTCAATGAACAATCACACTTGCCAGGTTTTTTGGCAGGCTTGATTGGCAGGATGATTTGAACTCAAGGAGTACAGCTAGATGCACTTATCCTATATTATCACTTACAATTTTTAATAGGCACAGAAAAATCCTTTTTTAATAGACTATTTTATAATAGTCTGTAATACATGCAGATAGCCTAAAATATTCACCCTTGCAAAACCCTATGCTCCAAACCCTTATCCCTCCCTTTCCCACACCCCTATTCTAGATAGCAAGCAATCCAATATATGTTAAATGCATGAAATTCTTCTATATATATTTACACATTTATCATGCTGCACAAGAAAAACCAGATCAAAAAGGAATAAAAATGAGAAAAAAGAAAACAAATAACAAAAAGTGAAAATACTCTGTTGTGATCCATATTCAATTCCCACAGTTCTCTTTCTGGATGCAGATGACTATCTATCCATCACATTTCTATTGAAATCGAATCATTTCATTGTTGAAAAGAGCCACATCCATCAGAAATGGCCATCGTATAATCTTGTTGTTGCCTCTTGGTTCTATTCACTTCACTCAACATCAATTCATGTAAGTCTCTCCAGGTCTTTCTAAAATCATCTTACTGATCGTTTCTTGCAGAGCAATAATGTTCTATAATATTCATATACTTTGGTATACAAGAACTCTGCTACTCTTTGATATTAATTCTTTGTTATCAGTCCTTGATTCTATTCTCTACAAATGCTTTTTTAAAGTTTGAATTTGTCATTGACTTCTCCAAGCAACCCTCTCAGCTTTTTGTTTATTTTACTTTTTTTTTTTTTTTTTTTTTTTTTTTGATGAGGCATTTAATGTGAAGTGATTTGCTCAGGATCTCACAGCTAGTAAATGTTAAGTAAATAACTTAACATCAAATTTTAACTCAGTTCGTCCTCACTTCAGGGATGGTGAGCTATCCACTGCACCATCTAGGTACCTCCCCATCAGCTTTTTAAGTAGCCTCCGTTTAAAAAAAATGAATTATTTATATTTGTGTCATCACAATTTCATTTCCTTCCTTCTTGAGTCAATGGAAAGAAAGAAAGAAGGAAGGAAAGAAAGAAGGGAGGAAGAT
Source organism: Sminthopsis crassicaudata (assembly GCF_048593235.1). NCBI lineage: Eukaryota > Metazoa > Chordata > Mammalia > Dasyuromorphia > Dasyuridae > Sminthopsis > Sminthopsis crassicaudata. The sequence goes on from NC_133620.1 coordinate 408,341,316, forward strand.
GTTATTTTCTAGTTAAGGAAACTGAGGCAGTCAGAGGTTTGCAACTATTATCTGGAGTTAGGGGAACTGTAATCTTCTTGACTGTAGTCCCAGCATATTCGCCATGAGTCATGGATACAATCCAAATACAATGCTAGATTCTGGCTTATTATAAGTATGTCAAGGACTAACTCATAGTCATCAACAGCTTTTACCTAGTTAAAAAAATAAAGAGATGGTGTATATACTCAAGCCCTAAGCCTGAAACTTTATTTTAATTCTTCCAATAGTTAAAGTTGGACCTGAAACATAACTTTCTATAATGTGACCCTGAAGGGTTGAACATACTAACCTCTTCTTCATCATATCACCAGTGCTTCACAAAATGACTTTCATACCATCTACTGATTGCTCAACATTAAACTTCTAGAGGAGCATTATTCTGCAGAGTCATAGTGAAATTCAAGTTAAAGACTGGCATTAACTTTGTAATCTTAAACAAACAGCAATAGCAGTCATTAGGGCAGCCTGGAGTGTAGCCATCTCCTATGAGAAGGCTTTTGAACAAAGACAATCTGCAGTCCCAAGAGACAAACAGGTAGAACCAGCTTGCATTACCACTCCCTTCCCTAAGCAAGATTCTGAGGGATGAATAACTCAGATCCTCCAAAAATGACTTATTAGTGTAAGTGGAAACAGTAAAATGAAATGAATTCTGTGCAATTATACAGACCAAGTTTGTTCCTAGAGAAAAGATAAGAAAATGTATCTCTTTTCTTTCACTGGAGAAGTGGGGAGCTTTGAGTGCAGAATGTTGACTATGTGATAATTGTCTAGCTGAATTGTTAAAAACAAAAAACAAAGCTTGTTTTAAAAAAACAAGGGGGGATTCAGTGGATAGGTAAGGGGGAGAGAGCACATTTGAAAATAAATGCCATAACAACAAGACTATACGACGATGGAGGTGACTTTCTTTGATGATGAATTGATTCAGACCAATTTCAATTGTTCAGCAATGAAGAGAGCCATCTACACCCATAGAGAGGACTGTGGGAACTGAGTGTGGACCACAACATAGCATTTTCACTCTTTCTGTTGTTTGCTTGCATATTTGTTTTCCTTCTCAGTTTTTTTTTCTTTCTAGATCTGCTTTTTCTTGTGCAGCAAGATAACTGTATATATATATTATATATATGTATATGGTTCAACATATATTTTAACATGTATTGGAATACCTGCCATCTAGGGGAGGGAGTGAGGTGAAGGAGAGGAAAATTTGGAACAGAAGGTTTTGCAAGGGTCAGTGTTGAAAAATTACCCATGTATATGTTTTGTAAATAAAGAGCTATAATTAAAAAAAGAAAACAAATGTCATGTAAAAGCAAAAAACATCAATAACTTTTTTTTCCTGAGGCAATTGGAGTTAAGTGACTTGCCAGGGTCCCACAGCCAGAAAGTGTTCCGTGTCTGAAGTCAAATTTGAACTCAGATCCTTTTGACTTCAGGGCTGATGCTGGATTCACTGCAGCAACTACCTGCTCTTACTCTTTTTTTTTTTTTTTTTTTTTTTTTTTTTTTTTTTTTTAAGAAAATGATATGTTGTCTACTAAGTAGTCTTGTAGATAAAGTGCCAATTTGGAGTCTGGAAAACTCATCTTCCTGAATTCAAATCTGGTCTCAGATACTTCCTTAGCTATGTGACCCTAAGCAACACTTAAACCTGCTTGTCTCCATTTCCTCATGTGCAAAATAAGCTGGAGAAGGAAATAGCAAACCATTCCAGTATTTTTTCCAAGAAAACCCCAAATAGAGTCACAAAGAGTTGGACAGGATTGAAAACAACTGAACAACACCAAAATATTCTTCTGCTGTCTATGGAAGAGAGCAGAGAAACTGTTAGTATAGTTAGTGTATCTGAGAATTATTATAGCCTTATTTTAAGGAGAAATCCCTGTTATCATATGCCTTTCTGCTCTTTCCCTCAACATCACATCCATTTTTGAGATGTTACAGTGTTCTAGAATGCTCCTTTTATGGACAACCTTTGTTACTCTTGCTCTTGCATGGTATTATCCAAGATCACATCTCACTACCACATTCAACCAATGAGCATTTATTAAATGACCACTTGGTATACTGTATCAGGTACTAAAGACAAAAATGGGTGAGATCATATATATGCATATAAGTATACAATATAATATACATTCTCCAGAGGCTGGTATCTTATTCTAATGCCCTCCTTTTATCCAAATTCTATAGATAGATAACAAATAATTATAATTCCCTCTTTGTAATACACCATATCTATCTAAGTACACAATAGAAAATATTCTCCCGAGGCTTGCATCTTATTCTAATGCCTTCTTTTATCCAAATTATGTACATAGATAACAAATAATTATAATTCCATCTATTTATCTCTCTCTCTTTTTTTCCTCCTTTTGTTTTCTCCTTTGTCTCAGCATTTCTTTGTGCTTTACACCTGCTGCATTTCATAAGGCTATACTTTTTTTCTCAGGTCAGGGACATCTTGAGCTTCCAGGTGACTAACGTCCTATAGCTATGGCCTCTATAAACAATGGGATGTGGCTACAAACCAAAGAATGTTTTTCATAGGTAAGCAGTGTGGAGGAGCCTGCTGACTGTCCTCCTAAATTATAGGTATACTATGACTAGAATCAGTAATAGCAGAAGCTGGACAGCATAAATTTTATTCTACACCAGGAATTCTTACCATGGAGGTCTTCAAATTTCAGCGGGTCTGTAATTTAGCGTTTTATTTATTGTGACTTTAAAAACCACACACATATTATTTTGAAACTATCGTGGGCTTCACCAGACTGCCAAAGGAGTTCATGACAAAAGGTTAAGAATCCCAGTCTCATACGTGAAACGCCCAAGAAGCCCACCCCCTCGCTTTGCAGTAGATCATCTCTTAGCAATAAGCTATTACACCCAAGTAGTACCTTCAGATTGTGAAAGCTATTTTCATGTTCATTTCTTCACATTTGGAAGACAAAGTCATTTAATTCTCACCCTATCATCCAGCAATAATGAGCGGGCTTGTGGGTGGTCCCCTTCTATGGGGTTGTGCAAAGTTCAAGCCATTTATTTCCTGAACTACCGAGACCTTCAGGGAAGGCAAACAGAACTACATGCTAACTTGGCGATGGAAGCACCTTTACTTTTCTCATCCCCTCCCCCCGAGTCTTTGACTTATTTGGGCTGAAGTTTCTCGGTCCAGGCCCTCCGATCTGGGCAGAGGGCACAGTGAGACCCAGGCACAACAGTGCCTGCCCTTGGGAGAAGTCACAGGGTTTCTATTCTAGCCTCTTCACCTTCAGGATTTCCAAGTTGGGAAGGAGAAATGAGCTCCCTCTTCCTCCCTCACCCTTCCTTCATCACTCTATCCCTTAAGTGGGAGACAGCCTTCTGCCTGGCACATGTTTCTTATGCCCAAGGGCTCTGAGCTATGTCCTAACCCGGCAGAGAAAAGAAGGAGCCAGCATTTCCACCACGGGACAATAAGAGCAATCCCGGGAACGCTTTGAAGAGAAGCATCCGAGGACAGGGCCCTGGTTGCCACTGATAGACATCTATGTCGTCAGCAGCCAGCTGGAGCAGGAGCGCAGTCAGCTCTTGGCTCCTCACTGACGTTACTGAGGTTTGCCTGGAAGAAGGAGGGAGGGAAGGAAGGAGAAAGAAAAGGAGGGGGAGAAAGAAGGGGGGGAGGCGCCGCTCCGTGACTTTCTTTTCCCGGCGCTTCACCGTTGGTACCAAAGTCTCAGCAACTGCTTTCCAGGACTGCGCCGGTCACCCGAGGAGGGAGCAGCAACCCCTAGATGCAAGCGTAAGGGGACGCGCTGCCCCCTCCCCCCCAGCCTAGGGCTAGATCCCCACTCCCCCGCCTCCCAGCCTCCCTCCCCCAGCGCATCCTGATCTAGCCTGGAGCTGCAGCCCCGGCGGGCGTGCTGGTGATGGATAGGGGCTGGGCAGTTTTCCCCGCCCGCTGGCCGTGGCAGGGAGCAGAGATGCAGGCGCCGCTCTCCACCCCCGGCTTAGTTTTGTTGGTGGGGATGGAGGAGGTGGAGGGGGGAGGGAAGGGAGGAGGGAGGGAGAAAGGGGAAGGGGTTTGCTTCCTGATTGGTTGCTGAGCGCCCCAGAGCACAGGCTGGAGAGGTGACAAGAGAGGGAGGGGGGGGTAAGGGGCTCCAAACTAAGTGCGGCGCCTCTCTGCTGGGGGAGGGGGCGGAGGAGGGGGAGGGAGGAGGGAGGGAAAGGAAGCCTTGGCGTCTAAGCACTAGCCTGGGGAGCCTGAGCCGGGCACAGCCCCAGCTAGAAAGCGGAGCGGCCGCAGGCAGCCAAGATGAGCAGCCGAGTGACTTTCTTCGAGGTGGGTGCGTGCATGATACTACTCTTTTTCAAGTTTTGAGCAGGACATCCGGGGGTTCTGACAGTGCTGTAGTCTTGGTTCTTGGGCGGGCAGAATATCCCCATCCCGCCCACCTTGGACAACCACTAGCCAGAAGCGTCAGAGCCGGAGGGAAGCACGGGGACAGTCTCCCCGGGGGGACGGGGGAGCAAAGTTGGGAACTGCCTGGGGAGGGACGATGTACATGGACGCCATCGGGGAGGGGGATTGGGCTGAAGACATGGGGGGTGGTCTCGCTGTCCAAGGGTCTCCGATGCTCTCTCCACACCGAGGTTCCGGCTGAGAGCATCCGCGGAGGTGACGGCAGCCCTCCTCGGCTTCTCTGCATTGGAGCTGGGGCCAGAGAGAGACTGGAGACTTCTCAACTTAACTACCATTTCTCCAAGGAACCGTACACTTGCAGTTATTCTCATGGTCCCATCTGGGAAAAGCCTCAAGGAGGATGGCGGGAGGTAGGGAAATCCAGCAGCAGCAAACGCCCTCTCCTTGAGGGGCACTCATAGTGAAGTGGTAGTGGCCCAGAAGGGGAAGGGAAAGTTGCCGACCACTGCTCTCTCCTGCCGGGCTGGCTGCTAACTCAGTGGGACCCCTCGAAGTGTCTTAAGCGTATCTGCGTCCTGACGTGGTGGGTTTGACTTGGGGTCAAGTTTTGGGGACGCCGGATATCACTGAAAAGAGAACAGTATCCATCTGCCCCAGCACTCCAAATCCATAGCTGGCCTTCCTGACATTCTGAGCCCTTACCTTCCTTCTTGCCCTTTACCTGACTGTCAGAGATCAGACAGAGGGAAAAGAGGGGAGACGTAGACGTCATCACCCATCCAGTATATCATCAAAACAACTCAGAATTCTTGGGAGAGGGCATGGAATAAGGCTCACACTAAACGTAGCATGACTTGCCTTGTATATAAAAGGGGATTTAAAAAAGTCATCGCCAGGCACATTATGTACCCCTAAACGGTTTACAACCCCTTACAGCAAGCTCAAGTTGTGTTCAACTCCCGAGCTATTTCTTCACGGTGATGACATCTCCCCTCCTCACTTTACCAGCTGCCAAAGATTTCTTTCATCTAGCGACAGAATTGTTTATATATAAATTGTCATGTATCAGCTATCCCGAAAAACACAGTTCTTTATAAACACCAGAGACTGAGAACCATTCCAAATTGTGGGAAGGAGAGTTACATAGAAGGAAGTATCCAAACATTTTGGAATGGAAGGTAAATGAAGTTTTTAAGAGGGACACACTTCTGGAGGAATCCAGAAGAAAACTGAGCTACTTTTTCTGATAGAATTTAGCTTTTCAAACTCATGAGATTCTGCAAAGAATTTGAAAAGATACCAATTAGCAAAGGAAAATTCTCTCTTTGTATATAAAATCACCAGAAGCTCCTCATTCTCAGTAAGTTTTTACTAAGTGTATGCTGAGTGCCTTAAAGACAAAATAGGCTCCTAGCTTGAATTAAGAAAGGCCTGAATTCAAGGTTTCTTCTGACACATATTAGCGATATGACCAAGAGTGAATCATTAAACTCTCAGTACCCTCAGGCAATTCTTTAAGACTATAAAATACAGAGACGTCAACTTGTATCGTTGACAAGACTTTCCATAATGGGAGTCCCCAACACTGTTGAAATCAAGGATTGGTTCCTATGTTCCACTTTAAATACTCCGAGTCTAGTACAATGCTAAGTGCTACATGGTACAAGAGACAAGAGATGATCCTCACCCACAAATTTTATTATGATTTTCTTATGACGAAATAGTCTTTCTGTTAGTATTGACTAGTTATAAGAAGCAAGAGCAGTTTGCTCTCTCTAGGGAGGTAGGATAGTGTGGTGGACTTAAAAACTTCAGTTTAAGCTCCACTAAAAAAAGTCTGCAAGTCACTTGATCTCTGAGTCTTTCCCTATTTGTAAAGGGGTGATATCTCAAAGTTGTTATTAGGAGGTTCAAATGAGATAATGGATATGGGTAAACTCATTCTGCTTTGTAAATGTTAGCTGATCTTAATGAGGTTACTTAATTTTTCTTTAGTTCATTTCCTTATGTATTCATTTCTCTTAAGGCTTAATTTAGCTGTGATTTCATTTGGTGAGCTTATAGGGAAAAGCGGGGAGGAAGGAGTGTCCTTCCTCTGAATAACTGGAGAATAGGGCCAGGTTCCTTTTAACTGCCTTAGAATAATTTTAATTTCAGTCACTGGCAGATTTTTTTCACATGTGAACAGAAGAGAATGATGATGGAAAAAAGGAAAAACCTGCATAATAGTTGAGAAAATACATGAGGTAGGAAGTCATTTAAGGAAGTATGCCATTTATGTACCTGTCAAGACCTTTAGTTATCTCTCTATATCTTTATGGACTCCAGGGATGGGGTAGGAGGGACAGCATGGTGAGTAATGGCATCCCTCTGCTAATTAGAACTCTCTATCCATAGACCAGATGAATATTACACCCCAAAGCCAAAGAATTGGGCACTCAGCACTTTATTTTAAAGGACAATAATCTCAGACTGTTACATTTTGTGGACAATTCACAATGTGTTAGTCTTGGCAAATGTACTAATTGCCAGAGACAGTGTGTTTCTTATAGGCTGTATTGTACTTGAATTGTACATGTGCTTATTCTGGAGGCTGAACTGCAATTTTATGTCATTAAAAGCATATTTTAAGTCAATAATTCAGGAGACAAAAGCAACCATTCACTCCCTAATCATCACAACCAATTCAGTGAATGTGACATTAGAGCAGCTGCTATTGCTAAAACTAGCAGTCACTAGTGGGTAGATCCAGCAGTCTAAATAGTGGTTAGGTTTGTTGGCCCCTAATAATGTTCAATTACTTTTAAAATCAGCTTTAGATTGTTTTGGATTTGGGAGCAAAAAGGAGTCATAAGAAGGGAAAATCATATTTTAAGTTCTGGGATATATAGTCTGAGGAGCTTTATTTATTACACAGAAATCAATATGAGTTTAAAAAAATCACAGATGAGACCTCAGAAACCATCTGGTTCAACCCATACTCCTCACTCCCCACTACAACAGACTGGAGAAGTGGTTACCACACTATGCTGGAAGATCTCCAGTGAGGAGCAACCTATTATCTCTAAAGGAAGCCCATTTTTCCTTTTCCACAGCTTTAATGGCTAAGTCCTGACTTCAAACTTCATTTTGCTTCTACTCATTGCCCTTGATTCTGCCCTATGGGAACAAACATTAAAAGACTAATTCCTCTTCTACTTGATAGCCCTCTAAATGTTTAAAAACAGTTGCCATATCTTCTGAGTTTTTCCAGGGCTAACTATCCCCAAATCCTTCATCTAGTCTTCACATGACAGAGTCCTTCATCCTTCTTGAATGCCCTCTATTATATTTCTACACTCTGTTATCCAGGAGTACACAAAATTTCCAGATTTTCTTTACAATATCCCAAATCCCTTCATCTCCTTTTCAGTTTCCTTTTATCTTTCTCAATTAGAATGTAAGTTTCTTAAGGACAGGGACTTTCTTTTTGCAGATATTTGTGTTCCCAGCACATGGTAAGGGCTTAACAAATGCTTGTTGAGGTAGTCCACCTGTGGTCTGATCAGGGCAGAGTCATAGGGATTATTACCTACTTATTCCTGGAATAATAATTATTCCACCTATTCATGCAGCCCAAGATGAACTTTTTTTGGCTGTCATATCATAATGCTGACTCATATTGAACTTGCAATCCATTAAAACATCTAGATCTATTTCAGACAAACTATAGTCTAACCATGCCTTCCTCATTTTGTATTTAAGAAATTGACCTTTTGAAGCTATTCAGGACTTTACATTTATCTCTGATAATTTTTATCTTATTAGATTCCACCTCTTATAGCCTGTCAAAATCCTTTTAGATCTCGACTCTGTCATCCAGTGCCTTAGCCATCCTTCCTAATGTCATACGCCAATTTGATGAGCATAACAATTATCTCAAGTCATTGATAAAATTATTAAGTAGGACAGAGCCAAACACAGATCCTTAGGACATTTACTGGAGATTTCCCACCAAACAGACATTGAAGCATTATTGACAACTTTTTGAGCTTAGCTATCCAACCTTTCCTGGATCCATCTAATTATATTATTGTTGAGTCCATATCTCTCCATATTTTCTGCAAGAATAATATGAAATACTTTATGAAATGCTTTGCTAAACTTTAGATCAGCTATCTATACCAGAAGAGTTAAACATGGCCTACAACACTTCTGAGTATAGCCTGATCTAGATTAAAATGTAATTGGGAAAATTTAACAAAATCAGTAAAAGTACAATAAAATGTAGATAATATATGGCTTTCTAAGCCAATACATACCAACAAAGTTCCTTATGTATGTTTTATTGGTCCCCATTTCTATTTGAATTTGACATCATTGATAAGTACTATTCCTTGATCTATCAGTTTAATAACCTTGTCAATAAAGCAAGGCTTCTAAACTTTTTCCATTGAGAAATTTTTATGCTATCCCGTACACATACATACACACATACACACACACACACACACACACACACACACACGCACGCACACATACATATATATATATATATATATATACATTAAATGGGTATATAAATCAAACATTTATTGATAATAAATCATAGTTTTGCAGCCCCCACATTCAGTTATAAGATACTATATGGGGTCTTAAACCACAGTTTAAGAAACTGGTCAATAAAGGAGCTAAATTTAGTTTGATGTGATTAGTTCTTGAAGCTATGTTGGCTCTTTGGAATTCCTACTTCTTTTTCTAAATATTCACTATGTATCTTTCTAATGATCTGCTATAGAGTTTTCTTAGCATTTGAAATCAAGCTCACTGACCTAGAATTTGTAGTATCTTCTATTCTATTCTATTTGATTTTATTCTATTGTATTCTTCAAAAGTTGGGATATTTGACCTTTTCTCGTCTTTTAATACTTTTCCCATTCTCCATGGTCTTTCAAATATCACCAACCATGGCTCAGCAATCACATTTTCCAGTTCTTTCAATACCCAAGAATATCGTTGACATGGACCAGGTGATTTGAATTCATCAAGGGCAGCAAAAGGTCCTTAATAGAATCTTTTTACTTATCTTAGGTGTATACTTCCCGTGAGTCATTATTTGTTTTGTCATCTATGTCCATCACTAAGCATTTATTAAACAACTACAATGTGCCTGGAATTATAGTAAATTTGAGGCATGCAAAACAAAAGCTAAAATAAACTTTACTCTCAGGGAGTTGACATAATATAAAGGAAAACATGTACATACAGAAGAATATATCAAATAAATGCTAGGTTATTTTTTAGTGGGAGGTAGTATTAGCAGCAATGGTAAGTTTGGAAAGGTCTCATGTAGAAAGTGGCATCCAAATGAAATTTGAAGAGAGTTAGGGGATTCTCAGAGACAGAAAGCAGTGCATTTCAGGCATGGGGGATAGCCTGTTCCAAGACATCAGAGAGGGGATAGAAAGAAGTTCAGAGTACTGAGACATTAAAATGGAAGTCAAAATCTTAGCAGATTTTCCATCAAACCAGCTCAACATATTAAGCACCTACTATGTGCAAACAGCTTAGTGATTGGCTTATTAAATGTTTATTGACTGAAACACATAAAGTAAAGGCAGAGTACAAGGCACTGGAGGCACCCAAGACATTTTCCTACTTTTCAGAACTTAAATTATCCTGGGGGCATGATAACAGGGACCCAGTTAAATAAATAGAAGTTAATTTCAGAAGAGGGGAACTGGAAGGAAGTGGCACCTGGATTCATTAATATAAGAAGGATTCTGAAGGGTAGTGATCAGGAGAAAATATGTGCTAGATCTGTGTGAAGTAGTAGGGTGGGATAAGGCATGTTAGGCTTGGGACACAGCTGGCTGGCACACCAGCTCACCATTATGAAAAATCTGAGTTTCTATTCTAACTTGCTATAAAGTGCTTCTAATATTAGCCCTACGGGTATTGTCATCTCGAAACTGGTCTCTTCTTTTCCTCTGGAACTTCTGGTAAGGGGACCTTCTTTGTATTATAAACAGCACCGATGTCATGACAACTGTTGCCAAAGTGTTTGTCCAGATACCTACTGATAAAGGGGCACTGTCTTAGGTGTCCCAAAGTTCTTTTCCCTGAGGGATGGATGGAAACTAAAGTGGGTTATTAAAATAGGCCAACATTGTGGGGACTGGAGATGGTTATAGACCATTCATCACTTTATCTTCACTTTAGTGTTATCTGAAAAAGTGGCTTGGAAGTGCTAGAAAGAATTCAAACTGACTAGAAGTGTCTGTTCTAGCTTCAGGAATAAGCTCTCAGCATTCACAACACACATTTATTTTAATCACTGTAGCTACATGGCTCACATAGTGTTCCTGCTTACCATGAATATTTATCTCCAAGTGAAGGAAGAACATCTGTACTTTAAGTATGTACACACATATGGGCACATGTACACCCTTGCCAATTTATATGTTCCTTGAAAACACTGTTTTAGAAAGAACAAAGCAGAACATCTTTGACAGATGGTCAAACTGAGGCTAAGAGAGATGTAGTTAATTATAGATTGTTTTTTCACATTTTCACTGTTTCTTTTTTTTTATGAGTCAAAGTATTGGTCTTTTCAACTGACCTTTATATAACTCTCTAAGATTTCCATAATTATCTCATTTGAGTTCTACAACAACCCTGTAAGGTTGGTACAAGGGCTATCATTATTCACATTTTACAAATGAGGAAACTGAGACTACACTTGTCAGTGGTCACTCAACTAAAATTGTACTTATGGTATTTTGGGATGGGGAAGAGCATGGTAGTTAAGAATACAGTCCATTGTGGGATGGGGTTGGGGAGGTAAGGTTTGTCCCCCCAAGAACTCAGGGCTTTGCTGCTGCAAAGGCTAAGGGAGAAAGCAGATCCTGGTCAAAGGGTATCAAGGCACCCTAAGTGAAGTCAGGAGGGATGTCTTTGGAAGACACATTTTTGGAAAAGAGCTGAAGGGAGTTATTACACTGAGAAATGTGTGCTCCCACTTCAATCCACCATATCAACACTCTGAAGACACTCTTAAGACACAATTACTGTCCAAACAGTTTTTGTTTATGTAGGTTATGTTTATAGATCTATAAAATAGAAATAAATACTAATTTTGAATTTCTAAACTCTCTGAAAGGATTTCAAAGACCTCCAGGATTCTTTGGATCACACTTTGAGAATCACTGCTCTAGGACAAAGCCCCATCCACCTTCTGCCCACAGTCTGGTAATAATGCAGGAAGTAGGATTTGACTGAGGTTTCTCCTAATCTCTTTCCATTGAACTAGATTGCCTCACATCTGCCTACCTTTAATTGTTGTTTGCTTGTCCATGGTGGTCTAGGCAACAAGGGCTATATAGTTGACATTCCAATTATGTTCAGTCTGTAATCAATAAGCATTTTAAATATCTACTGGGTTTCAAGTACTGTGAGTGACATCAATTCATACCATGCATTGAAATAAAAATAAAGAGATCTGGATTCCAGTAATAACTCAGCCTTAGATAAACTTCTTCACTTTTCCAGACCCAAATTTCCTTGCTTGTAAAATCCCATACTAAATGGATTAGATTGTTTATTTCTAACATTCTTTCTATCTCTTAATTTCCAGGATTTTGTACTATAGAAGTTTTATTGTACTTTCCTTAATATTTGAATAGTTCAACAGGCTCCTCTAACTTACATGTTGAAGGCAGTGCTAAGATAGATTTCTATGGTCCACCAGGCTTTGTAATCCCAAAAACCTAATTAATTTTGTCTTTGTATATTCTTGGTGCCCAATACAGTACCTAGTACAGAGCCTTCAAAAATGCTCATTGATTGGTTGATTGACTTGGTGGCCTCCTACTTCCCTTTCATCACTGATATGTACTACTAAATATCTCTTGTAAATAAGAAAAGGCATTTAGAATAGCCATGTGGCACTCCACCTCTTCCCCATTCCCCTTCACTGTCTCAACTTCCATTATAAAAGGGAGGCTGGCTATACAAAAGGTAATTAATAACTCTTCCCATCAGTTAACCCTGAGGAGTTTTGGGATCTAAGCTGTTCATTTAGGAATTACCATTTTGTTCCTCTATGCTTCCTAATGATGATCAATTAGCCTCCCAGAATTAGATTTTTAAAAGGGGTATTTAGTAAATAAGTAGCTATAAGCCAGACCATATATTCCCATATAACCTGGGACATAATCTCCCTTTGCGCATGCAAGTTTCCCGGGGAGAATGGATTCCATCTTAGCCCAAATGTAATTAAAGAGGTAACAGATACGTTGGTATCTGGAAGTCTTCTTCCTTTGCAAACTCCCCATGAAGTTCTCCTTTGGTTTGTCTAAGTTCTCTGCTAGGCTCCAGGGATCTATGTCCTTATGGAATCCTGAACCTGCTTTTCCTTAGTGGGTTATTGTTCATTCTCTGGTACTGCTACAGATGCTGATGCCATTGGCTGTTTTGGGGACAAGGTACTGTGAGAAATTAAAGTCTTCGGACATTTTGAAGTTCATCTAGTTATCCTATGGTCAATGGAGGGGGGGGGCAGAGAAAAGGACGAGATCCTATGCCCTCCAAGGAGCCCCTTCTCAGGGTCTTGACTAGAACTGATTTAACACTAGACTGTTATTAGAATGCTAGATTTAGCATTCTTACTTATAGCTTATTGATTTATCTAAGCCCCATGAGACATGACTTCTTGCATCACTCACAGAGCATTTCCTATGAGATCATTTATTGTCATTTTTAAAAAATTTTCAGTTGCATGACCCTATTTGGGATTTTCTTGGCAAATATATTGGAGTGGTTTGCCATTTCCTTCTCTGCCTCATTTTACAGATGAGGAAACTGAGGCAAAACAGGATTCAGTGATTTATCCAGGATTACCCAGCTAGTTAGAACCTGAGGCCAGATTTGAATGAGCCATCCTGAATCTAGACTCAGCACTTATTTACTTCCATGTGACCAGTTACTCCCCCCCCCCCTCCCTGAGGCTGGGGTTAAGTGACTTGCCCAGGGTCACACAGCTGGGAAGTGTTAAGTGTCTGAGGGCAGATTTGAACTCTAGTCCTCCTGAATTCAGGGCTGGTACTCTATCCACTGCGCCACCTAGCTGCCGACCAGTTACTTTTTAACATTTAGTTCACACCTTTAATTGACTGATTTATTCAGTAGAGGTATCTAGGAATTGTTCACACTTAATTTAGATCTTTGATTAATTTTATAACTCAAAGTGGCTTTCTCACTTGGTAATAATAATAGAACATAGAGTGTCTTGTCAATTGCATTAATTGAGATTGAGGAATGTGGGACACCTCCTCATATCATTATAGCATTTTTCTTTATTATTTTAGAAATGAAGTTGGATTATCAAATATTGATTGATAATCCCAGTATCAGAGTTTTGTATAGGAATATGTGGGGCTCATTGTTCAGTTTGATTGTAATTGCTCTGTGAGATGTATTTCCATATTCATTATCAAGAAACATTTATTAAGCACACACTATGTGCTGGACTAGGTGCTGGTGATACAAAGATGAAAAATGAGAATCTGTTCTCAAAGACTTTACAACCTGCTGGAGAGTAGCAGAGGTGGGGAAAGTTATGACATCAGTCCCAATAAATATAATACAAGGTAATGTATTATATGTGCAAAGGAGAGAAGCAGAAATCTGAGTAGGGAGTGAACACTTCAAACTAGGTAGAATCAAGGAAGGTTTTGTCATTCATCCTTTCTTCTTGAAGAGGATTCATGGCACCACAGGGATGATATCTTGACTTGTAAGTGAATAGGACTTAAGAGAGGTAGAGCTGTGCAAAGTCATCAGCCTCACACTCTCCTCCAGGGTCCAGTGGCAAGACAAAGATCCGGACAACTAGCCATGGCCCTGGACATAGTGGGAGACCTTGGCCTTTTAAGTTAAAGTCTTTGTCTTGGTTTGTCTGAGGCAACACTCATTCAGTGATTTAAAGATAGGTAAGAAGATTTTAAGAAAGAGATATGATGTGAACTAGGCTGAGGAATATACAGATTCTGAAATACAGTGATGAGAAAAGTGTTTCCCAGCCCTATGGATAGGAACATGAAGATGCAGGTAGGCAAGTCCATTGCACTTTTAGGATTCAGAGAACAGCTAGTTATCCACTTTGGCTAAAGTTGTCATTTATCCTTCGTTCTCAAAAAAGATCAATGATATCACAAGGACAATGTTTTGACTTGCTCAGGAATTGGATTGAAGTGAGGCTATGCTATACAAATCTCCAATCATCCAAGTCCAGTGATAAAATATAAATCAAGATGACAATCAATCAAGCTGGACCCAAGATGACCCATCAGCTGGAATGTAGAACACATGAACGGGAGTAATATAAATGAGGAAGGAAAGCTAGAATCTTAGGATTTAGCTCTGGAAGAGACTATCGAAGTGGTCCTCAAACTTTTTAAATAGGGGGCCAGTTCACTGTCCCTCAGACTGTTGGAGGGCTGGACTATAAAAGCTCACACTCTGTCTCCACCCCTCAGCCCATTTGCTATAACCCCGGCAGTCCTCTGCGGGCAGCATCTGGCCCGTAGGCCGTAGTTTGAGAACCCCTGCTTAGAGCGTCATCTAGTTTGACTCCATTTTATAGGTGAGGAAATTGAAATCTAAAGTAGTTATATAACTTGCCTAAGGTAGGGGAGTGTTAGCATCAGTTCATTTAAGTTCTAGAGATCCCATTGTTAAATTTTCAGTGTTGAACATTTGTACTTCAGAAATCAGCAAGTGCTACAAATCAGGGTTTGATTTATTTATTTTTTGATTGTCTAGAATTAGAAAAAAAAAGATGGAGAAAATGTGAATAATGTAGAATTAAATCTAAAATTATGTCATGATACCCATATCCAAAGTCCCCCATTTAAGTAAGGAGCAGAATAAAGTTGTAAATTCAGATAGTAAAACCAGAGATATTGCAGGTCCAGTCAAATCCCTTCATTTTGCAGATGAGGAATCTGAGATCTGGAGAAGTGATGTAACTTGCCCAACATAACAGGGACAGCCAGGATTCAAATTCAGATTCTCTGACCCACATCCCCTGCATTTTCCACTGCTTCAAGCTTTCTTTACCTGTCAATTCCTGAAAAGAGGGGATCATCTTATTCTTGGCATTTGTTTCTCTAAACCTTGTGCAGTACTTATAACATAGCACCCATTTAATGCCTGCTTGTAATTTTATAAATTGGTCCTAGAAATCTGGTGCCCCCCAAAACTTTTCAGCAATAATATTTTTTAATTCCAAATCTATTTGTATTAATAAAAGCTAGAATTTAAATTTCTTTTTTCTTTTTAAATAAACACACTTTAGAGCACATGTCAAATGCTCTAAAATTTAGCCAACACCAAGTTTAGTGGAGTCCATCCCATTGGTGTTAAATAAAGTATCACTGCTGAGGAAGATAAGGAATATAATAAATAGCCTCTTAACAGATCAAAGAAAGATCTAATAATAATAACCACTTCTAGGTCCAAGAGGCTGCAACACTTGATCCACTGTTTTGGACCCATGAACACAGTCTAGTCTGGATTTGATTTTAGGGGCACTTGGCCTCTAAAGAGAGAAGAACTAAGTTAAGCTTTCCTTTCTTTTAAAAATATTTAATTGTTCTAAAATGCCAAATTCAACAAAGATTTCCATGTAAAATGAAAAAGAAAAGGATAATATGTGAAACTTGAATGCCTATAATAGTTTGGTTTTGTTTTTTTTAAAAAGTATGTCACAAATTCAAAATGTTATCTTCAAAAGTGTTCTGCTTGCCTGTTTCCTTTTGAACTTTCTGTTTTGTGTATCTCACCTTCTTTTCTTTCTTTTCTTCCTTTTTCAACATGCTATCACCAACTCCTTTCTCTCTTTCCTTTTATTGAAGGATTTTAACCCTTTTTAACAAATAAATATAATCCACACACTAACCATGTCCAAAAATGTCTATCTCTTTTTGCCCTTAGTCTCTCTCTATTAAGAAATGAGTTGCAGCTTTCATCACTGAGCTTCTGGACTTATACCTTGTTAGGGCATCATCAGAACTCTTCAATCTTTTAAAGTTATTTTTCTCTACAGTGTTGTTGTAATTATAGAAATTGTGGTCCAGGATTTGCTCATTTACTCTTTAATAGTTCATATAAGTCTCCCCAGATCCTTCAAAAACTGGTCGCTTTCATTTTTTATGGCACTTTAATATTCTATTACATTCATAATACCATAATTTGCACAGCCATTTTCCATCTAAAAGGCATCCCTTTTGTTTCTAGTTCTTTACTTCAACAAAAAAGAGCTGCTATAAATATTTTTGTACAAAAGACTCACAGTACATACTGATAAGACTCAAGTCATCAGTAAGTTACAGCTAGGGCTGGGAGGTTGAGTCACAAACATCAGGACATGAAGGAATTTGCAGTTCTGAGAAATGGGAAACATCCCTTGGTCCTCCTACACACACACGCGCGCGCACACACACACACACACACACACACACACACACACACACAAGTTTCAGGGAAACAAATTTTATCTCTGTGTAAATAGTGATTTCCCAACAATCAGAACTGCCTGGGGTGGTCAACCTTGAGAGTCAATAGGATGGAAAGTTGAAGGGATTGTAGAGATCATCTAACGACTTTACAGATGAGGAAAATACAGCTCAATAGGTTGTTATGTCTCCAGAGTCACATTGGTAGCTGGCAGAACCAGGATGGCAACTCAAGTTTCTGCCTCTAGGTTCACT
This sequence comes from Sminthopsis crassicaudata, assembly GCF_048593235.1. Classification (NCBI taxonomy): domain Eukaryota; kingdom Metazoa; phylum Chordata; class Mammalia; order Dasyuromorphia; family Dasyuridae; genus Sminthopsis; species Sminthopsis crassicaudata. Next base: position 408,358,524 of record NC_133620.1, read on the forward strand.
GCTGTTTCTTCTTATAACACAATGAAAGCTACCATCCTTCATAAGGGTACTTCAAAAGGAGGAAGGATGGAAGGAGGATGCTGCAGAATTCATTCATGTTCAGAAATGGCTTGGGGTGGAAATATTTTGCCATCTTTCCCAAGGGATTGTGACTCCACATCAGGGATTTTCTAATGAACATTCTCCTTTAGGTGGGCTTAAAAGCTGCCATAATAGAAGGACCACAGCACTAGGATAGAGCACTGGGCCTGGAGTCAGGAGGCCTCATTTTTCTGAGTTCAAATCCAGCCTCAAACACTAGCTGTGTGACCTTTGGCAAGTCACTTAACCCTTTTTGCCTCAGTTTTCTTATATGTAAAATGATCTGGAGAAGGAAATGGCTAAACACTCCAGGACCTATGCCAAAAAAAAAAAAAAAACCTCAAATGAGATCAGAAAAAATTAGACACGACTGAAAACTGACTAGAACAGCCAAACAACAACAAGAGGGACCACAGCACACAATTTGGGGTACAGAGCATACAGAGTTCATTTTAGTTAAATGAACTTAGAATACAATTTCCTATCAATATCTTGGGTGCAGAAAGCAGGGGAAAAAAAAGAGGACAGTTAGTGTGGATCTTCAGATGACCTTGAAAAGAGAGACAGAGGCTTGCTTATCTGTTATTGGCCTTGGAAAAGCACAGTGAGGCAATTTTGTTTTGCTCTATGGCTAGCATATCAAGAAAACAGCAGAATGACAACAAATAGAGATATACAGTATAGTAGAAGTGACTGCTTGTTCTGCACAGAAATGAAGGCTAATTGGAAGATGGACTCGCTCATGCATGCCAGGAGAAATAATATATAAGTCCCCTCTACCTCTACAATTCCAGTTCAAGGCATTTGTACTTTATCCTAGAAGCAATAGGGAAGCATTGAAGTTTTTTGAGCTAGAGAGTGAAAAGTCATGATCTGTTCCTTGAGAAAGTTACTTTGGTAGCTAGATGAGATGTGGATTAACAAATGGAAGCAACCATAAGGAATTAGGAGGTTATAGTAATGGCCTTGGCAAGAGATTAGTGAACCAAAGGGGTGGCCATAAGAGTGGAAAGGTGATCTCCTTGGTGCTTTCTAGGGCTACAGGTCTAATCTTCATGTCACTTTCCATCTTCATTCCCAGTGCCTCCCACAAGTACCATGTATATAGTAAATACATACCTAATAAATATTTATTTTTAAAATTGAAATTAGAAAACTCCCATTGACTTTTTGAATGTCCTCATCTTGTCTTCAAGATTGAGAATGAACTGGTGGTTTTCCCTCCTAAGACTCAAAGTAATTCTTATTTAAAAGTGAATTAGAACTGAAGCTTTTGAAAGGTTGCAGTTGTGGACTCGTCCCTGTTCAGCAGCTGCAAGCTATTGATATTCTAAAGATGGGATGTGGGGCAGCTAGGTGGTGCAGTAGATAGAGCACCAGCCCTGAATTCAGGAGGACCCAAGTTCAATCTGGTCTCAGACACTTAACACTTCCTAGCTGTGTGACCCTGGGCAAGTCACTTAACCCCAGCCTCCAAAAAAATTTTTTTTGGAAAAAAAAAAAAAAAAAAGATGGGATGCTGAGGCTAGAGTTCGATTGGACACAATTTCCCAAGGTTTTGCTAGTGGTTTCTACTTTCAGGAGTATAGAAGGTTGTTTTGTTGTACGTTGTCAACAAGGATGACTAGATACAAGTCATGAAAGCGGGAGCTGTCTAGGATAAATTCACAGACTCAAACCACCTAAAAGTCAAGGAAAAAACATTTATTTAGGGTAAGGATGATGTATTTTGATAGCCTTCTTCTTAAGAGGAGCATCCCAGCAGAGTGAGGGATTATATGGAGAAGGGAAAGTAAGGGGGGAAAAAACCAGGAGAATTGGGCAGAGCATGAAAATCAGATTCTCTCAGATCACATTTTGCATAAGTTTGGACAATTTCAGATAATGATACACATGGAGAAAGCTCCTGTGATTGGATTTCTTTCAGATAAGGTATCATGGAAAAAGGTAAAAGGTACTTTTGTTCTAATGAGGTGGATGAGAGAAGGACAGTATTACTGAGATTGGAGTAGCAATTAAGATTCCATCAAGGACACTTACAGTTTGAGAGAAGAGAAGGCTGGAATCCCTATCAGTTACTGGACAGCTGCATGGGACCTTGGGCTCTTCTCCAAAAAAAGGCTGTGGATTTTTTTAGGCTCCAAGCCATACTGGGCTTTTAGGTCATCGTCTGGGTGTCCTTAGCACTCCTATTCCCTCCCTGGCCAGGCTTCAGTGACCTCCCACCAAAGGGTCACGGATGACTGGATTCCTTGTTCCTCCCTTACAAACCAATCTTTTGAGGTACAGTGGGAAGAGTCTACAAAGCCAGTAGATCAGGGTTCAAATTTTGTCCTTATCACTTAATACTTGTGTGGTCTTGAACAGACTATTTAACCTTTCTGGGTTTCAGTTTCCTCATTTGTAAAATGATTGGATTTGGATTAGATGATGTCAAAGTTCTCTCTCTTCTAGCTCAAACTAAGATTCTGTGATCTAAGGTGAAATGATTTCTCTGTCTAGTTTCTTTTTCTTCCTCTAGAAAAAAAAGGGGGAAATCAGTTCTAGATAAACTTTCTATATGATTTTTAAAAAATTATTATTATTTGGACCTCTCCATTGAAACTTTCTTCTCCAGGGTCACCAAATGGCCTCTTTGTTTGCCAAGTCATTGGGTTTGTCTCCAACGTTAACACCTACCCATCACCCATTATAGTCAATTGCTTCTCCGTTTTTACTGAAAGTTCAAAACCATCCTCTTCTAAGTAAGATAATGATGGCTCAAAGCAGTTATAACTTAATCCTGGCTCTACATTTGTGTAGCTGGGAACTTCCCTTCCCTTCATCATACACATTAGAGAAGAAATTTACTGATAAAGTTGACTATTAACATAGAAGTAGTTATGACTTAATCCTGGCTACACATCTGTATAGGTAGCACTGAGAACTTCCCTTCCTTTCATCATATGCCTTGGGGGGAAATTAATGATAAAACTGACTATTAACATAAAATGTCCCCTAACTGATTAAGGGTATTCCCTGTAAGTTTAGATAGATGACTGTTTTAGGATAGAGTTTATTTGCAGGTAATGGGGAAAGAACTGGTAGAAAGGGAGTATGAATGAATGAAAAAAATATTTATTAAGTGCTTATTATGTACCAAGCCTTACATAGGAATACAAATTATTATTTGTATTATATATTATATATATTATTTGTATTATATATATATTATTTGTATTATATATTATATATAAATTATTAATCCTATATTGGGGATACAAATTTAAAAAGATGAAACGAACCCTGCCCCCAAGGAGCTTATATTCTAATTGTAGAGGACACTCCATATGTATTGGGAGAGGTGATTAGGGAGGAATATTTCAATTTGGAAAATCACAAAGATCGTGACTGGAATCAGTAGATTTACATAATTCTCATAGTAGCAAAAGCAGTATTGATTTGATTATGATTCCAGAGATAGAAAGGGGTTGGGGTGGAGTACAAAAGAAGTAGGCCGGGTGTAAGGTGAACCATGGTCTAAATATAGTGGACCATGTGAGGCACTCAACACTCAAGACAGAAGGGTTTCAGGACACATGTTCCAGAGCTGAAAGAAAAGGTAACCATAACCAGGACATGAAGAAATTGAAGATGAGAGATTGGGAAATGATTGATGGAATGAGCTTCCAGAGAATATGGGATCAAGGAAGAGTTATCCTTGGCATGAAGGAAAGTCATCTCATTATTTAAGACTATTTCAAAGGAGAGAATAGGTGAAGACAGAGAGAGATGTGCAAAATAGAAGATGAATAAGCTCCTGATGGATCACTTTAGTCTTTTTTGGTACAGTAAGGAGGCAAGGTCATGTGCTAGGAAAGAAGGTGATGACAGAGGTTAGGTGCTTGAGGAGGAAGGTTTGGAAAAGCATCCTGAGAGAGTTAAGCAGAGATGAATAAAAGGATAGCTCTATAATTTAATAATCCAAGAACTGTTTTGCTGTGGTGGAAAAAAGGGCTAGATGTAGGGGTTCAAATCTTGACTTCTACTTTATCACATGTATGACTTTAGTCTCTTAAATCTCTAGGCCTCTGTTTCTTATCTGTAAAATGAGAGGATTAGGCTAAATGACCTTAAAATCCTTTCTTGTTTTTTAAATCTTATGATATAGAAGCTATGACTTCCTATGGTTTAAACAAGGCAAAATAGGTCTATGGCTTTAAATAAAGTGTGATTTAAATGGGGCACCTGTAAGGAAGTGGTGATTTTTTTTTTGTGAAGCACAAAAAAATCTTTCAGGGCATTGGAGGACTTCTCAGGTTCCATTAGCCTATAGTTAATTTCCCAAAATAAATGTTAAAGGAGCAAAACCATCCTATTGAGTATTCTCCCCAGAATATTTGTACTAATAACACAGATACAAATAGATGATGTCAAATGAGCAACTGTAAAGTCTTTTTCATGAGGTTACACGAGGAAATCCTAAAACACACAGTGAAGTGGATGTGAAAGTCTTTTTTTCTGAGCATATGGTCTAATATTGTAAAGGGGGAAAACCTCTGGGAGATCATTCAGTGGCATGTCTTAGGAAAAAGGATTTGCAAAGGAAAAGAATATCCTTTTCTTTTTCTTGTGCAAACAAGGAGGATACTGATCTTATATACATTTTTTAACATGTAGAATGCCAGTGTATATATTTAACTGAATTCTGCCTCCACCCCTTTACATAGTGATTAGTGGGTTATTAACTTGGCAGAGAAATAGTAATTTTACAAGTGACAGTGTTGCTGAGCCACGATGTTTTATATTGGGTTGAAAACAAATTATATCCTTCAATAGAAAACAAGACTGTTTTTTAAAAAAAGCAACAACATATAATTATGATAGTCTTCTTAAAAAAAAAAAACAAACTATGTTTCTGCTAACACAAACCAACATAGTTCGAAAGAAAGGGAAATGATTAATTTGGAAATGCTGCTATGGGACCCAACCTGGGCTTCAATATGGTTTAAAGAAAAGGCTAATAAAGACATAAATTATATCAAATGCCCACAGTATTGCTGTTCCCCATTCTTCATTCCAACTGGTGTTATCTTTATTACAGGTCCAGTAGAATGTAAACTCCATTAGAGCAGGGATTGTTTTTGGATCCACAGTACCTAGTGCAGTGCTTTTCATGTTGTTGTTGTTTAGTTATTTCAATCGCGTCTGTCTCTCCATGACCTCTTTTGGGGAGTTTTCTTGGCAGAGATACTGGAGTTGTTTGCTACTTTCTTCTCCAGCTCATTTTACAGATGAGGAAACTGAGGTAGACAGGGTTAAGTGACTTGTTCAGAATCACAGAATTAATAAATGTCTGAAGTTAGATTTGAACTCAGGTACTCCTGACCATTGTGCCACCTAGATTCCCAATTTTTAAAGAGTAGGTGCTTAATAAGTACCTACTGAATTAATTAAATTTCCATAGATTTACAATAACTTTTCCATTAAAAATAAGCCTGCTGGTCTACCCTCCCAATCCCTTCCAAACCATCATTCATGTCCTGTCTCACTTGGGCAACATGGCATGTTAGAAAAAGCCAGGAGATATGGGTTTGAATTAGGGCTCTGAGATGTAGTGTTGGTAAAATCATTTACCTTCTTCTTACCTTGATTTCTTTATACATAAATGGAAGTAATAATACTTGCACTAACTGATAAGATTGTAATGATAAAAATTACTTTGCAAACCCATAAGTACAATATGTGTTACAATGATGATGATGATGATGATTTCTTGAGCCTAATGGGGATTGGCTACCTCTGATAGTATTTGCTCACATGGAAAGTCTGAGGGACTAGTTTCTATCCCACTGCATCATAACTTTCCAGGAAAAAGGTCATGCTGGTGATAGATAATTGAATGGAAGTGTTCCTGTGTCAGATCCTTCATTCCTTGGGGTCCTTAGCCTCTTTGTGTGGGAAGCATGTAATCATTTTTCTCAAAACTTCTTTTCTCCTTCCCAGAAAACTTCACAGTCTGATTCCAAGGTCTTCAATCTGGTATCATCTTCCCTTTTTTTTGGGGGGGGGGAGGGGGGAAGGAAGGGTCAGGAAGAAGGGAATGAAATAAGCTTTATATAGTACTTACAATATACCAAGTATTATGCTAAGTGTTTTATAAATAGTATTTCATTTGATCTTCACAACAACCCTTAAGAGGTAGGTACAATTATGATTCCCATTTTATAGTTGAGGAAAATGAGGCAGACAAGGTCAAATGATCTGCTCAAGATCACACAATTAGTGTCTGAAGTCAGATTTTTACTCTTTTGACTTGATATCACTAGGTAAAGTACATGAAAATAGAATACTGGAAAGCATGTTAATTATAAATAACATTTTCTTTTCTCTTATGGCAAAAAATTGCCTAAGATGTAAAGCATTTTTAAATCATTAAACTACCATTCTATGCAAAGTAATAAAAGCTAGCTATTCTCCTACTTTAATGAAACAACCCTATTTCTAAATCATCACTGAAAACAAACCATTTCCTTCATTCTCTCACAGGTCTGTCTCTTTTCTTTGTGAGTTAATAGTGGCATTTTTGTTGTAAGGATGTAAGGATGGTTTGATAAATAGTAAAGATTGAGCAATGGTCTTATTTCTTAATAGCTGATTTTAGATATGGAGCTGTTTATTGTTTGGGTGGAAAGAATGGTATGAGACCTATATGTCCAATTTCTTTTTTATTTCCTTCATGTAGAATTTTTTTTTTTTTTGGTGAGGTATTTGGAATTAAGTGACTTGCCCAGGACCACACAGCCAGTACGTGTTACATGTTTACAGTTGCATTCAAACTCAAGTCCTCCTGAGTCCAGGGCAGGTGCTCTATCTACTGTGCCATTTAGCTGCCCCTCTATCATGTAGAATTGAAAAATCTCAGAGCTGGAAGGACTCTAATTAGAGCCCATCTGGCACAACCCAGATCTAATCAAATAGGTTTCTATTATGTCTTCAGTAGGGTAGCTAGGTGGTACAGTGAATAGAATTCAGTTCTGAATTCAAGAAGGCCTAAATTTCAATCTTGCCTCAGATATTTACTTACCCCTCTTTGCCTCAGTTTCCTCATCTGCAAAATGAGCTGGAAAAGGTAATAGAAAACCACTCTAGTAGTATTGTCAAGAAGCAATTGAACAACAATAACAATGACCCCAACAGTGATTTCATAGACTCCACTTAAAAATCCCAAATTAGAGGGATACCCTTTCTGCCATTATACATTTAGATAGCTCTGATTGTATGGAAGTAATTCTCTGAATCTACCCTAGTCTCTTACAACTTTCCATTGTTCCTTGGTTCCTGGAACCAAGCAGTATAATAAGAATATTATTATTCTACCTGATCATCCTTTAAATACCTGAAGATGGAAACCATGTCCTACCTCTTGCCTCAAACCTTTTCTAGGTTAACTATTCATCAAAATTAAGCCCTTTCAATAGCAAAGTCTATAATAAGATTTACTGATGACATATAAATGGGTACATTTTACATTGAAAATGTATTAGCTTTGCAATTAGAGAACCTGGCTTTGAATCCTAGTTCTGCCATATGTTCTGGCATCAATGAGAACTTCCTTACAATTTCCAGGTTTTTAGTTTACTCATTCACAAAATGAAGGAGTTGAAGACTTGTCTATATTCTTCCATCTAAAATTTTTATATATATACATATGTGTGTATGTCTTTGTGTGTGTGTTTACCATTTATATAGGGCTTTAAGGGGTTTGCACTTTACACATATTAATTCATTTGATTCTCACAACAGTCCTTTGAGGTGGGATTATTCCCATTTTACAGGAAACAGAGGTTGAAAGGCTTTATGGGAGTTGCACAGGATCACAAAGCTAATAAGTGTCTGAGGCAAGATTAAAATTCAAGTTACTCCTGATTCCGAGTCCTATGCTTTATCTGTTTTGTCATCTCATTGCCTCAAAAGACTATAAACTATTTTTGGCATTCCACTGAAGTATATCCCTGATCATATGTCATGTATAATTGAGACATTTATGACTTTCATGAATAATATTTAACATTTCATAATCCTTGTGATTATAAAAAACAGTAAAGATGAAGGGACAGAAGTTTCCTGGCAGTTAATGTGAATCAGGAGCTTATATTTCCCTGGACAGCTCAATAGAGACTTTCCAACTGTCCTTTTTTATGATTTTGAAAAAAGCAGATTTATACTTACTCATTTGCTGAGTTGTATTTTAGAATAAACTCAGTTGGGGGACTTTTCCAAAGGCTGATTTCTAAGATATAAATAAATTGAATACATATGTATGTATGTATGTATTTAAATATATATATGTATGTATGTATTTAAATATATATGTATATATGTATTTAAATATATATGTATGTATGAATTTAAATATATACATACATATATATATATATACATACAGTCAAAGTACTAAAGTACTCTTCCTTCTACTCCTTCTTTCACCCCAATGGACAGTACAATGAAAGCACCCCATTATCAATATGTATGGTCAATCAAAACAAATTTCCATATTGGCTATATCCAAAGGAATATTGTTTCATTCTGCATTCTGAGTCCTTTACATTTCTAACATAAAATGGGTAGAGTGTTTCATCATTAATCCTCTGGAATCCTGGTTTGTGATTATGCTAAAAGATCGGTACAATAATATTTCATCACAGCTATTTATATAACAAAATTTTGTTCCTCTATTGTCCTATTTATGGGCATCCCTTAAGATTCTCATAGTTTATCACTTCAAAGAATTATGAATTTTTTCCATCTTTAGAATTTATATTGCCCAGAACCAATCCCTCCCTTAAGCTACCCTCCCTCTAATTTCCCCTTCCCCTCTTCTCCCTTTCCCTCCTATTTTCCTGTTCAGTGAAATGTATTTTTTTCCACCCAGTTTTGTGTGTTTGTGTGTGTGTGTGTGTGTGTGTGTGTGTGTGTGTGAATGATAGAGAAAAAGAGAGAAAGAGAGAGATATTTTGTTCTTTATTGATCCAGATCAAATGAAACAGGTTCAAATGTTAGCTGCTTTTCCTGCGCCTTTTTCTTATTTATATAGATGTCTACTTGCACATTTTGATCATGTGAAATAATTTTCCCTAATTTTTCTTTCCCTTTTTCTTCTCCTATGAATTACTCATTTTATTCTTTTTTAAGATCATCAAAGAATAAGAGAATCATTTCCATACCTTGGCTAACTGTACTCCCTTTGGCACCTGTTGGGAACATGATGGTAATTCAAGACTGAGAGGTAGTTGCTGTTCTCTGACTTCTCCACTGAGAGGCAGTTGTTGTTCTCTGACCTCTCTCCTCTTCCCTCTGCCTCCAATTTATTTCATTCCCAGTATCTGTGTCAGTAAAGGCTGCTTTACAAGTCTTCAGATGTTCACAGCTGTGGAGGCTCTTGGAGAATTGACCTGCCTCTTACAGTGCACTTAGGCATGGTCCTTAACAGTAACCCATGATGTTGACAGAGTTCAGAGGACCCATTTATTATCTCTTCATATTTGAATAAAATATTTTATTGCTTTTTAGTTCTTTACATTGTTCATTCATGTCTATTTTTTTGTGTTTCTCTTTACCTCTTTGCTTAAATTTCAAAGTTTCAACACAACTCTGATTTTTTTAAATCAGAAATGTTTAAAAGACCTCTATTGCATCAAAGATCTATTTTTTCTTCTGTAGTCTTATATTCATTTTTGCTAGGCAAGTTATTCTTTATTGTAAGTCCATACCTTCTGTCTTCTGGGATATTGTATTCCAAGTTTTTTTGTTTCTTTATAATGACAGCTTCTAAATCATGCATGATCCTGACTTGTGGTTCTTCAATGTTTGAATTCTTTCTTTCTGGCTGTTTGCGTTATTATTATTATTATTATTTTTTACTTTGAAACTGAATTTTGGTTATGATGTTCCTGGGAGCTTTCATTTTGAAGTTTTTTTTTCTTTTTCAGGAGGGAATTTTTTCTATTTCCACCTTTGCACTAAGAAATCTGGACAGTTTTATTTTAAGATTTCTTGAAATAGGATATATAAGCTATTTTTTAAAATCTTTAGTCTAATGATTCTTAATTTTTTTCTCTTCAGTCTGTTAATTTGCTATAAAATTTCTTCTGTTTTCAGTCTTTTGAATTTAATGTTTCTTATTGTCTCATAGACTCAATGACTTCTGTTTGGTCCATTGTGGTATTTGTAATTTGGGCAAGCTTTTGTACCTTTTTTATCAATCTGTTAATTTCCTTTCTTTTATAACTCTCAGTTCTTTTCCAATTTTTGCCTCAAGTTCTCTCACTTTACTTACAATGCATTTAAAACAACTCTTGTTTCATCTCTTCTGGGTATTCTACTTGAATTTGTGCCCAATTTTAATTTTTGTTGTAGATGTTTTGGAGTCATTTCTTCTTTTGAGTTCATGTTTTGAGCTTCCCTGACACCACAGTAGCTCTTTATAGTGGGTTTCTTTTTTTGTTTGCTCATTTTTCCACCTTGATCCCTGACATCCGATTTGATGTTAGGGGTGCGCTTTGCTGCCCTTCTAGAAGAAAGGTAAGAGGTGATCCTGTTGCATTCTTGGGGTATTCAATATCATGTAATTCTATGATCTGAGGATCACCTCATTTTCAGAAGCTGCTTTCAGCATTACAAAGTAATCTGATCCAAGACAATATTTGATTGCTGCTTCTCTGGTTGGAGCTCTGAAAGTTCCTGACCTGAGTTTGGATCTGAGAAGAATAAATGGTCTGCTGAGCTCTGCCCTTATCAGCCAGCTAGAAAGCTCTGCTAGTTCCTACTGGCAGAATTGTAGAATTCCCTTGAATCTAAGATTTCTGCCCTAGTTATTCCTCTGCTGGATGCACTAGATGCTAGAAATGAGATTGTGCTCTGCACCTGAGGATTGAGTGGCACTGTTGCTGCTGGCTTTTGATTTTCCTGCTTCTCCATACTCTGCCCTGGGCCCTCCTTATCTGGCAATGCTATACTTTCTCAGTCTTCCCTGGGCTCTGTGACCTGAAACTAGGTATTGTAGATAGTTTATACCTCTCTGCCTTACAGTAGCCCTATAGACCAGGGAATTCTATTTGTCCCTAGTGTGCAGCCTTTCCTAGTGTTCCACCCAGTAGTCCCCATTTCCTACCTGACTACATCTCCAGTGTCCTCAGACCTTCTTATACTGAACTGGTATGGTCAAAAGACGTGACTTTTTTTGGATTTCTCCATCAGGATTTGATGTGGTGCATGTGGATCTGTTTAAAGACGTTTATGGAGAGGAGGTTCTTCATAATGGTTCCTACCCATTCCATTATCTTGGCTCCATTTCCCTAATATTAAAATATTAGAGTTGATTAGCACTAGTTCCAGGACATCTCTCTTCTCAACCCAAATAAACATTCACATGTGCAAACAAAAATAAAAATGAATGTCTGAAACCATAAATATAGGTTATTTACAGTTTAGATTTGCTTTCACAAGATAGTAACAAAAATGTACTATTTGTTCCCATGTATCCTTCCAAACTTTTGTTCTCCTGCATTTTCCAGGTTATTATTGTTATCTATTTAATATTTTTATTATTGTTATTATTACTGTTATTATGATTATTAGGATAAGAATAGGGCCTGGACCTATAATTTCCTTGAAATAGACAACTCCCACTGTCAGACTAGTCTTCAATTTATAGTGAGAAAGATGTTTAGAGACACTGGAAATTTAAATGACTTATTGAGGGTTATACTGTATGTGTCTGAGGAATTCTTTGTGTCAATCTCACTCTGAAGTTTGCTCTTTATTCACACTGCTTTTCCAATAATCACTTAATCTCTCTGGGACTTAATCTTTTCTTCTGTAGAATGACCTTGAGAGCTTTTACAATCCCTTCAAGCCCTAAATCTTATTATTTCTTCTCCTTCTCCTTCCTTTCCTCCTCCTCCTCTTCCTTCTTCTTTCTTCTTCTTCTTCTTCTCTTCCTTCTTTTCTTCTTTCTTGTTCTCTAGTTTTAGTCGATAGGAATAAGTCATCTTAATAACAATCATGAAGCACAAGGATATACTACTAGAGCAAGGAATGTGACCCCAGAATCTTATCCTGTGTGTGAGTTAACTTTGATAAAAACTGAACATTAGAAGATTTTGTTTAAAATGATAAAGATCACTGATTAAAAAAAAATCACTTCTCACAAGACTCAAATTCTCTCAGGGAGTAGTTTCTTTTCCTTGATTTTGAACTTCTCTTTATTGTTTCCACAAAAGAGCATGTGTATATCTTTAAAACTATTTATATTTTTTGTTTTTTACATCCCCTTCATTTTTTATTATAGCCATCCCTCTTCAACTTATGTAGACATCCCTTATAAAATGTCTTTTACATCTCTTGTAAAAGAGAATTGCTGGAACAGTTAGGTGGCTCAGTGGAGAGAGCACTAACCCTTAAGTCAGGAGGACCTGAGTTCAAATTTGACCTGATAGTTAACACTTCTTAGCTATGTGGCTGTAAGCCATTTAACCCCAACTGCCTCAGCAAGAGAGAGAGAGAGAAAGAAAGAGAGAGACAGAGATAGAGAGAGAAAGACAGACACAGAGAGAGAATTGTTAAAAAAGAAAAAAAAGAAAAAAAAAGACAATTAAACCAAACTAAGTAATTCATTGACTAAACCTGACAGTATATGCAATGATCCATATCCATAGTTGCACACCTCTACAAAGAAGGGAGTAAAGGCACACCATGTTAATGCTATTTGTATAATTTCACAAGAAAAATTTATTTAAAAACCTTTCCCTGTGACCTCATAGAATCCAAATTCTATGCCGTTTGTACAGTGAATGATTCAAGAGATAAAGGGTAAGTTACACATTTACTAATGATCTAATATTGGTTATTTACAAATTATCTAATATTGATTTATTGAGGGGTTGTTTTTCTTCTCAAAATCTCCCAACCTTGGATGAAAAAAAAATATTTTATTTTATTGGCTGAGTTCCCTCTCATTGTCTTTTTTTTCTCTCTTCCCTCTCTTAATGACTCATTATAATGTTGTAACTTCCTTTATCTTAAGGACAAGGTGCCCCAGACCTTAATCTGATTGAGTGTTGATTTCCTACTTCCTTGGGAAAAAATTCCAAACAGTTTTGGAGAGCAAGAGGAGGGACAAGAAAGGGCTTTTCCTAAGTCCAGATGTTTACAGAAGCAGTGACTATGACCTACAAAGACCCAGAATAAGAAAAGAGAAAAGTATAACTGGTTTAAATAATGCACAGACAATATGATGTTTAATGTAATGAAGTTCTCTTCGTGGTATAGAAGGAGCCTGGGCTGCTTAATAGTTCATCACATAAAAAGCAATTATATCCATTCAAGAAATTAATAAGAAACAAGAGGGTTTGCTTTCTCTTGAGTGCTGACGGTCCCTGGATCTCATTGGTCTACTCTGAAAAATGGGAATGATTGTAGTTCTTCTGGCACATACCAATGCCAGAAGGATGCTGGTGGAATAACTTTGAACCTGGACAGTCCACTTTGCAATGTCACCTTGAAAATCTACAAAATAGGGATAATAAGATTTGTACTCCCTATTCCTTATAAAGCAGGGTAGCATAATCAGAAAGACTTTTTGATCATAGGCAAATCATATAACCTCTTAGTGCCTTCTCCCTACACCCCAGAAAACTCTCTAAGGCTATAAAGGCCAGAGGGAATTGTTGGTCTGAATTAATATGAGGAAGTTCTATACCAGAAGTTCCCTGCAGTGATAAAACCATAGGAATCATCGATTTGACTATTCCCCATCTCTAATTCCCAAAGAATTTTTGTGAAAAAAGAGCTTTATAAACCTTAAAGTGCTGTAGAAATGTCATTCAATCAATCAACAAGCATTTATTAATCACCAACTACATGCCAGGCATTGTGTTCAATTCTGAGAATATAAATACAAAAGTGAAACAATTTTTGCACTTAAAAATAACTTTCTTTGAGGCTACCTGACCCATATACATCTAAATGTACATATATATATATATATATATATATATATATGAATGTAGCAGTGATGAAAGAGTGTGGTGAGTAAGATTGCTCAATGACTTATTTATACTTGCCCCCCTACCCTACTACTGAATCATTGCCTAGATGGTTTCCCTGGTATATACATTGTCTTTCTGCTCTGCAAAGTTGTAACAAAAATGATTTTAAATTCTAGCATCGAACTCTTAGCCAGAGATAGCGCTTGGAAGATACTCAGTTTTTTAATTTATTTCTCCTCCTCATTTAGTATTTACCCCTCAATTCTTTCTTCCCAACTGCAAACCCATTAACTATTGTCAGACTAAAATATACTATGTTTATAATTTTTCATAAATACAAAGTAAACATTTTTTAAAAGATAGAAGATAGATTTGGGGGTATTAGGCAGTTCAAGGGGAAAAAGAAATGAAGAATTACCTTATTGGGGTTTATACTCTGGGGAGAGGAGGGTTCAACCATACATTATCTGGCTAAAAATCCTTCTAGTCATTTGACCAATAGTCCTGATCTTAGTGGGTGTTTTCCTGCAGTGATTCTTGTAATGTCCTGGGATCTCTGCGAATAAGGCAGGCTGAGGTCTGTCTTCCTTGCCATATCTGAATTCATTCAAAACCTGATTTTAAGGTGAGCTTCATTTCATTTGCTGTGTATGCATTTATGTTGCTGGCCCTGGTCATGAAAATTGCTAGTTATCTCTGAACCTGCTGTCCTTATTATTGCATCTGTAGTTCTGCTCCCACTTTCCTTGTCCAGAATACCCTTTCATCCAATGCTAGACTCTTCATCAGGATCAGCTAAAGGCGACATGTTTTTAAAATCATTTTTGTTGATATTTTTATTCTTAATATTATGTTTGCCATTGTAGGTCTCCCCTCATACTACCCTGATAGTCTCTTGTAATAGAGAATAAAAAGAAGATAAAATTTCAGCAAAACTAACTAACTTCTTGGAAAAAGTGCTGATAATTACATGACATTCCACACCCATGGTGTCGCATCTCTACAAGAAGTTGGGGGAAATCATCTTCTCAGATCTTATATTTAGGACTAAGTTTACATATTATAATTTTGTAATATTATTTCCATTATTTTATTGTTGTCCTTTCAACTTAAATTATTGTCTATATAGTTTCCTTGCTTCTGCTTAGATTACTTTGTAACAGTTTATACAGATCTTCCTGTGCTTTTTGGTACTCACTCTCTATTCACAATTTCTTACAAAATATTATTTCATTGCATTCGTGTACCACAATTTGATCAGCCATTCCCTAATAGATGGGTTTTGTTTCCATGTCTTTACTATTATAAAAAGTGTTATTTTGGTGAATTTGATGATTTTTGTCAATGGTCTCTTTAATGAATATCTGGGTCCAGGAATATGGCCATTTTAGTTATTCTTCAGGCCTGACTTTTTTTCTTTGAAGATTCTTTATTCCATTCAAACTTTGCTCATTTCCCCTTTCTCTATGTCACAAACAACCCTCTCAGTTCAACATAGTTTTTTGGTTTTGGTTTTTTTTTTTTGGATAAGAGCAGGTAAGACCCTAGCCAGTCAGGAGCTAGTTAGCAGAACATGATTCCATTTCATATGACAATGTGGTTTCGTTTTTGATCCTAGAAGGTTATTTTCACATCTTGGCTTAATTCTACAATCAACTGACAAATAAGACAGAATAAATGCCGAACTCTAGAAGTGCTTTTCTCTTTCCTTCCCAGATATACAGGTCTAGTCAATTGTAGTCTAGTAGAAAGTCAATTGAAGACTCTGCCACTTACCGTCTGTTAGACTTTAAGCAAGTCATCAGAACTTCCAGTATGGAAATTTCCTCCCCGAAGCAGATTGGTGCCAGTTCTACAATTTCATTCTAAGAGAGCTGCTTACGAGATTTAAATTCCTTGTCCAAGGTGACACAGCTGATATGTATCAGAGATAGGACTTGAACCAAATCTTCCTAACTCTAAGGCCAGCTCCATCCATTCCGCCATTCCAACTTTCAATAGATCCATGTTGTCTGTTAATGATGATTATTAACTTCTCCAAGAGTTCACAAGTGACACATTTATTAATACCTTCACAACTTTTCCCAAGAATAATTGAACAAGCTCCCCGATCCAACAGAACTGATAGAATTCACCTTCTCCCTTATTTTGAAAATCAGGCTATTTCTTTGTCTCTGGTTTTATTATACCTTTCTAATTCTGCATAATTCTTCAGTGCTCACTAATGATGGGCTCACCAATCATGGAGGAAGTTCTTATATTGTCCTAGAAATGAAGGTTGGTCCTGTTGCCATGAACTCCTGAAGGCAATTAGTTTCGGGCCTGTTTTTAAAACCTCTCTTGCCAGTATGATTGGGTATGCCCTCATTCCTAATATAGAATTAAGATATAGGAAATGACCAATACACACCTGTCAGATTGGCTAAGATGACAGGAACAAATAATGACAAATGTTGGAGGGGATGTGGGGAAATTGGGACACTAATACATTGCTGGTGGAGTTGTGAAAGAATCCAGCCATTCTGGAGAGCAATCTGGAATTATGCCCAAAAAGTTATCAAACTGTGCATACCCTTTGACCCAGCAGCGCTACTACTGGGATTATATCCCAAAGAAATACTAAAGAGCGGAAAGAGACATATATGTGCCAAAATGTTTGTGGCAGCCCTTTTTGTTGTAGCTAGAAACTGGAAGATGAATGGATGTCCATCAGTTGGAGAATGGTTGGGTAAATTGTGGTATATGAAGGTTATGGAATATTATTGCTCGGTAAGAAATGACCAGCAGGAGGAATATAGAGAGGCCTGGAGAGACTTAAATCAACTGATGCTGAGTGAAATGAGCAGAACCAGAAGATCACTGTACACTTCAACAACAACACTGTATGAGGATGTATTCTGATGGAAGTGGAAATCTTCAACATAAAGAAGATCCAACTCACTTCCAGTTGATCAATGATGGACAGGGGTAGCTGCACCCAGAGAAGAAACACTGGGAGGGGAATCAAAATTGTTAGCACTAATATCTGTCTGCCCAGGTTACATGTACCTTCGGATTCTATTGTTTATTGTGCAACAAGAAAATGATATTCGCACACATGTATTGTACCTAGACTATATTGTAACACATGTAAAATGTATGGTATTGCCTGTCGTCGGGGGGAGGGAATAGAGGGAGGGGGGGTAATTTGGAAAAATGAATACAAGGGATAATATTATAAAAAAAAAAAATATATATATATATATAATAAAAAAAAAAGATATAGGAAATGTTGGTTATCTCTAAAGTCTGGTTAGGAGAAAAATCAAGAAATGACAACCTCCCAACCTAATAATTCCACTTGAAAATTGCTGAAAAATTAGTCTACTAATAAAAGTAATCTTTTAATTATTTCTCACCCTCTCTCCTTTCTCCTGTATTTGACCTTGAAGACTGCCTGGTTGAAACCACTTAACTGAATCACCAGTGCCTGGAATCTTGCATTACCTCCAGCAAAAGCAGGCGCCGAGAGAGGCAAGTTGGTATAGTTGTAAGAGCGCTGGCTTTTGTGTTAGGCAGTTCAAATCCAACTTCAGACCATCCTAGGGCAAGTATGATCTTAGGCAAGTCACTTAATTTCTGCCTGCTTCAGTTTCCTCATGTATAAGATGGGGATGATAGTAATACCTGTGTTCCAGTGCTGTTGTGAGACTAAAAAGTTAATATTTATAAAGCACTTTACAAACTTTAAAGCTTTAGATAAATACTAATTAGTATTATTATTGTACTTACTCCCTCAGGGCAAAGATGGAAAGGGCTACATGAAAATCTATGCAGTGAAGTAGGAGTGAGGTATTACTTTACCTCAGTGAAAAAAAATCAAGACCATTTTCCCCTCCTCACTCAGATATCCTCTCCTACTTTTTCCTCTGTCACATTTGTGAAGGGTTGGGTCTTTTCTTTGCTAAAGCTAACTCTTCTGTGTGCACTCTTGATTTGATCTGCTCCTCATTTCTTTAGAAAATTGCACCTATGCTATTGCCAACTTTCAACCTTCGATATCCACCTCAAGCCCCACTTACTGGCTTCTTCTCTAATTCCTACAAACATACTTATGTCTCACCCATCCTCAAAAACTTCTCATCTGACACATGCTAAGTATGTGATCATGAGCCAGCTATTTAACTGTAGGGCTCATTTCCTTATCTGTAAATTGGAGATAATAGTTGCACCTACCAGACAGGATTGTGACAATGAGGAAATGGGATGATGCTTGAAAAGGGATTATTCAATGTTAAAATATTACACAAATGCTATTATTATTGGATAGGGAGGAAACTTGCAATTTCTTTGGGATAGGGAATACTATAGATATAGATACAGATAGGAAACAGATAGATGCAGATGGCCACCTTTGCTTTGTTGCTCTTTAGAAAGCTTTCCAGAGCACTGATGAATCAAGTGACTTATCCTGAGTCCCGCAGGCAGTATGTATGAAAAGCAATATTTGGACTTCAGTCTTCCTGACTCAGAGGTTAGCTATTAGACCATGCATTTTCTCCTAATATAATTTATATGATTTTAGCTTTAATAATAATAACAATCTTAAGCTGATTACATGCCCTAACACAAAAGGAAGAAACAAACAAAAGTCAGAAGGGGATTTAATAGATTTATTTTGGATTGGTAATGGTAAAGCTCCCATTTTCCTCTCTTCCTTTTTCCCTCTTGGTTTTATGTCACTATGAGGGGAACATCAGTCATTGAAAACACTATGAAAAGGTAAATGGTAAAAACCTAGGAGCCATCTGGAAAATCACTCAGTTCTCTTTGGGCGCAACCCCTGCTGGGGATGAAAGGAGCAGCACAGGTTCTGATTACTGCAGAGAAAGCAAACAAAAACAGACTTTTGTGAGATTAAAAATTCACTTGATAGTGATTTTCCTCATGATTAAGCAAAAAGATGCCGGATACAAGCATAACAGATGTAAGAGCAGCTGCCTTAATTGCTCTCCCTTTTCCTCTCCTCCCTCCCCTCCCTTCCCCTTCCCTTGCCTTCTTTCCTTCTCTTCCCTTTTTTTTTTTTTTTTTTTTTTTGAGGAAGGGTTGGGGAGACAATATCTGAACTCTGAAAAGAGCACTGACTTTAAGAACCTTGACTGACTCAAATCCTGATCAGAATCAGTATTCTGATACTTCCTAACTATGAGACCTTGGACAAGTCACTGTTTCCATATCTATCAAATGAGAGGATAAGACTAGATGGCCTCTGATGTCCTTTTTAACCCTGTCTCTGATCATCCAGTAATGTTTGGGAATCTGTGCCCTGGTCCTACTTTTCCTATGATAAATATACTGGGTCAGGCATTGTTGATGAATTCCAGGGAGGGCAGAGCAACCTAAAAGTCTTCTAAAAGCTGAGTGAGGATGTCCTGGATGCCCTTCATTGCTCAAGTCAATGTCCTTGAGTGGGGAGCTCTGGGGTCTGGGCTGAGTGGAGGATCAGCTCAACCTGCCTCAGCTGCTTAGGGTTTCTACAAAAGAGGAGGGAACAATGGATATTTTCCCTGAGCTAAACATTTTTGGACTAAAGCATTAGCATCTTTTATTCTTTTAGTTGAATGTGTATACACACACACACACACACAAACACACATATATATATAAAATTTTGGTTTTGTAAAATATGTAGTATTGTTTTTTGATATATATGTCTATATATGTGTATGTTACATATATTTTACACATGTAAATATATGTACATATGTTTACAAAACTAATCATCATATTAGCCTTTCCTCAACAGGATCAATATATAACAAATCTCAGTATTGGAAGATTCCTCAGAGACCACCTAGTCCATTCTATTCTTTCTACAATAGGGGTTCTTAATCTTTTTTGTCTGCCTATGGCACACTGAGAAAGCCTAAAGATCTTCATCTCAGATAGATGTTTTTAAACATATATATATATACACATATATATGTATATATATATTATATATATGTGTGTGTGTGTATCTGCATGTTATGTGTGTGTAAATTTTGTGTGTCCATATGAGTAATATGAATATATTTATTTATTTATTTTAAAAAATTTATTTATTTATAATTTTTTTGACAATATATATGCATGAGTAATTTTTTTTATAACATTATCCCTTGTATTCATTTTTCCAGATTATCCCCTCCCTCCCTCTACTCCCTCCCCTTGATGACAGGCAATCCCATATATTTTACATGTGTTACAATATAACCTAGATACAATATATGTGTGTAAATACCATTTTCTTGTTGCACATTAAGTATTAGATTCTGAAGGTATAAGTAACCTGGGTAGATAGACAGTAGTGCTAACAATTTACATTCACTTCCCAGTGTTCCTTCTCTGGGTGTAGTTGTTTCTGTCCATTATTGATCACCTGGAAGTGAGTTGGATCTTCTTTATGTTGAAGATTTCCACTTCCATCAGAATACATCCTCATACAGTATCGTTATTGAAGTGTACAGTGATCTTCTGGTTCTGCTCATTTCACTCAGCATCAGTTGATGTCTCTCCAGGCCTCTCTGTATTCCTCCTGCTGGTCATTTCTTACAGAGCAATAATATTCCATAACCTTCATATACCATAATTTACCCAACCATTCTCCAATTGATGGACATCCATTCATGTTCCAGTTTCTAGCCACTATGAAAAGAGCTGCCACAAACATTTTGGCACATACAGGTCCCTTTCCCCTCTTTAGTATTTCTTTGGGATATAATCCCAATAGCAGCAATGCTGGATATCAAGGGGTATGCACAGTTTGATAACTTTTGGGGCATAGTTCCAAATTGCTCTCCAGAATGGCTGGATTCTTTCACAACTCCACCAACAATGTATTAGTGTCCCAGTTTTCCCACATCCCCTCCAACATTCATCATTATTTGTTCCTGTCATCTTAGCCAATCTGACAGGTGTGTAGTGGTATCTCAGAGTTGTCTTAATTTGCATTTCTCTGATCAGTAGTGATTTGGAACACTCTTTCATATGAGTGGATATAGTTTCAATTTCATCATCTGAGAATTGTCTGTTCATATCCTTTGACCATTTATCAATTGGAGAATGGTTTGATTTCTTATAAATTAGGGTCAGTTCTCTATATATTTTGGAAATGAGATCTTTGTCAGAACCTTTACTTTTAAAAATATTTTCCCAATTTGTTACTTCCCTTCTAATCTTGTTTGCATTAGTATTGTTTGCACAGAACCTTTTTAGTTTGATATAATCAAAATGTTCTATTTTGTGATCAATAATGATCTCTAGTTCTCCTCTGGTCATAAATTCCTTCCTCCTCCACAGGTTTGAAAGGTAGACTATTCTCTGTTCCTCTAATCTATTTATGATCTCATTCTTTATGCCTAAATCATGGGCCCATTTTGATCTTATCTTGGTATATGGTGTTAAGTGTGGATCCATATCTAATTTCTGCCATACTAATTTCCAGTTTTCCCAACAGATTTTTCCAAATAATGAATTTTTATCCCTAATGTTGGTATCTTTGGGTTTGTCAAAGATTAGATTGCTATAAATGTACCCTTTTTTGTCCTTTGTATCTTATCTGTTCCAGTGATCTACTGGTCTATTTCTTAGCCAATACCAAATGGTTTTGGTGACTGCTGCTATATAATATAGCTTTAGATCAGGTACACCTAGACCACCTTCATCTGACTTTTTTAATATGAATATATTTAAATGTGGCTTGAAAACAGGGTATGCTGTTATATTGTTTAACTATTAGCTCTGGTGTGCAAGGGGAGCTCATCAGTATTGGAAAGATATCCTCCCAATCCCTAGAGATTTCAGGAGACCTAATAGCTATGCTCTGGGGATTCAATAATGCAAGATGAAGATTATTCTAAAATTTACTTGCCTGGAGAAGTTCATCAGAATTTTACTTCAGTTTCATAATAGCATGACAATGCTTTTATACTTTCCCAGCTGCTAAAAACGGGATAAAATCAGGGCTATGTGCTTGTTCCCATGCTTTTTTTTTAATATCCTTTTTTTAATTAATAGTTTTTATTTACCAGATATATGCATGGGTAATTTTACAGCATTGACAATTGCCAAACCTTTTGTTCCAATTTGTCCCTTCCTTCCCCTCCTCCCAGATGGCAGGTTGACCAATACATGTTAAATATGTTAAAGTATAAATTAAATACAATATATGTATACATGTCCAAACAGTTGTTTTGCTGTACAAAAAGAATAAGACTTTGAGATAATGTACAATTAGCTTGTGAAGGCAATCAAAAATGCAGGTGGACAAAAATAGAGGGATTGGGAATTCTATGTAGTGGTTCATAGTCATCTCCCAGAGTTCTTTCGCTGGGTATATCCCATGCTTTTTAGCATGATGATTTCAGCGACGTTGTTGGTCACATTTGATGAGGATGAAAATAGCATTAAAGTCAGCTACTACACTGATGGTAAATTATTTAACTTGGAAAGGCTACAAGCCAAGATTAAAGTGAAGGGAGAGTTGGTGTGTGACTTTTTGTTTGCAAATAGTTATACAGTCAGTGCAGCCTCTGAAACTGAGATGCAACTGAATATAAATCTATTCTCTGCTGCTTGTGCTAATCTTGGATTAACAGTTAATTAACATCAAGAAAACAGACTGTCCACCAATCCACCACACCATCCATATATAGAACCATTGTTTACAGCAAATGGAGAAAATTTGAATATTGTGGATAAGTGCACTTAGCTAAGTAGTATATTTTCCAGGGATGATGCACACATTGCCACAGATAGCTCAGTGTTTGGGTGGCTCTGGAGAAAAATATGGGAGAAAAGAGGTATTAGGCTGCCTAGCAAACTGAAGGTCTACAAAGCCATTGAACTGACATTATTGTTGTATCCCTATGAAAACTGGACAGTATACTAACTAGGGCTATACTAGGAAACTGAATCACTTCCATTTGAATTGTCTCAGGAAAATTCAGAATTAGATACTGGACACTTAGGTCCTTTCTCAAACTAAACTTTCAAGCATTCAAACTCTACTGCAGGGAACACAGCACCAATGGGCTGGCCATGTTGTTTGTATGTCAAACACACATATACTTAAATAACTATCTTAAGGAGGAAACACAAGACAAGGGCTCACTTGGAGGTCAGAAGATGTGATATGAAGATACTCTCAAGGTCTCTCTGAAGAACTCTGAAACTGATTCTATGACATGGGAGACACTGGCATAGGAACCACCCAACATGGCATGCCTTCATCAGAGAGGGTGCTGTGCTTTCAGAATTGCAGTAGCTCAAAAGAAAAGTGAGATGTGCAAATTTAGATATCCCTGCTTCAAATGTTCCCGTGGACTATTTGTATACAATATGGGAAGCCTTCCCAGCTTCCCAGTCACTTTCAAACACACTATAATTTGACCCCAAGATAAGGATGTTATTTTGATCTTTTTGAGAGCAAAGAACAACCACTCAAATGCCTTCCCTTCTTAGGCTGCTTTCCACCCACTTCGTATTTATTTTGCAGATATTAATTTGCAGGTACTTCCTCCATAAAAACAAATTAAAAAACACATGCTACTTGACAGCAAGACTTATTTTTGTTTTGTTTCTCCAGTGCTTAGTTCAGTGCCTGGAACATTGTAGACACTGGATAAATACTTGTTTGATTCCAATCAAGGTTAATGCCAAAGAAAGATCAGTTGAGTGGAACCCAGCTTGTAAAGTAGGTATCCCCTTCCCTGGTTGATTTGTGCACAAAGTTTCTTAGGCTTCTAGATTGAAGACTAATTAGCCCCATCTTATTTTATAGATAAGCAAACTTTTAGGAATTAAGTGATTTACTCAAGATTATAATTGATAATAACGAGTGATATGAACCCTCTGACTTTACAGCCAGTGTTCTTTCCACTGTGACACCCCCTAACTTTCCATTTCCTTCACCAGCAAAATACTGGAGGGAGGGCATCCCTCCTGCAAAGCTTTTCCTACTTTCTTTCTATTCCTTCATAATTCCCGTATGGCTAAAGACATCGAGAATCTGAGTCCTCATAAGCCTGGTGCCGAAAAATGAATAGTAGAAAAAAAGATAAATCAGTTGGTTCTTTGATGCTCCTGCTTAGGGAAGATATATCATTTACAGTCAGAAATCTTTGCTGAAAATCCAGATCATGGTGTTCTTGGCTGAGAGTATGGCTAATGTCCTGTGTCCAGCTGAGGGATGACTCCCAAACCTCGTGCATGCTTGGAGAGCATCCTGTTCCCATCAGAGGAAGTTCAGGTTCTGTGGTCCTAGAGGGAATGACTTTGGATTTTCATCTACCATATAGGGACACAGGTTTTCAAAAGCAATAGAGAGAGGAGGATTTTAAAAATTGGATTTCTCGGTTATTATCCTAGCTGTGTTGGTGTCCTTGGTCCTAATCTTTTGTGAGGGGCAAGGCTAAGACTGAATTTCAAGGAGGTTAAGGTCTAGCTAAACACAGAAGAGTCTACAGCAAGACCAAGCAGTTGTCTTTTCTTCTTAATTTTCTTAAAATTAAAAATTATAATTGATATCCTTTATTTTTACCTTACCTACATTTTTCAAAATAATCTTTTGCTTTTCATTTTTTGCTATAAGCCTTTTCTTATAATAAAAATTTTATTTTTATTTTTATTTTATTTTATAATTATAACATTTTTTTGACAGTACATATGCATGGGTAATTTTTTACAACATTATCCCTTGCACTTACTTCTATTCAGATTTTTTCCCTTCCTCCCCCAACCCCCTCCCCCAGATGGCAAGCGGTCTTATATATATTAAATATATTACAGTATATTCTAGATACAATATATGTGTGTAGAACCGAATTTTTTGTTGCACAGGAAGAATTGGATTCAGAAGGTAAAAATAACAGTTTACATTCATTTCCCAGTGTTCCTTTTCTGGATGTAGCTGGTTCTGTCCATCATTAATCAATTGGAATTGGATTAGCTCTTCTCTATGTTGAAGATATCCACTTCCATCAGAATACATCCTCGTACAGTATCATTGTTGAAGTGTATAATGATCTTCTGGTTCTGCTCGTTTCACTCAGCATCAGTTGATGTAAGTCTCTCCAAGCCTCTCTGCATTTCTCCTGTTGGTCATTTCTTATAGAACAATAATATTCCATAACATTCATATACCATAGTTTACCCAACCATTCTCCAATTGATGGACATCCATTCATCTTCCAGCTTCTAGCCACTAAGAAAAGGGCTGCCACAAACATTTTGGCACATACAGGTCCCTTTCCCTTCTTTAGTAGTTCCTTGGAGTATAAGCCCAGTAGTAGTATGGCTGGGTCAAAGGGTATGCACATTTTGATAACTTTTTGGGCATAATTCCAGATTGCTCTCCAGAATGGTTGGATTCTTTCACAACTCCACCAACAATGCATCAGTGTCCCAGTTTTCCCACAGCCCCTCCAACATTCATCGTTATTTGTTCCTGTCATCTTAGCCAATCTGACAGGTGTGTAATGATACCTCAGAGTTGTCTTAATTTGCATTTCTCTGATCAATAGTGATTTGGAACACTCTTTCATATGAGTGGAAATAGTTTTAATTTCATCATCTGAAAATTGTCTGTTCATATCCTTTGACCATTTATCAATTGGAGAATGGCTTGATTTCTTATAAATTAAAGTCAATTCTCTGTATATTTTGGAGATGAGGCCTTTATCAGAACCTTTAACTGTAAAAATGTCTTCCCAATTTGTTACTTCCCTTCTAATCTTGTTTGCATTAGTTTTGTTTGTGCAGAAACTTTTTAATTTGGTGTAATCAAAATGTTCTATTTTGTGATCAATAATGGTCTCTAGTTCTTCCTTGGACACAAACTCCTTCCTCCTCCACAAGTCTGAGAGGTAAATCATCCCATGTTCCTCCAATTTATTTATGATTTCGTTCTTTATGCCTAAATCTTGGACCCATTTTGATCTAATCTTAGTATGTGGTGTTAAATGTGGGTCTATGCCTAGTTTCTGCCATACTAATTTCCAGTTTTCCCAGCAGTTTTTGTCAAATAATGAATTCTTATCCCAAAATTTGGGATCTTTGGGTTTGTCAAAGATTAGATTGCTATTTTTATTCACTATCTTGCCCTGTGAACCTAACCTATGCCACTGATCAACTAGTCTATTTCTTAGCCAATACCAAATGGTTTTGGTGACTGTTGCTTTATAATATAGCTTTAAATCAGGTACACTTAGACCACCTTCCTCTGACTTTTTTTTCATTAGTTCCCTTGCAATTCTCGACCTTTTATTCTTCCACATGAATTTTGTTGTTATTTTTTCTAAGTCATTAAAATAGTTTCTTGGGAGTCTGATTGGTATAGCACTAAATAAATAGATTAGTTTGGGGAGTATTGTCATCTTTATTATATTCGCTCGGCCTATCCAAGAACACTGAATGTCTTTCCAATTATTTAAATCTGACTTTATTTTTGTGGCAAGTGTTTTGTAATTTTGCTCATATAATTCCTGACTCTCCTTTGGTAGATATATTCCCAAATATTTTATACTATCGACTGTTATTTTGAATGGAATTTCTCTTTGTATCTCTTGCTGTTGGATTGTGTTGGTAATGTATAAAAATCCTGAGGATTTATGTGGATTTATTTTGTATCCTGCGACTTTGCTAAAATTCTGAATTATTTCTAATAGCTTTTTAGCAGAGTCTTTGGGGTTCTCTAAGTATACCATCATGTCA
This sequence comes from Sminthopsis crassicaudata, assembly GCF_048593235.1. NCBI lineage: Eukaryota > Metazoa > Chordata > Mammalia > Dasyuromorphia > Dasyuridae > Sminthopsis > Sminthopsis crassicaudata. The sequence goes on from NC_133620.1 coordinate 408,385,367, forward strand.
TCTGCAAAAAGTGATAATTTGATTTCCTCATTTCCTACTCTAATTCCTTGAATCTCTTTCTCGGCTCTTATTGCTGAGGCTAGAGTTTCTAGTACTATATTGAATAGTAATGGTGATAGTGGGCAACCTTGTTTCACTCCTGATCTTACAGGGAAAGGTTCTAGTTTATCACCATTACATATGATGTTTACTGAAGGTTTTAAATATATGCTCCTTATTACTTTAAGGAATAGTCCATTTATTCCTATACTCTCAAGCGTTTTTAGTAGGAATGGATGTTGGATTTTATCAAATGCTTTTTCTGCATCTATTGAGATAATCATAAGGTTTTTATTAATTTGATTATTAATATGATCAATTACACTAATAGTTTTCCTAATATTAAACCAGGCCTGCATTCCTGGTATAAATCCCACTTGGTCATAGTGTATTATCCTGGGGATGATTTTCTGAAGTCTATTTGCTAATATCTTATTTAAGATTTTAGCATCAATATTCATTAAGGAAATTGGTCTATAGTTTTCTTTCTCAGTTTTCGATCTACCTGGTTTAGGTATCAGTACCATGTCTGTGTCATAGAAGGAATTTGGTAGGACTCCTTCAATCCCTATTTTTTCAAATAGTTTACATAGCATTGGAGTTAGTTGTTCTTTAAATGTTTGGTAGAATTCACTTGTAAATCCATCTGGTCCTGGGGATTTTTTCTTAGGAAGTTGGTTAATAGCTTGGTCTATTTCTTTTTCTGAGATGGGACTATTTCGACTACTTACTTCTTCCTCTGTTAATCTGGGCAAGCTATATTTTTGAAGGTATTCTTCCATTTCATTTAAGTTATCGAATTTATCGGCATAAAGTTGAGCAAAGTAGCTCCTAACTATTGTTCTAATTTCCTCTTCATTAGTGGTGAGTTCACCCTTTTCATTTTCAAGACTATCAATTTGCTTTTTCTCTTTCCTTTTTTTAATCAGGTTTACTAAGAGTTTGTCTATTTTGTTGGTTTTTTCATAAAACCCACTCTTAGTTTTATTAATTAATTCAATAGTTTTTTTACTTTCAATTTTATTAATCTCACCTTTTATTTTTTGAATTTCAAGTTTTGTGTTTGTCTGGGGGTTTTTAATTTGTTCCTTTTCTAGCAATTTTAGTTGTAAGCCCAATTCGTTGGCCCTCTCTTTCTCTATTTTATGCAAGTAGGCCTGTAGAGATATAAAACTTCCCCTTATTACTGCTTTGGCTGTATCCCACACATTTTGGTATGATGTCTCATTATTGTCATTTTCTTGGGTGAAGTTATTAATTATGTCTATGATTTGCTGTTTTACCCAATCATTCTTTAGTATAAGATTATTTAGTTTCCAATTATTTTTTGGTCTATTTTCCCCTGGCTTTTTATTAAATGTAATTTTGATTGCATTATGGTCTGAAAAGGATGCATTTACTATTTCTGCCTTACTGCATTTGATTTTGAGGTTTTTATGCCCTAGTATATGATCAATTTTTGTATAGGTTCCATGAACTGCTGAGAAGAAAGTATATTCCTTTCTGTCTCCATTTAGCTTTCGCCAAAGATCTATCATATCAAACTTTTCTAGTATTCTATTTACCTCTTTGACTTCTTTCTTATTTATTTTGTGGTTTGATTTATCTAATTCTGAGAGTGCAAGGTTGAGATCTCCCGCTATTATAGTTTTGCTATCTATTTCCTCTTGCAGCTCTCTTAATTTCTCTTTTAAGAATTTAGATGCTGCACCACTTGGTGCATACATGTTTAATATTGATACTGCTTCACTATTGATGCTTCCCTTTAGCAGGATATAATGCCCTTCCTTATCTCTTTTAATTAGATCAATTTTTGTTTTTGCTTGATCTGAGATGAGGATGGCTACTCCTGCTTTTTTGGTTTTGCCTGAAGCATAATAGATTCTACTCCACCCTTTTACTTTTAGTTTGAATGTCTCATCCTGTTTCAGGTGTGTTTCCTGTAAACAACATATAGTAGGATTCTGACTTTTAATCCAGTCTGCTAACTGCTTCCTCTTTATGAGGTAGTTTGCCCCATTCACATTTATGGTTAGAAGGACTAATTCTATATTGCCTACCATCCTATTAACTCCTGCTTATGCTTTTCCCCTTTCCTTCCCTTTTACCCTCCTATCCAGTATTAAACTGGTGAACACCACTTGCTTTTCACAGCCCTCCCTTTTTAGGATCCCTCCCCCACCTTAAAGATCCTCCCCTTATTTTACCCCTTTTCCTCGAAATTACTGTATTCCCTTCCCCTTAGCTTACTCCTTCCCTTTCACTTTTCAATGAAGTGGAAGACGTTTCACCATAAATCGAATATGTCTATTGATACACGCTATGTTCATCTCCCTCCTTTCTTTCTCTCAGATATAATAGGTTACCTTTGCCTCTTCATGAGATGTAGTACCACCACTTTACACTTTTTTATGATATAATCTCCTTTCCACCTCTAGTTTCTAAGACAAATTGTACATATGTTCTTTACATATTTTTTTGACAGAAGTATAGTTCTCAAGATTTCTTTTTACCTTTTTAGAAATCTCTTGAGTTCTGTATTTGAAGATCAAACCTTTTATGTAGGTCTAGTTTTTTCATCAAAAATAGATGGAATTCATTTATTTCGTTAAATGTCCATCTTCTTCCCTGGAAAACGATGCTCATTCTTGCTGGGTAAGTTATTCTTGGCTGCATACCAAGTTCCTTAGCCTTTCGGAATATCATGTTCCAGGCCCTGCGTTCTTTTAATGTGGACGCTGCTAGATCCTGGGTTATCCTTATTGTGGATCCTCCATATCTGAATTGCTTTTTTCTAGCAGCTTCCAATATCTTTTCCTTTGTCTGATGGTTCTTGAACTTGGCCACTATATTTCTTGGCGTTTTGATTTTAGGGTCCCTTTCAGTAGGTTATCGATGAATTTTTTCAATGTCTATTTTACCCTCTGTTTCCAGAATGTCTGGGCAGTTCTCTTTGGTAATTTCCTCGAAAATGGTGTCCAAGCTCTTTTTTTCCTCCCATTTTTCAGGGAGTCCGATTATTCTCAAATTGTCTCTCCTGGATCTGTTTTCCAGGTCTGTTGTCTTTCTGGTAAGGTACTTGACATTCTTTTCAATTGTTTCATTTCTCTGGTTTTGCTTCACTACCTCTTGGTTTCTCCTTGAGTCATTCATTTCTACTTGTTCCAGTCTAATTTTCAATGATGTATTTTCTTCACTCACTTTTTTTATATCTCTTTGTAATTGTCCAATTGAGTTTTTATCTTCTATGGAATTTTTTTCCATTTTATCCATTTTATTTTTTAGAGAGCTGATTTCTTTTTCCAGCTCACTAATCCTGTTTTCCTTGGAGTTGTTTACCTTTTCCAGCTCACTAATCCTGTTTTCCTTGGAGTTGTTTACCTTTTCCAGCTCACTAATCTTGTTTCTCAATGATTTGATTTCTTTATCCACTCTGTCTTTGAATGCATGGGATGACTTCTCCAGGCTCTCTTGCCAAGCTTCCCTTTCCTTTTCCCATTTCTCTTCCAGCTCTCTTGTGAGAGCCTTTTTGATTTCCTCTATGAGGTTCTTTTGTATTGAGGAGCAGCTTATATCCCTCCCCGGGGATACATCTGGGGACAGTCTGTTCCTAGTCTCCTCAGCATTTGAAGTCTGCTCCCTCTCCACACAGAAGCTGTCAATGGTTAGAGCCCTTTTGAATTTTTTGTTCATTTTGTCAGAGTAGGAATCAAAGAAAACAAACTGACAAGAGAAACAATTGGTCTGTTTTGCGGGGGATGGAGCTGGATGGTATTAATGGGCTTCCTCTACAGACTGGGGGTAGGGCAGCAGAGAGCCACTAACAGAACAGCAATGACTGTACTGAGTCTGCGCTCTGAGGCTCCGAGAACGCACCGAGTCAGTCCAGGTGGGGATTGGGGGTGGCCGGGCTCTGAGAGACGCTGGCTTTCTGGGGTTTTAATCTTCACTTCCGGTGTTTACACCCTCTCCACTGCTCCTGGCTTGCTGCCAAGACGGAGCATCCACACTGGGGCAAAAGCCCTTTCACAGAAACGGCAGAGATCACACCCCTCCCCCTCTGGTCTGAGCTGTGTGAGCTGCCTGTCTTGCTCTGGCTGCTCGCCCTCAGTCTGCGCCCAGTCTGATTGACCCTCCCCCGAGCAAACACAGACCTTTTCTGGCGACTTTCAAGGATGTCTTCTCTTGGTGATTATTTGTGGATTTCTTTCTGGGTCAAGCATTAAGTCAGAGGCTTGTCATGAAGTAAGTTCTGTGAGAAAACGAGGAGCTCAAGCAGCTGTCTGCCTCTACGCCGCCATCTTGGCCAGAAGTTCCTATAATAAAAATTAAAAAAGAAAAGAGGGGGAATCAGTTCCATAAAACTAAAAAATATATTGACCAAAGAAAATCTCAGTTCATGTCCTTCTTTTGACTCATATGATGGTTATGTGGGCACATCACTTGTACAGTCCTTCCTTCCTTCCTCCCCATAGCTTCTACTTCTACAAGTGGGGGAGGTACATTCTCATCTGTTTTCTTCAGGGTCAAGCTAAGCCCATTCTAAATGCCCACCATTTTGGTTGCTGCTATTACTATTCTTTTCATTTACATTATTGTAATCATTGCATATATTGGTTTTGGGGTTCTGCTTATTTTACTGTATATCAATTCCCATAAGCCTTTGGGTTTGCTTACTTCATTGTGCATCAATTACTATAAGACTTTTCCACAACTCTTTGCCTTCTCATATTTTTTTATTCTTACAACACAGTAATATTCCAATACATTCATGTACCAGTTTTGCCATTCTTAACAATCCATGGGCATCAATTTTGTTATCAGTTATTTGCTGCTATAAAATATAAAAGCATTTTTCTTTCTTTTTTCTTCTAGCAATTGGGATTGAGTGATTTGTGTAGGGTCACACAGCTATTATGTATCTGAGGCTCGATTTGAACTTAGGACCACTTGACTTCAGGACCAGTGCTCTAGCCACTGTGCCACCTAATTAGCTCACCTTACTAATTTCTTAAAGGATGATTAGAAGTCTAGGGAAGGCAAAGATTAGGAAAATTTTAATGACCATCTGACAAGAGGAGACTATGTCATTTGAACGGTCTCAAATGGAAAGAGAACCACCTTAATCTTATTCTGGATTGAATTCAAGGGCCCAGGTTAATGCGAAACAGAATAAATGGAAAAAGGGACATTTAGGACACAGGAAGGAAGGAAACACCACACTGTAAATAAATCACCTCATTCTCGAAGTCTACTCTTTTTACAATGTGTTGTCTGCTATTTTTAGTTAGTTGACACCATATTATGAAGGGTAAAACCAACATTAACTCCAAGTCAGGTTGTATGAACCACAATTAATATGACAGATGAAAACAATCTGGGGTAATGATGCAGTGACTGTCATGTAGCCTAATAGATGATTTGAGGACAAACATCCTATTAGTGATGCCAGAGGGGCTCTCTATGTGACAGCAATTCAATGAGGACAAATGAGAAAGACCAGAAATGATCTCATTCTTTTTTTTCCTCCCAACTATGAGAGCTGTGCTGCTGTCTGCCCCTCAAAACTAACAAACAATCCTTTGTGTTTCCCAAGAGACCCTGTTTTATAAATTAAATACAAAATCCCCACCCATGATGTATCTCACTTCTTTATTCAAAGGATCTTATTCCAAGGTCGATCTTTGGATCATGGATATAAGCTGAAGAGCACCTTTAGAGGAAATCCACTTCAACTCCATCCTTTTCATGAGGAAGATCAAGGAGGTTTAATTATTGGGCTGAAGTCACATAGGGAGTGAGTGGCCCCTAACCCCCTTTCCACTGCAAGCAGAATCCAGCTCATTTTGATGTGACAATAGCAATTAGACTGCTCATCTTCAATGGATTTTCTGAAATTGAGATGGTAACTGATAAATGATACTTCTAGATCTGAGCAAAATCATGACATTTTGGTGTCTCCCAAAGCTCTTGTTTTTATGACCTTGGGGATAGCTTTCCTTAGAGAGAATATAAGTGAGCTAATATATATAAAGCCCCTTGCAGACCTTAGAATGCTATAGAAATGCTAGTATGTTTGCCCTCCTTCATCCAGTGTCCTTGAGTTTATAGCATCACAGATCCCCTAATATCTATAAATCTTCATAACTATAAGGGTTCTCAGAGGAAACATCCCCTAATTACCCACAAATTCAAATCTATTTTCTTTTCTCCCCCTTTCTATATTTATTGTTTTATTTTTCTTCAGTTATGTGAAAAACAATTTTAAACATCTGTTTGTAAAACTTTGAGTTCCAAATTCTCTCCCTTTCTCCCTCCCCTCTTATTGAGAAGGCACATATGAAGTCATGTTGTGAAAAAAACAGATTTCTTCAACTGCCCCCCCCAAATGTCAAGAAAAATAAAGTTAAAAATATGCTTCTATCTATATTTAGACATAATCAGTTCTTTCTCTGGATATGGATAGCATATAATCCATTTTCAAGAAAGAGTTAGAGACAGGTCCTGTGATTTCACTGGGATCTGGACCTCCCTGCTGAGGAAATTCCTGCTACTAGAGGGAAGTCAACTTTTTCTCTACAGCTTAGTGTTGCTTAAAGCAGTGAGAGGTTGAAAAGCTAGTATATGTCAGAGGCAGACCTTTAAACTTAGGTTATCCTGGTTCTGAGGCTGGCTTTTGATCACTACTATAGTGCCTTTCAGGGACTCTGGAAGGATTTTAATAACCCCATATAGAGCTACAAGGGATTTATTCATTCTTCCAAAGGTTAGAGCTCTAGATCTAATTTTGATCAACAAAGAGAAAATGATTGTTGAAGTAGAAATCATTGATACCTAAAAAGGAAATGATCCTTCCATCTTAGAGCTCAGGACAGATAAGAAGAAGAAAGCAAGACATACTCTAAAATATATACTAGCTTTAGGAAAAACAGATTTTTAAAAATCCAGAGAAAATCTAGGGTTAAAATCCCAAGGTTTGGAGGGAAATTATATCCCCCAAAGGATGGGAATTTCTTCCGGGAGAAAATCTGTTGACAGAAACAACTATTCTAATGAGGAAGAAAGGAGGACTTATCCAAGAGATGATGTGACTACACAGGTAACTCATTGACCAACTTAGAGTTTTTAAAAATGAATAAAAGACAGAAAAAAAGGGGACGGATCAAACAAAAACAAAAGATTGGTACCATTTTAGAAAAATCACATTGAAACAACTGAGGCTAATGGACAGTCACAAGAAAATGGATGAGATAGGACCACTTCTTATAGAAGATGGGCTAATGAAAAGAAAACAAAAATATTTAATTCATATGCTTTTTATTTTGTCTATGAAGAATGATCTTGAGCCTGGGAAGGATAGAATTAAAATGGCTAATAGTAAATTAGAACCCAAGATAAATGAATAGTATGTGCATTTTAACACTGTTTTAAGTTACTAGTAAATAATACTATTGTTAATAGTGATTATTATTATTATTTCAACAATGAATTCAAGGCTCATGTCAAGCCCAGAATAACTGCATTCCCAAGGCTTGAAAACCCCAGTAGATATGACTGCCGAGCTATTGCCAGTGACCTCTTAAAAATTGTGGAGAATGAGGGAAACATTGTAGAACTGGAGCCAGACAAATATTCTCCTGACTTTTAAAATGTGGAAGAGGGCTAAGGTCTTTACCTTGTGGACCAATGGGTTTGACTTTGGCTTCTTGCAAAAAACTAAGGATAAAAGGGATTGTATTATAAACATTTAGAAAGGAAGCATCGATTGGGAAGGACAAGCATGGCTTTTTTCAAGAATAGGTCATAGTCATGTCAGAGTAACTCTATCTTGTTTTAAAAGTGCCATAGATCAGGCAATGCTTCAGACAGTAAGTGTGGATTTTGGCCAGTTATTTTTTCCATTCTCTTATGATAGACTTGTGGAAAAGTTGGAAAGATATGGACTAGATTGCAGTAGAATTAGTTGGATTCAGAAATGATTAAGTTCCCAAACTTCAAAAAGAGTGATCATATAATTAGTGTCATACTAGAGGAAAACCTTTAAGTGTAGTATGTTCTTGACTCTTCTCTGTTCAATATTTTTATAAACTAGTTCCATGAAGACTAAATTGATTTTCAGGTGACACATACCTGAAAGGGACAATTAAAATACTACCTGACAGTGGAGGAGAGAACAGGGTCATCAATTTTGCTCCATTCTGCTTCATTCAAATCCAATTCATGAGCAAGTTAAGATATCACACTTGTGATGTTATTGGTCTTCTTTGGGAATGAAGGAAGAATTCCCAAAGATCCTGATGAGCTGGATCCATGGACCAGGTCTAATATTATAGACTTTGATAGACACAGGGGGATACTGGTGAATATTGAACCAGAGAGGTTAAGCATTAGTGGGAGGATTTGAACATAGATTCCATGATTCCAGAGACACTGCTCTTTTCATTCTTCTCTGGGTCCTCTCATATTAGGAACTGTTAAGCAGAAGCTGGGCATTCATGACTACTCACATAGAAAGTCTTCCTATTCATGTATATGATGGCTTAGTTCATCTTTGGGGTAATTTTAAAGACAGCTAGATGGCATGGTATACAAAGTACTGGATGACCCAAGTGAAATCCTGCCTCATACACTTTTTAGTTTTGTGATCCTGGCCAAGTGACTTAAACTCCCTCAGCCTCAGTTTCCTTATCTGCAAAATGGGGATAGTAATAGTATCTACCTCATAGGATTGTTGTGAAGATCAAATTATATAAATGCTTTGTAAACATTAAAGTACTTTATAGATGCTAGCTATTATTATTATTAAAGGTTACTAGCACTATCCATTCATTTTATAGATGAGTAAACTGAAGTCCAGAGAAGTTGAACACCTTGCTGGAGGTCATATAGAAAAGAAATATCAGGGTAGGAAATAGATCTTGGACTTTCTGAACTTCATTCTGTTGTTCTTGCTTCAACAGCATCACAGCAGAATATAAATAACTTATGTCTCTTTGGCTTAAGCAAAAGAAATTAAATTTTAATCATGGAGTTTCAGGCATAAATCACTCCCTCCCCCTCAGAAATAATGCCATAAAGACCAGCACTGTTACACTCAAATGAAACAAGATCCCTGAGGATCACATATTGAAAAAATTTACAAGTTTAAGTCAGTTGTATAATATGTTGTATTTCAATTTTGTCAAACATTTCCCAATTACATCTTAATTTGATTCCTGCACACTAGGACGTTTGCAGCCTGAGTTTGACATTGCTAAAATACACAGCCCCCCCCCCCTTCTCCCACACCTTCTAATGTCAGCCCTAGAGCCTAGCACATTGGCTGCCCTCATTCTTGGGTATTTCTTCAGGCCACCTATTAAAAGTCATAGTGTCGTAGTGTTTTGTCAGATCCCTTGAAAACAGGAAGTACAATTTTGCAGTTATCAACATAGGCTATTTTACCAGCAGGATTGGGGTTAATGAACCAAAACACATGTCTGAGAGACTAGCAAGGACAGAGGAGGCAGAGGTAGCATCTGTGAGACAAGCCTGAATGTGTTAAGCTAACTGAGGCCACAGAATGCTCTTTGTATTGCTCTTCAGGTGAGTTCATAGGTGAGCAACTTCAGCTTTTGGCTGCACATAAATCTCTAGCAGTTTGGCTTTGCCAGGATGACTGAGAATGTGCCTTATGGTACTGGATAGAATCCCAGAATCTGGAGGCATGTGAAGAGGGTGGTCTAGGACTATTTGTTCTTAGCAGGATTCATGTTGCCTTAGAATATTCAATCAAATTCAATTCAGTCCAATCCAGTTCAAGGAGTTCTAATTCATTGAATGTTTATTTAAAAGAATCTTCTGTGTAAGACACTGTAGGAACCGAGAATACAAGGGACAGCCAGTTCTGGAGACTCTACGTAAGAAAGACAGGGGAGTACCAAGACAGAGAAAAAAGAATGATGAATATGGAGTCATGAGACCTGAATTCAAATGCTTCCCCTTTTTCCTTCTTTGCCTATGTCATCTGGGTGAGACATTTAACTTCTCCTGGCCTCAGTTTCCATTTGAATTCAAATCCTGGCTCTGCTACTTCCTTCCCCATGTGACCTAAGCAAAAGATTTAACCTCTGCTGGTTCAGTTTCCTCATTTGAAAAATGAGGCAGTTAGATTTGATGACCTCTGAAATTTCTTTTATTTCTAAATCTATGACATTATGAAATAGTATAGTTTCCATGACAAGGAGGAAGAGTCCTGGTTTCAGAATTAGGAGATCTGGGGTCTAATTCCAGTCCTGACATTTAGGAGTTGTGTGGTCCTACATAAGTCATTTAACTTCTCTAAATCTTGTTTTCCTGATTTACAAAAAAGGGACTGATATCTGTTCTACTACCTTTTAGGATCATGGTGAGGAAATATGTTTTATATTCCGTAATGCCTATAGAAATACATTCAATTAATTTACAAACATTTATTAAGAACCTACTCTCTGTCAGGAATTGAGAAAAGATAAAAGGGATAAAAGTTCATAATAGGGGACTAGGGAAGGCACTGCTGGGTGGAAGAGTCAGAAGAGTTCTCATGTAGAAGTAATGCTTGAAATGAGTCTTGAGAGAGACTTGAGAGACTTAGAAGTGTAGAAATGAGTACAGTAAATGCGAACACCTTGCCATGTGTCTTATATGAAGAATAGGAAGAAGGCTAGTTTGATTAAACTGAGTGCAGGAAAGGAAGTCATGTACAATGAGACTGGGAAGATAGATTGGGGCAGGCCCTGGTCTACTTTTGCTTCCATATAGTTTTCAGTACCTAGGACAGTGCCTTGCATGGACCAGGCACTTAATACATACTTTTTCTATAGCGAAGGACTTTTCAATGCCCAACAGAAGTTAATTCACCTTTGCAAGATCTTTCATTTCCTAAAGAAAATGGCTGAAAAACAAGTAATATCTGGCTTAGTAGAAGAGAGAAGGCATTCCAAGGGCTTTGAGCTATTGGGAATTTTTAAAGTAAATATGATATATTAACATTACTACATTGGTAACATGTGGGTAGGGAATGGATTGGTATGCATGAGATTTGAATGACTTTCTAGAGTTCCACTGGACACTTAAAAAAACAAACATAGATGGTATGGAAGACCATAAAAGAAATAGCAGAAATTTTTTTTCAAATTTTTTTTTTTTTAGTGCCTTGCATGCACCCACTGCGCGCGCGTGTGCGCGCGCGCACACACACACACACACACACACACACACACACAGACTCTATGCAGAACCAGATGAGATTTTTGTCTTGCCAGGTGGCACTCCATATCACCTTATGTGGTTTTTTACTTATGACCACTCCACCTGAAAGCATGTATGGAGAGTTCCTAAGACAAGTTTTCATATATTCGGCAGGTTGAGTGGGTGAGATAATTAGCAAGGTACTGATAATAAGTGGGGTTCTTTCTGTTTTCTCCCTCCTCCACAGGTGGAAATCCTTGACTACAAGACAAAGAAACAACTATGCTTTCTGGATAAGGTAAATACAATGAATTCATGAAAATGTCACTAAAATGTCACTTCATCAAATCTGTGACTAAGAATTCTGAATCTTGAGAAAAATTCAAATGGGGGCTGGGTATTCATAGAGATCAGTCTCCAAGGACAGACTGGAGTAGGAGATGGGTAGTAGTAAGGGGAAGGCTCATAGACCATCAGGAGAAGAGCTGGATTCCTATGGCTCTAGAAGAACCCCCTGCAGAGGGGAAGAATATTTTTCTAGACTGTTGATGTTCAAGGACAAAGCCTCAGTTATTTCATTATGGTTATGGCTCTGTATTTTGTACTTCTTTAAAAAGCCTTGCTTCCTGTAAAACTCATCTTTCTGAAGAGTGGTATAGCCAGTTTTATCTACTTAGTTCCAGCCAAGAACTCCACCTCTGTTATAGAGGTATCAATTGCAATAGATACAAACAAGTCTTTTAGTCTTCCTAGTCCAGCCACATTTTTGCCTCTAGATTAAATCCTGGGGGGATTTCACTTGATCCAACTTTATACCTTAAAGAATTTGAATCATTTGATTAATTTGAATCCCCCAGAGAGGAAAACCATCCTTTTACATTACTAATCTTGGAAAATATCCAAGTCTTTAGATTTGAGTCATGTTGCAGGAAACTGTCTAATCTTCTATGTATGTTCTAATTAAAAGACATCTCTTGGTTAATTTACTAATTGCAAATACTTCTGATTCCTAGGTTGAACCACATGCCTCAATCAATGACATCAGATTGATGTTCCATAAATTTTGTAAGTACTATGTATATTTTCTAAAGTAAACCAAGCATAGACAAACCATTCATTACAACAGTCTCCTATACTGATGAAAATGATAATTTTATTGATTTGTTTAGAATAGGAATGGGGAACCTTTTTTCCTGCCATAGGCCATTTGGAGCTTATATCTATGTCTACAGATATAGATATATAAACATCATTTATAGGCCATACAAAATTATCAACTTATAGAATTCAAGCAGCAGAAGGTGGTTGTATTTAGCTTTCAGCTTGTGGTTGCCTTAGCAAATGATTTTGTGGACCATATATGGCCCTTGGGCTGGATATCCCCTACCCCTGTTTTAGAGAAAGACCTACCTAATTTAGAAACAAATTTTGAATGTAAAAAAAAATTTAAGTGGCAATGAGTCTCAAAATGACTTTCTTTTTTATTTATACATCTAAAAGCAATTATTTAAGTCATCTATAATGGTACTTTAATTTTACTTGAACCTAATATGAGTTTCAAGCAATACTGGTCTAATTCTCATATTGAATATGTTCTTTTCTAAAAAAAAACCTATGTTTTGTTTGTTCAGTTATTTATTTATCTATCTATCTATCTATCTATCTATCTATCTATCTATCTATTTATTTCTGAGGCTGGGGTTAAGTGACTTGCCCAGGGTCACACAGCTAGGAAGGGTTAAGTGTCTGAGATCAAATTTGAACTCGGGTCCTCCTGAATTCAAGGCTGGTGCTCTATCCACTGCGCCACCTCGCTGCCCCCTACTTATTTATTTTTTGCTGAGACAGTTGAGGTTAAATGACTTGCCAAAGTCACACAGCTAGGAAATATTAACTGTCTGAGGTCAGATTTGAACTCAGATCTTCCTGACTTCAGGACTGTTGCTCTATTCACTAGGCCATCTAATGTCCCTCAAAACTCAAATTAAATGCTTCATACCAAAGTTTTTGCCAGCTCCATGGCTGCTAATACTTCTTACACGTCCATTACTTTGTCTTTATTTTGCGTATATTTGTTTATGTATATGTTTGATATTTCTTGTTATTGGTTCTCTTTCAGATCCTCAATGGTATCCAGCAAGACAGTCAATGAGACTAGATCCCAGTAAGTATCAGCCAATCAAACATCATTTTGGGAAGCATTTGGGAAGGGAGGGCACAAGCCCAACACCACGAGCTTCAGAAGAGTTCTTCATATGAACAAAGTGCTAGCTAGAGCTGGTGGTGGCAACAGGTGCAGTGCTTGCTTATTAGGGATGATGCTTAATGGAATGAGTGTGAGTCCCTAGTCTTTACCTCCACAATCTTTCCAAGATGTCAGTGGCCTTATGGAATGAGGCTAGGACTTGGGAGGCAGAAGAGACTGGGATTTAAATCCTGCTTTCTGTACTTACTAGTCTCATGACAATAGACCAATTGAATTTCAGTTAATTTATTTCTTAAATCAATCAAGTCAACAAGAACATATGAAGTATTTAATATATGGCAACCTGGGAGACAAAGAAAGACAGAAACAATCTTTGCCCTCAAAGAGCTTACCTTTTAATGGATGCTGATAATCGCAGTGGTAAATGCTGGTTTCTTCTCCATGTCCACTGAAGATCTGCCTCCAGTCTTGTAATTTAAAAAGATCTAATAACAGATAGATAATAGTTGTAAAGCTTAGCATAGTGCCTGGAATATAGTATCATACTCTTTAGATAAGATAATAATAATAATCATCATCCAACTATATTTATTATTTATTATTATTATTATTATTATTATTATTATTATTATATTCTGAAAGGAAGGAATGGTCTCTATGGTATCTTCTAGGATCAATTTACAGTTGTAATGAGAGCCCAATCTGCTGAAAAAGCAGGCACCTGGGTATTGAATTTAATTTTGCAAACACTTACAAAAGGTCTATTATTTGCCAGGTCCTATTCTAGGTGCTGAAGATGCAACGACAAAAGTAAAAAGTCCCTGTCCTCAAGAAACTTCTAGTCTTCTAGGCAGCTAGTAGGCAGGGTGGTTAGCACACTTCCCTCAGAGATAGCTTGGTGGTGCAATGGGTAGAGATTTGGGCTTGAAGTTGGGAAGTTTTGCATTCAAAAGTAATCTCACAGAAGCTGTGTGATTTTGGACAAATTATTTGGCCTCTGTTACCTTAGATTCCTAACTACATATGGGGATTATACTTTGCAAGAATATTGTGAGGATCAAATGAGATCATATGTGTAAAACAGTATCTGTAACACCGTCTAACATACAGAGGTGCTTATTTGTGGTTGTTATTCTGTTGTGTCCCATGCATGACACCATTTGGGATTTCCTTAGCAGAGATACTGAAGTAGTTTGTTCATTTTGCAGATGAGGAAATTGAGGCAAACAAGGTTAAGTAACTTGTCCAGGGCCACACAGCTTGTAAGTGTCTGAGGCCAGCTTTGAATTCAGGAATTTGAATCTTCTTGACTCAAGTCCTGAGACTCTACTGTACCACCTAACTACTAAAAGGCTTAACTAGGGCTTATCAATTGGAACTTTGTCCCATGGTGCTGAAATTTAGAGAGTGCTAGCAACACTTGCATTCATGGTCAGTAAAAACACCTAAACTGTCCCCATATAGTAGATTTTTCATAAATGCTTATTCCTTTTCTTCCCCACCCTTGAAGTCATGAGACTGGAGTTCAAATCCTCTCTTAGAAATTTATTTACTCTATGATCCTGAACCTTTCTCAGTCTGTTTTCCCAACTGAAGGAAACAAATGGAGATAATAGCAACTACTTTGAATTTTGTGAGGATAAAATTAGATAATATATGTAAAGAACTTAACAAAACTTAAATTGATATACAGATATTAGTAATTATTATTATAGGAGAAAATCAACATATATCGAGTTAAGTAAATGCAAATTATATGGAAAATAAATACACAGTAATTTTAAGGGCTGGAGGAAAACTAATAACAAGCTAATTAGCAAAAACCTCTTAATGAAGGTATCATTTGAGCTGTTTCTTGAATGTTGCTAGGGCTTCCCACTGAAAGAAGGGAGGAGGGGAAGTATTTCAGGTTTGAGGGACAGCACATGGAAAGGCACAGAGATGAAAAATATAATGATAACTTCATTAAAAGCTAGTTACTGAAAAGACACAATTCCACAAAGGAAACATGGTTAGGCAACAATTTAGTTGAAAAAGAGTTGGGAATCTAATGGACTTTGAGCCCAATATTTGTCAACATGGGATAGGGGAGCCAAAAAAAAGTTAATGTAATCTTTGGGGTCATTAAGACAGACTAGAGCCAGGAAGAGCAAGGGAGAAGATAGTCTCATGGTACTTTGCCCTCACCAGGCCACACCTAGTTCTGGGCATTGGCACTTTACAAATTGATAAACTGATAAACTAGAAAATGCTTAGAGATTGGGCAACCAGGATAATGAAGGGCCTGGAGCTCACGATTTAAAGTAACAGTCAAAGGAACTGAGAATAATTAACCTGAAAGAGACTCAGGGAGGACCAGGATTGTCATCTTCAAAGATTTAAAGATTGTCATGTGGAAGAAGGGAACCAGGGAAGAGGATAGGAAGCAGATTACAGCTCTATATTGGGAAAGACCTCCTAACAATTAGAATGATACCAAAATGGAAAGGGCTACCTTAGAAGGGGATGAGTTTTTCAGTGAAAGTCATTCAGAAAAGCCTGGGTCAGGAGTGATGGCTCATGCCCATAGTTACTCTAATGAAGAGACAGAGGCTAATGGATTGCTTGAACTCAGGAGTCCTAAACCGTAGTCAAGCTAAAGCTGATAGATGTCCTCACCAAGTACAGCCTCAGTAGGAGCCCCTGGAGCAGGGTACCAGCAGGCTATCTAAGAAAGGGTAACTCATAATGGCAGCTCAGTAATGCAGTAAATAAAGCACCAGTCCTAGAGTCAGGAGGACCTGAATTCAAATGTGGCCTCAAACATTTACTACCTGTGTGACCCTGGACAAGGTTATCACTTAATCCTGATTGTAGAAGATAGGCAGGCAGGCAAGCAGGAAGCAAGCAAGCAAGGAAGGAAGGAAGGAAAGAAAGAAGGAAGGGGCAGACCAGCCCATGTCAGAAATGGACCAGGCCAAAGCTCCTGTACTTATCAATAGTAGGCACAGCTCATGAATGGTAACTGAACTTATAACCTTGGCAAGATAGAGAAATAAAGTCCCCCCAAATAAGAAAAAGTAAAATCCTGGATGGAGATTCTTGTTCAAATTCAGGGTGACATAGATGGATTCTGATAATTGCATCCAAGGATTCTATGCTTGCTTTTGTAGTCTTGAATGAAAATGAAAATTTTTTCTTCTTTCCTCCTCCTCATTCTTGTTTTTTTCCTTCTCCTCCTCCTCTCCTTCTCTTCCTTCTCTTTCTCTCCTCTTCCTCCCCTCCTTTTTCTTCCCTCCTCCTCCTTTTCTCCTCCTCTTCCTCTTTCTTCTTCATAGCAATAATAACAATAATAGCTATCATTTTATGTTCTATAAAATTTGCAAAATGCTTTACAAATAATATCTCAGTTTATCCTCACAACTCAGGGAGGCAGGCACAATTATTTTATAGATGATGAAACTTAAGCAGATGGGTTAAACAATTTAGGAGACACAGTAGATAAAATGCCCGAGCTGAAGTCAGGAATCTCTAAATTCAAATCTGGCTTCAGACATTGACTAGTTGTGTGACCCTGGGAAAGTCATTAAAATTCTGTTTGCCTCAGTTTCCTCATCTATAAAATGAAAATAACAGTAGTAGGATTGTGAAGATCTAACTAGATAATAATTGTAAAGTGCTTAGCACAATGCTTGGTACATAGTATATTATATATAAATGTTAGCTACTGTTATTGCCTAGGGTATATGGTTGGTAAGTATCTAAAACTAGATTTGAACTCAGATCTTGTGACTCCAGGTACAGGGATCCAGCTAGCTTCCTCTGAGGAACATTTCTAGTGCAAGTATCATCAAACATTTCCTCCAAGCAGCAGCCCAGGAGACTGTTACAGTTGGAAAAGCTCCCGATGAATCAAACATGTACCGGCGCATTTCCAGAGCCCGTTATGGGACTGGCTATGGCTCTTTCCCAGGTCCCGTTTCCTTTCTCTTGCCCTCACCCAGATGAGTCTCTTTTCTTCTCAGAGGGAAAAGCTTTGAGGAATGAGGAGATCCTGCAAAGACTCCCGGTCGGCACAACGGCCACCCTCTATTTCAAAGACTTGGGGCCACAGATCGGCTGGACCATGGTAAGTTAATGAGGAGGAGAGATGCTCAAGAGAAGGCTTCCGTTTTAGACATTTTCTCACTGCAGCACTGGGGAGGAGGAGGGAGGTAGGGACTGGGGTTTAATTTGATTTGTTCCAGTAAGAAGATCTGATTCTGGAGCCAAAGGACCAGAGCTGGAGCTCCCATCTCTGAGTAGCTTCTCCCTACTGCCCCTGAGTGATTTAAAGTCCTCCTGGTTAACCGTGTCTTAGGAGAGTTGCAGTCCGGGCACCTGTGCCACCCCGGCAGGAACCAGTCCTGCCTCCCGCCTTTCTTCACAGGCCTCTTAGTCTTGAACCTACTTCAACCAGTGTGAAGACCATAAAGTCCCTCTGTATTCTGCTCCCTTCTCTCTCAGGCAGGAAAAGTTGATGACCCCTTTGGAATTTCTTCTAGCTTCCTCCTCCTCCCAAAGTAAAACTTGGATCCCCTCCAATGGACTCTTCCTTCTTCTCTGTCTCTTTGTCTCTCTCTTTCTCTTTGTCTCTCTGTCTCTGTCTCTCTTTATGTCTCTATCTCTGTCTGTCTCTCTGTCAGTCTCTGTTTCTCTATCTTTCTGTCTCTCTCTTTCTCTGTCTCTCTCTCTCTCCCTCCCTCCCTTTCTCTTTCTACCTCTTCCCTCTCTACATCTTTCTCTTTATCTCTCCCCTTTGCCTGCCTGTCTCTGTCTGTCTGTCTCTGTCTCTCCCTCTCCCTCTCCCCTCCTCCTCCCTCCCTTTTTTTTCTCTCCCTCCCTATCTCTGTGGTAGCGGTGGAAACTTCAGGGGATTGCCAGCATTTCTGAAGGCTAAAAGCTGTTAAGAGGAAAGCTCTCACATTTTATCACTGTCACCTTTGAACATAGGGCACAGCTAATGGAATCAAAAGCTTTACCTTGTTGTTGTTCAGTCATTTTTCAATCATGTCCAATTTTTCTTGGCAAAGATACTAGAGTGGTTTGCTATTTCCTTCTCTAGCTCATTTTACAGATGGAGAAACTGAGGCCTATAGGGTTAAGGCCCAGGGTCACACAGCTAGTGTCTGAGGCCAAATTTGAACTTAGGAAAATGAATCTTCCTGACTCCAGACATAGCACTCTATCCACTACACCTCCTAGTTGTCTGAAGGCTTAACTAAGGCTTATCAATGGAACTTTGTCCCATGGTGCTGAAATTTAGAGGACTGCAGCAGCACTTGTATCCTTAGCCATGAGAAACACCTAAAGCCAATGGAAAGTTAGCAATATTTGTTAAAATAGTAACCAAATAGTGTGCTACCTCCTCCTTACTTCTTGCCTCACAGCTCATCTGAGCTTTTTACTGGCTTGATCCCATGCTGATTCCCTTCAAAGTGGTCCTTCTCAAGGTCTTGTGTCATAAGGTCATAGGATCATATATTCAGAACTGAAAGCAACTTCCAGAGAATATCAAGGGAAACCATTCCTCCTTTCCAATTTGATTTGTCTTAAAAAGTTAATTTGAGGATAACTTTCATGCTGGATAGCCCAAGGTTCATTTTGTGATCTTTGCCCTGATTATTGCTTTAGATGAAGCTTGATGTTTCTGAGAAGTTCGTGGCTAGAAATGCCTTGATTCATTTGAAGGGGTCATTATCTTTTAGAGGGGACAAAATGATGTCTTTGTTAACTTAAAAATAGAAACCCTTCCAATATTTGTGAATTCCTCATCTCTTTCCTTCTTGGTCATCAAGATAGTGATCTCCATATAAATGGGAATTATCAGCAATGGGACCACCAAGAGGGGGCTCATGTTCTGAAACTCTCTCTTCTTTTGCAGGTGTTTTTGATAGAATATGCAGGCTCACTCTTCGTCTACCTCTTGTTTTATCTCCGAATGCCTTTTGTCTATGGCCTGGAAAAGAAACTCATGTCAAGGAGACTTCCTGTTGTCAAGTGAGTCTTATTAGGAATGCCAATCAGTCAATCAGCCATAGATCATGGGATCATAAACTTAAAGCTGGATGGTACCTTAGGGGGCTAATGAATCCAGATCTCTCATTTTCCAGATGAGGAAACAAAGGCACATATAGATTTAAGGGACTTGCCTAGGGTCACACAGCTAATGAACATCTGAAGTGAGGCTTCTTGATTCCAGATACAGCACCCTACTCACTAAATCACTTGGCAAGAATTTATTAATCCTAGAGCTCAGGAGTTCTCAGAGTATGCCTGAAGAACTTGGGGGTTCCCGAGACCCCTTTTAGGGGGTCTTTGTAGTCAAAACTGTTTTCATTTTTAAAATGGCAAGTATTAATAGACATAACCCATAAAAACAAAAGTTCTTACTGCTGAGTGAAAAGAGCAGGACCGGGACAGCAAGGTGGCGCAGTGGACAGAGCACCAGCCCTAAATTCAGGAGGACCCAAGTTCAAATCTGACCTCAGACACTTAACACTTCCTAGCCTCAGGCGAAAAAAAAAAAAAAAGAAAAGAGCAAAACCAAGAGATCATTATATACTTCAACAACAATAGTATATGATGATCAATTCTGATGGACGTGACCCTCTTCCACAATGAGATGAACCAAATCAGTTCCACTAGAGCAGTAATGAACTGAACCAACTATACCCAGCGAAAGAACTCTGGGAGATGACTATGAACCACTACATAGAATTCCCAATCCCTCTATTTTTGTCCGCCTGCATTTTGGATTTCCTTCTCAGGTTAATTGTACACTATTTCAATGTCCGATTCTTCTTGTGCAGCAAAATAACTGTTTGGACATGTATACATATATTGTATTTAACATATATTTTAACATATTTAACATGTATTGGTCTACTTGCCATCTGGGGGAAGGGGTGGGAGGAAGGAAGGGAAAAATTGGAACAAAAAGTTTTGCAAGGGACAATGCTGAGAAATTAGATATAGATATAGATATAGATATAGGATATATATCTATATCTATATCTATATCTATATCTATATCTATATCTATATATCTTTGTAAATAAAAAACTATAATAAAAAAAAAGTTCTTTGGGAACTATTTGGGAAGCCAGGAAGGTTTAGTAGAAATGATACTAATTTTCTGACTTTGACTCCAGATAATTTTCAATACCTGTGTCTTGAGGGAGCATAAATGAATGAAGATACCCTTATTAAGCCCTTACTGTACGCCAGGCACTATACTAAGCTCTGATGATTCAAATACAAAAGCAAGGCAGTCTCTGCCTTTCAAAAGGGGGAAATGTTAGTGTGGCTCCATGAAGAGAGTGCTAGACTCAGAAACAGGAAAGCCTGGCTTCAGATCCCATGTTTAACACTGAGTGATCAGTGTGATCTAGGGTAAGTCATTTACTCTATTGTTTGCCTCAGTTTCCTTATCTGTGAAAGGAGGATAGTAGCATCTACCTGGGGCTCCAATAATATAATGCCTATGGAAAGTTCTTTATAAACCTTAAAGTGCTTTGTGAATGCTAAATTTTGTTATGATTTATGAATTATAAGTTTTGTTATAATTTCAGAGGCAGCTTGATATAGCTTGTAGAATGTTGATAATACCTATAGTCCACGTCATAGGGTTTTTATGAGACTTAAATGAGAGAGATACTAATAACAATAATAAAATTTATATTGTGCTTTAAAGTTCCCAAAGCCTTTTCCCTATATTATTTCACTTAAGTCCCATAACAGCTCTATTAGGTGCTGTTATTATCCCCATTTCATATATGGGAAAACTGATTCTAAGAAATGGGAAGTGACTTGCCCAGTGTCATACTGATAATTAAGTAATTCAGATATCCTCATCTCTAAGTCCGACATTCAATTATCCACCATCTCTCTAGCTGCAGCATTTATATACATCATTTAACAAACTTTAAAGCACTATACATAAATTTAGATTATCTTTATCATTAAAAAAAAAAAACTAAACAAACCCTTTTATCTTATATTTTCCAGTCTGGCGTGCATCTGCCATTCTTCCCACTACATCAAACGATTGATTGAGACCATCTTTGTCCATCGGTTCTCTCATGGGACCATGCCTCTGAAGAGTATCTTCAAGGTAAACTCTCACAGGCTGGCACACCAGCCTCTGGTCCTCCCTGCTCTGCTTCTGGGGCATTCCTCCTCGCTGTGGCTTTGTGGTAATGTATATGGTAATGACTCCTCGTGTCCGGGATCACTGATCTCTTGACAAGATTTCTTACCCACTACATTATTTCAGCCTCCATAACCTCTCCTCCCCACCTGACCCCTTCCCTCACACCCTTGTAATCCCAAGTACAGTTTCCTATTGATGTTTTAAGCATTGCAAAGTATCATATCCCTTCAGTTTTCCTTCCCTTCCCCTCTTGGCTCTTTGGATAGTTGCATAATTATTGCTGTATTTTAAGCCATCCTCCCACCAAGGAGATTCTTGTAGGTTTTGGCCTTTTTTGTGTCTCCTTTTCGGCAATTCTTCATAATTAGAGGAGAGTCCAGAGGGTCCAGTGGTCCAGTGGTCCCAAGACCATCGGACTAGCAGAGACTTGAATTATCATCTTGGTTTTGATCTTTGAGCTTCTCCCTAGCTTTGGGCAAATCCTTCCAAACTTTTGTTTTATCCTGGGTAGAATGAATAGATTAGGTGAAGGGAGGGTGGAATGAGGGCAACCACAAATCTAGTGACAGAAAGGACCCTAGAAGTCATCTAAATCAATTCCTTCATTTTATAGACGAGGAAATTGAGGCCCAGAAAAGTGAAATCACTCTCTCAATGTCACACAAATAATAAGGGTCAGAGGTGGGAAGAATACAATTTTCTTTTTAAAAAATGTATTTAAATGCAAAATAGGAAAAAAAGAAAATGTCTTATGTACAATAGGACAAAAAGGAGGAGTCAAAATATGTAACAATAAATTTCCATTTCAAAAAAGCCTATTCATAATTTTATATTAATTACATATTATATATGTTATATTAGCATAAATTAATTATATATAAGATATTATATCACTATATAATATAATTATATAATTAATTAATTATATATATGTGTTATGCTATTATATGATTAATTATCTATAATATATGTGTTATAGTAATATGATAATATACATTAATTACAATCAATTAATAATAGAAGACATTGTATTCTGAGAATATAATTTTCAAAATGCTAAATGCTAAATTCTTAGAGAAACACCTTTGTGCAAGAGTTGAAACCAGGGAGTAGAGAGTGGTCTCCTTTCTGTTCAGATGCTTTGCTGTGATGAGGAGTGATCAGAACCAATGGAGATGGGTTTCCTGGTGGCCAAACCTATTTCCACCTAAGCATCCTTTGTTAGACAATATATTGAGATGCAGTATGGTACAGTGGGAAGTATAGTGTATCTGACAGTAGAAGATACTGAAATCCACCTTTGACAATTACCAGGGCATGAATAAGTGAAATGATTGAAAATGCATTTATTAAATACTTTCTATGTGCCAGACATTATGCTAATTACTAAGAATAGAAATGGGAAAAAGATGGTTCCAGCTTTCAAGAAGCTCCCATTTAAATTGGGGAGACATAAAAGAAAGTTCAGCTGTAGGGTGGATGGCAAAGCAGAGGATGGAAAACCAGAATATCTTGTGAAAAGAATATTAGTTTTGGATTCCGAGTAAAATTCTGGGTTGATGTTTAACATTTCATCTTTGACACCTTGGGCCCCAATAGCCTCATCTGTAAAATGAGGTAGGGCTGTGGAGGTCCCTTCCACTTCGAAATTTCTGATCTTACAAAATCTTGTATGTTTTACTGAGGTGGAAGAAAACATTAAATGGTTGACATTAATCCTATTAGGTTAAAACAACATCATCAATGACAACCCTGAAATTGGGTGTGGTGGTGCACACCTGTGATCCCCACTTTTAGGAGCTGAGGCTGATGGATGATGGGAGGGAGGGAGTTCTGAGCTGACCCCATTAGTATGACCCCATCATGATAAATTTCCAAGAGGGAGAGTTGGCCAGGCAGCCTAAGGAGGGGTTAATCAGGTGAGAAAAAGTGGGCAGATTAAAGTTCCCATGCTGAACAGTATGGGATGGATGGCCCCTGAACTTCTAGCCTGGGAGAGACGGGGAAACTGCCCTTCCCCTCTAAAAAAACTACTCAAAGTTAATTCCAGTGGAATATGGGATTAAAAGCCATGGGTCCCAGTGTTGAGGAATGGGGTGTGTGTGTGTGTGTGTGTGTGTGTGTATGTGTGTGTGTGTGTGTGTGTGTGTGTGTGTGTGTGTGCAGCCCCGTGGCCAGGGCTTATGGGAGTGAAAACTTGACCTTTGATCTCCAAATGATTTTGGTTGGCACAAAAGTGACCTTGAAGCCTCTAGCATTGTTGGGGGTGGGGAATCAAATGGCCCTATAGGAACTCTCAATCCTGCTTCATAAACATTTCAAAGCTTGTAAATTGTCCCTTTCCTATTGATCATCTGACACAGCCCAGAGTTGATTATCAAGTCCATTAATCTCACTTAATGTTCCTAGAATAGAAAATGTTGCCAAAAAATAAGACAACTGAGCCAGCTGCAGCCCTTTCCCCAGGGTGTCCCAGTCCCAGCTTAGAGCCAGGAGAAAGAGGCAGAACTCCACACCCACAGAGGGGACAGCCCTGCTTCTTGACTTGGAGGGACCTTCTTCCAATCTTTTCCCCCTCTGGAGGGGCTTCCAGAGTCCTAGATGAGAAATCTCTGTTCTGTCCTCCAGGAGCTGGGAAGCTTCACATGTGGACACGGGAGCTGTTTGCTATTGCACATTAGGCATGTAGCAACTGGGGAGCTTTCAGCAGTCTCTGTTGGAAGAGGGTATTCCCACGGGGGTCACACGAGCCTCTTATCTCTGCCATGGAGCAAAGCCAGGAATTTGGTTGTTGTTATTCCGCCTTTTTCAGTTGTGTCTAACTCTTCGTGGCCCCATTGGGGTTTTCTTAGCAAAGACCCTGGAGTTGCCTTTCCATCTCCAGCTCATTTTACAGATGAGGGAACTGAGGCAAACAGAGTGAAGTGACTTGCCCAGAGTCACACAGCTAGGAAGTGTCTGATGGTAGATTTGAACTCAGAAAGATGAGTTGTCCTGATTCAGGCTGCTCTTGGCAGTCTAAGCTGATTTGCTCTATTATCTATTAGGAATATATTCAGTCCGATAATGACACTGGTAGTGTTGAGGGTCACTCCAGAGGGAAATTAAGATGGTCTTCAGCAGTTGCATATACATGCATATACAGCAATTCCTAAATTGGGAGGAGGAGGAGGAGGAGGAGGAGGAAGAAAACGAGAAGTAGGAGTAGAAGTAGAAGAGGAGTAGAAATAGAAAGAGAAGAAGAAAGAGGAGGAAAAGTAGAAAGAGGAGTAGAAAAAGGAGGTATAGAAAGAGAAAGAGGAGGACAAGAAGTAGAAAGAGAAGGAGAAAAAGTAGAGAGAAGGAGGATTAGAAAGAGAAGTAGAAAGAGGAAAAGGTGGAGAAGAAAGGAGAAGGGAGAACAGAAAGAAGAAGAGAAAGAAGAGCAGTTGAAAGAGAAGGAGGAGGAAGAGAAGAAAGAGGAGGAGGGAGCAGTAAAAAGAGGAGAAAAAGAAAGAGGAAAAAAGAAGTGTAGAAAGAGGGGGAGAAGTAGTAGAAAGGAGAAGTAGAAAGAGAAAAAGGAGGGGGAGAAGTAGAAAGAGAAAGAGGAGAAGTAGAAAGAGGAAAAAGGAATAGAAAGAAAAAGAGGAGGAGCTGGAAAAGAAGGAGGAGCAAGGAAGGAAAGAAAAGTAGAAAAAGGAGAAGAGAAGAAAAATTAGAAAAAGGAGGAGGAAGAGAAGAAATGATGATGATGATGATGACAGTAACATTCCAGATTTCCAAATCCTGTCTAAAATTAGTAATAACTATTCTTTTGAGATGATACCCACTCCACTGGAGACTAAAGAGAGGATTTTCTTCTGGACCGTTTTGCTCAGGGTGCTCAGAAGGTAAAAGTCTTCCATTGGCTGGTCAGTTTTCACAGCTTCCCCCGAGTCAGTTATGGAGTGGATTATGTTTGTGAAGGAGACCAAGATAATCAGGATCAGCTAGAAAGGTATCTAGGTGCCCTTGACATGGGCTTAGGTTCTGTTGTTCATTGCTCTGAAACGTAGCACTTCTGTGGGTTGGGCAGCCTGGGTGAAGCTGGTGAAGATCCAATCTAATTGGAATTTTTCTGCAGGACATTTTAGATCAGCAGTTATACCGAGTTCATACCGAGAAGGACCAGTATGTACAGCCTCAAATCTGAATCAGTAAAACATGGAAAATCCCAGATATAGACTATCATCTCCCACATTCCCCTCTAACAGACTAGTTTCGTCATAGAAGGTTTGTCTGGCCTGGCCTGTTCTTGATGAAGCCATGCTGGCTCTTTGTGATCTCTGCCTCCTTGTCTAAATGCTCTCTTACTAGGGCTCTGATGACTGAAGAAGTCTCCTGGGACTTGAGAGCCTTCTCCCTTTTGCATCAGCATTTTCTTTGCAGTCACTTGATGCTGTTGTTTTTTTCTCACATTATCTGGCCAGGGCAGTCTTGCTGGGCTGGCAGCTAACTCTGCCATGCTCGGGGCTTCCTAATGTTTTCAAGAGGAGGGAGACAGCAGCCTGGAGTCTCTGGTCTCCCACAGGGTCCATGCATTTGAACGCAAACCTTCTGCAAAGGCAAAGTGATACTTACAGGATGGGCTTGAGTAGCTGTTTTTGGTTACTACTGCAACAAAAAATGCAAAACCTCTGCTTATTGGTTTCCTCTCAACTCTTCTTTCACTTAGAGGAAAAAGCATCCAATGTCAAACTGAGACGTCAAGGGTGGGGCCCAAGGAAAGGAAAAGCATTCTTTGGGAGTATAGTTCATACTTAATAAATATTTGTCAATTGACTCTGCTTTGCATTTTCTAACCCTTCCCTGAGTGCAATCTTATCATCTGGGCTTCAAACCTCAGGCATTTGGCAGAAGGCCACCCTAATTGGTGGGAGAGAATAATAACTAAGAAGGTTTTGAAAAGAAGAAACCTTCAGAGAGAGAGACAGAGAGAGAGATGGAGAGATGGAGAAACAAGGAGAAAGACAGAGAGATAAGAGTGAGACAGAGGAGATACAGAGAAGGAGATAAGAGAGAGACAGAGACACAGACACAGAGAGAGAGGTGGTTCCAATTCTCTTTGGAGAGAGCCCTGTGGAGAAGGAAAAAATACTGAGAAGTAGGCAAGGGCAGGATCTTTCCAGCTGTTGGGCAGAGTCTCTAGGGTCAGGCTTAAGAGTCTGCTCGATCATATGGAACACTGAGTGCAGCAAGTTGTAATCTTCTATGTGCGGTTCATATGGCTTCTCAGATGTTACTTACTCATAAGGTAAGGACTCTGGGGACCCCTTTGACTGGGTGTTAGCCTGGGGTCTTAGTTTTGATAATACTGCTTTAGCAACCGTTATTGCGGCCGCCACCCCATTTCCACAGGTTTTATATCCATTGACTTGTGTTAGTCAAGACATATATACTTATCCTTGCCCCGCTGCCTGTGTAGAAACAGCGAGTTGGAACTTGTTTCCAACTCCCCAACGTAGGAAAGCTTGGTCACTACTAGAGAGCCCATTAAACTATTCTCTGACAGTTCTCAAGCTAGGGACCGTCTATGCAACATAGTAGTAGAGCTGAAATAGGTCTTTGGAGGTCATTGAGTCAGATTCTCTCATCTCATTGAGCACGAAACTAACTCAGAAAAACAATTAATAGCCGAAGGCTGGATTTTAATCCAGAACTTCTGACTCCAAATCCAAGGATTGTACTGCTATACCATGCTATGTTCTAGAGGACCCACAGTTATGGCTGTTGAACGTGATGTTCATTGTTACAGCATGTGGGAATGGATTGAAGTAGAGCGAGAACAAAACAAAAAAAGGGTCTTTGCTGGGTTTTCCTGAGGTGTTCCTCACTGGGTGACTGGAGGCTTTTCCCCCCTCATTCTGATCATCTGGAAAAACAAGCCTTTGGTCTGATAGCTCTGGCAGAGACATCTGGCTGGAAATGCTTGGACTTCTGCTACTCCTGCCCTCATAGAGATAAAGAAAGCGTTTGGGAAGTACTTGCTGTGCACTGGGCACGGTGCCATGTGCCAGCGTGCAAACCTAAAAAGCCGGAGAGCCCCGGCTCTCAAGAAGCTTACATTCTAATGGGAGAACAGCACACGTGGGGGGACCAGCAAGTAGACACATTCCAAGCAGAGCAAACCTGAGAGGGGCAGACTAGCCGGCCAATCACAGCGAGGCACTCGGGATGAAGGCAGCTTACTACTGGTGTGGAGTGCTCTTATTAAAAGTGGTCATCATAGATCGAGAAAGCCAAAGAGTAGACAGGAGTTCCAAGTTACAGACACTGTTCTTTTCTCATTTCCCGTTCGTTCATTTGTATCTTTTTTCTCAGCTGGTTTAAGGAACTTAAAATAGTCCTTCCTTCCCTCCCTTCTCTCCCTCCCTCCTCCCTTCTCCCCTCCTTTCTTTCCTCCCTCCCTCCCCTCTTTCCTTCCTTCCTTCCCTTCTCCCTCTCCTCCTCTCTCTCTCCCTTCTTCCCTCTCTCCCTCCCTTCCCCATTCTTCCTTTCATTCTTTTCTCCCTCCTTTTCTTTCCTTTTTCTTTCTCCCTCCTGCCCCTTTTCTCATTTTATTTTGCTTCTCTTTCTCTTTTCATCTCATAAATTTCTCCAACTCTTAGTAGATTTAGTGCTAGTACAATTTTTATTTAGGGAAATTGTGTTCCAAGAACCCCAAACTGAAAATCTATTTCTGGGATTGAAATTTCTAGAATGAACTATGCCTGAGCAATGCCAACAGGTATATCCCCTAGTGATTTAGGACTACTTTTCCCCATAAATCTACAAATTAGTATTAATAGCACATTGTTTTGAAAAAAATTGGGGGGGGGGAGAGGGTACAAGGGTTTCCTTATAGTGCTTTTTACCTAGCACCTACTTCTATGCCCAGTTGAGTGTAGTGAACAGTTCCTGAGATATGCTCACTATTTTAAATCTACCTCATACTAAGATCCAAATTCTTGAATAGGGACAGCTTATGATCTGAAACAATGAAAACTGTATGAGCTTAGGGAAATTAGAAAATATAGTCATGTGACAGACCCAACTTTGTGTCTGCTGAAATGTACATAAACCTATGTTATGAGTCATAAAGAAATCATGTAGTGACACTTAGATCCATTTACCATCCAGAATTTTTCTTCTCACTTTCCTTATTGATTGATGGCAATGTTAGTCTCTTAAAAAGTCAATCGTATTTGCTGTAGATAAATATGCGTTTTCCTTACTTGAATGATGTCTAGTGATGTCTGCGAGTGGGTGAGAATGGTAAGGGAAAAGAATGGGGGAATGCTAATTCACAGGATAAATAGAATTTTTGAGAGTAAGATTGGACAAATTGGAGAAATACAGCTGTTTTTCAGTCTTATCTGATTCTTCATGAGCCCATTTGAGCTTTTCTTGCCAAAGATACTAAAGGGATTGCCATTTTTTTTTCCAGTTCATTTTACAGGTGAGGACAGTGAAGCAAATAAGGATGAATGACTTATCCAGGGTCACACAGCTGGTAAGAGGCTATATTTGAACTCAGGAAGATGAATCTTTTTTGACTCCAGGTCTATGTATTATGGCACAACCTAGCTATCTTGTAAGTCTGAATTGATGGTAAATGATGTTCAGCAGGAAGGGGAAGATGAGACACTGTAGTGCTTTAGAAATTCAAACTGCCTTAGATGGGATACTCAGATTTATGCAATCTATTATTATTGTTGTGGACCGTACTGTGTCATTCAATTTAATTCAAGAAAGGTTTGTTGCTGCACCCAGCATCGTACTAAGCATAGAGATGCAAGAGCAAAAAAAATTAGTTCTTGCCCTCAAAGACTTTACATTTTATTGTAAGTGAAAAATAGAGATAATATGCGCAAAAGTAAATTTTAGATATATATATACATGTATATATTTACCCAGAGCATAATGTTTATATAATTTATATAACTTTTATGTAATACAATATATTTGTATTCCATATTTTATATATTTATAAATTTGCATTAGATGTAACATATTATATTACATTAATATATTACAAGATATAAATTATGTTTTGTATAAATATCATAGAATACAAATATATGGTTTATATGACATAAGTTAATATAGTTTATATAATACATATAATGCATATATATCTCACATTATATTCTATATTATATTATGATATAATATACCAAAAGTATTTATTTCCATGTATTTTATATATTAATATATAATATTATGCATAATATGTTATATATATTTAGTAAGCAAAAAGTATTTCTATGCATTCGGCATTTGGAGAACATTCCTTGGGTAAGATCACAGGCTACCTCTGGCACATCCTTGCTCTTTCAAAGAGGTGGCAAACGAAATATGACACTGACTCCATCTGTGCTCAGGGCTCTGTGCCAAGGGGACATTTTGGAAATGAAGAGTTCTCATTGCCCCAAAGGATCCTGGGCCAGGTTCCCTAGAGTCAATTTCAGCACTAAAGAGAGTGAGTTCTTCATTGTGCTTACTGGGGTTTGATGAGAAGGGTCTTTGGGATATCTGAACTGTTTTAAGCCCAATTCTCACCAGTCAGCGGGGTCCAAGTGACTACGATGATCATCTTAGCCATAATTTAGGAACAGAGCCATCAAGAAAGAACAAATAGTGAGGAAACTGGGAAATCCATTCACCTGGCTCCATGTTGGTTAAAAACTGAAGAAGTTTGTCCTTTATTAACTCAAGGGGCCTTGTGGTGTTGTTAAAGAGCAATGAATAAGAAGTGAGAGGGTCTGCATTTGAATCCCAGCTCTGACAGTGGCTCTGGGATCATGGGCAAGTTATTTCATCAGCCTAGGCCTCAGTGGTCTCATCTGTAAAATGAGGGAGTTGTATTATTAGCCAGTACTGATCAGTTTCCACACCTGTAAAATGTAGGATAGCATCTACTTCCCAGGGTTGTTGTGAAGATCAAATGCGATAAAAATTGTAAAGCATTCAGCATGTACATAAATGTTATATAAATATAGTGCCTACTATGTGCCAGGCACTGTGCTGGGTCCTGGGGATACAAGTGCAATGAATAAAATAATTCCTAATTCAAGGGCCTTAGATTCTAGTGGAAAGAGGGATAGGTTTGGACTCAGTACCTGTGCTCCAGTCCTGATTCTGCTATGACTACTTATATGACCTTGGACAGATCAATGATGTGCAAATATAATTTATTCTCCTATTACTATCAGATGAATCTTTCTTTTTCTTTCTTTCTCTTTTCCTTCTTTCCTACTTGTTTCTCTCTCCCTCTCTCTCTCCCTGTCTCTGTCTCTCATTTGAAAGTACTCATCATGTCTCCCAGGGCTTTTCTCTTGTTTGGCTAAACATCTCCCAGTTCCTTCAGCTGTTCCTCATGCGGCCTTTACCATCCTGGACACTTTTCACCAATGGTTCTTCTTTTCAACTCATGCCCATTCAAGAGAAACAAGATGGTGAGGACTTGAGAGGGCAGCTCTTTCCAGAGGCCTGCTTTACTAAGCCCGCTAGCCGCCTGTCCTTTTCTGCTGCACTGGGCTGCCAAACTGCCTCCGGTTTCCTCAGTCCATTAACTAGTTGGGCTCATTTCCTGAAGGGCTCTCTCACTGCCAGCACCACGTGAATGTTTTCTTCCTGTCCCAGCAAGTTTATTTTTTTGGGAAATTCTTGCAATAGCAACCGACTTTGAAAGCAAAACAAAACAAAACACAAACCCCAGAGTCATTGTTTGCTTAGGAAATGCCATTGGCTTCCTCAAATTGCATTTTGGAAAGGAAAGAAATTTGTAAAAAAAAAAAAAAAAAAAAAAAAAAAATCCCGGTTGCCATCAACTGCAGTTACTCGTGTCTGGGCTGTTACCTGTGTTTCACAGGGTTTGTAAGACATTCAAAATAGAGGAAAGGAAAGGTCTTAAAAACCAGTTATGTGTTTTTATGCCAAACTGACTGCCACATCTAAGAGTCCTTTCTGAGGGTTTTCTCTTTTTGGAAAAGTCTTTAGCTTCTCCCTTTCAGCCTGGAATGGATAAAGTTCTACTGTT
Source organism: Sminthopsis crassicaudata (assembly GCF_048593235.1). NCBI lineage: Eukaryota > Metazoa > Chordata > Mammalia > Dasyuromorphia > Dasyuridae > Sminthopsis > Sminthopsis crassicaudata. The sequence continues at coordinate 408,417,032 of NC_133620.1, forward strand.
TTCTATTTCCCTGTCTCTCTGTGAATCCTGAAATCTTGAAATACCAAATAAGTATGGAGGGGAAAAGGTACCAAGGGGCCTTAAGTGAACTCAAGTTATCAAACGTAAAGATTGGAGATAAGGGACAAGCAGCAATTATTTAGCACCCATGATGTGATAGGTAAGGTGTAAAAATTATTTCATAATACACTTTTTTTCATAAATGTCATTTCATTGAATCCTCACAACAATCCTGGGAGGTAGGAGCTATTTCTCATTCTCCCAGTAAGGCAGTTGGGGTTAAGTGACTTGCCCAGAGTGTCTAAGGGCAGAATTGAACTTGGGTCCTCCTGATTTTAGGGCTGATGCTCTATCCACTGCACCACTTAGCTGCCCCAATATTGGCTATTTTTAATCTTCGTTTGTACTGATGAATGTACTGAGGTAGAGATCACATAATCAGGATTGTTAATGTAGTCAATATAACTGGATTTGAATCCAGGAAGAACTGGCTTCAAATCCGTAAATACTAGTTGTATGATTTTGGGCAAGAATTTTATTTCTCTGTGCTTCAGTTTCCTCATCTTTAAAATGAGGGAAGTTGGGTTTGAATTTAGTGATCTCTCTAAAATAAATAGCATTATTACAACATTTCAAAGTTTGTAAAGTGCTTTATGTTTCATTTCAGTTAATCCTATCACAATAGAATTTGTAAGCAAAAGGGTAAGTTAAGGCAGAATTCTCCAAGCAAAGTTATATTTTATCTTATTTTATTTGCTGAGGCAATTGGGATTAAGTGACTTGCCCAGGGTTACACAGCCAGGAAGTGTTAAGTGTCTGAAACCAGATTTGAACTCAGGTCTTGATTTCAGGGCTGGTGCTCTATCCACTGCCCCACCTAGCTGTCCCAAAGTTATGTTTTATTAATGGGGAAACTACCCATCAATAAAGCAGATCTCTTGCCCCCTTAAGTAGCCAAAAGACCCTAATTGGTGGTGCAATACACATTGATAAGTATAGAACAAAGAACAGAACAAAAATCACATCATTGGTAATGAGACTGGTGACATCATGGATGTAGGAAATTATGATTGGTCACATTAAGAAAGGAAGGCTCAGGTACAGGAGGGATCAAGTCTACCCTCTCTGTTTCTGAGGAATGTCTGTGAATTTATGGGGTTCAGCTGCACCTTGAGGTCATAGTCATGGAGTTGGAGGCACCTGGTCAAGATAAGGCCCTCCTGAAATCTACAGGATGGTGACTTAAGACAGCAACAAGGTCACCTTGGACTGGTTCTCAGATACCATTCAGAGACTTAAGCAACTGGACCTGGCAAACCTCCCTTGGCAGCCCTGATTTACAGGTGATGCTGAGATAACCATAGCCATGTGCAGAATTTCTCTTTAATTAGCAGGATTTATGGGAGAGGTATAACCTATCGATCCAGCCACACTGAGGGAGATGAATGATTGAACTTATAAGCTTCTTTGCTTAGAGACAAAGAAAAGAATTTGTCTTTTTACGTGAAATACAGAATCAGGTTGCAGAGTATAATCGTTTACGAAGTGGAAAAAGATAAAATACAAAATAGAATAACAAGAGTTGAATATACAATACTAAAACAACCTTTATTTCTTTCAGTTCAGTACAGGCTGAATCTCTAAACTAAATCCAGAGGTGAATGGCCACAAACTGAGTAGCTATGGGGCAAAATCAATTACTTGTAAGATCAGTAAGAAAATGATATTCAATTTTAATCTTCTCAATCTTCATAATGACTTGATAGGGTAGATGCTGCTATTATTCCCATTTTACAGATTAAGACTATTGAGGAAGTGCAATTGTGACTTTTTGGGATCACTGAGACAGGTTTTTCTGATTTTTAGTTCAGAGTTTACTGCCCCTAAGGTTCCTTGCAACTTGAAATTTAGGATTCTATGATCCTGTATGATTGCAAAGTTCTGTGAACTTAGAACAATTATGCATATGGAAGGGATACCTTGGGACTGGAGACAGGATACCTCAAGGCTGGGGCTACCCAGGGGCTCACCTTCTCTTAGAGGGTAAGATTCCATGACTTGGGGCTTGAGAAGCATGGGGGAGAGGGGAGAGAGAGGAGAGGAGGGGGAACTAGAAGGGAGGAAAAGAAATGGGAGAAAAGGGCAGAGGGAAAGAGAGAAGAAAGCTCATTGGAGAGGGAGAATTTTCTAGCAACTGATAATAAGCTACCTAGGGTTCATTATGTATTTTTTAGATTTTTCGTGGGATGAAAGAGGCTGTCCTGTACTTGATACATGCATTGCTACTTGGAGTGCTTGCATTAGAGCTAGAAATCTTTCAAAACATATATGTAGAGACCGGCACATAAGTCACATTAGACCTAGATTCTGAAATTTCCCACAGAGAATTTTGGATGGCATAGAGTAGGTTCTTACTAAATGTTTGTTGCCCTCCATCTTTTTATATCCTCCAGACCCAAGTACTGTATTTTGCATAAGGTAGGTATTTAATGTGTAGTGTTTTAGTATTTATCAACACTTACTTAACCACTTCCCTTCATTTGTTGATTCAACCATCAGTTGAAAGAGAAAGAAAGGAAAAATTAGTGAAGCGAGGAAAAGGGAAATCAGTATGAGCAAGAACTATGGGAAGGGCTGGAGGGAGCAGTTAAATTATGCCCATTATGACACAAATTTGTCCCTCCCACCAAATTCATCCTCATTTTCTATCTGCCCCACCATGTGCTGGAGACTGTTGATTTTAGGAATGCTTTCTAAACTTCTGCTGGGCAAGGAGTGATTTACTTTGCAATTCTCCTTATAAAATTCATTACTCATCTTTTTGCATAACTATCTGGAAATATATAATAAAATTATTATTTTTTTTAACATCATGTCCCTTGACCTAAATAATTCCACTGTTAGGAGTCTACCTCGAAACCCTTCTCAAAGGAATAACTAAACAAATTGAAATCTATACTATAGTACTATATTATAATGACAATATTATAATATTGTCAAATACTATAGACAATTAAGGTCAGAAACTATAAGGATAAGAAAGAGATATAAGAAATAAAGAAATCTGGAAAGATCTATACAAAAGGAAGCAGAGTACAAGAAATTGAACCAGAAGAATGGGGCATAAACTACTGGACATCTCAAACTGATGTCCTATAGACATTTAAAAATCATGTACAGAACTGAAGGCAGTATCTATCCCACCTAAACCCTCCCCCTTTCTTAACTTCCTTATTACTATAGAGCTACACTAAAACAGAAATGAATTCCTATGGGCAGTATATTGCCTAGGAGAAGCACAAATGAACATTGAACATTTCTTGGATTGTACTATATTTTTATTTATTTTGCTAAACATTTTCCAATAACATTTTAATTTGGATTCCAGGAGCTTTGCTGGTGACCAGCAAGTCCAAATTGACATCTTTGTTGTATAGGACACCACCATATTCCCAGCCATGCAGGCTCCCCACCTAAGGCTATTTGGGACCTTTCACTCTCAGCTCCTCATATCCAATCTGTTGCTAAGCCCTGTTGATTTTTTTTCCCTTTCTAACAGCTTTCAGATACATCCCCTTCCCTTCCTGACACTGCCATCATCCTAGTAAACTACCAGATGGCTACACAAAAAGAGGTGTGAGGGATTTTAGGAGAATTGCAAAGTAAATCACTCCTTGCCCAGCAGGAGTTTAGGAAGCATTTTAAAAATCAACAATCCATAGCAAATGGGGGACAGAGAGAAAATAGGGGTAGATTTTGTGGAATTACTTTAGATCCCCGGGGACAAATTGTGTGTTATAACAGACATAACTTAACCTGCTCTGCCCAGCCCTTAGCTCTTGCTCTCATAACTCAGATCTGCTGTTCAATGTTTCTACCTCAAATTGCTTCCCACTCCAGTCCGTTCTTCCCTCACCTGTCAAAATAATCTGAAAACTCAGGTCTGACCATTTAATTTAACTCCAATGGCTTATTATCACAAAGAGGATCAAATTTAAAATCTTCTAGCATTCAAAGCCCTTCATAATTTTCTTCCTCCTCTCCACCTTTCCATATTTTTAAACCTTCCTACCCCTGTCCAACTCCTCCATTTCATTCCATGATCCAATAACAGGCCTCTATGATACTATTTCCTAACTCTGGGAATTTTCGCTGGCTATGCCTCATGCCTACAATTCTCCTCTTACTCTTCCTTCTCCTTCTTTCCTCCTCTTCCTCCTCCTTTTCCTCCTCCATCTTTCTTTCCTCCTTTTCTTCCTCCATCTTTCTTTCCTCCTTTTCTTCCTTACTTCCTCTTCCTCCTTTACCTCCTCCCTTCTTCCCTCCTCCTCCTCTACTTCTTCCTCCTGGCTTCCTTCAGTTCCCAACTAAAATCCCATTTCTATGAAAACCTTACCTATTCCCCCTTCATGCTGTTGCCTTCCCTCCATTGACTGCCTCCACTCAATCCTTCTCTAGCTTTTTCGTACACAAATGGTAGCATGTTGCTTCCCCACTGGACTGTGAGCCCCAGGAAATCAAGGACAGTTTTTCTCTTTCTATCTTCAGCATTTAGCACATATAGTAAATGCTTGATAAATGCTTGCTGATTAATCACAACTATATAAATGAAAATTGAGAATAAATGGATAGACAAGTCCTTCTGGGGAGTTAGAGGAAGATCTGAAAAATTGCTTTAATACTTTATCAAGAGAAATGAATTCATTTCAATATAAATCACTATGTAAGTGGAGTAGGTTGTATTGATGTTCAAAGCTAATCTTTTTTATAAAGCATTTACGAATAATAAATCAAATAGAATCTGTTGCAGAGACAGGGTTGGATGACTTGCATAAAGTATGATGGCCACCCTCCCTGATAAGAAACCCTGTAGATCTTCTCTTCAAAATACGAAAGGTCCAAGTAACCCAATAGGCCCATAGACCTGTTGGCTTCTGGGTTAGTGTGACAGGCCCTCAGTCTGCCACCTGCCTCAACTTAAACTATTAAAAATAGAGAGAAAACAAAGGACTGCAGGGGTGGCAAGAAAGAATCCTTTCTGTGTCTGCTATTCACTGATCATGAGCTGGTTGAAAACTAAAGAATGGTTGGGCTGCTTTAAATATATATCTATATCTATATCTATCTCACTTTTAAATCTCTGTAGTCTAAGAAAATAATTTTTAATATTGATTTTTATTAGTATCACAGATTCAGAATTGAAAGGGATTCTAGAAGCTACCTAATCTAATGTGTAGCTGAACAAGCTTGCTTTCTTGCTACTTAGGGAGTAAGACAAGTCACCCAAATGCTCATTCTCAGTTTCCTCACCTGTAAAATGAGGAGACTGGACCAAGATTGCTTCCTGCTCTAAATCTATGACCTTCCCCCTAAGCCTCAGAAGATGTGTAGGATTTCAACTGGCAGAGATGGTGGGAGAGCATTCCAGGCCCACAGAACCAAACTTGCATGAGGAATGGGGAATAGTTTAATTTGACGGTAGTCCAAGGGAAGAGTATGGGACACTTGTATTACACTTTCAGCTCTTGAGTCTAAGATGAGTTAGAAAAAGGAGGCAACCCCAGATTGTTCAGGTAAGTAGGTGGCAATAATAAGGTGGATAAATGAAATGCTGGGCCCGGAGTCAGGGAGACTCCTCTTCTTGAGTTCAAATCTGGCCTCAGACAATTTCTAGCTGGATGAAGTCACAACTCTGCTTGTCTCAGCTTCCTTATCTGTAAAATGAACTGGAGAAGGAAATGGCAAAGCACTTCAGGATCTTTGCCAAGAAAACCCCAAATGGAGTCAGGAAGAGTTGGACACAATTGAAATGACCAAACAATAATAACCAAATTATGCAGGATCCTAAAATTCAACAGTAGGGGTTCAGAAGATGTTTGCTGGAATCAGTTGAATTTTAGGATCCTGCCCTCAGTGAGCTTATATTCTTCAAGTAAATAGATAAGTATATTTAGTATATTTTGAGGAGGGAGAGTGTGATGGCAATCGTTGGATTTGGAAGGTTTCCCGGGGCAGTTGGCACCTGAATGGAGGAACCAAGGATTCTGAGAGAAGGTGAGGATGGATTACATTTCGCATGTCTTCTTGGAGGTGGTCAGAGATCATCAAGTTCTGGAACAGTAACTAGACCAGCTGGGTGGAACATAGAGTACCTGAAAGTAAGTCATGAATTACATGAAGAAGGCAGTAGCCGAGGCATCAGATGGAAGAAGCTTCCTAGGCCCAGTTCATATTTTATCCTAGAAATCATAGGGACTTCCTGAAGTTTCTTGAGTAGCGGCATCTTGTATTTTGGGATGGTTATTCTGGCAGTTATATATGAAGAATGAATTTGGGCAGGAGACTGAAAGTAGGGAGGTGGCCAGTAGAATAACCCAGGCAAGAGGTGATAAGCCTTTCAAAATAATGAAAGTGACTTTCATAATAGTCTCAGGCATGAGAGAATGGAGACAAGGGGGATAGATGGAGATTTGTGTGGTGGCAGAATTTGTCAATAAAGCTTGACAGCTGATTGGATATGGGCCTGGAAGAGAGTGAGGGAAGGAAGAAGAGTCACAGCTGACTACCAAGCTGAAGCTTTATTGGGCAAGCTCTCTGGCTTCAATAAACCTTCCCTCTGACTCCAAGTTCCATTTAACCGATAACTACTCAACTCACTCACCTCACTGCTGTGGGCTTCTGAGCTCCCTCCTGGGCACCTCCATCCATCCCCATGATGTTAAATATTGGGCTAACAAACCCAACAGAAAATGAACATGGGGGTGGAAGCAACAGCTTTGATTAAAGGACAAGTCCACTGATATCTCCCAGCCTTCCCACTCCTATTCCAGACCAGGTTGATGAAATAGATAGTGGTGGGGCTGGCCAAGTTCTAGAAGTGATTAACCAATTAAGCCCAGGAATAGACTCTTAAAGAGAATATTTTTTCACTTATGATTTATTCATTCAATAAATACTGTCATATTTATGCATATATATATATATATATATAGCTGGGCACTGTGGGAATTAATATAATTACATTATAATAATAGCTAGTATTTATAGAGTACTTTAAGGTTTGCAAAGTGCTTTCCAAATATTATTTCACTTTATTCTCACAACAATCCTGGGAGGTAGGTAATAATATTACATATTATAGATATATAATAGATAACATTGATAGACATAGAATAGATAATCTATTGTGTAATGTGCATACGTCTAATGACTATGGAAGAGAATGACACTGATAACTTTGTGTAGTTCACTTAAATTCAATTCACTTGAAAGTCAAGATGTCACCCTGTACGTCATTGGTCCTTTTTGAAAACAAAGGATGAACATAACACACACATCTATCTATCTATCTATCTATCTGGCAGCTAGCTGGCAGGCTAGAGTGCTGGACCTAGAGTCAGGAAGTTCAAATGTGACCTCAGACACTTTCTAGCTGTGTGACCCTGAGCAAATTATTTAATCTCTGCCAAAGTTTCCTCAAAGATAAAATGGTGATAATGCACCTACCTCTCAGGGTTGTTGTATCAAATAAGGTAATATTTGTAAAGAGCTTGGTATGTGATATAGTAGGTGCAATCTAAATACTTATTCCCTTCCTTATTATCCCCATTTTATAGACAAGGAAGCTGAGGCAGACAGAGGTCAACTGACTTACTCAGAGTCACACACACAACTAGTAAGAATCTGAGGCTGGATTTGAACTCACTTCTATTCAGTTCTAGAAGTCAACTAGGTTCTTTTGGGGGGCATCATCTAGCTGTTTCATATTAATGATAATATGTACTATGTTAATAATCACAACAATGACACATAGCCCTGTTCTCCAGAAGGTTATAATACGTCTCTGAAATTACTTCACATCATTACAGATATTTATTGCCATGGCTGGAAAAGAGGCTAACTCTGGTAACTGAAGCCCTGAGTTCAACTTCCAACTTTGTTATGTATGACTTATCAATTACTTTGCAATTACACTTACATAGTACTTCAAAGTCACAGAATGGGCTTTCCTTGTAGGATTTCTGTGAGGCTGTAGCATATTATTGCCAATTTATAGATGGAGCTCTGAGAGGTTTAGTGATTTGCTCAGGATCAGCCCCATCCTACGTGTCAGAGGCACGATTCTGAGTTCTCCTGACTCTGATGGGCTATTTGCTCTTTTTACTCCCCGTCTGAAAGAGGAGTCTGAATGAAATGATGCTCAGTGAGTGAGGCTTCCTGTCCACCACGACTGTGAAGGACTTTTCCAGACTCCAGGACTTTACCTGGTTTGGTTAAGGCTCTTAGCCATTCAGAGATAGAGGAGGGGAGCTTTTGTGTCCCAGAGGCCAGCTTCCAACCAGCCAGCCCAAGAATGGCCACACTGGTGTTGCCCAATGACCGGCATAAGGGACCCAAACCCTTGGTTTTTTAGATGCTCCCAGCCTGGTAGTCTGAAGCCACCACTTGAGATGGGGTTCCCAGGGAAAAGTTGACTGACCATGACCATCCTCTTTGGTAGAGGAAGGTAGCTGGGCTTTGGCACTTGAAAACTAAAATTGAAATAAGAACACTGACTTATTTTCCAGAATTGCTTCTTTTACTGGGGATTTGCTGCTTGGCTTGCTTATTACATCAATCATCCTCTTTACACGCCTCCCTGTAAGTAACAAAATGGCCCTCAGTTCATATCATTTCTGAATTTCCCTTGGGTGGCCTTGCAATTAACTCTCCTGTTTCTTCCTTTTTTCTTGTTGTTTTGTCTTGTCTGTTCTCTTGGTGTGTAGCCTACGGACAAAAGCAGATCAATTTTTCTCTGATCACCTTTCTGGTAGGTCTTTTATGTTGGACTTTTCTCTGACTCAACTTTCAAATAACTCACATTTATATAGTACATTAAGGACTTTTATCACAATTATCCTATGAGCTACTTAGTGTAAGTCAACCCACCCCCATTTTCCAGATAAGGAAATGGAAGCTTCAAGAGCTTAGAAACCTTCTGTATGATCACAGATCCAGTGGTGGCTGAGGTGGAACTAGAATCCAGTCCTTCCCATTCCAAGTCCATTGCTCTACCTACCATACCACTCCTCCCATTTGGTAAGGATATCTTGGGACAAGTAATCTTCCTGAGTTCAAATCTATTCTCAGACACTTCTTAGCTGTCATTTGCCTCACTTCCCTCATCTATAAATGAGAAGGAAAAAGCCAGTATCTTTGCCAAAAAAGCCCCAAATGAAATAACTGATCAAGAACAACAAATTTCTGAAAAGGTCAGCTGGCCAATCAAACATTTATTAACTTACATGCCAGGCATTGTGCTATGTGCTAGGGATGAAAAGAAAAGCAAAAGAATTCTTGAATTGGGCTTTAGAAATTAAGGTCAGACTGTATGGTGTCAGACTACCTGGATTTAGAATCAAAGGATCTGGATTCAAATCCTGAATTCAAATTTAAATCCTAAGCCTCTGCCTTATTCAACATTCCTGACTTTGGTTTCCTCATAAGTAAAATGAGATTGGACGAGATGGCTTTAAAGGTCCCTTCTATGATTCCTACAACTTGGGTTCCAATCTCTGGCTTTTGTTATTTTCTCATTACGTGTGCTTTGTGGAAGGAGGTGAGAGAGGGAATATTTAGGGGCCACGAATTAGACCAACTGAGGTTAGAATCTAGAGCTTGTCAAATAATCATGTAAAATGAAGAGTTTGGACCCTGATGATCTTTAAATCCTGTGATCCTGAAAGTTCTCACCTTGTTTAATTTGATCACCTTGGTCATCTTAATAATTGCTGGAAATAGCCAGTGCTAGATCAAATATATGTGTTGTCAACCTCTTGTGAAGGGAAGAGCCAAAGGCATAGCTGAAGACTGTAGTTTTGTTTCTTATTTTCTCAAGGGAAAGTGGATAGGAAAGAAGAGGAGGGAATTTGAATCAAAAAATAAAATAAAATTGAATTTTTAAAAACATTAACTCAATAGTCTAGATCTTTAATAATGAAATTAATTTAACTAAATTAATTTTGCAGTTCTACTTCACATCCATCAGATTGGCAAAAAATAATTTGATAATAAAAGAGAAAAACATTGAATGTTGGAAAGGCTGCCAGAAAAAATATATTAGGGTTCTTTTGTTAGAGCTATGAATTAGCTGAGACATTCTGGAAAGCATTTAGATTATGTCCAATAAGTTACCTAACAATGAACACTCTTTAATCCAGCTTTATCACTTGGAACTGGAAGGGACAATAATCGTATCTCATCTTAACCCTTTCCTTCACAAAGAAACTGTGGCTCACTGAAGTGATTTGTATGAGATCATCCAGGAAATAGGAAGTGGCCTGGCATTTGAAGCCCTGTCTCTGACTTCAGATTCTATACTCCTCCTGCTATCCCATACTTCTCACATACATTTATTTTATTGTGTTAAGAGTACCATGGATTGGCTATCCAGTTTCCCTTTGAGAATCTTTCCTGGGATGTTTTGGAGTGATGGGCCATCTTGTAGTACTAACTTAACAGTGAAAGATAATACTTGAAGACCAGGAATTCTTAATCTTTGGGGAATATATATCCCTTTGAGGGACCTATAAAACTCCTCTAGGGTCAGGATAATTTTTTAAATGCAAAAATAAAACATGTAGAATATATAAAGAAAACCAATTATGTTGAATTGCAGAGGTCGAAATGTTTTTTAAAATGGATTCATCAGCCTCAGGTTGCAAGATCTGCCCCATGTTCCTAGGGCAGCCAGGTGGTCAGGGAATAGGATACCTGGCCTGCAGTCAGATCAGATTTGAGTTAAATCTATCCTCATGGACTTACTGTGAGATCCTGGGCAAGTCACTTAACTTCTCTTTCCCTTAGTTTCCTCATCTGCAAAATGGGAATGATAATAGCATCTATCTCGTAGTTACTGTTTTCAGTAATGCTTGGCACATAATAAGTGCTAGAGAAATGTTAGCTACTATTAGTTAGGACTACTCCCATGTTCTTTAATGTCTTTTACCAGAATTGAAGATCCAGCTCTTGAAATCACCGTGAAGAGAGGGCTTCTTAATGATTCTCTAAGAGAAATCAGATGAAGATTTCTGCTTTTGAAAGGGTTAGAAGGGAAAGTTGACCTTTGTCTTCAGAAGTGGAGACCAGAGGAACTTTTTTTCTATTCTATGAAGCAGTCCCCGTTATCGGGTGAGAGAGGCAACTTGGTGTGAAGGGTGGGAGCTGACCCCAGAGTCGAGCAGTCCCTGACCATCTAGTATCACCTTGGACATATTCTAGCTGTAGGACACTGGACAAGTCACTTCTTGGGGCCCCAGACAATCTCAAAGACTAAACTGCACATCAATTTTTATCCTGAACCACTTTGGTACAGAAGTTCTTTAGGACAATGAAATCCTTGGTCCAATAAGGAAAAAAAGAACCCCAAAACCAGTATATTACAGGGTTAAAATGTAGCAAAACTATGTCACCATCTTTTTTTTATGTCTTTTAATGTAGTTATGTGAAGCTGGAAACTTTTCAATCCATGTGGAACTCAATAATCTGAGAGGAAATGGTAAGAGCTGACTTATTTTCTGTTTTTACTATTAGTATTTATGTAATTTAAAAAGAGGCCCACAACCGTAAAGCCAAGCAGACTTTTCTGTATGGGATTTAATGACAAAACCCTTAGAAATGGTAAAATCTTGCCTCTAGCTCACCCATGTCTGTGCTTGGATGGCCAAGAAAGCGAGGGCTGGGGAGGGGTCCCTTCAGTGGCTTCTGGACTCTGTACATCTCCAGAGACATTGCCGTACTTCATGGCCCTTACAGAATGCGTCTCCTAGCTCTTCATCCAGGGGCAAGCATACTGAGACACCCCCCTCCCCCAGAGCTGGTTGCACCCTGGTACCGTGGCCTGGTCTAAGCACCCAGCCTGAGATGCTGGAGGATAGCTAAAGAAGGGCTTGTGTGAGTCAAGGCCCAGCGAGCACCCACAGGCCAACGCATCCATCTCTACTGGCCACTCTGCTCCCCTTGGCCACTGGCTCACTACTAGCTGCTCTTAGCTCACAGCAGGCGCTTGATGTATGCTACCTGACTGGTCTGGAGCCAGGAGAGAAGGATGGTAGGGGAGAGTTTCCCACTAATGTCCTGCCCAACCCATCTACGCCTGAGTGTGTTCTTCCATCGGACAAGGAATTAAGTAGCCCCTTGGGAGGGAACACAGTGTAGTAGAAAGCAATGGGCTTGTAATCCAGAACACGGAGCTCTAAGTCCTAGCTCAAGCTCTTAGTGGCTATGTGTTCCTGGCCAAGTCATTGATTCTCATGCTGCCTTTGCCTTACTTTTAAAATGGGGGTGGGGGCAAAGGAGAAATGAAAGTCCCTTCCAGCTCTAACTCTGATACAATGACTGAGTCAAATTAACAAGCATTTATTAAGCATCTGTACCGTACCAGGATAAAACACCAAGGGCTTGTCCCCTTTGCTGCGACAAAGCTAGCCCCATCAGGTGCCTCCCTGTGAGTCCCCCTTCCCTGGGGTCTGGCGACCATGGATGTTTGAGGTTCGTGGGACTAAAGCTTCACAGGAGGCCCTGCAGCCCCTTTTGGAAACCACCTCTGGACAAGAAAGTTCCGGGTGCTTTTCCTTCTCAGGGGGCCAGAGTTGGTAAATTTTCAGTGTGGGCATTTACGGACTAAGCAGGGCTCAGACTGTTAGCTTTGTTGATGTGATGAAAATGCTACTCACAGGGCCCACCGTGGCCATTCTTTTGTCTCTAGGACCAAAGACGCGCCGCATCCCCTACCCAACCAAGAATCCCTTCACATGGCTATTTTTCTTTGTCTCCTGTCCTAACTACACCTATGAAGTAAGTCAGAAAAGGGGTGGGGGCTTAGGGAAGGGAGGGGTGGTCTTGCTGGGTGCGGGGATGCTTCCAAGCAGATTCACTGCCCTCCCAGACAGCATGACTAAGGGGCTCGCTCACATGCTCTCTCACGACTGAGGGGCTGGCTCACATGCTCTCTCCTGCCTCTCACCCTTTTCCTTGGGCCTGATCTCGCCGGGACTAGCCAAGACGTGATACCGAAAGCAGGAGTGTATGGGCCACCAAGTTGTAATAGTTGAGACCCTCCTGTCAGATTCATTCTTCCTCAATACAGGCAGACATTGTTATCTCTGGCATATACATATGCTTCATAAACAATCAGAGCCACAGAGATCAGCTTGAAAAGCAAACAGGTCCTGGGCTGATGTTGGCTGGGAAGCTAGCTAAGGGTTCAGGCCTGGCTTCTGGCCTAGGTGAAGAGCTGTCTTGTGTCTGTTTGGCTACAGGTGGGGGCCTGGATCAGTTTCACCATCATGACTCAGTGTGTCCCAGGTGAGTCTGCTCAGTTCTTCTCCAACGGGGCCCTGCTGTGGCCCTGCACTCCCCAGGGAGCCGACACTGGATTACATGGATTTTCTTCTCTCTTTTCTTTTTCCTTTTTCTTTCTTTCTTTCTTTCTTTCTTTCTTTCTTTCTTTCTTTCTTTCTTTCTTTCTTTCTTTCTTTCTTTCTTTCTTTCTTTCTTTCTTTCTTTCTTTCTTTCTTCTTCTTCTTCTCCTTTTTTTTTTTTTTTTTTTTTTTTTCCTGCTACAGTGGGATTATTTACACTGGTTGGCTTCATTCAGATGACAATCTGGGCAAAGGACAAACACTGCACTTATGTAAGAGAGTTCAAGGATTACCCCAGTTTCAGGATGCCAATCATTCCTTTCTTGCTGTAGGAAGCAAGCGGTGAAGAGCGGGCACTTCAGCGGACCTAAGGGCAGAGAAGCCAACATTTGAGCCCTGGTCTTCTGAGTTTCCTCAAAAAAAAGAAAGTGGTGACTCTTTAATGTTTAAAGTTAATCAATTGGCAATAATATTTTTAAAGACAGCTAAACCCAGGCACGGGGTGGGGTCTGTCAGCACTTCAGAGTAAGAGAATATCCTCCGTTCCTTGCTCTGCAGGAGGGAGACCTGGAGCAGGTTCCTTCTAGGGTCCTTTCCAGCTTCCAGACCCTGTCATTCTAGTTTGTGTGTGTGCATAAACACACCCCTTCCTTTATGCACCTACATGTGCATATTGAAAGGTAACACATTTTCATAAGGGTTTTTTCGTTTGCGTTTGGGAGTAGCAGTAGATGGTTGTTTTCTTTTTGTTTGTTTTTAAGCCCAGGAAAGTTATCAGAGCCTTCATGTCTATGGAAACTCCCCCCGTTTAGGACAGGGCTGGCTTGTGTCAGAAGAGCAGTCTGGGAGAATCCAGGGACTATAATAGGGCAGGGCGCCCGAGTCCTGGTGCGCTCAGGCCTCAGAGTAACACTCAGCGCCATTCTCTTAGTCTCACCCGGGCAGAGGCGGCACTCAGTGTTATTTATCCAGCCGATGAAGAAATATCATGACCTCTGCCATTAGGGCAGGAACCACGGGGTCTGAGTGAAGGGAAAACAGAGGTAGGAGGTTTACTTGGTGAGCCAGTGGCTAGCAGCGTTGTGAGGACTTAGCTAGACAGAGTATGTACCACGTAGTCAGGTCACAGGTCACCCTAAGAAGAAACCTTCTCATGTCCTGAATTTAGGGATGAGAATATAAAGGCATGAATCCAGGACAAGGGGAGTGTCGCATGGATTAACCAATGCTAAAGCCATATCTGAAAGGACTGTTAATGGGGAAAGCGGATCATTTAGCCTAGTGGGACTGAGGCACCGACTGGAACGGCTCAAGATTCTGGAGGGTCCAGGTCACAGACATTCAATTATTAACCATTTAAAATGTTGCTAGTTGACTCGATCATCTACACAAGCCTCAGCCCGTTTTCATAAAACAGGTGGAGATAAAACCAAAGAGTCTTCATCCTTCGGGATGTTTTCAGCAAGGTTTTCAAATGCACTTGGTGAACGATGCACTGATCTCTGGCTCCTGAATGACAGCAGCTCAGCCCAGCTCTTGTGCTCACAGCCCGCTAGGAGGGAGTCAGCCAGCCTCAGGGCCTCCTAGGGAGCTGATCTTCCGCCATCTGTTCAGGGGAAAGTTGTGAAGGTTTTCTATACACCTGCACAAGAAAGAATCCCATCCTAGTTTGTGGGATATTTTAAAGGGAAAAAAAGATTTTAGGATCTCAAACTGGAAAATATGATTGCTAATTTATTCTGAGATAGATTTATTTCACTATGAGTGCTGTACAGAAAGATTTTTGCAACTCTTTGTAAAGATGATCTACATAATAAAGTCAAAGCTATGTTTTGAATTTTAAAGTCATTATGGGGGGGAAAAGTAACAGCCATTGGCCTGAAGTCAGTCAAGTCCCATAACTCTCTGCATGATGTAAAACATAAAACAAGACTTTTTTGCTTCTTCCATTTTTGCGTACAAAAAGGCACCTCTGGTTTCCCGAAAATCTAGATTTTTTTTCCCCTATGTACAAAAGAAACCAGATTCATGAAAGGGAAGAAATATCTGCGTTACTTACCTGTGCCGTGGTTGTTCAAGGGTAAAAAGCTATCTAAGAGTAAGCGTGCCGTCATGGCCGCGCTCGGGGCTCGGGTTTCTCCGCCTCTGGGCAAGGCCTGGGCACAGCCCTCTCTCCCCAGTAACCACCGCTTCCCAAAGGCCGGCTCTCCTTCCTGCTGCCCTCTATCCCTAACATCTAGTATGGGGCCTTTTAAGGTCGGGGCTTAATAAATGCTTCGGGTTAGACTTATCTCGAAGAGGGAAAACCAACTAAGTCTCCAAGTCTCTGAGGGGATATTTCAGAGAACAGAATGATTTATTAAGTGCTCAATATACACCGGGCCCCACGCCAAACATGCGCAGTCCTCGGTAACTCTGGGCCTCAGCTTCCTACCTGGAGGAGGATGACATCAGGCTAGAGCGAGGAAGGGCCTGGGCTCCGCCCTCTGGGGCCTCCTGACCCTGACTGTGAGCACGTGGTGGGGAATGCGCTTTACCTCACCAATTCCCCCCCCCCCCCCCCCCCAGCTCCAGCATTTCATTCAGTTAGGGACGCAGGCCGCCCCCGAAGGACCCAGGCTTCCTCAAACTGCCAGAGTCTGGGATTTAAAACCACACAGGCGGCTAAGGCCCGACTAACGGCGGCTAGCAGCTAGAGCAGAGACCGACGGGCGCTGACACTCGTTCCCGCCGTCGCGCGGGACTCTGGGACTGGACACGCACATGGCCTCCCCGGGGCCCGGCAGGGGGAGGGGGGCTGGTCCGTCACCCCGGCTCAGCCGAGGAGCCCCGCAGAGGCCGCCTTCTACACCGCATCCTGGGAGGGGGGAGCTGGGGCTACCTTGGCGTCCGGGGCGGCTCCGGCTGCGCGGGGGTGCAAGGGAAGGTCGTCCTCCTCAGTCTGCTGTTTAGCAAAATTGACAAAAACCTGCGGAGGTGGGACAGAGGCAGGAGAGCAAGAGAGCGGGTGAATGGGAGCCTTCCGAGGCGGCTGGGAGGGGTCAGGGGTCACTAGGTCACGGGACCCTGGGAATGGGGGCACAGTGCGCGAAGCTATACCGGCAGCCTGGAGGCCAGGGAGTGATACACGAGAGGGGGCGGGCTTTGGGTCACATCCTGCGGCTGCCGCTTCCTCTCCGGACCCGGTGCCCTGCCAGCTCCCTCCAGGCTCCGGGCCACGATCCCGTGAGGCAGAACAGCTAACATCTAGCCCTGACCTGTGCCCCAAAGCGCTTTGCAATGGCCGATCCCCATAGCAACCCTAAGAGGGAGGTGCTGTTATCTCCTCATTTTACAGAGAACTGCGGCAGCCGAGGCTTACACTTTGCCCGGTCACGGTCCAAGACGGAGAGTTTGGCCCTTCCCAGCTTCCGGGCTCGCCCTTGAGGCGCAGAGCCACTTTACCTCAGAACAACCCCGGCCCAAAGGGCTACGGTTGTCCCTATTTTACAGAAAAGAAAACTGAGGCAAACCCGTTCAGTGGCCTGCCCCCTAGTGGTCCTCCTGAAGGTGGCTTGTGCAGTGGGCTTGCGGGATCCCCGACACCCGCGTCCCACGGACACCCGCCTCTCCTATTCCTTGGCTGAGGCTGAGGGAGGGGGAAGAAGGGCAGGGTGCACACAAAAGGCCCACACTGGCCCTGGGTTCCAGTCCTGCCCTGAGGTTTCCTGGGCCTTTCCCGTGTCTTTTCCCCCAAATCTACGATTAGGCGTTAGACCCGAGGGCCTCTCGGTCCTTTCCAGCCATGGCTCTGGTGCTCCGAACCCGGAAGCACCCAGCTCCCCAGAGCCAGGGCCAGGCGGAATATTCACCGCATTCTGCCCTACACAAGGTGGGGACAAAACAGACCCCCGTCTTTTTCCACCGCTGGTTTGGGTCTGGCACTGTGTGGTTGTCCCAGGTTCCCTGAGGTTCCTGGGCCCAGTCTGTCTGCAGGGGAAGCGAGGGGAAGCCCGTTTCCTTTGAAACAGACACTATTCTCCGTTGGTCGTCTCCCAATTTCGTTTACGTTGGCGGGCCGCCCCGTCCGCAGATGGCAGAATGACAGGCAGCCCCGCCGTCACCAAGCCCTCTAACCCCGAGGCCCAGGGGCTCTGCCCTAACTCCCCGCCTGCCCGAGGGAAGGCCGGCCCCGGCCCGGCCGGACTTACTTGGTCCAGCGTGGTCTGTGTGACCGAGTACTCTTCGATGTAGAGGCTGTCCTTGTTGGAGATGAGCAGCTGGAAGATCCTGGCCAGCGAGGAGGAGGAGATGCGGTACTGCAGCATGTTGTAGTGCCTCTCCCTCTGCACGCTGTCCGGGAAGTTCGCCTGTAAGAACTGCTCAGCAGGGTTCAGGTCCGGAAGCAGACCCACCTTGGGGGGCTTGATCTTCATGGTGACGATGTAGCCGTCCCCAAACCTAGGATGCAGGTGCAGAAGAGAGGGGGAAGGGAAGAGGGAGAGGGGCTTTCCTTCCGCTCTGGACGAATGCGCATCCATCCCCTCCACGGGCAGGGGGCGCTGCTGCGTCGCCGGCAGCTGGAGGGGACCGACTGCCGCTGGCCAGCCCTCAGTGTGTACCACCTTGTGGACACTTCCTGCCTGTGTGACTGTCCCGCTCCCTGTGCCTTAATCCTGCCGGGGCTAAGTCTCCTCGCTGGTAAATGGATTAAACGGCTCTGAGTGAATGGCTCGGCCATTTACCACATGGGTCACGGTGGAAGGTAACTTCATCTCTCTGAGCCTCAGTTTCCTTCTCTGTAAAGCGAGAAGAAGGGACTGGAGGGCCTCTGAGCTCCAAAGCTAGAAGCCCATGCTCTCCCGCGCATAACGAGTCTATCGCTGGGGAACAGAGGGAAGGCCAGAGGCCACACCTGGCCTAAGCTGACATCACAGACCCGCGCGTGCGCCGGACTGTCCACCCTGGAGAGATGGCAGATGAACACACAGATTCTGAGCTAGAAGGGCCCTTGGGTCATCGAGTCCACCCCCTTGTTTTGCAGACAAGGAAACCGAGGGACACAGAGTTAAGCAATTTGGCCATAACAGGCTGGGCTTTCTACTCCGGAGGAGCTTCCCTGAGGACAGGGTCCTGTCATTCATGTTTGTGTCTCCTGAAATACACAGTGCAGCAGCCTTCCATAGCGGGTGCTTAGATGCCGAGTTGCCCCAAGGTCAGAAGAGAGGCGGTGTTCTGTACGTAGCTCCCCGGACTTCTGACCGTCGCGTTCCGAGGGGTGGGGAAAGGCTTCCCGGGGAAGACCGGATTTGGGGCGGGACTTAAAAGCCGGGAAGCAGAGGTGCGCTCCCAAAGCAGGAAGCAGGGCGCAGCAAGAACAATCTCTCCCGGACTTGCCTGACTACTCCCACATCATCCTTCTTTCCTCCACCTACAGGAGTCTTAGGCAATTAAGTATTCTGAGCTCGGACACAGGAATACAGATTCAGTCCCAGTCTGCAGACCTACATGTTGTTCGGTCAACCTCCAAGCATTTATTAAGCTCCAACCACTTGCCAGGCACTGGGCTTGTGCTGGGGATCCAGACAGGAAGAAAACAGACCGTGACCTCTAAGAGTTTACTTTCATTTGAGGAGATTTAACAGGTTTGCAAACAAAATAACACGGGTCACCCACAAGGCCATTTGGTTGGCTGTTCAGAGCCTGGCTTTTGGCCCTCCCTCTCCTGGCTGCAGGTAGAGGGGGATTTTCCCAGCACCACTGCCAGACCTGCCCTCCCCCACACTTGTAAGCACTGGAAGAAGACTTGCTCAGGTGTCTCCGCTCTGCTCCAGCTGTCTGCACCTGGGCACCTCAGGCTTCAGAGAGCCGCCTCAGAGGCGTTTTCTTACCTGTACTTGAGGTGTTGGATGGTACCTAAGCACTGGAAGCTTCCTTTCACCATGATGGCCAGCCGGGTACATAAAGCTTCACATTCCTCCATGCTGGTGGGGGGAAGGAAGAGATGCAGGGGTAAGAGGCTGAGGGGCACTCCTGGCCCCTCCCCCAAACCCCCAGAGCCCTCACCTGTGTGACGTCAGCACAACGGCTCTCCCTTGCCGGATGATGCTCATGATGGTGTTCCACAGCAATCGCCTGGCCTGGGGGTCCATCCCTGTGGTGGGTTCATCCTGGAGGGAGGGTAGGAAAGTGCTGTGCTGAACTGGTCTTTTTCTGGTCACTCATCTACCCTCCCCCTGCAACCCCCTTGTGGCCCCTGGCCGAAGGCTGGCCGGGCTATGGGGGATTCTAACCTACAAAGAATTTAGGTCTCTGAAAAAGAATGAATCAGATTGACATGAAGTCTCTAATTCAGATACAAGAAAAGAGAAGGAAGAGCAGTAGAGAAAAAGTCTCTAAAACAGCCTTGAGGCCATCTAGCCCTATCTCCCCATTTTACAGATCAGGAAACTAATAATGTTCATAGTGAGAATTAGCATTAAGGTTTGAAAAACTCTCTAAAAATGTTACCTAGCAACATCTCTGGGAGATAAGGGCTATTATTATTATTATCCCCATTTTACAAGTGAGGAAACAGATGAAGAAATATCTCAGACTGCCTTTGAGTTCAAGTCCTCTGACTCCAGGTAGGTCCAGAATTCTACCAGCCTTGTCAAAGGCTGTCAAAAATTATTAAAAATATTAACAGTATAAGATTGGCAGCATGGTTTGGTGAATAGAAAGCTAACTTCAAAGCCAGGAAAGCTTGGGTTCAAGTTCAGCTTCTGAAATATACTGACTATATGATCCTGGGCAAATCACATAACCAATTTATTAGTACTGTGGATACCTACAGTACTAATAAATTGGTTGTGTGATTTGCCCAGGATTATACTGAGGATTATAAATTGCAGAAAGAGGGCTAGTATTCCTTATATCAGTAAAATCACAAGTTCAGTCCTTGTCTCTGTCCTTAACCATATTATGTGCCAGGCACTGTGCTAAGTGCTGGAGATACAAGGAGGCAAAATGAAATAATCCCTGGCTTCAAGGAGCTTCTATCAGGGTAACAAATATGTACCCACAGAAGCATATATAAAAGCTATAAAAAGTAACCCAAAGCCTGTGGTGGGGAGATACTAGGATTTAAGGATAGGTGTGAGCTTTAGAGTACCACCTTTAAAAGCAAGAGTGAGTCAGAGGGACACCCTAGGAGACTTCTCTATTCCCTTGAGTGCTACTAGTGAACTCCTGTTTGTCTGGCAATAGCAAGAGATGTGTGTGAGGGTTTTCTTTCTCTCAGTCCCAGACGAGGGTCAGTGCCTGGGAGAGGTTCCAGGGTTACTGGCACTCTTGGATCACAGGGAAAGCAAGCTTCACCTCCCTTGGTCTCTGAGTTCTGAACAATACTGTGTGTCTGATCCGTTTGGGGTGGGTGGGGGAGGTGATTTAGCTGGCCTTTTCACAAAAATAATCCCTCCCACCCTGGGAAATTCAAAGGCCAAATTGATGAACCCATTTATACCCATGTAGTGATCGTTACATTTTTATATAAAGATTTGAATCAAACTGAAAGAGGAAAACTGGGTTATTTTGTTGAATTTGAAAATTAAATTAATCCAAATAAATGTAAAATAAATTTAAATAAATATTTATGAACATATATGCATACACATATATATAAAACACTACTATATATGTATATATAAATGTAAATGAATACAAATATCTTTATGTATATGTCCATGTGTGCACACATATAACAATACTATATATGTATATGTGCATATATACATATATATAAATATAAATAAATACAAATATCTATTTAGGACTTGGCCAATGATTTCCCTGGTACAGAGGCAACTCTATCAGTGAAGACTGATACCCTCCCTACAATTTCTGCTCTTAGAGATTTGCCTTCTCAACTAGAATTATCTGAGGTAAGTGACTTGCTCAGGGTCACATAGCAGTTTGTGTCAGAGAGAGGACTTGAATCTGCCTCATGCTGGTTCCAAGGCCAGCTCTCTCTCTGTCCACTAAGCCATACTGTCTTCATATTTATGTAGGTACCTACATAATATAAAAATATGTATTTTATACTTATATTCCTGAACTCTTAATGTTCATATTTGTATTCTTGGCCCATTAACTATACGTGTTTTTCTTTTAAACGAACCATTAAAGATGAATCGAACCCCTAGTTTTCCAGCTCCATTGGCCCAGGTTATTGAAATATTCTTGGAATTGAATGATACTTCCATGGGAGAAGGGTCATTGGGTCTATATATTGCAGGAACCTCATCCCTCCCCCTGATCCCATAATGCCTCTTACCAGCAACACCAGAGGAGGGCAGCCAATCAGAGCAATGGCCGTGGAAAGCTTCCGCTTATTCCCCCCACTGTAGCTGCCTACCAGCCGGTCTGCGTAGGGAGACAGACCCAGGCTCCGAATGCACCAATTTGCTACCTGGGGAACCAACAAGCATTTATTAAACACTTATTGAATGTCAGAGACAGAGACTCTCCATAGTGGGAGACAATATGCAAACAGCATTAAAAATATACACACTGTAAGAAGGTTTTCTCACAAGCATTTGGTAAAATTCAATTCAACAAGCATCTCCGTAGTTCAAATAACCCAACCTCTCTAGTCTTTGCCTTGAAGAAAATTACATTTTATTTATCAGGTTCAATGTGTAGACAGAGAGGTAAATATAAAGTATACAGGGTATTCCAAAGGTCTTAGCACAGTTTTAAGCTTTAATGGCATGTAACCATACTAAGACTTTTGGGATACCCTGTATACTGTGTCAGTATAAAGTACTAGGCTGGGGTAGGGATGCAGAATGAATTATTATCAGTTACACTGGGGGGATCAACTTAAGACAAAGCAGCCAAACACGATCCTAACCCAAAATTAAAGGGTATCCAATTATCCCAGATATTTGAAATGATTTGTCATGCCCTTTCTTCCTTGCCCTCCCATTCCTCCCCAAGTAACAAGGGAAACCAGGAATCCCAAATAAGGGATATGCTCATGTCAGTTCCCTTCTCTCTTTGTTCTTCAGCTTACACCATGTATTCATCAACAAGCATTTAGCAAGCACCTGCCATTTGCCAGGTACTGTGCTAAACATTAGAGATACAAAAAAGGGAGTTCTCAATCTAACAGGAGAGACAACAAACACAGTGCTATATACAAACAAGTTTAATACAGATTAAACTGGAAATAATGAGGGAAATTCAAAAGGCTTTTTGAAGAAGATGGGATTTGAAGGAAGCCAGGATATAGAGATGAGGAAGAAGAGCATTCTAGGCATGAGGGTCAGCCACACAAAGTGCTGGAAGTGAGATGGAGTCTCTTGGTTAAAAATTGCAGATTACTGGGGCTGAGGGAGTGGAAATGTTACTGGATACTGTATCTAGGGAAAGAGCCTCCAATTTTATAAAGTCAAGAAATCATTCTAAGCTCAAAACTCTAGTCTGATGACAGAAACAAAACGCCTCAGTTCCATTGAGCTTAAGCCCAGAAAATAACCAAACCTGACCATTGGTCCCATTGGTGACCATGTGGTGACCAGAGCCTAACAGCATAAACTGGCAGCTTCTGGACTTGAGGACATATAGTAAAAATGAGCAATGGCCACAGCAAGGGCAGTACCAATTAGCATTTATGTAAAATAATTATAATATAAATGATAGTATATATTACTTTGAGATTTTTAAAGATCTATGAAGAATGAAGAAGCTGCCATAGACCAATCCCTATCTTGCCCTGCCTTGCCCTGGAGGAAAGCACAGTCATGGATTTGGGCTTTATCTCCCCCCAGACATCAATAATGAGGCCAATTTTACCCTTTTGATATCTTCTGTAGGAACACCACGGAGGCGGGCATAGAGATACAGATGTTCTCGACCTGTGAGCAGGTCATCAACAGCATCAAACTGAGGGCAATAGCCCATATTTTGGTGGACTTCAGAAATTTGGGTTAAAACACTGCAAGAAAAAGGAGGAATCTTTAGATGCAGAAATGGCCAGTGGGTCACAGTGGGTGGAGCACTTCTTAAGCATTTGATGAGGACACCTCAGCAAAGATAAATTGCTCCCTTCCTCCCTTCACCCAACTGCTAGAAATGTACACCCAGTTTTAGATTTCAAGGAAGGAGGAGCCCTGATTGGAAGCTAATTAATTCCAGAAATTGAGACTTTGAACCCGACATACATCACAGAATGTGAGAGTAGGAAGACTCCATGTAGGAGGAACCCATCTCATCTTGAGGCAGCCTGTCCCGCCCTGGGAGAGCCCTAATTGTTAGCACCTAATGCCTGCCATCACACCTAAGTCTGCCTCTTACATTTCTTACTCGTATTGGTCCACACGCAGGGGCCAAGGTCAGCAAGTCTAGGCAGCAAGGCAGCGAGGTGTACAGTGGATAGGGCATTGCACCTGCCGTCTGGGTCTGTCAAATCTGGCCTGAGACACTAACCAGCTATGTGACCCCAGGCATGCCACTTGACCTCTGTTTACCTCAGTTTCCTCACTGGTGAAATGGAAATAATCATAGCACTTACTTCCCAGGATTGTTATGAGAATGAAATGAGATGTTTGTAAAACAGTCTACAAACCTTAGAGCCATATAAATGCCAGTTATTATTAGTTATTATGAAGTCCTCAAATGCTTTCAAGTCCTTCAAATATTTGAAGGCAGCTCTCATCCCCACTACCGTCATCCCTTTTTGTTTCTCTTCTCCAGGCTAAAAACCCTCAGTTCTTTCAGCCAGTCCTCAGGTAATGTAGATGCAAGGCCCTTCACCACCCTGGATGGCTTTCTCTGGACTCCCTGGTTTCTCAAGGCCCTTCCTGAAATGTGATGTTCAGAATGGAAGAGGAGGCTCTGGGAACAGTCTGACCATGACAGAGCAGGAGAGGGCACATCTTTATCTGGGAGGAGGACTGTGCCAGTACTGGGTTCTTTTATGGGGTGGCCCTCAGCCCAGAGGGTATCAGGGAAGTGAGCCCTCTCCTCGCTGCACTCCAAGGGAGAAAGTACAACCCCGATCTTGAGGTCCCTACTAATGAGCCCCTGAGGTTTCAAGGCTCAGACTAAAATCATATATGAATTTAACTTCTAAAGACAGAAAACCCTTCAGAGATTGAATGGGAGTTTCATATTTCTAGACAGCCAAGAACTAGCTAGAGACGCCACATGTCGGCAGGTGGAAATGGGCTTCCTTACCCTTACTCAGTGGAGGGAGAGCCCTGGTATAGGAGAAGCAGCTGTAGCCTAGAGCCAAGAGCAGGGACTGGAGTAGAGGAGTTCAGATTCTGGGCTTGCTAACTGATTCCTAGCATGATCTCTCTGGGCCCGATAACGGTGGGCAGGGGGGTTTGCCTGGTGGAAGACACTTATGATGGCTTCCCTATATGGGTCTATTTTGGCATGGACCAGTGTTTGCACCATGGAGCCAGGGCCCGGACCACAGAGCGAGGCGCTCACCTCTTCCCTGCCACGATGGCGTCTCCTGAGGTCACGGGGATGTCCCCAGTAAGCATCTTGAACGTGGTTGTCTTACCAGCACCGTTCACTCCCAGGAGACCGAAGCACTAAAACACAAGGTAAACAGCCGGGCTAGAAGAAATGTTTCTTTATTCTTTCTCTTTTGCCTGCCCATGAGGAAAGCTCCAGGTCTGCACTGATAATGTAACACCAACATTCACAGCCTCCTCCATCGGGGGTGACCCCAGATCAAACGATGAAACAGGACTCTGGCATCTTCCTCATCTTTGGATGGGTTTTCTCCATTCTTATAACCCACCTCAGGATCCAGAGTCCTCAATAGGTCCCTTTTCTGTCTTTCTTCCCCTACACTGGGGAAGGCATTCAAAGTTTAGAAGTAGACCCTTTACCCTATTCTATGTTCCATTCACAAAGAGTTCTGTTCTCTGATAGCTAAACTGATAACCTAATTCTGGCTTAAGTATTAATGACTGATAATGGCTTGCTGTTACCTATTTCAGGTTCCAGATTTTTACTTTTTGCTGCAGTTTTCAATCTCTTAAATAACTAAAAAGCTAACAAATAAGCTAAAAGCACAGTGGCTGCATAGAATAATATGCACTTAATAATAGCTTGTTGAATGAATAAATGATTCAAAAAGTCTGACAGGTCTATACTATAGATGGTATATGAGTCAGAGGGATTTTTCTTTGCTGGTCAAATAATACAACACACTCATCTGCGTGTTCTAATAAAGCTCAAAAAGTGCTTTGCCAGCTTTGCTACATAAATATCAGTTACTATGATTATTATCCACCCAAAGATATTCAGTCATCAGGCATTTAAGTACTTATGAAGTGCCAGACTTTGTGCTAAATCAGAGCTACAAAGAAAGGCAAAATCAGGATGGTTTTTGTCCCTAATTCCTGCCTAATCAGAGGATAACGCCAGGGTGGTCTACATGCCAGGCTTTTCTTTGTAGGTTCCTTGAAAGTAGACCAAATTTCCTTCTAATATGGAAGCATCTATAACCTACCATGGGCCCAGCAACTTTGCAAATAGACTAAAATAACAAAAATAAAATAGAATAAAAATCTTTGGATCCAGATATGTTTTCCCAGTTTACTTCAATTGCTACAAGTCAATTTCTAGCCAGTTCCTTTTCTTTTCCTTTTTTTTTTTTCTCTTACTCATAAAAGATTTTTCTTTCAGTGTTTGGTGACTGAAATTCAGGTAGAGGTCACTTGCTCCTAAAAGCTAAGAAAGGCTCCCTATGGCCTTTGGGATAAAACAGGGTTTTAAGGCTCTTCATCACCTAGCCCTCAGCTATCTTTCCTGCCTCTTATAATAGCTCTCTTCCCACATTTTATGGCTCAGCAGAACTGGACTTCTATTCCTCACTTGCAGTACTCCATTTCCTTTCTGGATCTTTGGATGGCCACTCCGGTGCATAGAATGCACTATTCCTTATCTCTGCCTTTTAGAATTTCTTTTTCCTTCAAAATACAGCTCAGGCACGCTCTTCTCTCAGAGATCTTGGAGAGGTGAGGCATCGAGTTCATATTATGGCAAGGCGTTGGCCTGGCCTTTTTGATGGGTCTGACTTTTGGGCTCAAACTAATTTTCATTTTTCCTCTCTACACAAAGCCTGGTATATACAGACCTCTCCTGGGCGAACACCGACACACAGTCTGTCCACTGCTGGGCTTGTGGTGCCCGAATAAATCTGGAAAAAACCACAAGAAGTTACTCTTATTATTGTGGTAGATAGTCTAGTGCTCCCACAGCCCCAAGCTAGGAGGCTGGCCAAAATATTCAGCATATTAATCCTTAGCCCAAACTCCTCTAGCCAGCAAGAAATGCAGAAGATTCTAATATCACAGAGGAGTAGAAAGAACATTGGTTTGTTCCAGTTATTTGTGTGACTTCGAGCAAATCATTTATATCTCTCTAGGGCTCACTTTAATAATTTGTAAAATGGAGGGTAGGGCCTAGATTAGAAAGTGATACTCTCCAAGGCACTATCTAGTTATCTAAATCTAGAGTGATCCTGAATTATCACCAATACCACTTCCCCTAAGATGAATAAAATGAAAAAAAAAATCCTTACCCTGAAGGGGCTTATAATCCATTGGAAAGAAATAACATATGGATCACCTTACACCCTTCCCCCACTCCTAAAACCCATCTCTTGATTAAGGG
Organism: Sminthopsis crassicaudata; assembly: GCF_048593235.1. Taxonomy (NCBI): domain Eukaryota; kingdom Metazoa; phylum Chordata; class Mammalia; order Dasyuromorphia; family Dasyuridae; genus Sminthopsis; species Sminthopsis crassicaudata. The sequence continues at coordinate 408,444,094 of NC_133620.1, forward strand.
AGAGAGTATAGAGCAAAAAGAAAAGGAATCTTACTCTGTAAATCTTGCTCTGTACTCTCTCCCTTGATGAACACATCTGCTCCCACATATTCAATTCCCTGCAATATTATCTCCCTGCCAATATCTCCCTCCCAAATCTCTATCCTGAGCTATATTCCAGTCTCTCATCTCTAATTGCTGGACAGCTCCATCTGGATGTCCTCTTGGGGTCTGAGACTCTCAAATATCCAGAATTAAAGCATTTCTTGAGTAATGATGTCTCGAGTACTGTGTTCAGCACTGGGAATACAGAGAATAAGATCCCTAAAACAGTCTTTATCCTCAAGAGATAAGGAAATTCTCTTTAAATAAGTTGGACTACCAGCAATAAGTCCCCAGACTCAAGATTCCATATTCTGTCTCCATGTATTTTTTGGCATAGGCCAAACAAGAGTAGGACATAAGGAAATAATATCTGTGTCATCTTCCCTCACCCCTCCCTTAAGCTTCCCTCCATCTCTTTGGGTACCACCATGCTTTTAATCACCTGGCTCTCAACCTTGGATTGTTCCACTAACCAATCAGCAATGAAGCCCATTTTGTTTCCTTGTAGGTGTCCATCCCCTTCTTTCCATTCCCTCTGCCAATGAGTTTAGTCCTCATTACCTTTCATTTGGACTAGTACATAGACTTCTATTTGGTCTCTCAGCTACCAGGTTCATTTGGTCCAGGTCATTCTCCACATAGCAAATAGATTGCCTCTGGTACAGATCTAACTATGGGACTGGAGAACTCTGACTATTACTTTTCGGGGAAAAAAAAACACAAAAAAACTCCTTAGCCTGGCATTCATGGCCCTTCAGAACTTGGCTCTAACCACCTTTCCCAGATTTATTTCATTTTATCTTTATGCATTCTCTTTAAATAAGTTGGACTACCAGCAATAAGTCTCCAGACTCAGGACTCCATCTTCTGTCTCCATGTATTTTTTGGCATAGGCCTCCCTCCAGTTCTCTTTCTGCCTTTCAAATTCTCTCTATATCTATCTCTATGTATTTGTATGGTTAAATAGAAATAGATATGTGTGTATAATGTCTTTATCTAGAGATCTGTAGATCTGTATATGCACAAAGAGACACACATACATGAGCCAGGCCTTGGAGTTCACTAGCCTTACCAGACTGCCAAAGGGCTCCGTGACCCAAAAAGGTTAAGGACTCCCTTCATGAAACATTCACAGATCCCCTAATTTATTAATTGTTTCCCTCCTTATTTACTAATCTGTGTATGTGTTGTAATCAGAAGGCAGAGGCTTTGCACAAAGTAGGTACCTAAAAGTATTTGTTTAATTGAATTTAGTGAAAAAGGGTTTTTTTTTTTTTTGCTTCCTACTAACCCCTAAGGTCCACTATCTCTCACAACTCTCCTCTTCAAGGAGATAGGTCACTATATCATAGATTTCAAGCTAGAAAAGACTTTAAAGGTTGGACTTATCCAGTCCAATACTCTTTATTTTTCAGGTTAGGAATCAGACCAACAGATGCTTCATAAGTGTCTGTAGCAGGATTAGAATTCAGGCTTTTCTAACTAAGTCCAATACACCATCCTGCCTTTCTGGTCCTGATTATTCTGGACCACACTGGTCTAGATCGGCAGGATCTTCTCTGTTGACCAAACACAAGAGCCAAGACAGCTGTTTTATTCTCTTTGTTTCCCAGATGGAAACCAGAAAGAGCTGAGGATGACTGTCTGTAAGAACAAGGATTGCCCTGGGCCAGCGACCTCATAATGTTAGGATAAAGATTGGGCAGAATCATGCTTAGGTCACTTCTACAAACTCCTTTACAGCAGGAAAGCCTGCAAACATGCTTCCTTCTGGTGGTGTTCTCTAACCGGAAAATCTAAAAGCAGTTAAAGAAGAGGGAAAGCCCTCCGATGGTCAGCACACAGACCAGCAGTGGGACTTGAAGAGGTTGGCGAGTATTAAGCAAAATTTACCCTGGGAAAAAATAAGCACAAGGAGGAGCTCCTGAGGAAAATGGGAGATCTTGTGGGGTGGCAGAGGTAGGTGATGGAGAAGCTCCAGTTATGTCCAAGACTATGAGATCATGAGAAGATAAAAAGGTCAAAGGTGGCTGGTAGTTGATCGATCAGGAGACTAGAGCTGCTATACTGAATGAGGAATGGAAGGGATGTGAGTGGAAAGTGGATGCCCATAAGATATATGAGTAACATTGCTGTCATCTTTTAAGTTAAAATGCACAGTTCAATTGGCCAAATAGTTTTTAGAAAAAAAGTAAACATATTTATGAACATACATATGCATATCTATATCTATATCTCAGTTTCATGTACAATCCTGTCTTATTCTACGGAAATGTTAATTTGGTTTGATATCTGTTAATTTCAGAATAAAAAACCCTAACATGTAAAAATGCAGGGCACACACCACTGTCCCAAGTTGTGCTTCCTTCCTAGCCGGGCCCCATTCTTGGCTGTTTTATGGGGGGGGTTTTCCTGCCTTTTCAGACATGTTGGGTGTTCCCCCGGGCATGCTTCCTCCTCCTAGAGGAACCAACTTTTCCCCTTGTTTTCCCAGATCCTCTCCTCTTGGCCCAAGTGCAAAAATTGCTAGTTAGTGACTTTTAATATATGGTCCCCTCTACAAAACGAGAGTAAATTAGAGATTGTGCCTGCTGCACATAGCAAACATGTAAAAACTCATTTGGAATCATGCTTTCTCACCTTGGTGAGCTCATTTAGCCTCAAGATATCAGTTTTATTGCCTCCACTAAGAATTCTTTGTCTTTCTTCAGCCACGTCATCATCTTCAGCTATAAGTTGCTTAGTAGGTTCAGCAACAGGTTGCTTAGCAGGGTCAGCAATCCTAGAGGAACCAGATAGTTAATTCTCAAACAAACAAACAAACAAACAAAAAACCAGGATAAATTATTGTAGAAACCCAGATTTAGAGTCAGAAAGGGCAGAGAACCCCTAACCTAACTCCCGCATCTTAAAATTAGGGATGAGAAGGGTTATCCTCCCTTGTGTATTAAAATGTAATAGGAAATATTTGATAAAATAAATAACAATACAATAGATCATAGATCATAGAAATCTTTGATTTTCTAAAGCCCCAGAAATCTTAATAGCACTACCCTGAATCAGAATTGTAATTTTCAAAGGAATTTTGCATCCATTATTTTATTAGAACCACAAAATCACTTTGGGATTTAATGAGTTCACCATAGATTAAAACTCCCAAACCTACTCCAAATCTTGTTGTTTCACTTTAAAGGATGAAATACATGAGAAACAAGTGCAGTAAAATCTCAATTCAGATACACATATATAGTAATCATCTAGATAAGAGAAAAAGTGGCTGAATGGATGGGGAGGAGACATAGGGGTCCAAGTCTCCTTTCCAACTAACTCGGTAACTCTGGCCCCAGTCAACTTTAAGACTAAATTTCACAACAGCAGTTAGTAGAGAGAACTTCTTCCCTGGGAGTATCTTCTGCCTGTCTTAGCATTTAATAAATGGAAACCTGATTAATTACTCTGCTGGACTCCAAAATACCAATACTAATTCCAATAACATATGTCTCTGGGAGGCCTCAGGAGCTGGACCTGTCTTACAGCAAAGACTGCCAGTACCTAAGGAACCCGAATTAGCAGGCACAGGCATTTCTGGGAGCTAAGGGGAAGGTCGGAAGTTAGCATCCTGTGTCCTTCCTTCACCTGCACACCCTCCGCCCCCCTCCCTGGATCTCTCTCTCACTGCTTGCTCAGGGATTTGACTGTCAGCAACAGAGAGAAATTCTCTGAGATGGACTGAGGCATCAACCCCGAGTCAGGGAAACTGAACAAGCTTGTTTGGAGAATAAGTAGTGGAAAAGGGCCAGGGTGGGAGTCACTGGGTGGAGCACTCCACTGGCCCCTCTGCTTCCCACTCCCCACCTGTCACTTTATTATACTCAGAACTGATATGAATGGAAGTGGAAGCTAGGAAGAGAGAGACCCATCGTTGGGAGACCAAACTCATGGAGACTACATCCCCACCCCCTCCCTTTATCAATCAAGTACCATGTGGTGAGGAAGAAGTGGTGCTGGAGGAGCAGGTTCAAAATGAAATAGACCCCACCTTCCACTGCCATGGCAACCAGGTTCTTTCCAACCATGTCCCACTGGAAAGGATCTGAAAAGTGTTCCTCGCCTGTGAAAAGATGGGGAGAGGGGTAAAGACCAACGAGACTTATGGCTTCAATTCAGTTCAATCGGCATTTATTCAATATCTACAATGCGCCCCTCATGTTTTTCAGCAATGGGAAGTCAAAGGCCAAAATGAAACACTTTCTGCATTCAAAAAACTCACATTCTACCTGGGAGACAACATGCACACAAACAGATCAATGAAAAATATATTTTAAAGCAAAGTAATTGAGGATGGGTGGATGGAGTAACTTTCACTCAGGGAAATAGGAAGGGTCCCTGGACCTGAGGCCTGATGGGAGCTGGGCAACAGACATGTGCGCAAAGGCATCAAGACCAGCGAGGAAGCGTTTGCACAGGAAATAACAGCATGACTGGCTGGGCGGGGAGGAATGTCAAATCACTCTGCAAAGGCAGAGTTAGATTGTGAAGAGGAGAATCTGGTTTATTACTCCAGTTTGTCCCAAAAGACAATGGAAACCTCCAAATCTACTTGAGCAGAGGAGAATTGTAGTGGTGTTTTAGGAAGGTTAATTTAAGCAGAATAGAAGCTCTTTGAAGCCAAGGACTGTTTTCTATTTTATTTTTCTATCTCCAGTGTACCTTGTACAGTTTATTTTTTTGAGATGGGGATTGAAGGTGGAAGGAAGGGTTGGGGGTGATCTTCACCTGTAATTTTTAAAAATATAATTTAAATTTTTTTGTGTTACATTTTAAGTTCGTTCTCCCTTCTTCCTTCTCCCCTCCTCCCACAACACAGAAGGCCACCATTTTACACACACACACACACACACACACACACACACACACACACACACACACGTACACGTAAAACTATACTACACATTTGAATATAGTACTCAGAATGGCTTGTTTTGTTCTTCAAACAATATTGCTGTTTCTGTATATGATGGTTTCTTGGTTCTGCTCGTTTCACTCTTCTTTATTTCATGCCAGCCTCCCATGTTTCTCCTAAAATCCACCTGTTCATCCCTTCCTACAACACCGTGTATTTCCATCACAGTGACCTGAGATTTTGTCAGTGTTAGGAACTCCCAGTGTGGAAGCTCCCTCTCTTTGTCAAAGCAGCTTGGCAACATTTCTGCAGCTTTTCACCTTGTGACTGAGAAGTTAAAGGTCTCACTGAGGCTCATGCAGCCAGGCCAGCCTGGGAAGGAGGCAGGTCTAGTATCCCACTTCTTTGCACATAGTAAGTGCTTAATAAACACTGATTGGATTGGACTAAAGTGTAACTTCCTAAAACCCATCAGTCCTTCAGAAGTGGGTTGGACGGCAAGACGTTTTGGAGGCTCTGTGCAAAGCAGATAGTACAGACTGGAAACTTTAAACTACGGTGAGTGACACTATCTCAGCAGACCCTCCTGAGGGCCACTTTTATTGCACTCTTCGGACCGAAGTCAGCCCAAGAGAGTGTTAGCACCCAGCACGTAGTAGGGGGCTCTCCATGACAGGAGAGGGTTAAGAAGAGAGGAGGCCCCGCTTTCCCTCTGGGGTCACTGCTCAGCCCACGGAGCCTCACGGTTCTCGGCACCCTCTGGGAGTCCCTTTGTGTCCACCTTTGGTCCTTCTCTCCTCAGGGGAGAGATGGCTACTTCTATGAAGCTCCTCCAAGTCCTTACTTCTCCTGATTCCTACTGGCTGAAGTCTTCCTATTATACTTATTTGTGTACAGCTCGGTGGCTCTGTGGATAGAGAATGGGGCCTGAGCCAGGAATGGAGCTAAATTCTGGCCTCAGACACTTTGTGACAAGCCATAAAAAAAAAAAAAAAAATCTCCGCTTGCCTCAGTTTCCTTCTCTATAAAATGGGGGTAATAATAGTACCTCCTGGTCAGGGATGTGATGAGGATCAAATGAGATAATAATCAGGTATTTAACGCAGGGCCTGGCACGTAGTAAGCATTACATAAATGCCAGCTTTGTTGTTATTTCTCCTTTGCCCCTAGCTTGTACCACACATTTTTCTATCTAGGCAGTTAGGTGGTTAACTGGTTAGAGCACTGGGCCTGGGAGTTCAAATTTGGCCTCGGATACCTCCTGGCTGGGTGACCTAGGCGAGTCCCTTAGTCTGCCTCAGTTTCCTCAAATGTAAAGCGGGAACAATCACAGTGTTCATCTCCCAGCTTGTTATGAAGGTAAAATGAGACAATATTGGTGAAGTGCTAGCAAACTTTGGAGTTTTATATAAATGCTGTCACTTGTTTGTTGTTTTAAGACTTGGCCTGATATTCCATTGGGAGACTGAGATACTAATTGACTTGCTCAAGTATGAGATAACAACAATAACAACATCAATAACTAACATTTCCATATTTTTTGCAATCATGATCTCACTGGATCCTCACAACCCTCCTGAGAGGCAGGAGCCGTCATCTCCTTTCTGCAGATGAGGAAGCTGAGGCAAACAGGGACTTCAGGGAGGTATAACCCGCCCGGGCCCCTCCCTCTGCCCGGGATGACCAGCCGCCTCTCCTTCTCGTTGCCGGCTGTGGCAGACGGCTGCCCACCGTCCCCGGGCAGGAGCCCGCTTGAAGCACAGTCACTTACCAAAGGCAGCGTAGACATCTGTCACGGCTTGGTTCAGGGCTAAGTCAATGAGTCCCCGGCCCAGGCAGAAGTGAGGAAGAACGAGCAGCGCCTTCCTTAGCACGGAGCTGAACCTGAGCAAGGCCTGAAACACAAGAGCCGAATGAGGCTCGGACGTGGACAAGGACAGGGAAGAGACAAAGTCGACAGAATGGCCCCCACCTGGAGCACACGGCAAAAACAAACAAACAAGCAAGAAAACCAACAATGGATATTTTGCTTTTCCCTCTGGTGTTCATTGTTACATCCCTGGTGAAGGCCAGTGGCTCGTCCCCAATCCTGTTCTTTCCTTTGTGAACTATAGATTTTATTTTGTGCGTTTAAAAGCTGTATTCTGAGCAGGAGTCCGTACACTTCAGCAGCCTGCCCCATGGGCCCAGGACAGAGCAGAGGGGCCCTGTCTCACCAGGCGCTGCCTGGCAGTGAGAGGTGGGGTGATCACGACGGGGGAGGCCACAAGGAAGGAGCTGAAGAATACAGAAAACCAGCAAGGGAAATCTGAAAATACAGGGAGGTCTTCGAGACTCAGACAAGGGGCAGGGAAATGGGCCAAACGCCGGAAGTAGGAGCTGTTTATTTTGTTTATTTAGCTTCTGACAGCTCCCAGCCCAGAGAAAACATACAGGGAAGATCCAATTTTAGTGCCTTTCTTTTGACAACAATGAGGATTGTAATACAAAGGGGAGAGAATTGCTTCCAGAGTGTGACACTGCCATACGCTGAGATGAAAAGGGTAGGAAGGAATAAGGATAAGGATTTATATAGTGTATGTGTGCGCGCGCACACACACACACACACACACACACACACACACACACATATATATATATATATATATATATATATATATATATATATATATATACACTGTCAGACACTTTATACTCATCTCCTTTGATCCTCATAGCCCTGGGAGATAAGTGATATTGTTACCCCCACTTTACAGATAAGGAAACTGAGGCACATAGAGGTTACGTGACTTGATTGGGATCACACAGCTAGTAAGTGTTTGAGGCTGGATCTGATTCCAGGCCCAGAGCTCTATCCGGATTGCCATCTCGGTGCCTTGTCATGGCAGTTATGGGAAGAACAGAGATGCCAAAAGGGGACAACTTAAACATGCAGTCTCTGTTGTCCTTGGCTCCAAGGTCTAAAAGCCTAAAAAGCTCTTGGGACTCTATAAATGGAAGCTTTAGACAAAAGAGTTGATGTGGCATTAACAGGAGGCTGCCCCTTCCCCAGGGAGGGAGGGACAATGGGCTTATCTGGACCACACTCTGAACTGCCATGAGGAATGAGAAACCGGGAAGTGGCACAGCTTAAAAATGCCAGGGTGGGGTTGGCAAGGTCAGTAAGGCTTAGCATGCAGGCCCCCTGGGGGGCTGGAGCTCAGCTAGTCAATCAAGATCTCCCTACTCACAGGAAGTGAGTGGAAAGCCCCCTCTTGGCCCTTCCTCATCCCACCAACCAAATTAGTTTGTTTTTATTTATTTTAAATGTTTCCTCAAAGATGATAAATTTTGGAGGGGATGTGAAGTTACTAAGACACTAATGCATTGTTGAGCTGTGAAGTGATTCAATCATTCTGAAAAACCTTTTGGAATTATCCACTATAAAACTGTGCATAGCCTTTGATCCATCAGTGTCTCTTCTGGGGTCTGTATCCCTAAGAGAGAGAAAAGGACCCACATGTGCAAACATGTTTGTGGCAGCCCTTTTCATAGTAGCAAGAAACTAGAAACTGAGTGGATGCCCATCAGTTAAGAAATGGCTGAATAAATTGTGGCGTATGAATGTAATGGGATATTATTATTCTATAAGAAACGACCAGCAGGATGATTTCAGAAAGGCCATCATTCAAATACATGAATTGATGCTTAGTGGAAATGACCAGAACTAAGAGAACATTGTATACAACAAGATTATGTGATGGTCAACTGTAATGGACGTGACTCTTTCCAACAATGAGGTCATTCAGGCCAATTCCAATGGACTTGTGATGGAGAGAGCCATCTGCATCCAGAAAAAGAACTATGGTGATTGAATATGTGGATCACAGCATAGGATTTTCACTTTTTTTATGGTTTGCTTTTTTCTCATAGTTTTTTCTCTTATGTTCTAATTTTTCTTGTAAAATATGACAAATATGGAAATATGTTTAACAGGATTGCACATGTTTACCTTGTATTGGATTGCTTACTGTCTTGGGAAGGGTATAGAGGAGGGAGGAAGTGAAAGTTTTATAAAATGAATGTGAAAAAATATCTTTACATATACTTGGAAAAATAAGATAGTATTGAGGAAAAACAAGGAGAGAAAAGATGAAAAAATGTATTTCTTCCCAATTGAATGAAAGCTGTTTGAGGGCAGAAACTGTTTTTTCTTTGTGTTTCAAGTGTTTAGTATACAACTTTTCATACAGTGGTTGCTTAAAACACTTTGAAATTGAATTAAAAGGCATCTTTTCTTTTGTCTCCATTGGCAAACACCTGAGAAACTACCTTATGGATGTTCACATATATGTAATCTGGTTTCTAAATTATAATAATAATGATAATCAACTGATAAAGATTTAATCTCCCATCTTCATGTCTTTGCCTCGATAATGCCTGGAAAATACATTCCATACTTGCCTCTACCTTTAATATTCCCAACTTTTCCCAGTTCAAGTGACCATCCCTGTATGAGGCTTTTGCTGGTCCCTTCAGCTACTGGTGCTTTGTATATATTTTGTATGGTTATAGGACTCATATACTTATATGGTTATTATACTTCTGTATCATACTTATGATTATTGTTGCATTTCTCCTACTCTTCACATGAGGGCATTTTTGTTTGTTTTTGCAACTCCAGGAACCAGCACAGTGTCCGGCACATAGTAGGTGCTTAATGAGCACTTGCTGATTGACTGATAATGATGCCTTACATTTGTCTTATCACTTCAGTTTATAGAGTTAAGTCAACTAAACGGGCAGGTAGGTGATGCAGCGGACAGAGTACCTGGCCTGGAGTCAGGAACACTCATCTTCCTGGGTTCAAATTCAGCCTCAGACACATATTAGCTGTGTGACTCTGGGCAAGTCACTCAGCTCTTTTTGGCTCAGTTTCCTCGTCTGTAAAATGAGCCGGAGAAGGAAAGGGCAAACTGCTCCCGAAGCCCTACCAAGAAAACCCCCGTGCGTCAGAAGCAACGGAAACATGACTGACTGGCAATGGGCCAGAGCCATGACTTCATGGGGAGAGGGAGGACGGGGGGGCCGACGGCCCCTTCTCTGTGACCTGTAGTCTGGGAGCACTGAGAAGTAAATGAGGACCTGAGGCCAGGTCTCCAAACACTACAGCCCACTGCCTCCCGGGGTCTGTGGCTACAAACAAATACAAAAACATCAACATGTCTGTACATTGGATCATGGGCTGGGGGCCCTAGAAGAAAGTGACGAGGATCCTGAACACTGGTCACCTCCAGGCCGTTTGTCTCACTGCCCTTCACCCCCACCACACACACATTATATCCATCTCACCCATTACACAGACACACGACCCCCCCCCGCCCAGCACACATTGCATGCATCACTCATTACCCACATCACACACACACACACACACACACACACACACACGCTCATAGAATTCCCTCCCCAAGCCCATCCTCCATGGGCCCGCCCAAACATGCATGAAGCCTTCCCTGACTCCCCCAGCTCCCACAATCTTTCTGTCCTCAGGGCCCTTCCAAGCTGTACCACATACTTGGCACCAAGTCACCAACTGCCCTGAGACAAATGGTCACAATACAGACCTAGAGCCAGAGGGAATCCCCAGAGGCCTGGATTTAGCCAAACTCCCTCATTTTACAGATGAGGGACTGAGACCCATCAGTCCAAGCTCCCTCGTTCATACCCCTTGAGTCCTGAGCTCCCAGCGTGTGCTGCGCTCACTGTAGATGCCTTTGTTTTTGTGAATAATATTTATTGCTAATTTTTGTTTTTACTTTGCTTAAATTTCCTCCTGTATCTCTCTCCTTCTTCCTTCTCCTTCCCCAGAAATCCATCTCTTATAACAAAGAATTTTCTTGGAAAACAAAACAAAAATCCCAGCAAAACCAGTCAATATAAGGTATGCGAGGTACCACCATCATGGACCCACCAGCTTTGCGAAGTGAGGGGGTCGCCCACTTTGGGGACCGGCTTGTTCTTTGGAGTTTTGCAACAACCACCGTCAGTTGTTTTTGTACTGGGGGTTCCTTCCATTTCGAATGTTGCAGTTGCTTTGTATATTATCTTTCTAATTCTTGCTAACTTTCCCTCCTGTTAGTTCCTGAAGTCTTTCCATGCCTTTCTGTATCAATTTGTGCTTGCATCCCATTCCATCCCCTCCCAGCGAGGACGTGTGCAATGGCTGGGAGGAGCCGGAGACCTCCTGTTGTCTGAGAAGCTGCCCTCTGGACGCCGGGAGATTTTTCTCTGCTCCTGTCTGACCGGCATCGGCCCTGAGAAGAGCATCCTTGAGAGGCTGAAGGCCCAGGGCCAGGCTGCCCCTAGGATGTCCAAGGAAGGGCTCCCGAAGATTCTGGAAGAGCAGAGCCTTGCCCTCACTGTCTCGGGGTCCCCCAGCGCTTCCGGGGACTGGCTGACAAGGCCTGCAAGGGCAGACAAGCTCCCGTCTGTCTGGGGAGGCCCTGGCCTGGGGCGGCTCCAGAGCCTGGATTATTCTTTGGTAACTGGTGGGGGCCTGGGAGCGTGACTTGAAGGCGCGCCAGGAGTTATTCTAAGGCTGATACTTAAGGATCCCCAAGCCAAGTCTGCTGAGAAAGGCTTGTTCAGAGCTCCAGGGAGGCTTCCTTGGCCCTGAGGCCTAGAGACCAGAAAAGCATCTTAGAGAATTGATTTGGCAAAAACTAAAGATGTCTCATCAATGAAGTGACCGGTCAGGATTCCAGAGCCTCTACAATGACATACACTTCCCACCTCCTGATGAATTCTCTCCCCACACCCCCTTTCATGGACCAGCCCAAACACCTCCTCCATGAAGCCTGATGGAGGATGGACTCAGGGTACAGAACAAGACAGATTTCTTAGGCATGGCCAATGAGGCCACTTTCTTGACTGTGCATATTGTTGTAATAATTTTGTTTTTCTTTCTTTCCTTTTTTCCATTTAGAGGTGGGGTATGTGGTAGCAAGAAAATAGTTTTTTGTTAAATTTTAAAAATTAAATTGGCTTAGAAACATAAAAGGATCTTGAGTCTGGATGGAAGAAAGCACTCGTGGCTTTTTTGATAGCATCCTGTCTCATGAAAAACTAATAAAGAACAGAGCTTGAACAACGGTTGCAAAGAAAAGGCCTGAAGGGCGGTTGTTAGGAACTATTGAGAATAGGACAGAGAACTGAAGATGCCCTGAGTAAACTCCAAGAGCCCCCAAATCAGAACTGAGATGATGCCATATTTATGTCCTCTAAGGATGGAGCTCCAGCAATATCTCTCTGAGGACGATTAGGGTTTAGACATCTATGGCTTATTAACTTCAGGATATGTAGCTCCGAAATAGTCTTAGTCCTTAAAAGGGCAGCAGCGTAGGATGGAAGACGGAATGCTGGATCGAGTTCAAATCCTGCCTCACATAATTACTGTGGTACTCTGGGCCAATCATTTACCCTCACCCTCACTATCCCCATTTGTAAAATGAAGGTAATAACAACATCTTCCTTACATGTTTGTTAAAAATGAACAAATAAGATAATCTGCATACAATTTAACAAATTTTGCCAAACAAATATTCATTATTAATATTCTTATTATTATTCCTAGCCACATGCCATAGAAGTCACCTCATTTCTCTCAGCCTCAGTTTCCTCATCTGCAAAGCGGTGAAAATAAACATGTATATGGCACCTACTGTGTACCAGGCCTCATGCTAAGTGCTTTATGAATATTAGCTCATTTGATCCTTCGATGAAGGGAGGGTTATCCCTTCTAGCTTGAAATCTATCGCTCTATTGGGATGAGACTTAAAGGACTCCCCGCTTTTCCCCCAGATGATCCGGCAGAAGGCCACTGACCCCTCAGCACTCGTGGGATAGGGCTAGTAAAAAAGACAAAGCACAAACATCCTCACTTAGAAGCACATAAGGGCGAGTATGAACTGAATGTGCTTCTGGGCTGAGGGACCTTTCTGGGGGGAGGCCCCGGCCCCACAAGGCTGTGAAAGAACGGGAGGAGGGTACTCACGCTGTTGTTCTCAAACAGCTCCAGGACAAATGTGAGGGCGGTGCTGTTGATCCCAATGAAGAGGTTGGCACAGGACAAGGCCACGTAGGCTGTGCTGGGCACGTCAAACAGCAGCGAGGCGGGGTACATCATCGGGATCACGGCCCATCTGTTGAGAGCCCCCAGACCCAACACAGCAGCCTTTCAGTTCTCCTCTCTCTTCCCACTGTGGCCATGACAGTTCAATCCCTCTCCCGGTCTCCTCTCTCTGTCTAATAGCCTATGATATGTGCCCGAGGTCCTCCAGACTCCCGGTTGGCAAACCCTTAGCCTGGGCCTGTTACAAATGCTGCTGTTCCTCTTCCTTCGCTCCCAGCTGGGAACCTCCCCCAGGCAAGGATGGTCTGCAGCCTGCAGGTTACTTAAGGCTGGGTCGTCTCCTAATCTTCACTTCCATCAGTTCCAAGTGACTTACCCATACAGGAAGAGCAGGGCAATCAGGGCTGGGAGATTGCTTGGGGACGTGTATGCTCGCTTTTGAAATCCAACAAAGATCCCCACCACTATCCCAGCACTCACAGCATAATTGACCTGGTAAAAGGAAAAGAAGGGGGCAAAGTCATTTCAACTTTCTGGACCAGTTTGTTCACTATAAAATGGGGGTGAACCGGGAGAGGGCATTGAACTAGGCAATGCATCTCAAGTTAATTTGGCCGTGGAACACTCTGAAGCTTGAAATAATATTGTTGGGATACTTAAACCCTGATGGAGTGGGACCACAGAATCATAATGATTTAGAACTTGGAGGGGACTTTGGTACCTTGGCTCCTGAGAACCTTCCTTCTGATTGGGTGGCTCCTCCCTGAATCTCCATTTAAGGAGGGCCCTTAGGCCAGCATCATTTGTTACCAGGCTGAACTCCAGACTCTATCATACCTTGTACCCTGCCTCCCCCAGCCTTTCTTCTTCCCCCCTCCACCCTTACTTTCCTTTTTTTTTTTTTAACCAATTTAATATTTTTCCCCAGTGACATTCAAAACAATTTCTTTTACATTTGTTTTTAAGATTTTTGAGTTCTAGGTTCTCTCCTCTATCCCCACCCACAATTAAGAAACCCCATGTGAGGTTATGCAAAACATTTCCATAAAAGTCAAATTGTGAAAGAAAACATAGACCTCCCACTCTACTGAAAATAAAAACTCTCAAGAAAAGTTAATTTAAAAATGAAGAGATGGAAAGAGAAATAGAAAATGTATATTTCCCCCCATTTATTCTCTTCTTTCACCCTCAAAAATGTTTTGCTATTTGGTTATCTTTTGTGTCTACTTTTCTTAGAACATAAGTTCCTTGAGAATAGGGACTGTCTTTTTGCTTGTACTTGTCTTCTCAACATTGAGCACGATGTCTAACACTTAAGAAATACTTGTGGACTGACTTTATTTTTCAACCCCTGCATTGTACAGATGAGAAGATAAGCACAGAGAGTTTAAAGGGTAACACAGCTAGTAAGTGATGGAGGTGAGACCTTCACTAAAGTTTTCTTAATCCCAAGTACAGAGACCAAGCCACTATGGGAGGCCATGGGAGAAGGGGACAGGGGAAACTTTGTTAGCAAAAGAGCCTTATGCTGAAAAATAAGGCACCTGGTAGAACTTTTTCTAATAATTTCAAAATTATAATGCCAAAAGTAAAAATATCATTAACAAGGAAATTTTCTCATGGAAGCCCTATCGGTTGGGGAACTCTTGACTTTGGCCAAACAGGCCACATAGGCTTGGGATCAATTCTTTTTTTTATTAAAGCTTTTTATTTTCAAAACATATGCATGGATAATTTTTCAACATTGACTCTTGTAAAACCCTGTGTTCCAAAATTTCCCCCCTTTCCCTATCCCTTCCTCTAGATGGATATGTTGGATAATATCCAATATATGTTAAATGTAAGGATGCGGTTCCCGCAAAACAAGAGAAGGGAATTGTAAGGGTCCTTTAAATGGGTGGGCACAGTGCAAAGGGAGATTTGAGTGGCCCAGAAGTAATCTCTGTGGATATAGAACTGCCCTGTGGGTGGGATCCTGGCCATATCGAGATAGCTTCGTAATGGGTGACGGCTCTCTCACTGGTTGGCTGTGTGTGTGACCTCACAGGCCCTTTATAAGCCCACTACAGACAGTAGTCGCTCTCTTTAACCTGGCTCCCTAACCTGGGTGCCAAGCCAAGCTGATGGATAGCCGAGAGGTAAGGAGTTTGGTAGTGAACACGTGGGTCTTCAGACCAGGTGTTCACTAGGAAGCTGACAAGTCAGGGCATTATGTGAGTAGGTATAATAAAGGCTTTTAAGATTACACGTGGCTGTTCTTGAGTGCGCTGACGGTTATTAAACTACTATTCAAGAAATTGTGGCCAGAGACCTTTGAAGGCCTCAGAGGAGGCGAGCCGGGTAGAGTTGACACTGCAAAGGTCAGTGGTCAAAGGTACTCTGTTGGGCCTAGGACAGACTGGTAATAGTAACTGCCAGGAGGGGATGTTACAGTTAAACATGTTAAAATATGTTAATCCAATGTATGTATTATATATTTATATAATTATTGTGCTGCAAAAGAAAAATCAGATCAAAAAAGGGAAAAAATGAAAAAGAAAACAAAATGCAAGCAAACAACAACAAAAAGAATGAAAATGCTATGTTGTGATCCACATTCAGTTCCCACAGTTCTCTCTCTAGGTGTGGATGGATCTCTTCATCACAAGATTATTGGAATTGGCCTGAATCATCTCATTGCTGGGAAGAATCATCTCATTCCACGTCCATCAGAACAGATCATTGTGTAGTCTTGTTGTTGCTGTGTACAATGACCTCCTGGTTCTGCTCATTTCAATCAGCATCAGTTCATGTAAGTCTCTCCAAGCCTCTCTGTATTCCTCCTATTGGTCATTTCTTACAGAACAATAATATTCCATAACATTCATCTACCACAATTTACTCAGCCATTCTCCAATTGATGGGCATGCACATAGTTTCCAGTTTCTGGCCACCACAAAGAGGGCTGCCACAAACATTTTTGCATAAGTGGGTCCCTTTCCCTCTTTTTATGGAATCAATTCTTTACAAACGTTCACTGTGCAATAAGGGACCTTTAAGGATTTATGGAAAGACACATCTGTCCTTTTGCCACTGACTCCTTTCGGGGCTGTAGAGTTCCTCTAACTGTGCACGTTACATTCCTTTTTCCAACTCAGATTTAGGTGAATAACTTGAAATACTTATGCTTCATAGCTTTCTGGATACTCTCCAAGAATCCATAAATATGTAAAAAAAGAAATATACCTGTCAACAAATTTCACCTAAACTCTCATTCTGTTGAAAGCTTGAGGACAGAATCAGGAATAGTGGGTGGGAATTGCAAAGATTCCATTTTAGTCTTGAAGCTTTAAAAGTTTCCTAACAATCTGAGTTCTCTAAGTCCCACAAGAACTGCTTCCTCAAGAAGTGGTAGGTTCCTCATTATTTACTTATTGGATATGTTATAAGGAGGATTATTTTTGTTTGTTTGATGAGGTAGCCACAGTGATCCCTTCAGAAACTCTTCCTATTATTGGACTTGGGAGGCTCTGCCTGGAACATCAGGCCTCCATTCAGCTTTCTTAATGGGTTGAATAAAAAAAGATGCGATAAGGGATAGAATTTTTCCATCGTGTCTTGAACTAAATGAACAATAGGTAAACTGTCAGCCTTGAATATAAAATCTGTTCACAGCTTGACTGAAAAGTAAGCAAAGACACGAGTTGAGCTTACAGGCTTGTTATAGATTGAGAAGTGTTGAGTGATTTTTGCCTGACTTTTTTTGGCTAATGGTACCTGGCTGATGCAGACACACGCCAATGACATGTTCACCTGAAGGGAAGCTTCTAGAGCTTCATGTCATTCCCAGAAATGTGTTTGAGCTTGCTTCCCCTGTGGGCAGCAGAGGGTGGAGAAACTCAAAGAATGATGATAGACAGAGTTGGAAGATATAACTACATCTCCTACTATGCCATTAAGACATCAGGAACATAACCTTCAACAAAGCTGCTGAAGGCACATTCATTTTCTCCTTGTCCATTTAAGGAACCACAGTCCCTTAAGTGTTAAAATATGAAAATTGAAAGCATCATTAACCACTGGCAGCATCATTGGGGTTGCACTCTTGGTGCAATGAGTTACTCAGACACACCCTGGGTTCAAACAAATTGTCCTTTTGCTAAAAATATATTCTAAAATCCCAAGTAGTTAAAAGAAGTTCGGAAAATTAAAAACGGATAAAAGCAATCTGTAAGAAATTTCCCCAAGGTTTGCAAAAGCTCTATTTTAAAGTCCCCTGAACCACTTTTATATTCTCCTTGCTCAAAGACCCCATAGCTGAGTCCTGTATCATTTCATCCACGGGCAAAATCAACCCAAGTGTTCAAGATCTGTGTTCAAAACAGTCCTAGTCAGTGCAGGGGAGCTGAGACGTTAATTTACACCTGCCTAGCCAAAATCATGGCCCTTAACAAGCACAGTACAGTACAATGAGCATCGAATCCAGAGGCAGAGAATCCCACCCGTGCTAGTTATTGGGCCTGCAGTCTTGGACAGGTCATTAAACTCTGGGACTCAAGTTTCCTCAACTGTAAAATGAAGGAGTTTAGACTTTGTTGTTGTTTGGGCATTTTCAATCATTCGCGACTCTTCATGGCCCCCTTTGGAGTTTTCTTGGCAAAGATATTGGAATATTTTGCCATTTCTTTCTCCACCTCATTTTGCAGATGACGAAAGTGAGGCAAACAAGATGAAGTGACTTGCCCAGGATCACACCGCTAGGAAGTGTCTGAGAATAGATTTGAACTCAGGAAGATGAGTCTTCCTGACCCGAGGCCTGGCATTCTATCCACTGCTTCACCTAGCTACTCCTGGACTAGATATCTAAAATCCTTTCCAGCTCTGAAGTGATGAATCTAGATTTGAGGATCCCTCAAGACACACTCAAGAGGATGTTAGATTAGAGCCCAGGGCATGGAGTAGGCAAAAAGCTGTCCAGACAATCTTTGCCATACCTTTTGTAGCAATAGTCAGGGCAGGGAAAACCCTGTTATTGCCCCAACAATGCAGAGACTTCCTCAGAGGGAGAGGACTTTCAGGAAGAGTCTTATAGGCTCCAAAACATCCCTCAAAATAAAATATTAAATTTCACAAGGGTCCACTTGATCACCAACCATTTATCTCACTGGCCGCTGTGGGTCAGTATGAATTGAACCAATGTTACATACTGCTCTGTTACAACAGCTTTGGAAGACTGAATATTGCACCCTGCTTCATGACCACGAGATCACAAGTCAACCTCTCTCAGCCTCAGTTTCCTTGTCTGTAAAATACTGCTTATGGACCTTAATTCATAAGGCTGTTGTTAAATCACAGGGTTTTAGCCTTAGAACTGAAAGGTTCTTTGGAGGCTGTTCATTTTCTCTCTCCCTCCCACCTCCCTTTGCTCCCACTGAAAAACAAATAACATTGTTACACACATACATAGTCAAGCAAAACAACTACTTTCATTAGTCGTGCCCCAAAATACAACTACTGGTTCTGATCTTGGATCAATCAGCTCTATCACAAAAAGAGGTTTCCTTGTGGATCCTCTGGAATCATTGTTGGTCATTGAACTGGTCAGAACTTTTAAGTGTTTAAGAGTTGTCTTGGGAGTTATTATTATATAAACTGTTCTCCTGGTTCTGCTCATTTCACTCTATATTAGTTCATAGAGGTCTTCCTATGTTTTTCTAAAATTATTCCTATCATGGGCTTGGCTCTTTTCAACAAGGAAGTGATTCAGGCCAATTCCACTGGTCTTGTGATGGAGAGAGCCATCTGCATCCAGAGAGGGGACTGTGAGGACTGAGTGTGGATCACAACATAGCATTTTCACTCTTTTTGTTGTTGTTTGCTTGCTTGGTTTTTTCTCATTTCCTCCCTTTTGATCTGATTTTTCTTGTGCAGCACGACAAATGTGGAAATGTTTAGAAGAATGATACATGTTTAACCTATATTTGATTACATGCTGTCCAGGGGAAAAGAGAAGTGGGGAAGGAAAAAGAAAAACTTGGAACACAAGGTTTTGCAAGGCTGTTGAAAATTATCTTTGCATATATTTTGAAAAATAAAAATCTAGTATTATAAAAAATAAAATTAGTCCCATCATTTTTACAATAGTATATGCAAATGTAGCCTGCCTTTTCCCAATTGATGGGAACCCCTTCAGTTTCTAGTCCTTTGACAGTAGGAAAAAAGATCTACTATAAATATTTTGTACATATAGGTCCTTTTTGTCTGTCTTTTTATTTGTTAAAGCTTTTTATTTTCAAAATATATGCATAGTTTTCAACATTTATCCTTGCAAATCCTTGGGTTTCAGTTTCTTTCTCCCTCCTTTCCCTCCACTCCCTTCCCTAGATGGCAAGTAATCTGATATATGTTAAACATGCCATTCATCTATACATATTTCCACAATTATCCTGCTGCACAAGAAAACTAAATCACAAAGGGAAAAAAATGAGAAAGAAAACAAAACGCAACCTAACAACAAAAAGAGTGAGAATACTATGCTGTGATCCACACTCAGTCCTCTCCCTGGGTACAGATGGCTCTCTCCATCACAAGACCAGGGAAACTGGCCTGAATCACTTCTCACAGGAGGAAACCGAGGCATAGAGACACTAAGTTTCACCCACGATCACACTGGCAGGGAGTGACAGGCGGGGGGACTCAAACCCCTGACTCCACAAGTGTTTTTTTCTGCTGAACGGCCTCGCGTTTGAGCCCTCTCCAAATCCCAAAGGCCTGTGGAAACATCAGCCGTCCTATCGTGGCGACTGATGGCGCTCTCGGGCAGCATGGAGTGTTTCCAAGCTTCCACTTCGGACGGGAGACAGGGGATGGAGGCCCGCCCGGCGGATACTCACAATGTCCCAGAGGAAGTTGGTGACCCAGTAGGTGGTGGGGCTCACTCCACTGACAAACTGCAGGTGCTTGGCTTTGCTCACCCTCTCCTGGATCAGATAGAGCACAAAGCTGGCTGGGACGAAGGACATGGCAAAGATCACACAGATGGCCACCATGGCATCGACGGAGGTGGTGAGCCTACAAAGGCACAGAAGGGGAGGGGGCACAGCGGGAGCCGTGAGGAGGGACCACAGGAAGACGGAAAGCCTGATTCTCTGCTATGGTTTTCAAGCAGCCTCAGGCCAAGAGCTCCCAGGGTGCCGTGAGTTTGGCCATGTCCCTCTGTGAAGAATTTCTGCATTCACTGACTCGATCAGCAAACATGTATCATAGTCAATCCATCATTTATTATCAATCAATAAAGTATTTATTGCCCACTGCGTGCCGGGCGGTGTTCTAGGCACTGAACATGGAAAGGGGCTCCATGCAGAAAGGCAGTGAAGGGAGGCCATAAACGGAGTTCTTGCCATTCAACTAGAAGTTTCTACAGGGCACCAGCCATCAGTCACTGCCACTGGGCAAAGAAGCCACTGGCGATGCCCGCAGTGAGGGGGGACCACCAGGGAGGTGATGGCAATCAGGAAGACTGCCTGGTCAGAACGATACCTTCTTTTGGCAGTGAGGATGCAGGGAGCTGAACTGGCGGGAGACTGACAGAAAATGAAGCCTGAACTGGGACAAACCCTTCCCCTGAGACCAGATGAAGGAACTAAGGAGGTTTAGCCCAAATAAGAAAGGTCTCAGGTGGGGGTCAGGGGGATGCCACTGTAGAAAGGACTGGAGAGTCAGGGGACCTGGGGTCAAATACCACTTCTGTCATTTCTTCTCCGGATGACCCCAAGCAAGTAACCTAACTCCTCTGGGGTTCTATTCTGCATCTGTAAAGTAAGAATATTCAAGATTGCGAAGGTCCAGTCTAGCTCCTCTGAAGGGCTCAGAATCAGTTCTTGTCAGGATAAGCAAAAGTCCTTGCCCCACGTTGGGCGCCAATATGTAATGTGCTGTTGTCTCCAGAGACTGCGATGGCTGTGTAAACTCCTTTTAAACATTAAGCTCCTCCTCAGAAGTTCAAAGGGGTAAACTCCCCTTAAAGGCCGGAACCAAAGGTGTGAACTAGAGAATTGCTAAGTACCGACTTAGCACTTAGTAAGAATCTAACACAAGATGATGTTTTCTGGGGTCCCTTTCTAGCTCCAGAATTGGGGTCGTGAATTTTATTTGCTTGTTTTATTTTTGATAAATGTATTTCAACCTTGTGGGTTTTTTCTTTGTAAACTTATGTGTTGTGTTGTATGGACTTAAGAACAATATTCTAAGAAACATCCACAGGCTTCACTGGCTTCCCAAAGGTGATCTATGACATTAAAAAGGAGAAGGATCCCTAGTCTAGAACCATGAACATTATGCCATCTAATTTTAAGGATCAATAAGGCTATCAGGTGAAAAAGGGATCAGACTTGGTCTGTTTGGCCCCAGAGGCAAGAACTAGGAGCCGAGAAGATAAAAAGTGGCAAAGACTCATTTAGTTTGATATTGGCTGGTTGGCTGGGGATTTTCCTTGCCAATTAACTATCAGAAAGTAAAATGAGCTGCCTCAGGAAGGGACGCGCTCCCTCTCACAAGAGAGTATCAATCAAGCAGGGGCTGGATGACCACTTGCTGAGTGCACTGCAGGTGGGATTCTCTTGGGAGATGAGAGGGTCACTGAGATCTCTTCCGGCTCTGAAATTCTGACCGTCTATTTGTGGTATTATGGCCCTAGACCTAGGAAGCTTCTTGGAAGTCATTTTGTCCAACTGGCTCATTGGACAGGTAAGTAGGCTTGCAGAGGTACTCAGTGCACAGGTTCCAGATGAGGACCAGAGGAGGCCCTCTGGCTCCAGACCCAGAGCTCGTTCCAGCATCCCGGGCTGCCTCCTCCTAACCAAAATGTGACGAGGAGAGGGAGTGGGGAGGGAGGCAAAGGCTTGGCAGCGTCAGGTCCAGGGGATGATGGACCAACGACAGCTTACTTACACTGTGATGTCAGAGAGCTGCTCCTTGGTGAGGTTCAGTGGCTGGTTTATGAGTGTGATTCCAAAGTCCTCTGGGTCCTTGCCTTTGGGCAGGCTGGCTCTCAGGATTGCATTGTTGGCCACGTTGAGGAAGGCAACCATCGCGTGCCAACCTTTGTTGTTGAACCACACCTAGCCAAGGAGAAGGGGCACAGATTCATTGAGCCTCCAATACAGGGAAACAGAGACATTGGACTTGCCCTCACGATTAATTCAGGTAAAAAATATCTGCGAAAGGGAAAGAAAACTGGAAAGGAGGCAAATCTCCATGTTCCTCCCCAGATTTCAATGGGAGAAAGAATGTCCTTCTGGGAAAGGAAGAAAAATAACTGGACCACATGAAACGCAATGCCTTAGGACCGGTTCTGGTACCTTAATGTTGTCTTCAGTTTCCAGATATTTAAGGAAATTGGACATTTCTTTCGCAGCCTCTTGAGTGGCAGGGCCCTAGAGTGGCAAAGGAAACAAGGAAGAGAAGGATCTCTCAGTTACAGTGGTGACTTCTTTTCATGGGTTTTAAGTAGTCCACAAAGCCCGTGTCTAGTCACAGATGGCATTTACTTACCCCGCTCACATTCATAAGTTGACCAAGGTCTTGTAAAAACCCAACGATCTCTTCCCCAGTGATACGGAAGACTGGGAGCTTTCCTCCAATGGAAATCCCTCCATACCTGTTCAGGGAACAGAAATCCTCAAGATGGTGCAATGGTCTTGAATCCATGACAGCATTGGTTGATAGAACCGGGAATGTTTATCATAAAGAAAAGAAAATTTTGACAGAGTGGGAGTGGAGTGGGGATACAGACCATGATAGCTGACTGCCAGCATTTGAAGAACTGTCATATGGAATGTTGTAAGATGCTAGATTTTGAATTGGAAAAGCTTTTATAAGCCATTTAGTCCAACCCCTCCGCCCTCATTTTAAAAACAAAATCTTAGGCTTTTTCCTACTTGTCTTCAGAGAGCAGAACTGAAAACACTGGTTGAAAATTACAAAAACAAAATGCAGAGTGTCATGTTCTTCTCTAAAGTGTAATGTTCTCTGGGAGCAGGTTTCTTTTCAGTTCAGATTCAATAATCTCCTCAAATGCAGCCAGGAGTTAAAGTCCAAATCCTTTACTGTCTCTTTCCAAAACTTAATCTCCTTCACGTGGGGCTCGGCTAGTTTTCTGGAGGCCTTCCAGAATTGGTTTCAGTGTTCTCCTGCCACCACTTCTCTGTCTTCCTTCTTTCTGCCCGACTTGTGAATCTCCTCGACTGAGTCCTGGCTCTGAATCTCCTGAAGTGCCCAGCCAGCACCAAGGTGGAAGTTGGAGTGAATCTGACTCCGCCTCCGAGAGTGGGCTTGTGGCCTTCTGACTTGTGAATCTCCCACAGTCAATCCTAGTTGAGGCTCCTAGCTTTTATATGCTCTCTAAAGGTGTGAACTCCTTTAAAGGTGTGAACTCCTTTAAAGGTGTGAACTCAGTACATAAGCATTAGCACCTTGTTTCAAATTCAACAGGGTGAATGTCAGGAACAAACTTCTTAATAATTAGACTCAAAAAAATGGAATGAGCTGCCTCAGAAGGAATGATGGAGTTTCTCCTAACTGGAAGGTGGCTGGCAAAAGATTCTGTGATTCTGAGGTATACTTGACCTAAGTGTGCTAAAAGAAGGAATAAGGCTGAGGGGTCCTTCTCTATCCAACTTCTCAGCCTCTGCTGTCCTCAGGCCAAAAGCCACAGGACTTTCTGAAATATCTCGAGGGCAAGCAACCATGCTTAAGAAAGGCATAATTACGCTAAGCTAAGGGTACAGGCCAGAAGTGCTAGGAGAAGAACCAGGGGTGGCCAAGGCAAAAACCTACAGATTTCAGTTCAGATGAGATTGGTAAACATCTACTATGGATGAACCATTCCAAGATTAAATTCCTCTAAACAAGGAAGAGAAAAAGAGTTTCTTACCTTTGTTCATTGACCCAATATTTGCTTTTCATACTGCAAAACAAAATCATGTAATGAAACCGGTTAGAGTATTAATGTTAATTTTATCCTTCTCCTTGATGTTTTCCCATTCTTTGCCCCTAGCCTCCTCACCTAATTCTCAGAGACCTTCATTTTTCTGATTTAAATTTAAGATTAATTGTAAAATAATTAATAATTTTCCAAATATAAAATCATGAGACAGATGTGAGAGCACCTAAACTCATGGCTCTTAAGAAAACACTGCCAGCCCTCTTTGTGGTGGCCAGAAACTAGAAACTACATGGATGCCCATCAGTTGGAGAATGGTTGGGTAAATTACGGTATATGAATGTTATGGAATATTATTGTTCGGTAAGAAATGACCAGCAGGAGGACTACAGAGAGGCTTGGAGAGACTTACATCAACTGATGCTGAGTGAAACGAGCAGAACCAGGAGATCATTATACATTAGCAACAGCAAGACTACATGATGATCAATTCTGATGGTCGTGGCCATCTCCAACAATGAGATGAACCAAATCAGTTCCAACAGAGCAGTAATGAACTAAACCAGCTACACCCAGTGAAAGAACTCTGGGAGATGACTATGAACCACTACACAGAATTCCCAATCCCTCTGTTTTTGTCCACCTGCATTTTTGATTTCCTTCACAGGCTAATTGTGCACTATTGCAAAGTCCGATTCTTTTTGTACAGAAAAACAACTGTTTGGACATGTATACATATATTGTATTTAATTTATACTTTAACATATTGAACATGTATTAATCAACCTGCCATGGAGGGGGGGGGAGGGGGAAAGGAGGGGAAAAGTTGAAACAAAAGGTTTGGCAATTGTCAATGTTGAAAAATTACCCATGTATATATCTGGTAAATAAAAACTATTAAAATAAAATTTTAAAAAAAAGAAAACTGCCAGTATGGGGAACAGAGCTAAGAGTTCGAGGAGCAGGGTGCCAGGCAGGGCACTGAGATAAGGAAGACCAATGGCCAGAAGTTGTGTTTGTGGTCCATAATAGACTGACCTCCCAGAGTCCAAATTGGGACCTATGGTCTGGCAAAGGATGGCTCTTGTGAAAAGGCTCATTAGAAGTACACTCTGTCTTCTCAGATCAGGATTGTTTCAGACATATAATTCACCACAAACATTTTATCACGTGTCAGATATGTGCCAGACACTATGCTAGGCACTGGGGTCACAAAACTGGCACAGACACCTTCCCTGAAGGATCTTCCATTCTAATGGAAAATTCACAACATATCCTGGTTCTATAGGATGTAGTTGCTGGGGTGGCTGGGTGGTAGAATTGGCCACAAGAGCAAAATCTGAATTTTATGCAGAAAGAAAAATCAGGTTATATAAGACATGCACACTTTGGGCAGGAAGTCCTCCTCAAGGTCTCTTTTAATTCTAAATCGGGGATCCTTACAACCTTTCCTGACAGTATCCTATTAATCTCTCCTTACCTGCTTCTTATAAGCGTGGGATACGTTTTTACCAGGAAGTCTGAGATATTCCTGTTTGTGAGATCCTGTAGGATTTCCGTGCTTCGTTGTACTCTCTGGGGACACGAGAAAGGAAGCCCCAGTAATTATTTTGGAATTTAGAATCTCTTCAACTCTAATTAACAGAAGAGTTTCATACCCAGTGGAAAAAACCTTTCTATTATCTTGTGGATTTTTGGTGAGATAGTAAACATGAGTCACAGTTGAAGTGTGCATGTTTAGCCACCAGAGGGGAGCATTGGTTCAAATTTAGTAGCAGATAATTTTTTTTTTTCCCCTTAATCTGTCAGAATCAGCTTTTAGAAACAAGGTACACACACCCCATCAACATGTACTTTAAATTGCTTAATTCTCTTCTGTTAATCTTTCCCTTCTTTTTTCCCCATCTCTTTTCCTTTCCCCCTTCTTTTTATTTCCTTTTCCCTTGACAATGACATGCATGGGTATTGCTAACTGTCCTGCTTGCCAAAGGTTGCTGACCTGAGGGACAGTCTATTCCAAATAGTTTCAGACTCTGACCCATCCCTATTTTCCCTATCAAAAACCCCCACAACTGTGTATTTTATTTTTTATATATTTAATATATATTTATCTTGGTTCTGTCAGGAGAATATAAGCTCCTTGAAGGTAGACAACTATTAATCCTTTTTTTTTTTTTTAGTGTACTCAGATCTAGTGAACTGTCTACTATATAGTAATGTTTAATAAATACTCGCTCATTGATTGAGTTAAGCCAGAGCTACTTCATCAGGGTTGGTGAACTTATTTCTTGATAATTTGATGTTTTTATAATTGTATTTCAATATAATTATTTTAAGTTGTATGTATGTTATTTTATGCATTTTAAAACAATATTTTGAAAAGAGGCCCACAGTTTTCACCAGATGATTAAAGAGGTTCACAACACACACACACAACACACACACACACACACTAATCTTAACTCTCCCTTTTGTAGTTCAGATAAATCAGCCAACCCTCTTTGCCCTCTTTGTTACCTAAAGGTCAAATCCAGGATTCTGGATTTGTATATTTAGGATTAAAGAGTAGGTTGTCTAAACAAAATTAGAGCTAAAGGAAACTTTGGAGATAATCTAATTAGCCAGGACAGCTCTTCACCACCACTAAAGCAAAAGTGAAGGGCTGATACTCCCTACCCATCCATATGTAATGGATATTATAAGGGGATATTATTCCCAGTATAAAGTTCTTAGAAAGAGCATTAGTGGCCACCTTGCCCAACCACCTGCGCTTCCCTTTATAAATGAAGAAATTGAGTTCTAGAGGAGTGAAGTTATTTGTTCAAAGTCAAGAAATCTAGAGAAAACTGTTAATTTTCTCAGAAAAGAGAATGGCTTCCTATCTATCTTCTACTATCTTCTACACCAACTGTTTTCACCCTTTACACTCTTTGATCTGGAGTGTTTGCTACTGTGTGTGCTTTCCCATAAAAGTTCCAATTGCTCCTGTTATTCTCCCTAGGAAGATGAAGGTAAAGCGGAAATTGCAGTTATTATAATCATGGCACTAGTGTTAATTTGACAGCTTTCTAGGCTTCTCTTATATATTAATTTATAATAGGGAGTCACTGAAGCTTCTTGAGCAGGGGAGTGACATAGTTAGATTTGGGCGTAGGAATGACACCATAAATTAGTAAATAAATGATTAGCGAGAGAAAGAGAATGAGTGTGTGAATGATGAATACTGAATACATGACATAGCAAACCCTCAGGAAACACTGGCTGAGTGATAGAATGGGAGGGTAAATTTGGTACTTGTTCTGCCTTTTGGCTAAGGTCCTTTTCTGTATCATTTTCTATAGTTCTCTCCGGGTAACTCTCTGTAAAAGGAAACGAGGGACCAGCATGGTCGTTATTCAGCTTCTGTTGGCTAGGATGCACCATGTACTTATTGTCTCGATGCTATGCTCGGTGATCAGACTCTCTCGGAGAGCTGACTGGTACCTGAGGAGGAAGGGGCCCCCCTGCCCCCTCAGGGCATTCTGGGAGCATCGTGAGCTTCTCTTGGGTGCTGCACTTGCAGGCAGGAGAGGGGTTGTCTGCTGTCCATTTCTGATTCTGGAACAGATGAGTCATGTTAGGAGAAACAGAGGGGGTCTTCCAGGATGTTGAATGACCACAGGGATAATTCCTGCATCAGGAAAGAGAAAATATTTTACATTCCAATTGTGATAGTCATAAAAAACTCGGAAACAGCACAAAACACTGGACCATGTCCTATTACATTAGCACTCAAGTCAATTTCGCAGTTATATATTAAACACCTACTATGTGCAAGCCACAATGCTGGGCAGGGGAGGCTGAAATACTCAGATGAGTTAAACATTTACTTTTTAGAGACCTATAACAACAGCAGCAATTTTTAAAAATGTCCTCAGGAACCTCATTATATCTCAACACTTTATCAGCCTTGGTACTCCCACTTCATCAGTATCCTCATTACCCTCTCCCTCTGATTGCAAAGAGCTCCTCCTAGCATCTCCATTTAAGGAAGGTGCCCAGCCAACTAGCTCTTCATTTCCCATCTGGCCACCTTGTTCTGAACTTCTCCATCATATCCCAGCATCAGGTGCCTCCTCCCCTCCTTTTTTCAGTTTTCTTTAGTGTGGTATCTTCCCTCATTAGGCTTCTCGAGGGCAGGAATTGTCCTTCATTTTCCACAACTGTATCAGCAGCATTTAGCATGGTGCTTGGCACACAGTGGGCAGTTTAATAAGTATTTATTGACTACTGATATTTCCCTGATACCAGTGATTTCATTCCTGTCTGGGAATTCCCAGGATAGAAACTTCCTTTGCGAAGGAAGAGCAATAATAATTAACTTTAAGCCTTAGAGTTGCTTGGGGGTCCTGAATGTCACATAGAATAAATTGGAAGCAGGGAATGAACTTTTCAAAGTTTGTCCTCTATCCCCTTCTCCATGTTGTCTCTCACTAATAACAACTCTGCTTTATAGAGCACTTTAGGATTGGCAAAGGATCTCAAATCATATAACTTGAGGCTCATTATTATGTCCATTTTGTGGACTCTGACACTGCGGTTCAGAGATGTGTCCAAGACTATGAAAATTGTGGGAGGAGGGGACACGAGTAAATATACTAATAATCATAGCTCCTATAGGATATAAGTGCTATATTTGACTTGGATTTTGACAGATGAATAAGATTTCAACAGACAAATGTACTGCCTTTTTTAGACAAAGGATAGTTTTTAATGAGAAAATCCCAATAATGCATATGAGTTTGAAAGCTGTAGGATCATTTATGTTTGTACAACCAAATTAATCAATATAGCAAATTTTTAGTAAGTACCTACTATGCATACAGACCTGTATTAGACACTGTTATCAAATGCACAAATGAAACAGTCCCTGCTTGCCTCAGGGAGCTCACATTTCAAAGATCAATTACAATGAGAGATGAAGTCCTAAATTTTTTGCAACACCCCACCCTTCATCCCCAGGGGGTCTAGGCAATGCTTTCTAAGAGTTGCTTGAGGGTTGAGGGATTCACTAATTTTTCTGGGACATCTTATCCAGTTTCTGGATTGTCCAGATTCTTTTCCCCTCTTTTCTTCTCCTTCTGGCATTTTTTTCCTTCTTTGCCCTTTTAGTAGGTGAAAGACATGAAAAATAAAAGATAAAGTTCTGACATGTTTATTTGGCTACTTAGCAGTCTTGAAAAAAAAAAGGAATTAATAGCTTATCTTTTTTCTTTCTTCTAACTATCCAAAGCATTTTGTCCTAATATAGCACTTATTATTATATTGGAACTAGGATTATTAGTATAGTTATCATATCCCCTCCTCCCACTACTTACATGGTCTTGGGCACATTTCTCTGGGCTTCCATAGAAGAGTCTGAGAAATGGGGATATGATGAGGAGGTTTGGGGATTGCTCCCACATTTGCCTCCCGTGGCCCCCTTCACAGAACAGGAAGAAACTCCAGTGGCCGTCTGATCCAGCCCACACAGAAAAGCGTTCTGACTTGGCTTTGCCTGACATGATGTCATCTAGTTTCTTCTCAAAGAACCCTCAGGGAGTGGAGGTGTTGAGACCTACCCCACTATTTGGGTCATAACCTAGTGATTCTCCAATTCCTACGACACTGATGCTTGAGAGGCAGCAGTGTGTGTATAGAAGCACCCTCAGTCTGGTTCCCTTGAAGTCCACCCTTCATGCCCTTTTATGCTCCTTGAAAAGAGCCACAGGGTGAGAGAAGATTTTTGCCTCCATCCCTTTGGGCTTGCACACAACCTCCCCGTAAGACTATTCGGGGCTGAAAGGCACATCAGCTCCTGGAAGACCATGTCGTGTAACTCTGCCTTTGTGCAAAGATTTTAAAGAAGAGGAAACTGAAGCCCAAAGAGACTGAATGCCTCGTTCAGTGTCACATCGGCAGAGAAGTTGAACCAGGGTGTCCCGATTCTGTCAGGTCTTGCTCCACTACCCCAGACTGCCTTTCAGCACTAAATTCCTGCCACAAGCCCATCTCTGAGGGACTTACTGCCCCCTCTTTTCCATTCAGAAAACCAGAAACACTAGGGCGCTCAGACTTACGGGAGCGAGGCATCTTTCAGGCAGCGGTTCCCAAATCCCGGTTTATTCAGGAGGACTTCAGTAAGGGTGGACAGCTGCTCGTTGTCCGGCTGTTCAGAGCTAAGCAGATTGGGAAAAGCTTTACTTTGCAGAACCAATTCTGTGGCAGCTGTTACTGGGGTCATGTGGGAAGGAAGCTGACTGAAGCAGTCCCTGGCCCACGGGAGCCTGGCCATCTATCTCTGAGGCTGGACCAGAGTCGTTAACAATGACAACAGCTAAAGTGATCAGATCTGAAAGTCATGCTACACACGGCATTTCATTTGTTCCTCCCCACAACACTAGGAGAGAGCAGGAATCACCTATCCTCAATGTGCAGAGAAGGAGGGAGTGAAAGATTTGCTAAAAAATCAGAGGCATTTGGTATCGGAATCAGGATTCGGACCTGGCTCTCCCGTTTTGTTGTTACTGCGCCATAATGACCAAGACTGTCTGACCAATGAGCATCAGAGCAGGAACACTCAAACTCAAACTTCACGCGTCCCAGGAGGGGCCAAAGGTCAACCCCTACTCCCTCTGCCGGTCATTTTCTAAGGGGTTTGCCTGGTTCTGGACACCGTCTGTGTTATAAGTGTCCAAGAAGGAAAAGCAGAAGTTCAGACTTCTAAGGTCATGAGTCCATTAGTTCCCAATGGGCTGGGTAAGTCAAGGATCTTAGAGGAGCCTGTGACTTCATTTAGCAAGACCTGGACACGCTTGTGGCACACTAACGTGCCGTAGGCCAGGGAAAGAGCGGGAGAAGCAAGACAAGGCGTGGCCCCTCAGACTGACCTGAAGAAAGTGTACTGCTGCCCATAAATCCAGGGGTGAAGCCTCAAGGCAGGATACTCTCCAAAGGGGGGGATGCTGATGGCAAGCAGCAGCGCCACACACACAAAGCCAGCCGGGAGCACAATCTGTGGGACAACAGAGATGTCTGTCACCTCCGGAGCAGGTGCAAAATCCCCGGCTGGAGCCCCCTTGCTGGGTTTCCGAAACCTCTGGTAAATGGTTCACTCTGACTTGGGTCTTTGGAATCCAAGCCCAACACTCCTTCCACTTTTGTCACTTAACGACAGCTGACACTTATTAATCACCGAGGATGTGCCGGGAAATTTACAAACACTATCTCACAGCAACTATGGGAGATAGATGCTGTTATTATCTCCATTTCACAGATGAGGAAACTGAGGCAGACAAAGATTTAAGGACTTGCCAGGTTTGGACAGTAAATGTCTGAAGCTGAATTTGAACTCGATGCTTCCTGAGTCCAGGTCCCACACTCCAATGATTGTGCTACCTAGTTCCTTCATCTTATATACCTTATTGGTATATCTGTGTATCTGTGCCTCAGTTTCCCCTTGGGTAAAAAGATAGATAATAATAGCACTGATATGCCCAATATAGTGTGAGGATTAATTAAGCATAATTAATTAATATAGTATATATAAAAATAGTATAATTAATGCAAATATTTAAATAATTTAATAAGAACATGTATACTCTATCACTTTTAGGGGGTTTTGAATCTGTTGTTTTTATTGCTGCAGGAAACTCTTGGTGAGAAAAATTCTTCTATAAACATCTATGAGCACTTATTCTACAACATGGAGCTTTAGGGAGTTGCCTATATAACATAAATTACACTAATTTTACTACTTAGTTGAGTTTGACTTTAATGACACCAGTTTGTGTTACTGAAGAATAATAATCCCTAAGCTTTTTGTGCAAGTTATATAATTTGATCCTCACAAAAACCCTGTGAGGTTGATGCTATTATTATCCCCATTTTACAGATGAAGAGATTGTGGAGAAGGGAAAGAGAGGCAAAGAAAAAGATGGAAAGGAGAAAGAGAAGAGGTGAAGAGAGAAGAAAGAGAGCTAGAACACACAAATGAGAAGATGGGTGTGTGTCATGTGTAAGTCACAAAAAAAGACTGCCAGACTGGAGTCACAAACCTTAGGACCGTCTCACCATTCATAACATTGTCAAGTCTTAAGGAACATTTGACCCAAACCAAAGGGTTGAATACCTGAGCGAGGAAGTCTTTGTGGCTCCGGACAGCATGGCAGAACCTCTTGATAAGCAAAGCCTGGACGTGCTGACAGAGCAGCTGAGGGCCCTTGTTCAGCGGCATCCCGGCGTCCTCCGTCTCCTTGCTGGTCTGGCCCTCAGCAGGATGGATTGGTTCTGGAGTTGGGGAGCCGTTCAAGGTCTGGGATCCTCTTGTGGTTTTCTCACTGCTATTCAAATTGGGGTTTCTAAAGCTAAAACTTGGACCTGTCTGATGACTGTCACCTGATTTTGGAAATTGAAGGAATCATTTGGAAAAATGCTCATAAGAAAAGACAAAAAAAATTTTTTTCATCCAAAGAGAGATGGACAGAGAGACATACACACACACACACACACACACACACACACACATACACACACACACACACAGAGAGAGAGAGAGAGAGAGAGAGAGAGAGAGAGAGAGAGAGAGAGAGAGAGAGAGAGAGAGAGAGAGAAACAGAGACAGAGAAACAGAGAGAGAGAGACAGAGATGGAGAAAAAACAGAGGAAGAGACAGAGAGAGAGACAGACAGACAGACAGACAGACAAGTGTCTGTTGGTAGATTTCAACAGTTTCTCCCTACAGCTCTCCTTGCCATTGTGAACAATGGCAGATGACTATATGATCATAGATATATAGAGAGAAGTCCCTAGCCATCTAGTCCAAGCTCGTCATTTTTCTTCTTTTTATAGATAAAGAAACTGAGGCCCAGGGGATTGCCTAAAGTCACACAGCAGTACACAGCAGAGGAAGCATTTGAACCTAGTACTTCAAATTTACACTGAATAGCTGTGACCATACAATAGCAAATACCAGATGTACTCTTGAGAGTCAAACCCAGTGTTCTGGGCTCTCCAAGGCTTCGGCTTACATGATTTTCACAGAAAGAGTCTTTAAAAAGAAACAAAAACTCAAACCCCATCATATGAACAAAACAAAACCAGCATCCCTTACCTACAAACAGTGCTCCTGATTCAGGATCTCCTGTGACCCTCAGGAAAATCTGCAAGAAAAGAATTGTGGATGTGAGTTGGGTACTTATATCTCTATGTCCAACAGTTTGGTTTCATTAAGTTTACATTTTATGTAAGGGAAAATATGTTCCAGCTTTTCATTCATTTATTCAATCAGTTAACAAATATGTATAAAGGATAAAAAATTTAGGGAGAGGACAGACTCTGGCCTCAACTTATAATCTAATATGTTGATAAGACACAGACCTGTGTAAGGAAGGATTAGTCAAATGAATCCCAGATCAATTTGACAAGTTCCTCAATCATCCTGATGGCATGGGCAATGATTGGATGGAAGTAATGGACATTTCTTCATGGAATGTGAACATGATCCACTGGAGCCATATTGGCTGGGGTTCAGGGGCTGGGACTGCCTCCAGTGACTGACTGAAAATCATCTGCCCATCCCTATGCTCTATAAAAGCAAGCTATAAAACCCCTGGGGTTCACTACAGCTAAGTCACTAAATGCATAACAGGTATGGAATAGTCTTTATTTATTGCCTGCCACCTTCATCTACAGAATATCCAGAAGACATAAAGTACTCGTTGAATTCATTAATAGATATCGGAGCCCATCAAACATTCAAATAGATTAACAGACTCCCCAGGAGCTGCCAGAGAAGCAGCCCCTTCCCAGAGACCTGCATTGTCAGAATAACTCATAGCAACAGTGGGGTTGTCAAGGACCAAAGCTCCTGCCTCAAACCCACAGAGCAGTCCTCACTGGCCAGCTTCTTTCATCTCCAAGAAGCAAACTGTTCATGAAAATTTTAAGGAGACTAATACAAGACTGCTTAAGGTTAGAAACTCTCAAATTTGAGGTTATACACAAGGAAATTCCCAAAGCTTGTGTTGCTCAGGAATTCCCTCTTTATTTTTGAGAAAGATTCTGGGATTGCACTGCCTGGTTCTCCTAAATAGAAGGTTAGTTTCAAGAGCCAAGTCTTTGAATCTCTTTTAGGGTATATATAAGCATGTGTTTGCCAATGGCTTCTGTTCTTGGGAAAGGGAAAGAAGCCATCCCCTATTCCTGCTTTCCCATAGCTCAGATTGGTCTGCAATCTGTGGGAAAGAAAGGGGAAAAGGAGAGAGAGTGCAAGAAAAAGACAGAGAAATAGACAAATAGAATAGAGAGGGAGAGAAAAAGAGACAGAGACAGAGAGAGAGACAGACACAGAAAGAGGGACAGAAAAAACAAGAGGAGAGGAGAGAGACAGACAGACAGAGATAGAGAGACAGAACATGAGAGAGAATCTCAACCAGCTCCATTTTATAGACCTTGGACAGGGATAACTCTTGCCCTCTGACTCTCAGTCACTAATCACCTGGCAGCAGGCCCTAGTTCCTGAGGACCCATCAGGAGTTCCCTGGTCCACTCAGTAAAGGGTCAGGATGCATCCTTGCCTCTGGGGAAAGTACCTTCTGATGCCTGCAGGTATGAAGGTCCACACTGTGTGGACCTTCAGGTACATTGGGGAACCTCCTCAAATTATAACCCCTCAAGATAAGATAATTCTCACCGAACCTCTTACAATACTGTGAAAGACAGCAGCAGAGCCTCTTTTACCTCTTCCAGGGGAGTGTCAGAAATCCCAAAGCTGCTGAGGCCCAGGTCTGGGAGTGTTTCCTCCAATTCTCTGAAGAGGCTGGCATAGGCCCTCTGCTTGAAATCCTTATTTGGGAGAAGAAAAATAAGCTCTTGGCCAATACATTCTACTAGCTTTGCTTCTGGCACGTGATGGCGGATCATTTCAATCAACTCATTTACATCTCCTGGAAAGAATCAAAACATGGCCAATCAATCAAAAAAAGTAAAATTATGTGCCCTTACAAAGACAAGTTTTGTCCCTACCTTCAGGACTCTCTAGTGGAGAGAGAGAACTTGTCCACAAAATGTAAATACGAGGTATAAATACATACAAGATTGTTGTACATACAAGTTGGAGGAGGAGTAAGAGTGGAGTAAGGGGTTGGGAGGAGATATACAAGAGGTCCTGGGGATAACAGGAAAAGCTCTATGTGAACATCGTACACAGGGACTGGTTTTCTAGTTTGCTACCTTTTTTCTCCTCTTCTCCTTTTGTGTCTGACCTTCGTGTCATATTTAAACTTTAAAATGGGTAACAAGAAATGAAAATGGAGGGAGAAGGGCAATCTTATGGATTATATTCCTCTGATAGAATGAAAACTACTCAAAGGCAGGGATGGAATAATTTTTGTCATAAGATACGTATGCTTATGGGATAGCTAGGTGGTACAGTAGATAGATCCCTGGGACACAAGAGTCAGGACAGCTCATCCTCCTGAGTTCAAATCTGGCCTCAGACACTTCCTAGCTGTGTGACCCTGGGCAAGTTCACTTAACCCTGGGCTCAGTTTCCTCATCTGTAAAATAAGCTGGAGAAGGAAATGGAAAACTACTACAGTATCTTTGCCAAGAAAATCCCAAATGGAGTCAGGAAGAGTCAGACGTGACAGAAAAATGACTAAATAACACGTATACTACATGGGATGTCTAAATGTCTAGACATGACTCAAGGGTGATATGCACAGAAATCCTTGGAATCTGACTCCCCCTTCTACAAGAGAGACTGCAATTTCTGCTTTTAATGGGGAAGAAAAGAGAGGTCACGGCCTGTCTCCAAGAAAAGTATTGGTTTAGATTTATATCTATCTGCCCCCCTTAAATAATGCTTGTCTAAAGGTACAAATCTGGTTCAGAATAAAAACCACTTCTCTGGTCCCTAGACCTTAAGAGTGAAGGTATTTCTTTACATAAACTCACCAGCCTAATTCTTTCCCACTAAATGGTCATTATACAAAACAGCATCACAAATAAACCATAATGAAAAAACATTATTTATGCAGAACAAGAGATGGAAACGGGAAAATTTCTAGAGATTAAAATAAACTACAAAATATACAAGAGTGAAATGTCTAATAAGATTTCAACTTCACAAGGGAAAGACCCTGAAGGCAATAAGAAAAAATGTTCTCTCTGAACTTTCTAAAGGGCAGGTGGATGACAGGAACATGTTGACTACCAGCTTCTCATACATCGCTGCAGCACTGAAAGTCCTTTTAATTGTGTCTCTCTCAAAGAAGGAAATAGAAAAACTGAGGAGACCTAATTCACTGTTGGTGGAACTGTGGGATTTGAGCCAGGCATTTTGGAGAGCAATGTGGAATTATGCCCGGAGAGATATAAAACTCTGCATACTCTTTCACCCAACAATATTTGCAGGAAATAATGTAGAGTGAAATGAACAGAACCAAGAGGCATGACCATAGAAAATATTTCCAACTCCCCTCAGATTCTTTCAAAGCAGCGTGAAGATTTGATAGCACATACCCTTAAATAGATTTTAAATATTTTCTCTAAGTAATTAAGCAACACTCATCATTTACATTTTCCTTTTTTTCCCTTGATAATCTGGATTTCAAAAACATATATTTTTTAAACTTCGGGGGGGGGTGTGTGTGGAAAGTCTCTGCTAAATTAGGAACTTTCTTTGTTTCTTTCTGAAAAACAGGCAAATGCCTCCTTCTCTAGGAAAGGGCAGCAGGCAAAGTGGATATTCCAAGGATATTAACCAGAACTGACTTTTGAGAAACAATACATCGGGAGAACCTGGCAGTGGGGCCCAGTGGAGAGAGCACTGGACCTAGAGTCACGAGAGCTCTGATCCTATGATCGGGAGCTTAGATGGCATTTCTGTATCTCCAGATCTTTTTAGTTTGGGAGGGGAGGAAGGAAGCTTGGCTTTGGCTGGATCCGAGAGGTATGGGGCACATTTCTTTTTTCTCGTTCAAGTTCTACTGAGCAGGATACACGAG
The DNA here is from genome assembly GCF_048593235.1 of Sminthopsis crassicaudata. Classification (NCBI taxonomy): domain Eukaryota; kingdom Metazoa; phylum Chordata; class Mammalia; order Dasyuromorphia; family Dasyuridae; genus Sminthopsis; species Sminthopsis crassicaudata. Next base: position 408,481,143 of record NC_133620.1, read on the forward strand.
GCAGGGGTGACAAATACTACGGACAGAAGGACAGCAGCCCGGGGCCCAGCACACCAATGTTTTCACTGCTTACCGTCCAATACTTGTTCTGCCGTTATCTCTTCAACCTTTGGGCAGCTGATGTTCAGGCCTTTAGATGTACAGCTGCAGGTCTTCTGTGACAGGTGAGTGAAAGGGAGCAGAAGAGAGCGATCATTTCATTAGTCCTGGCCAGCAGGCCCTTGCTCTCCTCCATTCCCATCCCAACCCCTATTTGCCATGGCTTGGAGTGTGAACAACAAAATCTCTCCTCACCCACAAGGCTATTTCTGGGCATTTCGTTGAGGAAGCTGTTACTGGGCTGAGGGTAGGGAGGAAGGGAAGGAAGCCCCCAGCATCCTCTCTCTTCCTGTGCCCCAGCCTATGTTTCCTTCCCAACCTTCGTCCTTTTTCATCCTCACAGGACCGCTGGGCCCACATTCCTCAGTGTTTATTCTCCCAGGCCATCCCCTCTCCGAGGCTTCAATCTTCTTCTTTCCCAATCTTGGCAATGCCCACTCAGCGATTAAGACAAAGTAAGAAATGGAGCAAAGAATGGCCTCTTTTCCTTAGTAAAATGCGCACACACACACCCTTACAAAAGCAATTGGGGGGGGGATCTTATTATAGAGAGCCAGAACTCTGGAGAAGAATACTTGAAACACGGTCAGTGGAATTGATGAAATAATGGTTCTCTAGTTCACACATACATAGTGAGCTGTAATGATGTAATTGTGATAGAGAGAGATATCCATCTCCCACATCCTGGTGGCTCTCCTGCCTCCTGCACTCCTCCACTGAGACCAAGGCCCATCTGAAGGTCCCCCAGAAAGGTGACCCGGCCCCAGGCGCGGGGGACAGACTGTCAAGGAGATAATAAAGACTTTGGACTTTATCCCTGACGATTCTCGCGGTGATTATTCTGCTGAGACCAAGGCCCATTCAGAGGGGCTCCAGAGAGCTAGCCTGAACATTACCACTTGTTGTCTCAGTGCCCCAAGGCTAGATAACAGTGGAGCTGCCGTTACATTTGTGAGGAATTTCCACACTGGGATTCCTGGCATCGATTCCTTATACATTTTTAGACTATACATTTTATATGTTACTTATACATTTTCCTGGACTGTTAGAGCTGGAAAGAACATCTTAGACCAACTAGCGTGACCTTTTTATTTTACAGATGAGGAAACTGAGGTCCAAGAGAAGGACCATGGCTTGGCCAAAGTTGTAAACCCAAACAGCCAAAGCAAGCGTCTGGGCCTCTGGACTTCCCGCCCAGCGACCGTCAGGCGTCTTATTCTGCATTGATTTCATTCCTTCTGGGAGATCACGGGCCTCCGAAATCCCTCCAGAAGGACAGAGGCAATCACAGCCCAGGTCAGAGAGGATTCAGCCCAGGAATGCCCACGGGCCTCTTCCAAGCAGTTTGAGGCAGCGGCCGGAACGTTCCTTCTTCTAGCGCCTTGCCCTAGTGGCCGACCTGACACTGTCCCGCCAGGCCCTGAGGGAGCCGGACAGAAACTTACCTCGCAGCCTTTCCCGTGGCCCTGGATGTTTTTCATCTTCCGCACCAAGGTGAGATAGAAACCGGTGCCGAAGCAATTCTTCAGGAAGAGGGGAGTCCCTGAGCAGTAGAGCCTGCCCTGGGAAATGATGGCTATCCGGTCCCCCAGGAGGTCAGCCTCGTCCATGTGATGAGTGGACATGATGATGGTTCGTCCTGGGGGGAGGAGCATGAGACGCCATTCAGAGGCCACCCCGTCCTCCTCCAGGGAGTTTCCTCCCCCGGGCGTTCCCTCTGACCTTGCCGGGCCTTTGGGCAGCACTGAAGGGTCTGAGAGGATCTGACACGGTCATGAATATGTTCTATGCGTAACAGCAGCCAGTCAAGCTGAGAGAGGAGGGCTTCATCCCTTAGTGCTGATTCCAGGAAAGATCTGGTTGGGATCCAGCTCTAAGGCCAGGTCCAGGGCCTATCTACGAGGGCCCAGTCGGGCTGCCGTCTCGCTGTTGTTCACTGGACCTCATAACTTACCGACTGGCACTTTGTGTGTGTGTGCACCTCTCTCTGAACCTCTGGGAAGCCGGCCCATGAGCATTAAACAAACGCTAAGCAAAGGAGGCAAGTGGCGTTCTAGGCTATTAAGCCACCGGTGAATAGCACATGGAAAGCTTATGTGGTGGCTACATGGTCAGGAAATCAGGAGACAGTCCGGATCTGAACTGATTTTGGTTGTGTATTCAGAACCCTTTTACAAGGTTTTCCACAAGCCTCCATGCAGTTGGCTGGCCCCACGGGGGTTTAAGAACCCTTGGCCTAAGGCACGCAGAGAACAGCATCCCTGGCTCCCTGCTGAGGCCGGTTACCTGAGCGATACTTCAAGAGCAGATCCCAGATGGAGCGCCTGGAATAGGGATCCACCCCCGAGGTGGGCTCATCCAACACTATCACCTTGGCGTCTCCCACGAAGGCGATGGCCACCGACAGCTTCCTCTGCATGCCCCCTGCGGACACCAGAAGGCCTTCGCATCACAACGCTTGTGAGGAGGGCAGTCCCTGGATGTTTGGGATTACTCTCACAGCGAGCCAGAGAAGCTCACCTAAACCCAAAAGGCAGTCCGGAGCCTGGCCTCCCGGGAGCAAGTCATCTGACGAAGAGCAGCCCGCCTCCCACTGGCCGATACCCGCCGTCTCCTCCTTCCTATTTTAGCCCAAACTAGCTATTAGAGCCGGTCACACCTGGCAGAGGCTCAACTGCACTGCTACAAGGAGTCAGCTCAAATCATCAAAGTCACAAGTTTGATTCCAAAAACAAACAAAACACAACTTGTAACACAGTGGGAACTTCATAAATGCTTGTTGGATGGATGAGTGAACCTGGCTGCCCAGTCTTTTCCACTGCTCGCCCTCTATGAGGACTGATGGAGAGGACTGACTCCCAGGCTATTTCCCCAAGAGGAAGTCTTTAAGGAACTTTCTGAGTTCCTGGCTGCTCCCCTGTCTCAAACCCCAATCCCTTGTGAGGTTCATCAGCCACATCATGACAAGTGCAAGTCTTTAATGGCCCCCCCACCGTGACTGTCCCCCCAGCTTAAAACCAAGGCGAGCTGGCCTCCGCACCGGACAGATTCTGAGCCTCTTCGTTCCTTTTGTGGTGCAGGCCTGTGTCTTCCAACATGGTTTCCATCTCCAGCTGTGCCTCCTTCCTAGACATGCCTTTCAGCTGTGCGTACAGCAGGATGTGCTCCGCCACTGTGAGGCTGTGGGAACAGAAAAGAGGAAGGGCTCAGAATTCGGGGGCCAGGGAGCTGCACCGAGGGAAACATGGTCGCCCCCACTTAATTCTCCCCTAGAAAAAAGTGAAGGCCTTAAGGCTCCTGTAGAAGGACAGCAGAAGGTCAAGGCTAACCGCCTCTGAGGGGTCGCTTTCACGGCCATCGGGAAGGAGAGACGCGCGAGATGGGCCCGCGGAGCGCTCAGTCCTTGCTCGGGCCGGACTTACTAGTGGAACAGGATGTTGTGCTGTGGGCACGTGCCGAGGCTGTGCCGGATGGAGTCCATCTGGGTCTCGATGTCCTTTCCGCCAATCAGCACCGTGCCAGAAGTCGGAGGGATCAGCCCAGTCAGGATGTTCCTGGAGAGACAGACCAACACGTAAACATGCCAGAAAGGGGCACCCTTCAGACCAAGAGAGAGCTTCCCTTTGTTCTTATCTGAACTCACCAAGAGACTACAAACAGTCCCATCCAGTGCTGGGACTTGGGGGCAGGGAGAACTGAGTTCAAATCCTGACTGTGGTATTTACTAGCTGAAGGAGCCTTGGCAAATCACTGAACCACTCTGTGCCTCGGTTTCCTCATCTGTAAAAATGATGGAGTTGGGCTCAACAGGCCTTAAGGTCCCTTCTGTCTCGAAATCTATGATGCTAGGAAGTTTATTAATCCCCTTCTAGGTAAAGCAACAAATGCAGTCACTGGGATGCAGGGGAAGGAACAACGGATTCCAGTCCCAGAACCTGGGAGCGGATCCCAATCACAGATATTTGTGACCTGTGTGACCCTGGGCAGGTCACAACCACAGCATCAGGGGTAGGACACCCCTTCACGGGTCCTCTTCTAGCTCTAGCTCTCCGACTCCACGGCCCTCCAGCGTCAGGGATCACCGACTGACGAGGCTCGCTGGCAAATCCATGCCAGGCCGCCCGCCTTGCCAGCTAGCTTGGCTTTGGCAGACGAGGGCGGAGCCCTATAAGGGGTGGAGAAGGGGGGTCGCAGAGCTTGCTTCTCTGTGGGGTAGCGGGCCCCTCTCTGGGGCTCCGGCAGTGGCCTGAACGGTTATTTTTCCTTTGCCTGGACTTCTGGTGGTGCCAATTTGGGAGGCTCCGAATGTGGAGACTCCCTCCATCACGCACTGAAGTGTGCTGCAGCGGGCAGGAGCCTACAGTCCTGGGAGGGCAAGTGACACGCCCGGTATTTATCCGAAGCAGAACTAGCAGAGCTTCCGACTCTAACCTCATACTATCCACAATATCCCGATACCTCTGGATCAACTTCTAGGGAAGACATTTAAAAAACAAGATTTTTCCTTCAGAAAGGGGCGCGGCTGCTGAGAGAAGACGACTGAATCGGATCCAAGGCTCTGGGCTCCCGCCCGGCCCTTTCCGCAGGGTTTCTTGGATAGAAGCCCATTCGCTGCCCCAGACTCGGATCATTCAACCTCAGGGTGTGAGAGTGACTAGCTGCCCCCTCCCGCACAGTCCGACACCCAGCCGATGCCCGGCATCCTGCGGGCGTCCTGGCTTTCCAGCTAAGGGCACCGTCTCCTCGCCCGCCCGGGGCAGCCCCGCGGCCGCTGCTGGCCCCATCTCCTGGCCCCCTTGGCACTGGCCGCTGTCCGTGCCCGGACAGGCCTGCCTCCTCTCCTCCGAGGCGTGGAACCCCTGAATGTCCCAGACCACCTCCCGTCTGCTGCGTCTGCACCCGCACGTTTTTCCTGCGACAGAAGGGAACCTCCCGCCGCAGGGGCCGCTTTTCTCTGGGCCCCGGCGCCGCCGGTGGCCGCCCCTTGTCCCCACACGGTCTCCCTCCGAGGCCCCGGGACTCAGGCCGGCCCGCAGCCCGTGAGGCGCCCCGGAGGACCACGAGGGGGCAGGAGAAGCACAGCCGGAGGCCGGCTTGACATTCCTGGGCCGGGCGTGTACCTGTGCTGCTCCTTCCCTATCCTGGGCCAGGAGCCCGGCCGGACACTGTCGGGAGACGCCCAGGGGCTCTTCCCGCCTCCCTGCCACCGAACCCGGGGACCGTGCGGCTCTTTAAGTCGGACCCATCTCCGAGCCCGCTCTGAAAGGACATGCCTAGGCAGAAGCGCACCCAGAAGTAATTTAAAAAGCCCCAAACCATTGACAAAGGTGAGGCTTAGGGCCACCTCCCTATCATCTGACCACAAGGACAGCCTGCATTATACAAGGATTTAATGTTCACACAGCACTTCACAGAGTGATTCCCCTGATCTCACCGCAATCCCAATGGCAGGTGCTAGAGCTATTCCTGTCCCCATTTCACAGATGAGAAAGCTGAGACTGAGAACTTGGATGATTGTTGAAAAGGGAGCACCCCCGGAGTCTGGGCCTGGAGCTCCTGCCTGGCCTGGCCTGGTTTTCAGTGACTTGGCCCATTGTGCGAGAGCGGCCCCGCGACAGACCAGCCCACGTTGTCTCAGTGCGAGCCTGGCCCGCCCTGGCCGGGCCCTGCCCCGCTGCCCTCATCAATACGACCGACCATCCTGCCTCGGTGACTCCCCTCTCCACACATGAGTTGTGGGGAAATGTAGTTCTCTCCTTCCTGACCACGGGACCCTCGGGGCTGGAGGACAGGTTCAGGGTTCCCCAGAGCTCAATGGGGAGACAGGATGGGCCAGACCCGAGAGAGTCAACAGGGACCCCTAGAGGGAAGGCAGAGCCAGAGGGGCGTCTGCCCGGGGACTTGGAGGAAATCGGAGGGCAGGAGGGGGAGCACTGCAGGGAGGGGACGGAGCACTGCAGGGAGGAGGGTCAGCTTGTCTCTGGGACAAGAGAGGAAGTGCAGAGGGGGGAAGTGCCAGGAGGCCAGTGTTGTTGAAGCAGAGGATGGGGAAGAATGGGGGACTGGAAAGAGGAAGGGACCCCACTAAGTTACAACGGACCTTTATGTGAGGGCCACACGAGGTCATGCTGGGTGCCCAGGTGGCTCAGTGGATAGAGTGTTGGACCCGGGACCCGGGGTAGCCCCGTAACTGTTTGCCTCAGCTTTTTTGTCTGTAAAATAAGGACTTTAGAAAGCTCATCTGGAGCTGTTTGCCTCAGTTTCTTCACCTGTAAAATGGATCATGTGGAGTTCACTTCTAACTCTAAATCTGCAATCCTATGAATGAAGCAGGAGATGTGTGCAGGACATTGTCAGAGGTACAAAATCAAAGTCCTCGCCCCCAAAGAGTTCCCAGTCTGCAGGGGAGATAGAGAAGTCTCTAGGTAACCGAAGATGCTCTGAGCCAGAGCTCTGCTCCCCCCGGCTCCCGGCCGCGGGCCGGACACTGTCAATCGACGGGACATCCCGGTGCAGGAGGATGGAGGTCTCTGCACGGGAGGAACTGCCCGAGGCCTGGCCACAGTACCGACTAGACCCGGGCAAGTGCAGTACTTCTCAGTGCCCCGGAGGATCCTCTCTGAGAAGTGGAAGAGTGGTGCCAGCTTGCATTGGCAGAAGGGAGTCTCCCTACTGGAAGTTCTCTATACCAATAGAATCTCAGATTCCTTCTCCCCAGTTTTTTGACCCCCAACAAAACCAAAATATAACCGGCGGGGTAGCTCCCACCGTGTGCCAGGCCGTGTGAAGCATTTTATAGTGATTCTCTCATGTGATCCTCACACAGCCCTGGGACGGAGCACCTCCGTCCTACTGTTAACACAGTTGAGGAAACTGAGGAAGGGAATTAAATCACTTGTACACAGCCAGAAAGTGTCAGAGGCTGGGTCTGGATTGCAGATTCCAGACCCAATTCTCTTATCAGCTGTACCGTGCAGCTCTCCCCCGCTAAGAACTGAACGTCTGGCAGCCCCTGAGCCAGGCGCTGAAGGAGCCGTGGGACCAAGGGCGAGTCCCTGGGGGAGGAGTGCCCGCCCCCGCCCCCGCCCCCAGGTGAAGGCTGAAGGTGGCCCCAGTACACACATGGTGGTCGTCTTCCCAGCGCCGTTGTGCCCAAGGAAGGCGGTGATCTGGTTCTCATAGAAAGTGATGTTCAGACGGTCCACTGCTGGCTTGCCTTGGAAGTCAAAGACCTTCACCAGATTCTGCACACACACCCCGGGGACCAGTCCGGGGAGCTCTCTCTCAAAGAAGGTATCTTAGAGGAAAAGAGACAAAGGACCATGAGGTGGTGCCTGCCCCTCCGCGGGCGCCCGGATCCCCGGGGGAGCCACCTCCGCCCTGCCGGCCCTGACCAGGCCCGCGGCTCCCCCCAGACCGCGTCTCCTCGGCAGCAGGGGCTGGGACCAGCTCCTGGCCGCTCCAGAGGGCTGGTGGTTAAATTTTTAGGGGGAAGCTTTCCACTTCAGAAATTGGCAAATGCTACACGGTGGGGGTTAGCCCATTTTGACTGTGTAGACTTAAAGAAGCCCATGAAGAAAATCTTTGTCATGCAGGATATATAACTAAAAGTCATGACGGGAGAGTATTCTTTTATCTGGGGAGCCGATGATGACACATTTTCCTATAAAAGGGACTACATGACCTCTCAGATGCTTTCTAGCACTAACTCCTCACTCCTGAGACACCCAGTTTGAACTCTGGCTGTTTAAGGCAGGAGTTAAGCCCAGGCTTTGCTGCCTGCTTCCAGGCTGCTTTACTGACCATGCCAAAGAAAGCCCAAACGTCACATGGGGTAGGGAACCGGGGCCTGCCCCGGGGCCAATCAGGGAGCACTCCTTAGGGGACTTAGCCGGTGCCGGGCTCCCAGATTTTGTGGCCCCGCTGAGGTCGGGCCATGCTCTCTCCCTCGCCTTCTCCCCCTGCGCACCCAGTCGGGGCCCTGGCCACAGTTTCTGCCTTTTCTCGTAGCTCACATCCGTCTGGGGCCCAGTGACCCAAACTAATTGTTCTCGTTAAATCCTCGGAAGTGAAGTCAGTGCATCTGTACAACTCCTCGGGATTCGTTTACGAGGGCACAGACACATCACCCACTTTTGGAGAAGCTTTCTCTGGGAAATCTGTGCTCACGTCTGGGCGTCCCCCTTCCTTCTCCCCCTGCCCCACGCTTTTTCACACACATGCCACTGGGCTTTTCCAAAGAATTCAGTTTTACTTTTTGTCAATGAAAACCATTCATTTCCCCAGGCTTCCTTTCGCCCCTGTGGCCTTTTCTACCTTTCGGAGACTTCCTCTTTCCTTTGCTTGTGTTTCCCTAGTGGTCTAGGGCCAGGATTCTTAATGGTGGGTCTGTGAACTTTATTCATACACACAGACACAGACACACAATTTCTAATCCTGTGTATTCTACTTTATGGATCGAAAAACATGGTTCTGAGAAGGGCTCCATCAGCCTGCCAAAGGCTCTGGGACACAAAACAAGTGTGACAGCTCGCGCTCTGGCGTTTATACCGTGTGCCTCCCCGGGGTGATCGGGGTCTTCCATTTCTTCTGTTACAGGCTCAGTCTTTTCCAGGGCCCTTTCTTCTCGGGTTGAACATCCTGCAGGGACCAAAAGTCCGAGTTAACTGTCTTTTCCTAAGCCCTGGAGGGCGGGGGAGGAGATAAGAGGCAGAGGACTGTTGCCCTGAGAAGCAGCCACAAACAGCCAAGTCAGCGCTCTTAGCATCAGGTCCCCTGAGGGAAGCCCCCCCCCCCCCCGCCCCCACCGCCCCTGCCCGACTCAGCACGGGCCTGTGACGTACTGAAACCAGTGGCGCTTTCTGGGTGCCCCCTTGCGCAATCTGCGCCCAGGAGTCACTGCCACGCAGAGGGCTCGGTAATACAGGCTCTGTTGGAGTCAGACAGTTTCAGTGCTTTGGATGTGCCAGGAAGTGGAACAGCCTGTGGGGAAGGGGCTTTTAGCTCTGATTTGATGACAAGGCTTGTTTGGTCTTCAGCTACTCACAGCTCCAGTCCCAGGGCCCCAGGAAGACAGTGGGTGGGGCATGTCTAGGTGGTCTTCCCACCCCAGGACTCTTCTGCTTTTTTTACTTTTAGGCTTTGCTGTTGCCTTTTGTGTGGATGTCACAGTCATTTCTTTTGGAGGAATACAAAATCCTCCCCTCGGGCTCTCCTTCCCACCCCACTGTCACACAGATAGAACATACAAAGTCATGCAATTCAATTACCTCACCTGAGTCTGCCCAGAATATTCTGCTGTAGTAGCCCCTAATCCTCCACCTGGAAGGGGGAGGGATGTTTCATTATTGACTCTCTGGGTCTTATATATTTTAACACAGCAGACGATCCCCTTGAGAAATTGGGAGGGTAAAGGGTGCAACAGGAAAAACACCGCTCCAGGAGGTGCCATCTTGGCTCTGACATCTGCTCTCTGTGACTTTGGGCAAGACCTTTCTCCTCCTTAGGAAATGGAAACAATTGCCTTGGTTCCCTCCTCTATTGAAATGGGGGGGAGATGAATGATTTTAAAGCCCCCTGAGTTCTATAATTCTGAACCCAGTTCCTAAGCGCCCCAACCAGGATCACCCGCGGGGGCATATATGTGGGGGGGGACCCTCTGTGTGTCCTCTGCTGTTCAGCTTCCGATGAAGGGCACGGCTCTAGAATTTTCAGGCTGAGGTGAAGTTGTGATGCGTAAGCCATAAAGGATGGACAACCTGTTTACAAGGAGGCTCCAGACACCTTCTCTGCCTTCTATAATAACAAGGATTTCTCCTGCCTTTGCAGAGGCCGCCCTTTTGAAAGGAGGGTTCCCATCTCTGAAGGAATCCTACCTTTTCACTATGGTTCTTTTAAAAATTCCTTCATTCTTTTCCTTAGAATGTTCCCTCCAGGAACTGATGTTTGCCTTCCTTTATACACCCAATGCTTATCCCTGTGCTTGGAACAAAGTCAGCTCTTCATAAATGCTTACTGACTAAGAAAATACATACAAGAAGCTGTGTGTCTGAAGGCTCTGTGTAAGCCTTTTAAAAGACCTACAGTGAGACCTAAGAGAGAACATGGAGGTTTTAAAGGCTCTTCCTGTCCAGGGCCAACCGAAGCCCAAGGCCACCAGTACAGAGTGAATACCAAAATGTACTTCTTTGGGAAGGGGGAAGGGGAAGGGAGAGGAGGAGGGGAAGGCAAGGCTTCTCACATTTCTAGCTGGGCAGGATTTCCTTTGCCCACAAGGCCTGCTTAAAGCCTTGTCCCTGGAGTTTCTTTCTCTGCTTTCCTCCCCAGAAACCAAAAAGAAAGAAGGTGGGGACAGGGGGTGGGAGCGGGGGAGAAAGGTGGTGTCCTTCCTGAATTCCAGAGCCCTACCTTGGCCAGGTGTCCTCCATCAGTAAGAAGGCTGAACTTTTATCTAAAGCTTCATGGCAAAACAAATGCCCTTATCTCTCCTCACTCTGGCCCTTACATGTACTTATGTCAACTTATGGAAGGGACCTTAGAATATTTGTTCTGAGGATTAACTTCCTAGAAGCTCTGGAAGTCTCTTCATCTTGGGAGAACAACCTGTTCCTTTAAAAAGTTTGAGAGGATGCATACCAGGTGCATAGGAAGGAGGAGGAGATTTTAAAGAAAGATTCAGTTCTTTCTTTCCTTCCTTTCCTTCTTTCCTCCTTCCTTCTTTCTTTCCCTCCTTCCCTCTCTCCCTCCTTCCTTCCTTCTTTCCTTCCTTTCTTCCTTTCTTTCTTCTTTCCTACCTTCCTCAAGCATTTATTAATCTACCTCTGCATACAAGGGTTATATAAGCTCTGGGGATACAGGACCAAGATATAATAAAGAAGCTTACATTGAACTGGAGAAAACCCACACAGGATCAGAGAGATGTTGAGCTAAAGGCCATCTAGGCCAATTCCCGGATTTTACAAATGAAGGAACTGAGGCCCACAGAGACTAAAGTGATTTGCCATGATCACATGGGCAGTACATGGCATCATTAGGACTCAAACCCAGGTCTCCTGACAGTAAGTACAGGACTCTATCTCTTGCCTAACCCTGTATAAAAATCCATGCAAAGTAAGCACAAAATAATGTGAAGGAAGATACTAGCAATATGTGAGACTGGTTTGGAGCTCTTGGAGGATGTGGCATTTAAGCTAAGACTTATTGGAAGCTAAGGGATGCAAGGGGGAGAGTCCACTCGAGCAGAGAGGAGGAGACTATTAGAATCAGGGATCCCCAACTTGGGGCACCAGATACTAGTGAATGAATTTCAGGGGATCCACAAACTTGGATGTGGAAAATATTATTTCAATCTAGTTGGTTTCTTGGGCAATCTGTGTATTCTATTTTATGCATTTAAAAACATGATTCTGAAAAGGTTCCATGGATTTTACTAGGCTGCCAAAGGGATCCATAACACGTAAAAATTTAAGAAGGCTGGAATGGAATCAATGAATGAAAAAGCACGCATTAAGTGCTCACTAAGCGTACAGCATGAGGTAGTACGGAGGACAAGCTCTGGGCCTGGTCAGGAAGACCTGAGTTCAACCAACCTCAGACACTTCCCTGCTATGTGACCCTGGGCAAGTCCTCTCTTGACCTTCATTTCCTCTGGTATAAAATAGGGATCATGATAGTACCCAGCTCATAGGGTTGTTGTGAGGATCAAACGAGATAACATTGGAAAAGTGCTTAGTACAGCGCCTGACACTGAGGAGAAGCTTAATAGATGCTTGTCCCCTTTCTGGGGAGACAAACAGAAAAGCGAGATGTTGGGTTGGGGGGTGGGAAAGAGCCACCACAGGGGAGATTCAAGGGCGGGGCAGGGGGTTGTGCTAATTGATACTGAAGGTCCCCTTTGACTTAGGGGCCCTGAGATGGATTCTGGAACCCCCCCTTGCTCCTATCCCAATCAAAGGCAGCGGTGAAGGGGCTGCTGTTTGAGGCTCCTCCCTCCCTCATGTTGTCAGGAATAAAAGGGCTTATCAGACATCTCTCACACACACTGGACATGATGAGCTCAGGTGCCCAAATGCCTCTGCAATGGGGCAGAGGGCCCTCAGGGGCACACTGACTCACTCACTAATGACACCCAGCTAATGATGGGCTACCCAGGTTCAAAGCCAGCTGCAGCCTTCCCACCGGAATCCCTCCAGCGGCTCTCGAAGGACCCGAGCCTCGCGGGCACTTCCCAGCAGGACTGGTCAGCATGGCGAGTCCCACAAGGTCCTCGGGACTCACCTTCACCTCCAAGCCAATAGGACTCTTGCAGAAGGAAATACCAAGGAAGTGGCGTTCCATAGTCCCCTGGAAAATACACGTAAACACACATAAACAAGGAGGTGTAGACTAAATGTTCTCACTGGTACTCCACCCAACTACATTCCTGTAGCTCTGGGACTTATCTCTGTGGATCTCAGACTGTAATTATAGATATTTATAGTTTCGCTAGCCATAACACACCACAACTACAGCCTCCCACAAGGACTGACCTCGCTTCCATCAAAAGAACCTTGGCTTTCTTATATTTTCAAAGTTGGGATGCTGCAGGAGCAATCTGGTGCAGTGGGAAGGGTCATAGCCCAACTACATGCTACCCCGAGACCTTGCCCAGGTCACCACCTCTTGGGAGTCCGTTTTCTCCTATGTAAAACGAGGGGGTTCAGGGAGATTGTGTCCGAGTTCCTTTCCAGCTCCAGACTACCCTCACGTGATGCCCATGGGAATGGATGCCCCAAAGCTGGACATCTGTTGTCTGGCCAATCATTCTGCTGCCTTCATGGAACTACTTAGTGGAAGGTAGGAGAGAAGTGAGCCTGGAGCTGTCTGCTCATCAAAGCTGTAACAAGCGATTCTGTGCCTAAGACAAGATTCAGAGAACACATTCGGGGCAAAAATCAAGAGAGAGGCCCTCAAAAAACCTTTCATATAAATTAGGTTGGGATTAGGAAAGAATCTGGGGAAAATGTCCCAGGGAAGGGGTCAAAACTCCTAGGACTTCCTCAAGTATGTTTAGAGACCCTTGGATAGACATATTGAAAAATGGGAGGAAGCAGGGCAAAGTGGGTCCGAAAGTGGGGAGAGGGGAGAAGCAGTTGTCCTGGAGAGGAAGGGGCCCATCATTCTTATTAATGATGTTCTAAAGCCAGTTGCATCTCCCTGCTGTCATCACTCTGCAGCAGGATCCACTGCTGCTCCTTGGCTCTGTCTCAATGGCTCTTCTGTATTAACTCAGATTTTCTTAAAATGGTCAAAAGTCCAGGAGTTTTGTATTTACAGCCCCCAGTCTAAAGTCTAGAGTCCAGAGTCACTCTCTCCTGCTGGTGACCTGTATCCTTTAATAAGACCTAATGAATTAAGCAAGAGATCAATGGGGAAAATATCCAGTTACTATTTAAGCACTAAATCTTGTTTTTTAGTTGACTTAAATCCGCTTAAATCAAGGTAGGCCTTTTCCATCTGCAGGAAAATGCTATTTTTTAAAAAAGAGTTAAAACTTTTAACCAAAAATATTTTCATTGTGCTGTTCAGCATTGACAAAGGAGCTGTGCTGCAGATAGGAGGGATCAATCAACATTTATTAGGTGTTTATTGTATGTCATTGTGCTAGAATATGCAGAGGTTTGGAAAATGCAGGGCTTTGGGAATCTTAGGCCTTCTAGGAAATTTATGAAGGATGGTGGCTATTTATTAGCCACTATTAAGGCATCGCAACTTTGCCTCTGTTGAACTAGACCAACTAACAACAGCCTGTCTCCAGATTCCCTTCCTAACTACTTTATGATGGATGTTAAGTCCCTTCACCTACCTGGAACTCAATTTTCTTATCAGCAACATCCATCGCACAGTCCCTAAATCAAATAGGACCTTCAGAATCACAACCCATTGCTTATTCTTAAATAATAATTGTGACGGCTCTTCCCCACTCCCCAAAACTTTTCTATTTGTATCAGCAGAAAGTAAACAATTAGCTAACCATGGAAGTTCCTTCCTTTCCTAAGACCATAGAATCTATAAAATCTGTAAGATTTGCTCCTGTTAACAGGGAGGGGGCAGAATGGCTCTCTCCTAGGCTATATTTGCCTTTGGATTTCCTGTTCCAGATAGTATCCTACTATGAAACGTGAGGAACAGTGAAAAAGGTGGGGGAAAGAGGGAGAAATGGAAGAAGCTAGAATATGTCTGCTCTGAGGGAAATAAGAACATCATGAAATAAAGATATTTCTATTTCTGCTTCTGCAGTGATGGTGGCAGAATTGAAAAAAAAAAGGAGGAGGAAAGGGTCCAAAGAATTCCACAGTTATTTGAACATCTGTGGACACAAATTTAACTACTAGTTTTCTACAAATAAGATTCTTGTCCAATGCCTGAGAAGTAGACATACTGCTGAAAGAAATCTCCATTTTGCCAATACCTCTATAAATTAGAACCGAAGGACAACTAAAGTGGGGTGGCTAAGTGGTACTCTGGATAGAGTATTGGGCCTGGTATCAGGAAGAGCCCTCTTTGTGAGTTTAAATCCAGCCTCAGACACCTATTAGTTGTGTGATCCTGGGCAAGTCACTTAACCCTCTTTGCTTCAGTTTCCTCATCCATAAAACGAGCTGGAAAAGGAAATGGCAAAGAACTCCACTATCTTTGCCAAAAAGACCCCGAGGTCATGAAGAGTCGGATGTTTCCAGTGACTGGAGACAACAAAATAACACCACCCTCATAACAACCAAAGGGAAGCATGGCTAGGAGGTTCTCCTTTAAAAGGTAAAAAAAGGAATTTGAGAAGATTGCTTTATCATGTGTCCAAAGGAAATGAGAAACAACATTTTATCTAGGGAGATCTTTACTTACCTGGAATTACTTGGTCAAAGTACCAGGCCAGGAAGCCATAAAGGACGGCATCAATCAGCATCATTTTGATGGAAAGCAGGAAGCTGAACTCGTCGCCTTCCATGGGGCTCTTGCCGATGTTGCCCCACTGGAGTCCGACGCCTTGCTCTTCATAGCGAGACAAGTACTCCGTGCCAAACCCGAACGCCACGGGAGACAGCAGGCTCTGGGCGAGAGAGAGTCACAGATATTAGGGCAGGCTTCCCAGGACCTGCAGGACGACCCTTCGTGTAACACAGTGACAAACACAAGTGTGCAGAGTAGAAAGATTGCTAGGGGAAGGTCTGTGTGTTTAGCAGCTACCTACGGCAGTGACTGGAGTGTGCAGTTGGGAAGACCCGACTTTAAATCCAGTCTCAGACATTGAGTGGCCAGGTGATTCTGGGCAAGTCACTCATCTCTGTGTCTCAGATTTCTCATCGTGAAATGGGCACCGGGCACCTGCCTCCCAGGGTTATTATGAGGACAAAATGAGGTATCTGTAAAGCACTTTGCAAACTTTAAAAGGTAATATAAATGCTGGTTGGCGGTTATTAATCTTGG
Source organism: Sminthopsis crassicaudata (assembly GCF_048593235.1). Taxonomy (NCBI): domain Eukaryota; kingdom Metazoa; phylum Chordata; class Mammalia; order Dasyuromorphia; family Dasyuridae; genus Sminthopsis; species Sminthopsis crassicaudata. Next base: position 408,496,704 of record NC_133620.1, read on the forward strand.
TATTCTTTGGCCCTGCCGCAGATAGTTCCCAGATTGGGACTTTGAGCCCCCAATTCCTCTGGGCTTCAGCTTCCTTATAGCTGCAGACTCATCATGAGTAAGGATTCTTTGTACTAGCACATCCCTAACGCCTAGCACCGTACTTGGTACATAAAAGGCACATCCATGTTGGTTGACTGATGGTTTGGGGTGATTGACTCCATGGTTTTCGTGGCTCTGAGTTCATGAATCACATTGACTCTATGACACTGAATACTGGGAACAGCACAGCATACGGCGTACTGCCCAGAGATTCCGCCTTGGAATCAGGACCCACACTGCGCAGGCATTCCTGATGTGGCCACTTTTCCCTCCTGCTGCTCTAGGCAACCCTCGAGGCCTGCTAAGTTGTAGTCCAGTTGATTGGTGGAAGGAAGTTCCAGGCTGGTGTTTTCTCAGGAACTTCCAGTTCTGGGATTCTCCCCAACTTCCTTCCCTCCTCTCCCCGCAGCAAACGCACACCGAAGTAACACAGGGCCCTCGGGCCCATCAGCGGCTTCACCATCGCCCCCGTCCCACCCCCTGCAGATCAGGTGTGGCAAAGAATACCCGGTGCGGTTCTAGATGTGGTTCTCCGCGACAAAGGAAGGGAGGCCCCATGCCCTACGCTGAAGTGCCCTGGGAGAGAGCTCCTGGCACAGGGCGTGACCGTGAGGACTGCTGGACTATGGGACGGACCGCAGCCTGGCGGGTCCCAGACCATGCTCCATGACAAGCCTATGAGATATAGCTACTAAATAGTGCTTTATGGTTTGCAAAGCATTTCACAAATATCTGATCTCACAACAATCCCGTAAGGTAGGGAGCAGCCAGTAAGATGAGGAAAGGGACTTGACCAGAGTCCCAAGGCTAATGCGAGGCAGGGATCGCGCTTCAGCCTTTCTGCCCCTGGGTCCAGCACTCCAACCACTTCCTGTTTCTAGAATAAAAGAGACCAAGCAGAGAGGGAAGGGAAATGAGAACCACAGCTTTATTCAGGGGACAGCAGGTTTGTCAGAGAAGCAGAGAAGTCTGCTCTTCCAAAAATGGAGCCAATTTAAAACCACTTTTCATTCTCCAGGACAAGAGCTGCGTTTCCACTTGTTTTCTAGCTGAGTGAAATATTGTTCCCTACTGCCCAGAATTTACACAGCAGCTCCCGTGCGATTTCTGAGAACGGCCGCAGCAGCGGCAGCCTCGGCTACAAATCGGAGAAATTTTTTTTGGAAAATGGCCATTCAAAGAAAGCCCCTAGTACGTGTTTGCTCCCCTTTTGCCATCCTCAGGCTAAAGACCACTGTGTTTATTTGCTCAGGCTGTTTGCATGGAAGACAAGCCAGGTGGGTGAATTCCCCACGGTCTCAACACAGGAAACTCGGAAGTAAGTGGGGCCCACCGAGCCCCTGGCCTGCGTGGCCCTCCTCGAGGCCGTCGGGCACGTTTCTCTCTTACTAAAGCCTTGGACGGCTGAGGAGGTCAGCGGGACTGGGAGGCTCTTGCTTCAGGAGCACCGCAGTGTGTCACCACTAAGTCAGGAAAGGAAAAGGGCCGCTGCGCTTTTAAATGAGCTCCGGGGGCACCAAATGGAGCTGTTTCTGGCTCGGTTTGATCTGGCAGCCAGGGGAAGGCCCCAAAACAAGGCGCTTATTTCTACCCTCTCCACTGGGGCCTTTAGCCTTGTGTTTCTGGAGCAGGGCCGTCCGGGTTTCGTTGCAGGACACCCATTTTAAGGAGCACTGACAATAGTGTTCCCACAACAGTGACTGAGCAGCACTTAGCCTCCAGTCAGTGAAGAGAACCCGTGGGAACAGGAGGCTGCCAGAAAGGAGGCCGGGAGGAGCTCTCTCTTTTCTGCTTCCCCTCCAGAGTGGTCCTGGATCCCCACACCTCCCCTCCCTCCGATGGGGGCCTTTCTGTTTGGTTTGCTTGTGGTTCCAGGGACCTTCTCACTCAGGGCACGTCTGGGCCCCGGGGCCCCCACCGGGACACGCCCCCCACTCACCAGCGCCACCTTTATCTGGGTCGTCATATGCTCCTGCCAAGCGAAGCAGAGGACGTGGGGCAGGTAGAGGGTGAAGTAGAGCAGGCCGCCGCAGGCCGCCGCCAGGTTGGCCTTGGAGAAGAAGGCGCTGAAGAGGAAGCACTGCGTGACGGTGGCCGCCGAGAACACCAGCAGGAACAGCAGGAGGATGGCCGGATTGCTGTAGTGCAGGACGTGGCCTTGCTGCAACCAGAGACCCCCCGGGGGGTGAGCCCCGCCCGCAGCAGGACCCCGCCGCAGTGGCCCCCCCCAGCTCCTGTCCCCATGGAGAATCTGCTCGTAGAGGAGGACATCGCGTCCCACTGAGGGGAGGCCCCGGGGTGGCAGCTGGCATCCGCGCGGGCAGACCCCTTCGCGGGGAGCTCTGGGCTGGGGCGCAGCCAGAGGAGACTGGGGATCCGCAGAGTCTGACACCCACACAGGGAGCCCCAGGACAGGGCGCCCTCCCGCCGCCTGGGGAAGGGAGCCGGCCCAGGGCGAGAGGACGGCCTCCCTGCCATCCGCGGAGGCGCCGGGTCAGGCCGCTGCCCTCTTAGCTTGGCTCCGGTAAGGGAGCCTAGTCTCAAAAAAGACCGAGGAGTAAAGAAATAAAATCTGCACCAGACCTAGGTTTATGATCCAAGGAAATACGGAACTCAAGAAATACTATTACCTAAATTGTTAGTCATTAATTCAACCTTCAACAAATGCCAATCATCTATGAGGCAGCCGGGTAGAGCTCCGGACTTCATATCCTGATGGGTTCGGAGTAAATGTGCCCAGCGATTGTTTCTGTTTGGGCAGAAATCCCCAGGGTCTTCTCTGCCTTTCCCCCCATTTACACACACACACGCACACACACACGCACACGCACGCACGCACACGCACACACACACGCACACACATGCACACACACGCGCGCGCACACGCACACACGTGCACACACACGCACACGCGCACACACATGCACACACAAGCGCACACACATGCACACACGCGCGCGCACGTGCACACACACGCACACGCACGTGCACACACACGCACACACACGTGCACACACGTGCACGCACACACACGTGCACACACACGCACACGCACGCACACGCACGCACACACATGCACACACAAGCGCGCGCACACATGCACACACACGCGCGCACACATGCACACACACGCGCGCACATGCACACACACGCGCACACACACGCACACACATGCACACACACGCACACGTGCGCCTTATTCAGTGCCTGGGCATTGCCTCAGTCAAACTGAAGCTTGTTAAAGACTCGCTGAAAAAGGCCAAGGCCTTCCACTGCACCAGGACCATCTCCAATCATCCTGATCCACATCTGGCCACTGAACCCGGGCAGTTTTGGAGGAAAAATCGAGGCTGACGACTTTGCACAGCCCTAACTCATCTGCATGCCGTGTCATCCCTCCCAGAACTGCGGCCCTCTTATGGCAGCTCAAAGAATCCCAATCTCCTCTCTGAACCACGAGGGTGCCCTTCTGGTACCTTTCACGCTTGATAGTGGACTTGGTTACACAGTAAGAAGCAGTTTAATTACAAAGACACGAACCACTGGCCCAGCCCTGATATAGAACTGGTCAGCGCTAACTGCATCCTTGACCGTAAACTCCGTGAGGACAGGGATTGTTCGACTAGGTCTCCTAAAACCTGTACAGTCACGCTTCTGGAAAGAAACTTGCAATTGCTGTTGAGCCTTTTATGGGAGCAATAGGGAAGCACCAGAGTCCTGGGGTCTGAGAGTGGCGTGGGACCGCTTTGGAAGGAGGAGTAAAGAAACACCATTCTCTGGAAGTATGGCATGGACTCCTCAGGTCTGCAAAGTGCTTTAGGTACTTGATCTCATTTGATCCCTTGAAACGTTGCTACGGTTTCCTCCATTTTATAGATGAGAAAACCCAGAGGAGTCACATAGTAGACATGGAGGCGGGATTAGAGATGAGATCTCCTGGCTAGATCCTGTCAGTGATAAAGTCACTTGATTCCTTTATCATGGGAGGTTAGGATACTAGGCTCATCACTGTGCTGAATAAATACATGTTCTAAGTTCAAATACCAAGGAAGGAGGTTGCTTTGGGGAAGAAATCCACCAACCTCCGCAGAAAGGTGTATTTATTGAGAAAAGCCTTGAATATGTCAGTGAACCAACATTTACGTAGTGCTAGGACGGACCAGGCCCTGTTAGTGCCAGAGACACAAAGGGAGAACCAAAGCAGCTTCTGTCCCACAGGGCTAGCCCCGCACATACAGGGAGACACAGAGGAGATGCCGGGGCATATGACGGTTAAGGCGCTGGAGGCTGGGGGGAATCAGGAAAGGCTTCGGGCCATCCGGGAGTGGAGAAGGAAATTAGGGGTTTTAAGAGGAAAGGTGAGGGCTAGCATGGAGGAGGGAAGGCGGCCTGTCATATGAGCGACTGTCTGAGAGAGACTGCGGGCCCGATCCGTAAGGAGAAGGGGAGAAACGTGGGGTGAGCCAGGAAAGGTGAGGACGGCCTGTGAGGAACTGAATGCCCAATGCCAGTTGACGTCTGACCCTAGAAGTGACAGGAAGCCAGGGCTGCATCCTGAGCAGAGGAGTGATGTGGTCAGCGTGTGGTACTTTGGTAAAAGCATTACTGGCCAGGCCTGGATTCAGGCCCACTGAATGGGAGGAATTTGAGAGACAAAACCAAGCAGGAGGCTGCTCTGATAGTCCAGGAAAGAGGGAGGATGTGAGAAGAGCAGCAGGTTTGCTGAGTGATGGGATGTGCGGAGAGAGGAAAAAGAAGGAGTGGGTAAGACTGAGATCTTGGCACAGTGAGAGGCAAGTTTGGCTCACTGGGCCACTGGTAAAAGAATGGTCTATCCGACCAGAAAAGGCAATGTGACACGGAACCTCAGGCTTCAGATATTCAATTTCAACAAAAATAAATCCCAAGTACAGTCTTAAGCTTATTTAAATCTTCATATATTTTAAATAAAACTATAAATGTAAATATTTTAAATACAGTAAGTGCAGATATAGATTGATTGCTGTTGAGTCATTTTCCAGGCTTGCCTGACTCCTCAGGACCCCATTCAGGATTTTCTTGGCAAAGATAATGGATGGGGTTGGCCATTTCCTTCACCAGCTCAGTGAGGCAAACAGAGTAAATGATTTTCCAGGGTCACATAGCTATCTGAGGCCAGATTTTAGCTCTGGAAGATGAGTCTAACTGATTTCTAGGCCCAGAGCTCTATCAACTGAACAACCTGGCTGCCTTCATAGATATTTATAAATATACACATGTTTTATATATAGATAGATATAGATGAATATAAATAATATATTTATATGTGTATACACATATGTATGCACACACACAAAAGCACAGAACACAGAAACAGTGGTACTTCTTCTTAAGCTTAGGGGAAATCAGTTTCTCTGAACTTTTTCTCATTCCAAGGAAATTCTTCACATAAAGCAAAGATTATCTAGCTAAAAAAAAAAATAATCTTCAAATAAAGACACAGTGCCAGAAAACATCTAAGGTTCCATTTAAGAGCCAAAGTTTTATGATTCCATGGAATTAAAATATCAAGAAAGCTCTAACTGGTTTAAGGCAGATATTCCCTATCCATCCGTGGCTAATTTAGCTTGCTATATACCATTTGCTAAAATGATGTCAGCACTTATTTTTTTAAAATAATAGCTGGAATAACCAAAAGGAATTCCCATTGTTCTTGCTTCCTGCCTTCCTCCAGACTGCTGGAGCTGAGGGAGTGGTTAGGGAAAGATGGCAGAATCAAAGGAAAACTATTTCCACTTGGAAAACTCTGTTTCTGGCTGCAATCAAGTGACATTTCAATTCCCACAAGGAGCATTGCATGTTGGCAAGGAACTTCTAGTGAACTTTTCTTCACCTTGATTCCTCAAAGCTTTGGAATCTTAGTGTTTATCAGCATCTAGCAGGGCAAAGTCTTATTGCCAATTCAGATATTTGTTCCAATGTTTTTAAGTCAGTCAACAAGCATTCACTAAAAGCTTTTATTATGCTGAGAAAATTCAGAATTTGGGTAAAGGGGAAAGGGTGGGATAAAAAATTGGAAGGAACAAGAGCTTCCCTATTGGGAAGCCCAAATAACCAAGAACAGGGTTCTCATAATCACTTGGAAATTTCAGACCTGATGCAATGTTAACTTTAATTATACCTTAATTTAAAATTAATTTAATGTTAATTTCAAGTCTAGTTCAAGCTGGTTAACTAGCTAGATTAGCCTGGGTGTTAATAAATTATGAGCTTTTTAAAAAACCTTATTATAGAACTTAAAATAAAGCCATTATCTCCCTAGATCTCTATTATAATCCTGGGGAAAATGTCTTAAAGCAACCTTTAAAAAAACAAACAAACAAACAAACAAAAACTTAAAGGGAATGGGATTAGTTTGGCCCTATGAGAAAATAATTTAGTCTTTTTCTTAGCTTGGATACCTAAAATTTTAGTTTTTCCAGCTGGAAGCAAACTTAGAGATACTTTTGTTCAACCCTGATATTTACAGAGGAATGTTCAATACAGCAAAGTGAAGCTGCCGGCCAAGGATACTCAGATAGAACCAGATTTCAAACCTGAAGCTTCTGGCTTCAAAACAAATGATTATTCTGCTGTTCCCAAGTACAGTCTAACATAAGACCAGAAGCGGGAATTTGATATTAATCATATCCAAACAGTAATAAGAATTTAAATAATTGGGGGTGAGATAGGCTTCTAGCAGGAGACCCAACATATTCAAGTGAGCAATGACTCCATATGATGACTCAGGGAGAATATAGGAACGTAGGATCATAGATTTCGGACTAGAAGGTCCTTTAAAAGCCATCTATATTCTCCCTCTCTCATTATACAGATGAGTAAATTGAGGTATCAAGAAATTGAGTAACTAGTCCCAGGTCACATAACTATTTTGAATTGTCTGAGGTAGAATTTGAACTCAGATCTTTCTGATCCCAAGTGTAGTGCTCTATCCATTATACTTGTATCTGCAGAACTTTTGCTTGAGACCAAGCCTGGAGTAACATTTAACAAGTGTTCTAAAAGTTTTTAAAATTCAACTTCTCTCTTTTTTTTTTTCCAGGTCTGCATTTTCTCTTTCCTATATCCTTTTCTTTTCAATCTACTGAGAAGGAAAGAAAAACAAAATCCAAAACATGTATAGTCAAATAAAACAAATTCTTTTCTTTGGCCTCATAGTCAATGTAAAAATAACAAAACTAAAATTGGATTTGGAGTCCACTAACTCTCTACCTGTTAGTAAGAAGGATTTAACAATGACCTGAAGACAATAATGACCTTGAGGTCATCCACCTATAAGTCTGTGGTCAAGATGTCTCAGGTGGCAGACAAAGATAACTATGAACATCTTGTGTGAAGGGGCTCTTATACTGGATGGTAACCACCGGATAAAGCAAGAGAGTACTGTGTCACTTGGTAGCTAACTCACGAAGGGCAAGTTAATTTAACTTTCTCACCATCAGTTCCCTCATCTGAAAAACAGGAATAACAATAGCACTAACCTCAAAGAGTTGTAAGTTTCAAATGAGATAATATATTCAAAGCATTTTGTAGGACTTACAATACAATATAAATCTTAGCTATTATTAATCAATCAAGAAATATTTATTAAGCTCCTATTAAGTGGCAGACATTGTTAAACACTGGGAATACAAAAAGAGGAAAACATAGTCTGTGCCTTCAACAACAACAACAACAATAATAGCTATTATTATTATTAGCTTAAGTTAAACTCCAAAGGTAAGAACTCCATATTCCAGTCATTAAAATAGGAATCACTCCTTCAGACAGGAAAATGTCTTTAGTAGGAAATTAAGAATAAAAATGAACTTGATAATCACACTGCATAGGACACTCTCTATATTCCAAAATAAGCCAGTAATTGGGGAATTCCTTAGAAGAGGACAATTTCTTACAATTACTTCTCCCATACTTGGAAATGAAAATCTTAGGATAGTCAAGTGCCCCAACTTGGTTCTATTTAACCAAAGTCAGTTATTTTGTAGAATGCACAGTTAGTTAATCTACTTAGGCTCTAAGGTGTTGTCTTGGGGTGGGTGGGGCCTAGTACGTTTTTGACTTATTTCCCATTATTCCTTCTAACTCACTCACCAATTGATCAAATTTCTCTTCTCCATGAAGGGCATTCTCCTGTCACCACACTCTTATACAGAATATGCTCCATGCCTGGAGTGTTATCTCCCATCACCCTTTAGTCACAAATCAGATGCCATCTCTTTTTGTACAGAACTTTTCTGATTCTCCAAATTATGAGTGACTCCCTAGAGTTTCTTCCCCATCGAAATTACTACAAACTGGTAACTTACATAATATGATGAAAAGAACACTGTTCCATGTAAAATGTATGGGATTACCTGTCATGGGGGGAGGGAGGGAGGGGATAATTTGGAAAAATGAATACAAGGGATAATATTATAAAAAAAATTACTCATGCATATATACTATGAAAAAATATATAAATTAAAAAAAAAAGAAAAGAACACTGTTCTTAGGATCAGAGTACTTGAGCTCAAATCCCACTTTGTACTGACATGTGTGAAAGTCAAGGAAATTAGCTTAATTGTCTTGGGCCTCAGTTTCCTTCTCTATAAAATGAAGGGCCTGGGAAATATAGCTCTGGAGGTCTGTCCATTCAATCTCTAAATCTATGATCTCCATGTTGCTTCCTGGAGTGATGAGACCTACATTTTCAGACAGGACTGCTGGATTGATTTTACTTGTTTGACTCTCCTTAGTTGTTATAAGGTGAGTTGGGGTTCTGGAGGTTAGGGAAGGGGAAAAATAGTAAGTAATGAAAGTTTTTTTGTCTTTTTAAAGAAATGAATTCATTTAAATAAACCCACATAAGTCATCAGCATTCTTATATATCACTAACAAAATCCAATAGTTATAGAGTTATAAAGAGAAATTCCATTTAAAGTAACTACCGATAGATAGCATAAAATATTTAGGAATCTATCTGCCAAGAGAAAATCAGGAACTATATGAGCAAAACTACAAAACACTTTCCACACAAATAAAGTCTAATTAACCAAGTGGAAAAATATTAAGTGCTCTTGGACAAGTCAAGCAAATATAATCAAGATGACAATACTCCCTAAACTAATCTATTTATTTAGCTCTATACCAATCAGACTCCCAAAAAACTATTTTAATGACCTAGAAAAAAATAACAACAAAGTTCATATGGAAAAACAAAAGGTCAAGAATTTCAAGGGAACTAATGAAAAAAAAATCAAATGAAGGTGGCCTAGCTGTACCAGACCTAAAATTATATTATAAAGCTGCAGTTACCAAAACCATTTGGTGTTGGCTAAGAAATAGACTAGTTGATTAATGGAATAGGTTAGATTCACAGAACAAAATAGTCAATAACTATAATAATCTAGTGTTTGACAAACCCAAAGACTCCAGATTTGAGGATAAGAACTTACTGTTTGACAAAAATTGCTGGGAAAATTGGAAATTAGCATGTCAGAAACTAGGCATTAACTCACACTTAACACTGTACACCAAGATAAGGTCAAAATGGGTTCATGATCTAGGCATAAAAATGAGATTATAAATAAATTAGAAAAACATAGGATAGTTTACCTATCAGATCTGTGGAGGAAGAAGGAATTTATGACCAAAGAAGAACTAGAGATGATTATTGATCATAAAATAGAAATTTTTGATTATATCAAATTAAAAAGTTTTTGTACAAACAAAACTAATGCAGACAAGTTTAGAAGGAAAGCAATAAACTGGAAAAACATTTTTACAGTCAAAGGTTCTGAAAAAGGCCTAATTTCCAAAATATATAGAGAATTGACTGTAATTTATAAGAAATCAAGCCATTCTCCAATTGATAAATGGTCAAAGGCTATTAACAGACAATTCTCAGATGAAGAAATTGAAACTATTTCTAGCCATATGAAAAGATGCTCCAAGCCATTATTAATCAGAGAAATGCCACAAACATTTTGACACATACAGGTCCCTTTCCCTTCTTTAGTATTTCCTTGGGATATAAGCCCAGTAGTAGCACTGCTGGGTCAAAGGGTATGCACATTTTGATAACTTTTTGGGCATAGTTCAAAATTGCTCTCCAGAATGATTGGATTCTTCCACAACTCCACAACAATGCATCAGTGTCCCAGTTTTCCCACATCCCCTGCAACATTCATCATTATTTGTTCCTGTCATCTTAGCCAATCTGACAGGTGTGTAGTGGTATCTCAGAGTTGTCTTAATTTGCATTTCTCTGATCAATAGTGATTTGGAACACTCTTTCTATGAGTGGAAATAGTTTCAATTTCATCATCTGAAACTTTTCTGTTCATATCCTTTGACCATTTATCAATTGGAGAATGGCTTGATTTCTTATAAATTAGAGTTAATTCTCTGAATATTTTGGAGATGAGGCTTTTATCAGAACCTTTAACTGTAAAAATGTTTTCCCAATGTGTTACTTCCCTTCTAATCTTGTTTGCATTAGTTTTGTTTCTACAAAAGCTTTTTAATTTGATGTGATCAAAATTTTCTATTTTGTGATCAATAATAATCTCTAGTTCTCCTTTGGACACAAACTCCTTCCTCCTCCACAAGTCTGAGAGGTAAACCATCCCATGTTCCTCCAATTTATTTATGATTTCGTTCTTTATGCCTAAATCTTGGACCCATTTTGATCTTATCTTAGTATGTGGTGTTAAATGTGGGTCCATGCCTAGTTTCTGCCATACTAATTTCCAGTTTTCCCAGCAGTTTTTGTCAAATAATGAATTCTTATCCAAAAAGTTGGGATCTTTGGGTTTGTCAAACACTAGATTGCTATTTTTATTCACTATCTTGTCCTGTGAACCTAACCTATGCCACTGATCAACTAGTCTATTTCTTAGCCAATACCAAATGGTTTTGGTGACTGCTGCTTTATAATATAGTTCTAGATCAGGTACAGCTAGACCACCTTCACTTAATTTTTTTTTCATTAATTCCCTCGAAATTCTCCACCTTTTGTTCTTCCATATGAATTTTGTTGTTATTTTTTTCTAGGTGGGTCAGGGTTTTTTTGTTTTGTTTTTTCTAATTTTGTACCACATAGTCTTCTGCCTATGCTGGTTAACAGGGACAGATAAGAGACCAAACTTGTGATTTCATTGATGTAGGGAACTCTCTAATGAGAAAACACTGTCTATTAATGCAGGTTGGTATTTTCTCTGCAATTTATAGTCTGAAAGAACTTCCTCTAACACTGACAAGTGGCTTACTAGACGTTACACAGTCAGTGTATAAACATGCTGGTGTATAGCATGATCAAGATTTGAACCCAGATCTCTCTAAGTTATGTCTCTGTTCATTATGCCATGCTATATCTTGTATATTCTTATTAAATTGAATTAAATTGAACTTAATTGGATAGGTTAAAAGGGATTTGTCTCTAGAGTGATAGATGAACCCAAGGGAGTGACTTAGTCTTCCTGTTTTGGTGGGGCTGAACAATCTGCATGATATTCCCAGATTTGTTTTCAGGAGGCTGCTAATGGCGCAGACCCATTTATAGAAGGAAGGGAAGGAAGGATCTAGGGAGTGTGGGGCATTTGAATCCCTCGTAATCCTTACCACGATGAAGGTCGTTAAAAGGAACGCGCTCATTGCTATGACAGAGAAGCTGTCCAGGAACCAGGTGCACCAGATTACAGCATTGGAGACTCCCCTGTTTTTCAAGCTCTCCTTTAGCCTCATCTCCTTCTCCAGCACGATGCTCTTCACCACCATAGACACGGAGTATATCCAGGCCAGCACCATGAAGACCGGAAAGCAGCGATTCAGAGTGATCATAAAGCTGCTGACGCCAAGGAAGAAAGGAGGCTCACCACAGACCAAGGCAATAGGAGAGAATGTACAAAAGAACACTGTTGGGAATGCAGCACACCCGTGGATTCCAGAGCAACGACTAGAATGGAATCATATCTCTATCTATAGAATGGCCCATTGACTTCTTCCCTGAGATGTTGCTATTTCTTTGGAATGTGCTGGTCTTCTGGCTTTTAGGGTCAGTATATTTCTTCCAGTTCAATGGGCATTTGTTAAATTCTTGCTAAAATAAGAGCTCTTAACTTTTTTTTACATTATGGACCCCCTGGCAATCTAGTGATAATGCATAATATAAATGCATAACATAAAAGGGATTACAAAAGAAACTGATTATTTTAAAATACAATTATCAATTAAAAAACAAGTCCAGATTAAGAACCCTTGTGCTAAAGGGTCATAGTGGGAAAGAATATGAAATCTGAAGCCAGAAGATCAGGTTCTGCTACTTACTGACTCTGTTCTTGAAGAAGCTGATTCACTTTTGTGACTCAGGCTTCTCATCTGTAAAATGAGGCATTGGGACTAGATGATCTCTAGGATCCTTTCTATCACTATATTTGTAAAAGTATGGCCAAAGCATTGTATAAGCAATGAAGATACAAAGACAAAAAACCAATCCCTGTTTGAGCTTACATTGACATTCACAAACATAATGTAACCAACTGCATACTGTGTTGATCTGGGCTGGCAGTTAGGGCAAAGAATGATTTCCTATTACTACCCCAAAAAGAAATCTGAACACTTTTTTAATCTTTGTATTTCCAGTGCCTGGTACAGTGTTTTGCACATAGTAGTTGCTTCTCAATTAAATTGAGGTCTTTTGAGAAGCCCTCTATATGCCTTAACACTAGAAACCAAGTGGACAGTCATATAAACAAAGAGTAGGTTGGTGGTAAATCAAAGCCTTTAGGCCCTGCCACCTTCCACTAAAGGGAATTTAGACATCTACATGGTACAGAAGATACAGTCAAGAAGTTCAAATATGGCCATCTACCTCTCTCAGTCTGTTTCCTAATCTGTAAAATAAGGATCTCTAAGCTTCTTCACTTCTCTAAATTCATCATCCTATGAATAAACCTAATCTTCCCCATGAATCCCATGAAGGCCTACTTCTTTGGGGGACTGGATGCTAAATACCTAATTAGGAGAGATTTCTTTAAGACAATAACTGATTCTGAATTAAGGATTGTCTTCACTTTAACTATTTATTGGATATCTTCAATGAATAAGGTTACATTTGTTGTCTAGAATCAATGTAGTATTTAGTGTTCCAGTCGAAACACAATATGAGTTTTCCATGTGTGAAAAAACGTGTGTTCGTTAGTAGTACCCTAAATTGATGTCATTTATCATTAAAAATGGTTATATCATGTAACAGTCCCATATGGGAAAGTTTCATCATCATAGTGCCCAGCACATGGTAAGCATTTAATAAACTCTTATGGACTGCCTGGGGAAATGGGCTCATCATCCAGGAAGCTCACAAAGCCTGTACCACAGGGATCTGACACAAGGAGTCCCTCACAATGCTCATCTTAATGATTGGGGTCCTCCTCTTACCATTCCTCCCCACTGCCTCCACCTCCCTACCGTCTTCTCTCCCTCCCACCATGGTTCAGAAATGTTTAGTTGGGTGTGGCTCCCCTGAACGCCTTCCCACTCCTTCCTACTCCTTCCTATCAGGAAAGACAGAAGATGTGACCAGAGGCAGCTGGTGTGGGGGGTTGAAGTCCTCCCTTTGTAAGAAGAATTACTGGGCTATGAGACAGATAGAAGTCACATGCCAGTCTGGGTTTGGTTCACTCCTGCCCTGCCCCACACAGTCCTGTAACAAGTACATCTCAGGAAACTTTCATAGGATTGCAAGGCTAGAGCTGGAGGGGACCTCATTGGCCTTTGGTCCAACACTATTTCACAGATGAGATTGAATGGGATTGATTGGATGAAGCTTTCTAAATACTGAGAATAAGTCACATGATCCCTATTCTCAGGCCTTAATCCCTATTCTTGGGATATTCTATGGGATATTCTTGGGATATTCTATATACATATTCTATGGTCTTGGACCATAGGTTGCAGGGAGTCACGTGGTCTCTAAAGTTCAGACCCTCAAGAAGTGATGGCTCCCACTGGAAGTGACATGACTTGCAGGAAGCAGACAACATTGGTCAAGGATGGTTACATCCTTTTAGTGTATCCAATGAAAAGGCTTGGGTTTTTTGCCTTTTAAATCCTGGCCAGTGTCAGAGCACATAGTGGGAGTTGGGATGGCTTCCAGGCGTGTGTCTGGGCCTCTCCCTGCAGGAACTAAATAAATGCTTTCTCTTTGTACCTGAAGATGTCTCTCAGTTAATTTGGAAAAGGGGGTCTAGCACTGTCCTACACAAGATTGTGTCTTTCCCAAGGTCACACAGGTAGTCACTGCAGAAATGAGTTGGAATCCTGACTCTACTTGTTTGTTAGGGATCTCCACCAGGTGCTGGCTGGAATGAACTCTTATCCCCATAAGCAGAACCATAAGACCAGTTGTTGAGGTGGCTTCTGGCCATCAAGGACAGGGTTTTAATAGTGAGCATGTGTTAGCAGGGGAAGGACTGCCCTACAAATTAAAGGCATGCCTTCCTTTTATCTTTAGAACAGTTCTATGCTTTCACTGGGTAGAAAATTCCCAGTGAGGAAACTCTCAAGCCAGGCTGACCAGTATCTACTGGACCACAGAGAGTCTTACACTGCTGACCATGGTCACAGGGAGGTAAACTATGTTGCCCACGGCCATGTAGCCAGGAGATGTCAGAGGCTGAACTTGAACCCAGTCTTCTTGACTCAGGACAGGCTCAGTAGTCTGTTGCCTTCCCCCCCTTCCTTTACCTTTTCATCAAACAGCCACCATATTAATGCTAATTAATGAAGGGGCTGCATTATTCAGTAGCTCCTAGAAACTAGGCTGAATTTCAATACAGAGCCTTGGTTTGGTGGAGAAAGGCTTGGTGTGCTTAAAAAGACCAAATGCACTAGAGAGTCTGAAATCCATGAGCTTGGCCCTTCTCCCCAAGGTCACCCTTTATGACTTTCTACGTATGTATTTTGTGAATTCCCTCCTAAGATCTGTCCCAGTTTTAGAATTCTCTGGTTCCATGATTCTCTATCAAATGGACAAAAATACTTTTACTTTCTTCCATCCTACTTTCTTTGATGTTCTTCCCATCAGAGCAGGGAAACAATGGTTCCATGGAACACTGCTCATTTTCCCCAGCTTGGCCACCTGGCCGTCTCTCTCCTCTCCTTCCCTCCCCCCTAGGAATTCTCTCTCTGGTCCCTGACTGAGATCAAAGACTGAAAGGGTCTGATCCTTCCTGACACCAGAGGTACCTCCCAGCTGCCCCAACTAGCTGATCATGGAAGAAGATCAAGGTAGGCTCTGACTCACACATCATCTACAAAGCAGGGGTATGGCATTTGCTGCAGATAGACTCCAATGGGCACTTTTGCTTGGGTCTGGCTCCTTATAATCCCTTGTTCAATCATGTCCTGTAGATAGGCAAACCCGCCCCAAATGTAACGGAAGTCTTCCACTGGATCAGCTCTTGGACCAGGATCCCAGTATCTGAGAAAAACAAAGGTGGAAAAGACCCAGCTTCAGTGTGATGGACTGTGCACAGCATTGCCATGTTCTAATCTCCTAACTTTTAGCAGTTAAAAACTCAACTCTAACTCTTTCCCTGAGACTTTCAAATTCTGTTGTGAAATGGAAAGGACTTAGCTCTCACCCAATTACATTAGGAATTTAGAAAGAATTTTATTGTACTTTGTGGACTGGTTCAGCAATGATGTAATTATTCTACAATTCCTTTCATTCAAGGAAGCTGGGAGTCACTAAATGTAATCCTTCTGGTAAACTAGAGGAGCCCTAGGCCTTGCCATTTGTCCTAATGCAACATCCTTAGGACTTCCAGGTTTTCTCATCATCAGTTACAGTCAGGGTTGCTTAGAAAGGGATTATCTGGCTATTCCAACTTTTATCTCAAGGGCTTAGTGCAGTGTTGGCACATAGTAAATCTTAATACTTTTTCATTCATTCAGGAATATCATCATTGTCATTTAATGAAAGGTTCAACATAGAGAGCACATATAATGAAATATCTGTTGCAAGTACTAAGGAAGGCCAAAAGCAATGGGTCTCTTGGCTATTATTAGATATTAACTCACATTAAAACAAGCCTTTTGGTCACAGCAAATCCTGAGTCTTTCTATGTTTGATATACCCATTGCAGTTGGCATAAAGGGAGTGGGCAATGAAGGCCACAGGCTTCGTTAACTTGGGCATGGAATAGTTGTGATTTCTCCTGGCAAGCACCATCACCCCACGTGGGGGGAATCCATTGGAAGAAGACGAGGGGATCACCTGTCTTTGATCTTATTTGTCCTTTCCACTGCATCTATATCCATGCGGATTTTGTACTTCACATGGCGTGGTGGCATGCTGTTCCAAGGATAGATATCAGAGAACACTACTCCGGCCCAAAATCGATTCTGTTCCAGCAGGGAGAGAGCTCGGTGGGTGAGTTGGATTTCATCATCATAACTTTCAAATTTATCCAGGACCAAGCACTACAGATAAAAACAAAGTTAAGGGAGCTGGAGGAACTCCAAGTAGCAAGGACTCATCTTTCCTTCTCCCTCACTCAAATATCAAGAGGGATGACCTGCTGCCTTGCAGAGACTGACCACGATACAAGGAGAGCCCCATATTAGTGTTTGTTTAGCTCCAAAGTGCAGTGGGAGTCATCTAGAAACAAGAACAGGAAAGGTGTTTGGAAATGCTGAATCGCTCTTTGGTTCGAGTAGATTCAGGGAGGGCTACATTTATGCAGCTGTTCCTAGCTGAACAAATAAGCAACTGCCGTGAGTGACAAGAATGTTAAGGCCTCTCCCTATCCAGCATGGAGGAGAGAGGGACGGGGTCATGTTGGATACAGGGCTTTCAAGATCAGAAAGAAGCCAGAGTTGGCCCCCCAGATAGAGCTCACCTACTTATATTGTGAATTTAGGAAGAATTTTATTGTATTCTGTGGGCTAGTTTAGCAATGCTGTCATTACATTTAAAAAGGAAAATATTTCTGAGGTGGCTCATTCTTATCTTACCACAAACATACAGAATATAAACAGCTGGAATAGGAATTGGGAAGAGAAGGAAGAAAATACAGAACTAAATAGTTTTAGAAGTGAATTCCCATCCCAACTCAAGGCAGATATTGAAGGCAGAGAAGAAACCTGGAATTGTCTGGTAAGCCTAGTTCTTCCCTTTGGCTGCCTCCCACCAGACAATCCTTCCCAATAGCAAAATGAATAACTCTAAAAAAAATAAATATTAGGTGACACCTAACATTTTAACAGAGCTACATAATATCTCAGTGTATTTATGTTGTTTAATTGCTTAATTCCTTATGACTGTGGTACTTTATTGGTTATTGGGATCTTATTGGGGTCCATGTTTCCATCTTAGAACATAAACTCCCTGAGGCCAGGAGGTCTACCTCCTGCCGGGTTACATTGTTCTCAGGATATCATGCTTATCAGGAAGTTAGTGACTCATTAGTCCTCATGGGAGCTGCCAGAGGCTGTGTGGGGCCCTGAATGAATTCCTTTATTCCCTCTGGGGAAAAAGAGCCACAGACTCCAAGATTCATGTAGATGGCCATGATGAAATGGCTTATACAAGTTAACCATTTCAATAGGAAAGAACTGATACAACTAAATTACAACCAAACTTGTCAGAAAACATAGAGATGCAGAACCCTCAAAGTTACAAAGAGTTGGATTTGACTCCTGCCTTAATTACTGGCTCTGTGACCCTGGACAAATCATTTCTCTGAAATTCAGTTTCCCCATCTGTTAACTAGAGATAATGCTAGACCTGGCTTACAGGCTACTGAAGCTGTTACATCAGCTAGAATCCAGTGTGCTGCCAAATAGTGCAATTTTCCCCTTCAGAACCCCTCTTGTATTCGATTCTCTCTCTCTATTGATTATCTCCACTTGATCTTGTATATGGCCTCTCGTTTCGTAATTGTTTTCATGTTGTCTTCCCCATTAGACAGTGAGCTCCTTGAGGGCCTTTCTTTGAGGGCCCAGGGTTTAGTAGAGTGCCTGGCACATAGGAGGTACTCAAACCTCATAGAGTTACCATATTGATTCTGGTCCGTTCTGCAGTTTGTCTAGAATACTGCAATAGCCTCCATCTTGGTCTCCCTTCCTCCACTCTCCCCACTCTAGTGGATCCTCCACAGTGCTACTAAGAGATTTTCCTTAAGATCAAATCTGACCATGTCACTCTGCTACTCAGTAAATTCCACTGCCTTTCCATGACCTCAAAAGTAAAACAGACACTTTCTGATTTAGCGTTAAAGCCCTTCACAGCATGGACCGAGCCTCACTGGAAACTGCTCCTCATCCCAGAGTCTGGGAAGCAGCCAAACTGTTCTTATCTCTGCTCTCACACACAATACTCCCATCTCCATACTCCCATACTTCCTATCTCTCTGTCACGGCCATGCCCAGGGCCTGGAATGCAGCAGCACTCTCTAGGCAGTTCTGCCTCGTGAGATTCTTTTTCCTTTAAGACAAACTTCAAGAGCCATTTTCTTTGCAAAGTCTTTCTTAACTCCCCCAATTGCTAGTGCCCTACTCTACTAAGTATTTAAATATTTTGGATGCATTCTCTTTATATTTAGCTTGCCTACATTTTGTTTTCTTCTCCATTAGAACATGTGTTCAGATCTTGTTTCATACACTTATTAACAGTGTGAGCTTAGTCAAGTTACTTAGCCTATGTTAGCTTCAGTTTCCTCACCTGAAAAATGAACAGCATAAACCAGGTGACTGTGAAGTTGAAATAAAAAAATATAGCTCCTCCAGAATAGGAATTATTTCTTTGTCTTTGTATTCTCAGTTCTAGCACTGTTCCTGGCCTAAACTTAATAATGTTTATTATTATTATTATTATATATGTATTTTATTTATATTTATATGTAATTATATATTAAAATAAAAATTATATCATTACATATTAAAATAATAATGTTTATTGATTAGTTGAAGACATCAGATGAGGTAAAAAGATGGTGTAAAGATTTCTCATTTTCTTTGACTCCTTGGATACAAAGTACAAGATTGGTCTGAATTAGTGCCCATCCAATACAATGCACAGCTTTCCACTGATACAAGGTCTTGTCATCTAGAATTGACTATCTAGAGAACTATGAGTTCAGTATGTATCTTACTGGCCAGGGAAGACCAACATGGCACTCATATTGACTGAGATGGAACGATTGTCATCTGTGGCGTGACATAGGCTGAAGTAAGAATATAAGGAAATGCATTTGAGAGCTAGAGACTTCCATTAGAATATGAGACATTGGTAAATACAAGTATTGTAGCACTGGCTTAATCCCCAAACTGGCTACCCAGTTTAGCCTTCCATAATGGTAGCAAGAATACCTATGAGATAAAGATATCTAAGTGATACAGGTCAAGAAAAGGCATCAGGACCCTCAGTTTCTCAAGCTTTCCATGCCATTAGATACCCAAGTGTTGGAGGGATTATAAATTAGAGTTGTACAAGAGAACACTAAATGACAAGAGCTGTCCAATACATAGCCCATGGATCACATGTGGCCCACAACACTCCTGAGTATAGCCTAAAATGAAATTTTAAAAAAATTAGGAAATATGTGACAAAAATTTTAAAATACAATAACATATAGATACAGAAATATATGTTTTTCAAAGTCTTTATGTGGCCCATAGAAATCCCCGTGTATAGTTTAGTGACCCCTGTTTCTTTTTTAACTTTGACACTTCTGTCCAGGATCACCATTACACCATTACCTCCAGGGTTCTTGAAGCACTAAATGGGAATTACTACGATGATAATATACCATTTACTGGGCACGCACAGGCTTACTCAAGCAGGAGCTATGCAACTACCATTGTAGGCGGGGTGTTGTGGGAGAGAAGTATTTCTCCATGGAACACTTTCTATTCAGACCAACACTAAGAATTTGAGAATGGGCAAATCAAGGAAGCATTATCCTGATTGGGAATCAAGAAGTCCAGAGTTCTTGTAGATAAACAAGTCGATAGGGCACAACCAACCAATTTTCACTGTAGATTCCCCAACGTGCTGCAGCCTGAGCAGAAGGCTCAATGGAGTCTAGAAGAACTCTGCCAAGATGGGGGAGAAAGAGGCTGAATCCAGAGCTCATCACGCACTCTCTGCCCAATATTCCAACCATAGGGAGTCCACAGGATGGCATCTATAGAAACTAACTCGTTGGGGCCTAGAGACATTGAGACAGCCCTGGCCCTCTATGGACCCAGCACTGAGACTACCAGCAGGTGAGTCTAAAGATTCTGGAGAGATCCCAGGTCACCAAAGATCTGGCTAGAAAATAATCACCCAAGCATGATGGGTTCAGACAGATCACAAGTACAGCCAAACGATAAAACCTTTAATGGACTGCATTACCGTGTACTTTGCATATGGCATCAACATGTAGCTCTGATGGGAATGTTATGTACTTTATACCGTATGGATACTTGGGATGATTACCTGTGTTTAGGCTATATCCTTAATTCTGATTATGAGATGGCCTGTGCATGTACCTGAGTACCCAGTTTGATTTGCACAGATTGCAAATATTTTCCTGGGAGGGAGGAAAGCCCTGGAGCGTAGTTCCAAATTCACAGGTTTGAGACAGAAAAAGCTACTGATTTCTGAAAAAAAGACCAGAACATCAGAATACTGGAGAATTATGCCAGGATGAGAACTTGGTCAGGAAAATGAACTTGGCAAAAGTAAAAGGGCAAATAGGCTTAGGATCTGGGGAGGCCCAGGTATTTCTTAGCAGCTTGAGGGAAAAATATACCTGAAGATGGTAGTAAGAAAAGCAGGGCTACCAGAACATTATTTTCTGAAGGATCCAAATTGCAATTCAGTACAGCAGAAAGAGAGCTAACTCTGGAATAAAAGGATCTGGGTTCAGATGGTACCTCAGATGCTGACCACCTCTGGGAGGCTAGGTAAGTAAGTTCCCTGGGCTTTAGTCTCCTTATCTGTAAAATAAGGAGAGTGGACTTGATGTCCCTTTTAGCTATGATCCTATTTCAAAATATGGGAAGGGAGTAAGCAGGCTTATGTTATATTACCAATGATGACATGCATTTGAGATATAGCACCTACTCCAACCTCTTATTTTACCCATAAAGAAACAAGTCATTTTTTAAAGCTAGAAAAAAATAATAAGAAAATTCATCTGGAAAAAGAAAAGGTCAAGAATACCAAGGAAATTAATGAAAAAAAACACAAAGGATAGTGGCCTAGAAGTACCAGACCTAAAATTCTATTATAAAGCAGCAGTCATCAAAACTAGCTAAGAAACAGAGTAGTAGATCAGTGGAACTGATAGGTACACAAGACACAATAATCAAAAACTGTAGTAATCTAGTGTTTGATAAACCCAAAGATTCCAGCTTCTGGGATAAGAAATCATTATTTGACAAAAATTGTTGGGAACACCAGAAAGTAGTGTTTCAGAAACTAGCTATTACTACTGTCTATCTACCCAGGTTACTTATACCTTCGGAATCCAATACTTAATGTGCAACAAGAAAATTGGATTTACACACATATATTGTATCTAGGTTATACTGCAACACTTGTAAAATGTATGGGATTGCCTGTCATTGGGGGGAGGGAGTAGAAGGAGGGAGGGGAAAATTTGGAAAAGTGAATACAAGGGATAATGTTATAAAAAAAATTAGTCATGCATATGTACTGTCAAAAATGTATAATTATAAAATTAATTTTTAAAAAAGAGAAAAAAAAAGAAACTAGCTATCAACTATATCTCACACCCTATATCAAGATGAGATCAAAAGAGGTACATCATGCCTAAAGGGTAATAACATAAGCAAATTAGGAGAGCAAGGGATAGTTGACCTGTCAGATCTTTGGAGAAGGAAGGGATCTATGACCAAATAAGAAAAAGAGAACATTATAAAATGCAAAGTAGATAATTTTGATTACATTAAATTAAAAAAAACTATTGCACCAATAAAACCAATGCAGCCAAGATTAGAAGGGAAGCAGAAGCTAGGAAATAATTTTTCAGATAGTGTTTCTGGTGAAAATTTCATTTCTCAAAATATATAGAAGATTAAGACAAATTTATAAGAATACAAGTCATTCCCCAATTAATTAATGGTCAATGGATATGAACAGACAAGTTTCAAATGAGGAAATTAAAGCCATCTACACTCTTATGAAAAAGTGCTCTAAATTACTACTGATTAGAGAAATGCAAATTAAAACAAATTGTAAGGTATTAATTAATTTCCACCTATCAGACTGGCTAATATGACAGGAAAAGATAATAATAATAAATGCTGGAGGGGATGTGAGAAAATTGGGATACTAATGCATTGTTATTGGCATTGTGAACTGATCCAAGTATTCTGGAGAACAATTTGGAACTATGCACAAAGGGCTATAAAATTGATTCAACAGTATTAGTACTGGGTCTGTATCCTAAAGAAATCATAAGGAAGGAAAAAGGACCCACATGTGCAATAATGTTTGTAGTAGCTTTTTTTGTGTTGGCAAAGAACTGAAAGATGAGTGGATGTCCATTAACTAGGGAATGGCTAAATAAGTTATATGAAAGTAATAGAATATTATTGGTCTATAAGAAATGATGAACAGATTTTAGAAAGGCCTGGAAAGATTTAGATGAACTGATGCTGAATGAAGCAAGCAGAACCAGGAAAACACTGCACATAGCAGCAATAAGACTGTGTGTCAACTATGATACACTTGGCTCTTCTCAGCAACTCAGTGATCCAAGACAATTCCAATAAACTTTGAGTGGAAAATGCCATCTGCATCCAGAAGGAGAATTATGGAGACTGATTGCAGATTGAAGCATACTATTTTCACCTTTTTTTTCCTTGTTTTTTTTTTTTCTTGTGGTTTTTCTGATTTTTCTCTTAACATGACTCATATGGAAATGTGTGAAAAATTAAGATACATGTATAATCTAAAAAGAAAAAAGAGAAAGAAAGAGTCCCAAGCACATGAAAGGACTTCTCAAGGTCATATGGAGAGTGCCACCTGGGAGATTTTAACCCAGGCCTTCTGACTTATGAACCAGGGAGCTCTCCCACTATATCACATGGATTTTTGAGTGAAAAGAATCTTTACAATTCATGGATCTAATTTTCTACCAGCATTCCCCTTTATTACCCTCCTGAATGGCAGCCAACTAGTTTCTCTTTCAAACAGTTCAAATGATGGAAAGCTCATTCTCTTACAAGGCAATACATTTAGTTGTTGAAAGGTTCTCCTTATTAGAAAGGTCTTCCATTTTCCTAAGTCCTCCTCTTATAACTCCAATCCATCAGCTCTAATTTTAACCTCCAATAAATTTAATTTTGCGTTTATAGGAGAGGTTCTCACATATTTAAAACTGGTAGGTATCTATCCATTAAGTTTTTTCTTTGTAGTTTCTTCAAATGTTCTTC
Source organism: Sminthopsis crassicaudata (assembly GCF_048593235.1). Lineage (NCBI taxonomy): Eukaryota > Metazoa > Chordata > Mammalia > Dasyuromorphia > Dasyuridae > Sminthopsis > Sminthopsis crassicaudata. The sequence goes on from NC_133620.1 coordinate 408,520,260, forward strand.
ATGTGACATTGTTTTCATGCCCCTCACCCTCCTGGTTATCCTTCCTCTGATATTCTCTAGTTTGTAATCATTCCTCACAAAATGTGGTGTCTTGAACTGCATACAATCTTGCAGATGTGATCTGACCAGAACAAGAGTATATAATGGAAGTGTTATCCAGAACAAAGGTCTCACAAGATTTCGAGGAAGGCTTTCAACACATTGAATTGATCTGGAAAGTAGGAGGTACAGGAAGGTACTGATAAGAATTGAACTGGGGGAAAAATGGGGAGAGGAAGAGGGGACAATATAAGCACATAAATGAAACCATGATGCATCTATCTGAGTAGCTAAAAGCTCACTTGGTCATTGGAAACAGCTTTTCCCTCTCCTTTCCCTTTTCCCAATAATCCTATCCCTAGCCTGATCTATGCAGTGACAGGACTTTCCAAACTGCCTGTGAGAAACTACAAGGCTCTGACTGCAGCCAGCCCTCCTGCCCCACCCAGGGCTCCAGTCTCACTCCTGAATTCTCCAGGCTGGGAGACAGCCACATGCCATTTTCTCAGTCTGAGAGATAAAAAGAAAGAAAACAAAGGAACCTTTGTCAACTGGCCAAAAGATAAGGAAAAGAGAATCTAGTATATGAGAAAATTAAAGTGTCTAAGGCTGAAATGACAATGGGCTAAGAACATAATTGTTATCTAAGGAAATTGAATTGTTTCCTTTTTTTTTTTTTTTTAAATCCTAATATCATTCCTATAAACTATATAATCTGTAGAGATGCTGTATTTTTGAAAGTTATTTCTACTAGAAACAGCAACAGGCTAGACTGGAATAGGATCTGGCTAATTAAGTTAACCAGCTGGGCATTTTACAAATGTCCATCTGCCAGATAATAAGTCAAGAAGCATTTATGAAGCACCTACTATGTTCCAGGCACTGTGTTAAGTGCTGGAGATACAAAGAAAGGCAAAAGACAGTTCTTGCCCTCAAGGATTTCATAGTCTAATGTCAGCAACTTGTTATATTTCTCATATATATACATATATATGAAATATATATATATATATATATATACACACACACACATAGGTATGCAACTTACAATATTTTTGTTGTATTTTTAGAATAGTGAAAGCCTAAAAACCCATGTACCTGGTATTTGGGATTTAAAAAAAATTGTCTAGAAATCCTGATTGGGGATTAGTAAGAAGAATCATTTTTATAAGCACTTTGAACACTGGGTGTAAATTTTGGCTTTTATCACTTACTAATGTTGTGCCACAGTTCTCTTTTATTGTCCTGACTCAGTTTCCCTAAATTTTCCTGCCTCGGTTTTTCTGAATTGTTCTGCCTCAGTTCCTAATTATTCTGGTCAATCCTGCAATACCACCCCTCCCTCCTAATCATAATGATCCAGATAAGGAGAAAGACCTTCTATCTTAGACATCATCAGAATGTCTGGTACATTCTATAATCCCAGTTTGCCTAGGACCAAACCATGGATCCATTTGGTCCCAGTATATCTCTCCCTTTCAAATAAAATATTATAACTCTCTAATCTCTATCTTGCCTTAGTTTCTCCCGCACTACACTAACAGTGTGGACTTGATATAAATTGAGACCTTGGGTGGGGGTGGGAAGGGTGGTCCTGGGTTAGAAATCTTAAGCCCTTCTGGCCTCTTTGCAAAGCCTGAAACCAGCCAAGGGGATCCCATTGTGTCAAAGGATCTCTCAATCCTCATTTGTTACACCTCAATATCCCTAAATCACAATTTCCTCATTTTTAAAATGAGTAAATGAGCGCTGAGATCCTTTCCATATCTAGATCTTAGATTTAGATCTGAGATCCTACCTGGAATCCTATGAAATGCCTGAACATTTAAAGAGCATAACTATAGTTGACTTGTTTTGAGAAACCCTTGACCTGAGTCTGCCATAGAAAACCACTCCCTAGGCAGAAGGCTGATTTTTAGGATTATTTATTTATTTATTTTTGAACCAAAAGCACATTCTATTCTTTGGCCCCCATGAGGTATAGGAATTTAGGTTTTTCATTACACCGATATCTAAGATCTCTCTAAGTTCTAAACCTCATGTTTCTACAAGGATATTCATTGAAAGTATATGCAAGCTTAAAACACTCCATCCTACTCCCTACTTACTGTCTTACCGGATTAATTGGTTTTGATAATTCCTCCTATTGGCTACAAAAAATTCTGACTTATCAAAAGGGGGAATTTCCACACATGTTGTCATTCCAAATAGATGTTATCTATAGAAAATAGCCATTCTTCTTCTCCTTCTTCTTTTCTTCAAATCAAAAGATTCATTAGTTTCATTCTGCCTTCATTAGTTTCTCATGTACTTTTCCTGGTTTGAAAAGCACAGTGGGTAGAAGCCAGAGCTACACCCACCTTTTAAGGACTGGACCAGGACTCTAATCAGCAAGATTTTAATCTGGGGCAAAAACAGTTGAATTGAGGTTGGTGACAGCAGCCCAAGAAGATAGTCTAAACATGGAAGCCTGTAGAAGCAGCAATAGTCTCTCACCTTTATTCCACTGAGAATGAAAACAAAGGCCTGAAGTTATGCAACAGAACAATCTGATAAGAGGGTTGTGAGATATGGGGACTGAAATCACTTAAAAGAAGGAGAAAGCATTCTGTTTTGATGTGACCTCCTCCGGCAAAGCCTAGCTTCTGTGCTGAGCTAGGCTACTCTTGGATATGTGTCCAAAGAACATTCCAAGAGCTCTAGCCAGAAGCCCTGCTTTTATCCCAATCAGGAATTACCATATGAGTTTAAAGCAGCTCTTCAGGAAGCTATTTTAGGTTTACTTTAAGGCCCAGTGTTTTTTCAAGCTATCCATAGAGAAAGAAAATCAGCAAGCCACATCTGGTTCTTATATGCTCTATGGGTCAGCTAGATGACACGTGGATAGAGTATTGGGTCTAGGGTCAAAAAGACTTGCATGTATAATCCTGTCTCAGACATTTACTACCCCAGGGAAAAGTGTTAGTGTCTGTCAGTTTTGCTTTCCCCATCTGTAAAATGGGAACAATAATAGCAACTACCTTCCAGGTTGTCATAAGGATCAAATGAGGTGAATGCATAAAATGTTTTGGAAAACAAAGTGATAAATGAAAGCTAGCTGCTATCAGAAATCATTATGGTCTCGAAGGAACACTGGGAAGTGAATGTAAATTGTTAGCACTACTGTCTATCTACCCAGGTTACTTATACCTTCGGAAGCTAATAATTAATGTGCAACAAGAAAATGGTATTTACACACATATATTATATCTAGGTTATATTGTAACACATGTAAAATGTATGGGATTACCTGCCATCGGGGGGAGGGAGTGGAGGGAGGGAGGGGATAATTTGGAAAAATGAATAAAAAAATAAAAAAATTTAAAAAAAAATCATTATGGTCTCTTAGAAATCTAACATATGGTCCCTTAGAGGTATGTGTATGTGTATGTGTATGTGTATGCATATGAATCTTTAAGTAAACATGGGTGGGTAAACCTTTAGTTAAATTTCTTGTTTAAAAAATTATTTAAATTAGTGTGCTTCTGAAAGTCAAGATGGCAGGATAAGTAGTAAACTGCTATACCTCTCACATATTCACTTCCAACCAACCATAAAATAGCACCATAAAACAAGTTCTGCACCAGCAAAATCAGCAAAAAGATAGAGTGATAAAATCTTTTAGTCCCCCAAAATTGGAAAATTGGCAAGAAAGGTCCATCTCATTTGAATAAAAGGGGAGCACAATGCAGGACAGGAAGCATCCCAGCTAGTCAGTCGCAAGCCGCACCTCAGCCTTCCAGTGGGAGGTCCTGAAATCTAGTGCTGTGAAGTACCCCCCCTTGTGCCTCTGAATGGCTAGGGGAATCGGCAGGTGCCAGCTTGGAGAACTGCCCCAGGCAAACAGGAAACCTCCAATGGCCAGGCCTCCCTTTGCTTCAGCTTAGCCCCAGTGTATAGAATAAATTGAGTGAAAATTCTCTCATAAGGATGAGGCTTCCATGAATTATGACTTGAGACTTTGCAATAACAAGTTAAACTATGGCTAAAAAGCTGCCAAGAGTTGGATTGTCTTGAATGAACTTTCCCCTACTGTTTCCCATCAGTTCTTAATTATCTTTTAAGTACTTCTTTTAAAGGCAATTTATTCTTTTGTTTCTGGGATAGAGTTCTGTGTTTAGAGTATAAGCCTGAACTCCCCCAGAAAATGGGAGAAAAGGTTAAAGTGGGCAGGGAAGGCTTTTGTTCTATTTAATCTTGTGTTTTGCAATTTGTGCTTTGCACTTCTTTTACTGACAAATACCTTTTCATACAGGAGTTGCCCTTTCTCAAGAAAGGTCTTAATAAACCCCTTTTTTGCTTTTCTTACTCTGAGAGTCTCTGATTGTTTTCATGGCCAAGGCTGTCCCACACATCAGGCAAATAGATAGATAGACACCAATCCTATCAGTGTCTAAGCAAATAGGCAACTACCAGCCCTAGGCCAACCACATGCTTCTGTGTAGCCCTAGGGAAACAGAAACACTCTATTAGCCTGGGCCCCAGCACCAGGATCCTGGATCAGCACCAGGTAAGACTCCTACTGCCCCCACCACACTCCCTCAGCACAGCACCAGAAAGGAGGTTCTCCCAATGAGCCTAAGGAACATCAGTGCAGCACAGGTAAACAGCCCCGGCACAAGAAACCTGAAACAGTGCCCCTTCCACACTGGGAGCAGAGTTAAATTTGTTTTTAGAGCTTAAATTTAAAAGAAAGTAAAAGAGCCTCTCCCTCCTCCCCACCCCCCCAAAAAAAAGAGAAAAAAAAAAAAGAAAGAAAATAAAATCTGACTATAGCTAATCTAACAGGGAAGATCGACACAAACTCAGAAGAGAACAATACTGTCAAAACACCTATGGGAAAAGCCTGGAAGAAAAATGGGAATTGGCCTTAAGTCCAGAAAGAAGTCATGGAAGCACTCAAAAATAATCTTAAAAAATCATATAAGACAGATACAAAAAAAAGGGGGGGGAATGAAAGTGATATAAAAGAATTTAGAAAAAGAAAACAACCACTTAATAGAATTGGCCAAATGGAAAAGGAGATTAAAAAATTCATTGGAAAAAAAAAAAAAAAACAACTCCTTAAAAAGTAGAACTGGCCAAATGGAAAAGGAAGTATAAAAATTAGCTGAGGAAAACAACTCCTTAAAAGTTAGAACTGGGCATATGAAAGCTAATGACTGTTAGACATAAAGAATCAAACAAATTCAAAAGAATAAAAAAACAGGAAAAATGTAAAATACTTCATTAGGAAAACACCCAACAAATCAGGAAGAATGATCCAGGAAAAACAACGGCAGAATCAGTGGACTACCTGAAAGCCATAATCAAAAGGAAGACCTGGACATTATCTTTCAAGAAAATATCAAGGAAAATTACCTGATATCCTGGAATGAAAGGGCAAAATAGGTATCAAAGAATCCATAAATAAATTCAGGAAAGAGAGTCCAAAATAAAATCTCCAAAGAATATTATAGTTAAATTACAGAACTATTAGATCAAGGTAAAAATATTTCAAATGGCCAGAAAGAAACAAATCAAATACTGGAAAGCAACAATCAGGATTACACAAGATTTAGAAGCTGCAACATTAAAGGATTGGAAGTGAAGGAACGTGATATTCTGAAGCTATTCTGAAAAGCAAAAGAGCTAGGACAACAAACTACAATCACCTACCCTGCAAAATTAAGAATAATGTCTCAAGGGAAAGAATGGTCATTAAGTTAAATGGAAAAATTTCAAGTTCTCACAAGAAGACCAAAATTGAACAATTTGATCACTAACATCAAGACCTACAAGAAGCCTAAAAAGATAAAGACAGAGAGAGACAGAGAGAGAGAGAATGAGAGAGAGAGAGAGAGAGACAGAGAGAGAGACAGAGAGAGAGAGAATGAGAGAGAGAGAGAGAGAATGAGAGAGAAAGAGAGAGAGAATGAGAGAGAGAGAGACAGAGAGAGAGACACAGAGAGAGAATGAGAGAGAGACACAGAAAGAGAGACAGAGAGAGAGAATGAGAGAGAGAGAGAATGAGAGAGAGAGAGACAGAGACAGAGAGAGAGACAGAGAGAGAGAGAATGAGAGAGAGACAGAGAGAGAGAGAAAGACAGAGAGAGAGACAGAGAGAGAGAAAAGAGAGAGAGAGAGAATGAGAGAGAGAGAGAATGAGAGAGAGAGAGAGAATGAGAGAGAGAGAGAGAGAATGAGAGAGAGAGAGAGAGAGAGAGAATGAGAGAGAGACACACAGAGAGAGACAGAGAGAGAGAGAATGAGAGAGAGAGAGAGACAGAGAGAGAATGAGAGAGAGAGAGAGAATGAGAGAGAGAGAGAATGAGAGAGAGAGAGAGAATGAGAGAGAGAGAGAGAGAATGAGAGAGAGAGAGAGAGAGAGAGAATGAGAGAGAGACACACAGAGAGAGACAGAGAGAGAGAGAATGAGAGAGAGAGAGAGAGAGAGAGAGAGAGAGAGAGAATGAGAGAGAGAGAGAATGAGAGAGAGAGAGAGAGAGAATGAGAGAGAGAGAGAGAGAGAGAGAGAATGAGAGAGAGACACACAGAGAGAGACAGAGAGAGAGAGAATGAGAGAGAGAGAGAGAGAGAGATAGAGAGAGAGAGAGAGAGAATGAGAGAGAGAGATTGAGATTCCGTGGAGTTGAATTTTTTTACACCCCTGTATAGGAAGATGTTAATTCTTAAAAATTGTATTAGTAATAGTATGATTAGAAGGAATATACATAGAGAGAGGGTACAGTTTTAAAGTAAATTGGAGGGAATAACATAAAAAATAATTAAGGGATGAGAAAGGGGAGTACATTGGTTGCAGAAAGGAGAAAGAGGTAGAATGGAGTAAATTATTTCACATGAAGAAGCACAAAGCATTTATTACAGTGGAGTGAAAGAAGGGAAGTAGGGCAATGGGTGTCACTTGACTCTCTCATCAGTATTTGTAAAGCGCTGAAACTCTTGAGTTAATGCACTGAGGTCAGACAACCCAGCACTTAAGACTAATTACTGATTGGACAATGCTCTAAGCATATGCTTGGAAAATGGCCCTTCCCACTATTCTGTGCTGGCTCGATAATTGGTGTATATAGAGAATTGCAGGAGGGAGTAGGGGGTGGAGTAAGGCTAGCTAGAGTCACTTCTGGGTGGGAGATGAGGAGGAGAGGTCCCAGACATCCTTCATGTCCATCCAATTCACTCCTATCCCTAAAGACCAAGGACTTTTTGTTCATCCTGACTCCAGCTAATTCTAAGGCATCCAGGGTGCTAACTTGGTCTTCACAAGTATTGGCTCAAAGAGGGATTGATATACACAATGAGTTAAATACAGAAATACGTTACCTGACTGGAAAGTAGGAGATAGGAGATTAAGTAAAGGTGGGAAAGTAGAGGGGGGGACTAACAGAAGAGAAGTCAGAAAAGAGGAAAGGGAAAAATTATGTAAACGTGTCCCTTTTAATCTTTTGGGGGGGAAGGAACCTTTGGGGTTCCCTCCTGGGTCTCAAATCCTCCCAGCCTCTGGGAGGGGCCACACCCATGGAAACTCCTAGATAAGTAATCTCATTCAATTGGAAATCTCAGCTGAACAGCTCTGGAGCTCAGGACCAGGACAAACCCAATAAAACTCAAGGTCTGTCAATCCATCTCTGCTAATTCCTAATCGGGAGTTTGCCTGCTAAGAAAGCTTTCTTAACATAAATAAACCCATTCTTGCCACAAACCTTGTAAAAGGAGATAGAGAACAGGAGGAAAAAAAATAGGATTGAGGGAAATATACAGTTAGAAATCCTAACTGTGAATGTGAATGGGATGAACTTTCTCATAAAATGGAAAGAGAATGGATCAAAAACCAGAATCCTACAATATGTTGTTTATAAGAAACACACTTGAAGCAGAAAGATACACATAAAGTAAAAGTGAGGGAATGAAACAGAATCTATTAGATAATTTTGATTTTTTAAATTAAAAAGCATTTGCACAAACAAAACTAATTAAAAAAAAAAAGAGAGATTAGGAGAAAAACAGAAAGCTGGGAGACAATCTTTACAGCAAATGTCCAGGATAAAGGCTTCATTTCTCAAATCTATTGAGAACTGGGGGGCAGCTGGGTGGCGCAATGGATAGAGCACCAACCTTAAAAGTCAGGAGGACCTGAGTTCAAATGTGACCTCAGACACTTAATACTTCCCAGCTATGTGACCCTGAACAAGTCACTTATCCCCAATTGCCTCAGCAAAAAATATACATATTGAGAACTGAGTCAAATTTATAAGAATACAAATCATTCCCCAATTGATAAATGGTCAAAGAATATAAACAGGCAGTTTTCACATGAAGAATCAAAACTATCCATAGGCATATAAAAAAGAACTCTAAATCTGATTTCTGTGGAACTACCTCATACCTACCAGATTGGTTAATATGGAAGAAAGGATAGGGCAACCAACTGGGCATACCCTTTGATCCGGCAAAACCACTCCCAAGATTTGTGTGACAGATTATAAAAAAGGGAAAAGGACTTACATCTGCAGACATATTTATAGCAGCCCTTTACGTGGTGGCAAAATATTAGAAACTAAGGGGATGCCCATCTACTAGGGAATGGCTGAACAAGTCGGGGTATGTGCATAAGAAATGATGAGCAAGCAAATTTTAGAAAAACAAGGAAAGACTTGCAGGAAGGGATCCAAAGTGAAATAAGCAAAACCAAGGAACATTGTACACAGTATCAGCAACACTGTGTCATGATCAACTCTGAATGATTCAGCTTTTCTCAGTAACACAATGATCTAAGACAAAAGGATTCAAGAAGGAAAATACTACCCAAATCCAGAGAAAATTGATGAACTCTGAATGCAGATTGAAGCACTTTTTTTAAAATTTACTTTATTGTTTTTATGGGTTTTTTTTCTTTTTGATCTATTTCTTCTTTTGCAAATGTGACTACTATGGAAATGTGTTTTACATGATAGCACATCAAATCACTATAGGCAATTTTAAGAAAAGTCTTTGGATCAATATGACTAAGATGACATATAATAGGAATGAATGTAAAGTCCTAAACTTGAGTTCAAAAAAAATCAACACAACTATAAGAACCATGTCTAGAAAGAAGTTTTTTTTGTTACAATAATTTTTTTTAATCCAGAGATTTTAGTGGGCTACAAGCTCAAGAAGAGGCAACAGTATAATATGGTGGTGGAATTTTAGATGATACTAAGAGAAACATATTGTTTAGAACTAGTGAGTGAATGAGTCAATCAAGAAGAATTTATTAAGCACCTACTATGTGCCAGGAGCCACATGTGCTAAGCTCCTCAGGAATGCAGACTCTTATTAGAGAGACAAATGAAAACAATTAGGCACGAAGACGATGTATATAGGGGAAATTGGAGATACCCTCTGTACTTTGCCCTGATCAGAGTGCAAATTTGAAATACAGTATTCATGTTTTTCAGTGCCACATTTGAGGAAGAATACTGATGAACTAATGAGTTTTCAGAGGAAGAATAATAGATGGCTAAAAAGTTTCAATCATATCATATATGTCTCAATTGGAAGAATATTTAATCTGGAGAAGAGAAGAATTAGGGGAACCTGCTATACATGTTGAATTATATTGAATAATGAATAAAATTTCTCCCATTAGGCATTGTCACCTGGTCATGAAGTACAAATTATGTCACAAGACTGAAGAAATAGGTTCTGTCCGTTTTCAGAAAAGAAAAAGAAAAAGGTCAAAAGGGAAAACAAAGATTCTTATTGGACAAAAGCTGTCCAGTTCTTCCCAGGAGATGTTTGGTCAAAGGAAAGGTTCAGGCAGATCTTATTAAAAGCTACTGTCACTGAATAATAGCCATTTGTCACCTGGATACACTTATATCCATCAATGACTCAATGAAGACACAGGTTTTACAAGTTATAATGAGCCTAGCAGTGCATATACTGGGCACCATTAACAATACAAAAGAAGTACATGATGTGGTTCTTGTCTGTAAATCTAATTGTAATCTAGCATCAGTTACAGATCCAGTAACAAATGCAATATAATGACATAGTCATGTAGGATGGGTGTCAGGTTTCCCCAGATGATGTAATTTTTCCCCCTGAGGCAATTGGGATTAAGTGACTTGCCCAGGGTCACACAGTCTGAGATCGGATTTGAACTCGAGTCCTCCTGATTTCAGGGCCACTGCGCCACCTAGCTACCCCGACAATGCAATTTAAAAAAAAAATTTTTTTATATCTGATATTTTATTTTTCCCCAGTTACATTTAAAACAAATTTTTACATTTGTTTTTAAAACTTTGAGTTCCAGATTCTCTTTCTTCCTCACCATCTTTACTCTCCCCCATTAAGAAAATACATGTGAAGTTGTGCAACATATTTCCATAAAAGTCATGTTGTGAAAGTAAACACAGATCTCCCTCCCCTAAAAAAAAAAAAAAAAAAAAAAAAAAAAGTATGTATCAATCTATTCAGACATAATCAGTTCTTTCTCTGGGTATGGCATTTTTCATCATAAGTCCATAGTAGTCATGGATCATTGTGTTACTGAGAACAGCAAAGTCATTCACACATGATCATTCCAGAATACTGCTATTACTTTGCACACAATACATTTCAATTTGCTTGAGTTCATGGAGGACTTTCCAAGTTTTTCTGAGATAATCATGCTCATCAGACAATGTGATTTTGTAAAAACATTTCCTGAACCAGGGCTTCTTAAACTTTTTTCACTCGCGAGTCCTAAAGTTTTACATGAAACTGGGTATACAAGTATATAAAATAGTTATACGAACCAAATTATTTACTGATAATAAACCATGATTTTGCAACCTACGCATTCAGTTAGTTAAAAGACCTCATAGGGGAACCCGCAATTTAAGAAACTGAGTCTGAGGTCATAGATGGAGAGCTGAAAGGAACCTTAGAAGTTAATCAATAAGCATTTATGAAGTAACTACTACATGCCAGGCATTGTTTTAAGTTCTGGGAATATAAAGAAAGGCAAAAGACAGGCTCTGCTCTTGAGGAGCTCACATTATATACTGAGGGAGACAACATGAAAACAACCATGTTCAAGTGAGCTACATATAGGATAAATTGGATATAACCAAGAGAGGGAAAACACTAGAATTAAGGGGAATTGGGAAAGGCTTCCTGTAGAAGGTGGAATTTTAGCTGGGACTAGAAGGGGGCTGGGGAAGCCAAGAGGCAGAGGTGAGGAGGAAAAGAATGTGAGACCTGGGAAAGTCAGACTGTGTCCAAAGTTAACAGCTGGCATATGCTGCTGCAGGAAAAGCCAGGAGGCCAGTGACACTGGATAACAGAGTGTGTGTGTAGGCGGGGAATTGAAGAGAGTGTAAGTGGGGGGAGAGACTAGTTATGAAAAACTTTCCATGTCAAAGGTTTTTATATTTGATCCTGAAGAAGCCACAGGAGTTTGCTGAATAAGGAGTTGCAGGTGACTTGGTCAGATCTGTGCTTTGGGAAGGCCACCCAATCCCATCTTCTCATTTCACAGTAAGAGATATCAGGAAATTTCCCCTGAGTCACATCGCCAATAAGTGTCTGAGATGAGAATGGAGCCCAGGTCTTCCTGCATTCAATCTGGTGTCCTATTGATTACATCACATTGACTCTCAAGAGACTAAAATATCATTGCCAAGATAGTACATCTAAACTCCATTGTGAAGACAACACATCTTCATTACAACATTGTTGGTCTAGTCCATCAGATTTATTTCAATTCAATTCAACCCAACAAGCATTTATCAAGGACCTGTTTTGTGTCAGGCACTGTGCTAGGCAAAGACAAAAACAAAAATGAAAAAGGTAATAAGCAGTTTGAGAGAGAAAGTGTCAGCAATTGAGAAGTGATACATTGCACAGTCAATAGAGTGAGGACCCAAAATCTAGAGTCAGAAAAATGAGAGTTCATCTACTGCTTTAAATTCTTATGAGCTGTGTGACCCTAGGCAAGTCACTTAAAATGGGGATAATAAATAAACTTTCTTCAAAAAATGGTTGCTTAAAGTGAGATATTTGTAAAGTGCTTCACAAATCTTAGCAATCTATATAAATGTTAGTTATTATTATTATTCTTAGAGCTAGACTTCTGTACTGCTACTCCACTTCTTCCTCTTTGACCCAAAACACTAACAGGCAGAGATATTTCATATAGATAATAACGACGTGTAATCCCAAAATGCCTTGTATTTGGTTTCACGGTACATTGCATGGTCTTTCCCCCATAGATGTATTTGCCTGATCGAGGTTTGCTTAGGCTAACATTAAAAATAGCTGGCATTCCTTAAGCACATTCCAACTGGGTGGTGGTGGGAATATGACCCAGAGTGTGCTAGGTTGGGGAGAGTGGCTAGTCCCAAAACACAACATGGCAAAGCTCAAACCTCTGCCTGTGATAAGTTGTAATTAAGCTAAGCACACTGAGTAGATAATAAATGAAGTAGGTACAGGTTTATGAAGTTTGTAACCAATGTTTTAACTAGGTCTCTATATTAACTGAGTCCACAACAGGCAAAAACAGCTCATAAACAAATGTTCTATTTATCCCTCAGTCATAAAGCGGGGAAGGGGAGGTGAAAGTTGGTTAAAGTAAACTTTTATGCCTTGCTCATGGATATTTTCACATGAAAGTTTTCTTTAATCTTGGCTTCCTGGTATGAAATTCAAGATTTTGTAATCTGAATATACTGTGAAATTTTTAAATACTGTGAACTCTAGACAAGGTTTCATATGTTCCAGGAACAACCTCTAAACTAAACAAAAAAAATGATAACGTTTCAAACTCAAGAATAATCAGAAGGGTAACTAATGAATTTTCTAATTATCCTCCCTTGCTTAAAGTTACTGTGTGTGTGTGCCTCTGTGTGTCTGTATATGTATTGAAGGAGCTGGACATGTTTAACTTGGAAAGAAAGATATGGCAGAACATGATATGCTTATTGAATTAGTTAAAGATCAAACTGAATTAATAAACAAATATATTTATATATACAAACATACCCCATACATTGGTAACATGTTTATTTATTGCAGATCTGACCACTCAATTCTTCCTTGATCAGTGACATTGGTTGGGGAGAGAATTTGTTGGGGATGAGGAGAAATCCTTAGAAACTGTTCAATAGCACATGGATAAACTAATGGAGTACTTCCAGACTGCATCTGTTTCTGAATAGTCTCAAGGTCTTTCTTCCTATCCCAGGACACTGCAGCCTAATCAGTGGCTCAGAGTATTTTTTTTTTATTTCCTGGAGAGAAAGAGTAAGTGGGAAAAGACAGAGAGGGTTGTGTGGGGCATACACAGGAGCATTTTGAAGCTAGCTCAAACCACTTAAAGGCTGGTTGTCTAATTTTCAATGTGAGCGTTTACCCTTAAAAAAAAAATCAGCAAATGCCTCAAATCACAGCACTGTATTGTTTTGTTCATTGACTTAACTTGAAAGAGTCCTGGAGAACATAACGCAGATTAAACTTAATAGTGTGCCTGGTTTTCTGGAGAGCCAGATAGTAAACATTTTCCAGCATGTTCCTGAGCAGTCAGTGTTTCAGTGTTGGTAGGGAAAGCATCAAGGGCATAAAATGTCTGAGAACCCACAGCACAGCCACCTGAGGATGAAGCTGAGAGTGCGTCTTCAGGCGGTTCCAGAGTTACAGACTCTCAAGGGAAAAGGGCACCAGAGGCCATAGAATAAGGTCATCAATTCCCAAAGGAATCCTGGCTCCAGCATTCTTCTGAAGTGCTTCTCCAGCCTTCAGGCTTAAAAGCCATGCACTAGGAGCCTCACACTTAGTATTTGGGTGTCCCTGAGCACTTTACTTAACTACTGCCTGCCTCAGTTTCCTCATTTGTAAAATCAGGGCAGTTGGACTCAGTGGACTTTAAGGTCCCTTTTCCTGTCTGCCTCTGGAGGAGTGCCTACCTCCCTATCTGTTCTTTCTATCTTAGGGAGACAGAAAAATGCGACAAAAAAAATGAAAGAAGAAGAAGAAGAAGAAGGAGAAGAAGGAGAAGGAGAAGGAGAAGAAGAAGAAGAAGGAGGAAGAAGAAGGAAAGAAGAAGAAAAATGATATGGCTAACATTTACTTAGCACCTTGAGTAACCTCAAAGGTGCTTAGCACCTTTGTAAGCAAAGCATTTTACATATATCATTGGTCCAATGATTATATAAAGAAAATATTAATATAACAATGAAAAGAGCACTAGGTTCTGGGTTGAAAGGACTTGGGTTCAAATCCTACATTAGATACAATATTTGTGACTTTAGGCAATTCCCTCAATTTCCCTAGCCCTCATATCTAAAAGGAGAGGGTTGGACTAGATGGTTTCCAAGCTCTCTTACAGCTCCAGCTCTAGAGTCCCTGACCATGCCTGGCTGGGAGCTAGAGCAGTCACCTGCACACTATCAAACGCTAATCTTCTCCAGTGAAATGACCAAGCCAACCTGTCTGCCTTCCTTCCTTCCTTTCCCCCCTTCCCTTTCTCTCTTCCTTCTCTTTCCCTCCCTTCTTTCTTCCCTCCTTTTCTTCCTTTCTCATTTTACAAATAAAGAAACTGAGGCACTGTGTGAAGTGGTTTGCCCATTATCATTCAGATAGAAATATCTGAAACAGGTTTATGATCCAGGTCTACCTGACCTGAACTCCAGGATTCTGTCCATTGCTTTTGAAATCCAGAACCATGTCTATTTTGGTTCCTTTCTTTACTGAGTAGTATATGCCTTCCTTCTGCAGTGAAAATGGATCTCTAAGCTGGAAGCCCATGCTGTTGGCTAAGGGAATCTCTTGTATCTACTTTCCAGGGTGTTCCTTAGTATAAGTACATTATGGAGAACTTCAAGGACTCACCTCCATGTACTGATTAAACAGGCGCAGGGTACGGTCTGTGAAGTTGAAGACATTCCTCCAGCCAAAGTGTATAGTGTCTTTAAGCTGACCCTGCTGAGGCCCATTAGAAAGAAAGTTGAGAATGACTTCAACTGTGATTCCTTCTCCATCGAGCTGTCTGTTCACAAAGTTTTTCACTGTTGGATTCTCCAGAGTATCCTAAGTAAGGAATAGGAAAAGTATGTTGGGAATTTCTATAGCAATTTTCCACTTATATTCTAGATTTTTATATAGATGGGACTTTAGAGGACCTCCAATTTAAAACTCTCACTTTATTGATGAGGAAACTGAAGCTCAGAAAAATGGTGTGACTTGGCCAAAGTCATGTAAGTAGAAATTATCACTGGGGGCATGAATCAAGATCACACACATGACATAAAAGGACTTTCTTACAACTTTAAGAATGACTTTTTTCTTTCTTCTCTCTACCTTTTTCTTTTTCTCTTCCTTCTTCCTCCCTTCCATTCTTTTATTCTTTCTTCCTTCCCTCATTATTTTTTCTTTGTTCCTTCCTCCCTTTCTTTTCTTCTTCTTTTCTTTTTTCTGTACCCCTACTACCTCTGTGCTAGTTCTCATTTCTCCCCAGTTCACAGTGTTTAGGGACAGAGATATCCAAGCCCTTTACCAAGTAAGCAAATTTTATTCTAGATTTTAGCAGGCAGACTTAACTCACTGTATGCCCATGAGAATTTTACGCCAAAACCTTCCATAAGCAGATCAATCAACACCCAGGTACCAGATGCTGCCCACAATGTGATAAATCTTCTAGAGATTTTCTCTGAGTAATTTTTTTTTCTCAACTCATCCAAATATAAGGGAATTGACAATCCTTTCCAGGCAGAGCTGGACACCTACAAAAACCAAGCCCTTTGCAGACGCAGCTGCCCCCCACCCCCACCCCAGACTTCCTTTGAGAGTGGCCAGATTGAACAGAAGCCTCTTCTGGGATGATTGAAGGCTTCTTGAGTCTTTATGAGTTAAGGCAAAGGCCTTAGGATTCCCCTCTCCATATGAACATTCCATTTGGATATTCCTTTGGCCTTCAATTCACAAATTTTCTTTCCAAAGTAGGAGACTTCAGCTGTATGCTCTTTAGTTTCATAAATCATAAGACCAGAGATCTAGAGCTGGAGACCAACCCCCTCGTTTAACAAATGAAGAAACAGGGAAGCTCAGTAGCTTGCCCAGAGTCCCACAGATGCTAAGGAGCTGAGGCAGGATTTCAGATCTTCCTTACACCTAGAGCTCTCTCCCTCTCTTTCTCTCCCTTCTGACTTCCCAAGCTTTCCTCAAGTCTCAGCAGAAGTCGTTTCTGCTCCTGCCTCCCTTAGTGCTTTCTCCTCTCTGTCTCCTGTCTGTACTCAGCTGTCTCCTTTTCTCTCCCCCATTAGACTGGGAGCTCCTCAAGAACAGCCCATCTTTTGCCTTTCTTTGTATCCCCAGCACTGAGCACAGTGCCTGGCACACAGTGGGTGCTTAATAAATGCTTGAAGGCTTGACTATGCCATGCTTCCTAGCCACACTCCCTAGATCCCACGCCATCACAGAGTTAGAGAGGAGGGCTATGCGCTTGCTATATTTTTGCCTTCATGCTAAAACCTGAGGAAGCCTTTCTTGTGAAATGCAGAGAATTTCATTCTCTTATCTGCTCCCCTCCCAGAGCTTCCCCCACATACTCGGATCATGGCCATCTGGGTGCTCTTGTCGAAGAAATGCCAGATCTGGGGCCCCACTTCTTCCCAAGCCTTGAGGAACTGTCGAACACGCGCCAGCTCTTCAAAAGTCGAGTTGGCCTGAGAAACAAGGAGAGACAGACAGACAGAGGAGCAAGGGCAGAAAAGGGAGAAAAAAGGGGGGCACGTGAGTCTGCTTTGTCCTTCCTAACATACCGCCGGGGCAGTTTCCCTCTCTCTTCTACACTGAGCTGAAGGTTCCTCCATCTGCTGAGGCTTCTCAGAGCAGCCTACCATTTCTCAGACACCGATAGAAACGGCTCCTCTCTTGTGTGCATGAGATGCTGACGGTGTCATTGTCTCCTGCACTCCATGAAAACTTGTGCTTTCCCTCTGTTAGTGAGCTGGTTCCTCCCCTTCCCTTCTCAATGCTGAGCCTCCTCAAGCAGCCAGGGCAGACTAATGGGCCATCTGACCTAGCTAACAGTGGGAATGGCGCACACTTCCATCAGAGAGAGAGCACAGGGGTCTGTCTGGGCGAGCTCATCACTGCTGGAGATTCTCAGCCTGGTATACTGGGGCAAGGACAATTGGGGTCCTGGAGGGGGACACGCCAAGAAACATCCCACCAGAAACAGAACAGAAAAAAAACAGAAGGAAAAAAGCATATCCTCTTGGGGGACCCAAGACAAGGAGGCATGAGGGTTGAAGAGAGAAGAGGCTTACATGCTTTAATATCTTATGAACAGCAGGAGAATCCGGAGTAAAAAGGATTTTCCCCATCAGCAAGGGCTTTGCTGCCCTCCAGGCTATTTTAGTTAAAGGGTTTGCTTCCATGTTCTGGATCAATGAATTACAAAAAGATGCTGCAAAGAGAGGAGACAGGGTTAATGGAGTGATCTCCCCTCTGTCCCAAAGCTTTTCACCAAGCACAATCATTATCATGGCCAAATCCCAGGCCCCATTCACTCAGAACTGGAGGACTGAACAAATAAACTAAACTAATAAGCTGGGCTCATACAATAACATGTTCATCATTAGGAAGTAACCAAATGCCCCAGGACAGCTCAATCAAGACTTTTTCACTGGAGATGAAAGCTGGGGCTTACCTGTTATATTTCTTTTCTTATTTTTTCTTTCTTTCTTTCTTCCTTTCTATTTTCTTTTCTTTTCTTTCTTTTTTTTTAATTTTTAAAAATCTTTATTTATTTATTTTATTTTTTTGCTGAGGCAATCAGGCATAAGTGACTTCCCCAGGGTCACACAGCTAGGAAGTATTAAATGTTTGAGGGCAGATTTGAACTCAGGTTCTCCTGACTTCAGGACTGGTGCTCTATCCACTGTACCCCCTAACTGCCCCCCTGATATATTTCTTACTTTAGAAGAGAAGAACTGAAAATATTGCTTATGATTAGGCTAAGAGGCAAAGGGCATTATTCCCCAAGAATAGGATGTACAGAGCCCAGGAAAAATACAAATAAATTCTCTGACAATTGAAGCCATCACTGATTTTTTTCCATCAGTTCTATGGTTCCCTTCCAAGCTTCTCTGAGCTGCCTTTTACCTATTGCCTGTGTATCTTGAAAGGATCTGGTTGTGTGGACCAAGTTCTCCTCCATTAGGAGGTAAGCTCCTTGAGGTAATAATAATTGGGGGCATTTTTCACCTTTCCTTGGAACTACCATATTTTCCACATCTCCTGTCACACAATAACTGCTTCCTGACTTGGCTTGACTCCATGCTGTTGTCAGTGTGGCAAGGCTGGCTTAAAGCTGACCCCTCTTCTACTGCCTTATTTTATTTTTTAGCTCATGCCAATCTGTTGTTACAAGAGCCGAGAAAGAAACAGTGAAGGGTGGGAACAGTTCCCTGGCAGGGCCTCGGCATCTAAAGAGTTAGACAAGGCTGCACACACACACATCTCCCTTGTATTGTGCTCCTCAAAACACCCACAGTCACGCTGACTTGCCAGGGCCCTTCCAACCTGAGCTTTGCTTGAAATGCTGGCCTGCTTCCCAATTTCCTCCAACTTTTCATCTAGCATTTAACCCTACTTCAAACAGTTCAGAAACCAATGTCCCTGCTGTTTTTCTCAACCAATCCTTGGCTGAGCCCATGGCTTATGCCCAAATAACTCTACAACTGCTATCTTTTCATCAGTGGGAAAATAAAGGCCCCTCTTTCCCACATCCACCCGCCCGGACAAAGGTGAAGCCATTTGACTGTGGTCACTCAAGGAAGTTACTGTATTCAGGCCAAAACAGGATTTCCAACCATAGCCTAGGAGCGTCTAACAACCTGACCAACATGGTAGATGAGGATTCACACAGAGACCTAAAAGAAAACTTACTCGTCCTTTTATCATAAGAATAGACAGGATCTTTTCTGGAAGGATCTATCCCTAGGAAGGCTTTGTAGTTGTTGTCTTCATACCAGTTAAAGGAAAACACTCTGGAGCCACCCCCCTCGGGGTAACCACACAGGAGCTCAGAGAGGATCCTCATCAATTGGCTAAATGACTCTGGCTCCCCATTCTGCAGGAGAGGTCTTGTTACCCACAGCAGGTCCTGGACACTTGGCCGCTGGGCTAACTGCAGAAGAAAAATGGCCCCAAGTTAGAAAAAATAATAACTGACATTTATGCATCAGTTCCAGTTTTGAAATGGATTCTTGATAATATTTATTTAATAACATTTACATAATTATCACAATATTCATTTACATGTTACAATTATATAATTTAAATGTACAAAGATTTAATAGGCTATATTTAAAACCTAGCATTCAATATCAACAACTAAACTTTCATGGTAACTATAAATATTTTAATTCAAGTATCATGACAATTTTTCATTTACTCCTATGTAGAAAGGAAGTATTTAATAAGTACCTACTATGTGCTAGGTTCTTTAAAAATATGTTCTCATGTGATTCTCACAACCACTTTGGGAGACATTATTATGCCCATTTTACAACTGAGGAAACTGAGGCAGAGGTTAAGTGACTTGAACAGGGTCACATAAGCAGTAAGGCCAGAGGTAAGAATCAAATGCAAGTCCCTCCTAACTCTTAAGCTCAGTGTTCCTTCCTGAGTAAGAGCACTATAGTTCTGGAGCTGGAAGGGGGCTGACTTTCCATCTAGCCCAAATACCCTCCTTACCCAGATAAGGAGGATGAATTTGGGGAAAAGAGTAACTAGCCCAAGAATACAGGGTATGGATTTGAATCCAAGTCTTGTGACTCCAAATCCCGGCTTCCTTCCCCTGCATTAAGTTAAGTGAGTCCTGTGTACCAAGTTGCTTCATTCGCCAGCAGAGTCAGAACTAACAATGGAGGCAAAGGATAGTCCTTTAGGCAGCAAAAATAAAGACAGACTGAGTATGCCCAGAGGAATGGAAGAGGCTGGGAGTGTGGGCGAGGAGCGGTGTCCACTCCTGGACCTAAAAAATCTCTTAATAATCTCCTTCTTTTCCTTCAATTCCCCTTATTTGTCTTTCCTGGCAATGTGTCTGGTGGGCTACGGGAGAGCTGATGGGGACTCTTGGTCTACTCAGCACAGGGAGAAGTGTCTATAATGTCTCCTCTAGGAAGGAGAAGAGCCTCTGGGAGAAAGGTGCTCCTGACCGCCCAGGCCACCTAAGCACAAAGCTTTCAGACTGGAAAGAGCAGCTCCCTGAGAAGCAATCTCATACACTGTGATCTTTTGGCTACATTTTTGCTTTGCTGAGATCTTTTAGGAAATGAAGAAGTAAACTGGAAGGAGAAAACTCTCAGGCCTACTGAGAAAGAAATCCTTTTCTCTGAGAGTCCAAGATTAAATTCAACATATGACCCACAGAAAGTTAGTTCTTTATGTGTCTCTGTCTTCCCTCTCTTTCTCTCTTTTCTCCCAAAATTTTCCCATCCTTATTCTATGTCTGTTTTTTTATCTCTCATTCTCTTCTTTTTCCCTCATCTTCCCTCTCTTCTTCCTTTCCTCCTTTTCCCTCCCACTCTCTCTCTTATTCCCTGTTTCTCCCTCTCTTCTTCCCTTTTTCTCTCTTTTCTCTCTCTCCCCTTCTGTTTCAGAACAACTAACCACCATAATCTGAAGAAGAGAGATCTACATTAGTAAGAAGAATGTCCAGGGTTTATCTGAGAGGCTCCAGGATTCCCCTTTGCTTAGCCTTTGGGGAAGGAGGGCCATACTTCTTGCAAACATACCTCCCAACATGTCTTAAAAAGCATTCGGGGACTTAAAACTACCACTGGAACTCAGTGGGGTGGGCCTGCAATCAGTCCTCCATAGACATTCTGGGAGGTTTACTTGTCATCCCCTTCTTGGTTCACATGCAAACACTCACTTCTGTAAAATGACAAGTGTTCCAGAGAATCTGAGCAGTGAGTTACGCCTGTGATGATAGTCACAGTCACCAAAGAGAAGATGTCAGGCTCTTTCTACCACTGTGAATCTCACAATGCCCTGGGAGGGATTATTCCCATGGTCATTATTATATTTGCCCTTTTGGCCAAAACCACACAGGATGGGCAACGAGGAGGGAATGTAGCTCCCCTTACTCAAGTCAAAGGGAATGGCTTCCTGGAATACTGGGGACCTGGCCATAACAAACAACAGGAAGTGATGGTGGTTTATCATACTGGCAGATTTTGCACAGTTGAGATGGGGAGCTAAGAGAAGGCAGGTTCAAAAAGCTCTTTCTAGGTTCTAGCACCAGCCCATTAAATCTAACAGGGGTAAATGGTAAGTTTGCACTTAGGCTGAAAAACTTATCGATAGAAGCTAGAGGAGGAGGGGATGGTTAAAGTTAGAAAAGATTTGGGGCTTCTAATAGACTGCAAACTCAACATGGGGCAACGGAGCAATATGACAGTCAAGATGCAACTGAAGGGTTCATTAAGAGAGGCTTAGGTTTCATGAATTAGTCATTGATCATCTCACCTGTTCTGTCCTAAGCAACCACCTATGGAAGATGATGCTCCCTTTCAGCTGATAAGAAGACTTGGTAAGAAATGGATTTAAATGCTGAAAGATTCTCACTGGAAAAGAGAAACTAGACTTGTTCTGCCTGGTCCCAGAGGGCATAACTGTGACAAATGGGTGGGAAGTTTCAAAGAAATAAACCAAGTCTTGATAAGAGGAAGATTTCCCTAACACTTTATTGTTGTTCAGTAAAATCAGAGTCTTTGTGACCCCTTGAACCATAATGTTTGTGGGGTTTTCTTGGCAAAATATGGAGTGATTTACCATTTCCTTCTCCAGTGGATTATAGCAAATAGAGGTTAAGGGATTTACCTAGGATCACACAGTAAGTGACCGAGCCTGCATTTGAACTCGGATCGTCTTGACTCTGGGCCCAGAGCTCTAGCCACTGAGGCATCTAGCTATCCCGACATAACAGTTAGTGCTTTCCAAAAGGAGAAGAGGCTCATAGATATAGTCTCAAAATTAGAAAACCAGAAGGGAGAGCAGAAGCCATCTAGACAAACCCCTTTGTTTTATAGACGAGGAAACGGGCCCAGCGCAGCTTATGGGCTCACACATATGAAATCTTCAAGAAAAACTAGCTAACTATGGTTTAGACACAGATTGATCGAGATGTCCTCTGAGTTCCCTTGTGATTATCCAAATGCATGACTCATACAATGTCAGGCATCAGTAACTGTTAATACCTATGGGGTACTCTACATGGATACACAAAGATTTGCCTTACATTCTAAACACTCTAAGCAACCCCCTGACAACCACTTAAGGATGAGAAATGTTGATATGCCTTAAATTCCTTTATACACTACCTGTTCCATGCTTGTTATGTTCATAGGCACAAATTTGGAGTTCTTGAATACTGATAAAGCAAAGGATGTTTAAGTAAAATACTTTAAAGAGCTGGGTGATGGGTTGAATACAGTGTCCTCAATTTCCACATCCCACCAGCATAGCTACTATGTCTGCTCTATGCTCATTTTTTTCCACAAAAGGATCACCTGATTGAAAGGCTAATTATTATGCAATGGAAAGGTTCAACTTTAAGTTGTTCTGGTTTTGGGGGGAATGCAACCTGATATATTCAGGGCTGAGAAGACTGGGAAGTGGGAGTGAATGGGGGAAGGACTGAAGGTTAACTGGCTTCCTCGGCACATTTTAAAAAATAAAATACAGAAAAAGGACCATTCTTGGGTCTGGGACAGTATCTTAGAAAAAAATGAAAATGAACTGGGATGGATTTTGAGAGATAGTAAAGGATTAGAAGGTGCTAACCTTCTATGGTCAGGAAGACATGGATTTATGGCGTCAGGAAGAATTGAATATGACTGAATCACTAATAGCACAACAGGCAGAGCTATAACTAGAAGGCAAGGGTATTGATTCAAGGCACCAAATTTTAGTGAACTCAAAAACATCTCCATCACTTAGGTGCTAGAAACAACCAAGCTTAATATGTGGTTAATAAAAACAACTCACTGAAAGAGGAAGCCACCAAATGACATTTGCTTCCTTCCCTTTTCTCTGTCTACCGCCTGCCCCCATGGGGCAGTCTCTCCACACACACCTAACTGTGAGGATGCTCACAATTGTGTACCACTTTCTTGATGCAAGCTCTGGGTCCTTTGTGAAATTAACCTTAAATAGGAATGCTAGTTATATCTCTGGTCACAGCACTGGAGGAGATGTGGGTCCAGTAGAGTCAGCTTTCAGTTAGAAAAGACAGATGATTAGTGATCTTGGGAGCAATTCAGACCTGGATGGGTTGATTTCTGATTATCTTGACCTTACATATAATTACTAAATATATATTTGCCCTTTATGAATTCTCCACTGCAGCCCTACTCTGATGCTTCAGCATAATATTTGAAATACCCTGAGCTCTATAAGGCAGTCTCAGCAGAAGTTCTTGTAGGACCAGATTTAAAGTTAGGCTTCAAATACACATTCAGTGATGGATTTTATAGATAAGAAGATCCAACTAGCAGAGTTTGAAGAAGTTCATCTCCAGAAGGTTGGTCAATGGAAACTGGTTTTTTTTTTTCTTTTTTCACCAAAATAATTATTTTATTTTATTTTTTTTGGTGGCCAAAGCCCTTCTCATATTCTCTACCAAGGTATGAAGAGGTCCTTAACTTCATCAGCAGGAGGAGTTCCCACATCCATTCATTGATCTTTTGAAGAAATACCAGAAGATGAATTCTTTTAATCATGAATAAACTTCTAAATAAAATGGGCTTCAACCCTTGTTGGCTGAGGGGCAGAAGGGAAGGATAAGATATTTGTTAGATTCAGAGTCAATGAGCAGAGGATCAGGACTGGAGACCATGTCAAAGGAGGTGATTGCTACGGACAATTGGGGATGTCCAACCTGTAGAGCAAGACTTAGTGGTGATATGGTTTGGTCACAGCATTATAGGACTTCATGTTACATAAGAGAAAACTGAGGCCCTGGAAGTCATGTGATTTCCCCAAGGTCACATCATAGGTAGTATAGGAACTTAAGATAGATAGCTTCAAGTACTTGAAGTCTGACATGCAGAAGAAGTAGACCTACACTGCTTGGCCACAGGAGAGAAGCCATAAGGAGCTATGGGTGTAAGTGGCAGAGGCAGATTTCAGCTCAGTTTAAGGAAAAATTTCCTAACAATCAGAGAAGTACCAAAGTACAATGGGCTACCTCATTAAGTAATGGATCCCCATTCCTACAGACCTTCAGGAAGAGAGGTTTGATCCCTTGTTGGAGATAAACCAGCCCAGGTCATACATAGAGCAAGTCAAAATATCAGAGCTATTTGGTCCACAAATGGCCCTTCAACTACCCCCTTAAACTTCCAGTTTGGGTGAAAGAAGAAATCAATCTTCAAAAAACAAAAACAAAAAACAGGACTGAAGAATCATATATAAATTAGCAGCCTGGAACAACAGCTCATTCATCAACTACAGAGACTTATATTCTGGTCCTAGGGCCACTGTTCAGTTTTACTACACTCAAAAGCCATAGGATTCTCATGGCCTCCTTGTTCAATGAGTAAAATGAGAGAGATTAAAAAAAATTAAAGGGAGGTAAAAAGATTTTAAGATTATTAAAAGGGGTCATCAACTGTCATACTACAAACTGGAAGGCCAGGGAGTCATGTTGCTCTCAGGGATCAACTACTAAGTGTGGGAAAATCTGGGAAAACCATAATCATGTTTCCTTGGTCTGCACTGTAATTACTGTCATCAGACCACTTACCTCTCGAACTTTTGGAGATATAGTAGATAAGGCCCTTCCCCAGGATCTCAGATTTATACCTTGAGAACTGCCATCTAAGAGTGTGGGAAGCTATAAGTGATAAGAACAAAAGTGGGGAAAATTTCAGTTATATACACATTTGAATACACACATGGGAGAGTGCACACACACACACACACACACACACACACACACACACACACACACACAGAATCACTCCACTCTCCTATGCCCATAAAAACAATACAAAACAAACATTTCCTCCCTGCTTTCTGATCACAGAGCCTATTTTTACAAGATTGTTTCCAGAATCACGGCCTTCTTTTTCTAATCTAGTTGAGAAAATCAAAGGACTTTATTCCAGGTTATCCCACTGAGCAAGTCAATCACAAATAGTTTCATGGTGACATTAAACACACCAAAGTAATCCTGACTGCTGGTTTAGAGGCACCAAGCAAGACTCCCAGAGGAAGACAAACAGAGAGCAGCTGTGTGAGCGAGAGGAAGAATGTGAGTGGAGAGTTGCCAATCTGGTCACCTGCACGGCTCTCTCCATCCTCTCTGACTTTCCTGCAGATTATTCCCATCTTTTCTTCCATTGAGTTCTCTGCATTCGGGTCGACCCCTCTTCCTCTGTTCAACACTGGCTCTCTTTTGTCCTGGAAGTTCTCTTATTACATGATAGATCTGAACTGCTGCCGCTGGTGATTATCCAGGGGAAGAATCACTCCTACAGATTCCCCAAGTGCCAGCAACGCTCCTTTGGCCCTGAGTGCCACAGTGCCCAGCTCCAATTGCATTCTCCACTTCAGTAGTTCAATGAGCTACCTGTCTTGGCTGCAGGAACCCCCGAGTATTCCCAGGAAGACCAAAAGCCAAACCTGACTGAACAAATTCAGTCTCCATAAATGTCATGACTGTGACCAACTAAATTCCCTCCCTCATGGACCTTTCAGGAGATTTAATGAAAACTGAACTCCAATCTCAAGGGGACTAAATATAGAAACTTTTTGAGACCTTTACTTGATGCAGTTTGTCCTGCTCATCTTCGTGGCATTTTTAAGTCAATATTTATGGACATCCTTTGCTTTTATATTAACCACATTTCCCTTTCCTCCTTCCCAAAAAGTCACCCCATATAATAATGAGAAAGAAAAAGGAAACTCACACACACACACACACACACACACACACCCCCCCCCCCCACACACACACACATACACACACACAGTTGAACAAAACTAACGAACACATCAAAAAAACATAGTGTGGTACAGAATATTCCACACTTAGATCACTACCTAAGGAAAAAAATGGAGGAGATGCTCTGGGCCAATAAAGTGATATAGTGGGTAGAGCACCTGATCTAGAGTCAGGAAGGCCTGGCCTCAGCACTTACCTGGTGTACAACCCTGGATAGGTAATTTAACTTAGTTTGCCTCAGTTTCCTCATAGGTAAAATGAGCTGAAGAAGTAAATAGCCAACCACTGAAGTATCTTTGCCCAGAAAATCCAAATAGGGTCACAAGAGTTGGATACAATTGAAATGAATGAATAGGAATAGAATGAAAATGAGGTTTTTTTTCCCCATTCAGTGATATAGGAAATGCTGTAAATAGCATCTTCTTCAGGGCTTTGTGGGAAAGTCTGGGATTTTTTACATCTAAAATCACCTTATGAGGCCATTCTATTTTCTGTTTACCCCTCAGTCAGTCCATTGGTACCAAAGGATCTCCTGTGTGCCAAGGTCTGTGACCTCGGGCAAGTCACAACTTCTCTGGGCCTCAGTTTACTCATCTGTAAAATGGAATGTGGGAGTAGACGCCTCCCAGAACCATTTCAGTTCAAATCAATAGTCCTATGGCGATACCAAGAGGAAGCACAACATCTACCCCATAATGCGAGAAACTCTATTTAGTGGGTTCCTAAGCATCTTTCTCATCAAGAACTTAAGAAAATGCTTCTGGGGCTAGTGAGGACAGAGATAAACTGAGGAGGACCCTGTGGTAACATGAAAAGTATGCTGGACTTGGTCTGAAGACAGAGCCCTGAAGCAGGAGCCTAACCCTTGCCACCTTGGCAAGTCCCTCCTGGGCCACAGTCTCCTCCTCTGACTCAATGACATCCAAAGCCCTTTCTGGCTCTGACGGTGTGAGGAGGGGCTACTTGACCAACCTGGAAGTGCATGCCAGGGGATAATCCAGCTCCCTCTCTTTGAATGCTCTCCCGGGAGCCAAGACTGCTGGCTCACAGGTAAATGAGACTGATGGGATTCTTGGACATCATCTAGCCCAAGGGAGGCGTCCAGGCCCCATAAGGAGAAAGGCTATGAAAATGGGCCTCAGGGAGTGTTTGCATTTTTATCATTTCCCTCTCATTACTCATCTTCTGTGAGAAATGCTCAGGTCTCCGTCCAGCTCTGAGGCAATACATGTGCTTACTGGCAGGCTGGCTCCAGCTCCCTGCCTTGAGAAAATGTCTATTTAAGCTCTCAGGAGACATGTTCTTTGAAAACAAATGAGTATGGCAGGTATTTTTGGATGCTGTTTTCTGAAAGTAGGCTACTTATAAGATTTACAAGGCACTTTTCTTACAACTCTATTGTGAATCAGGTGCCTGAGTATCATGAACCCCATTTAGTGGGGATGGGAAACTCCTCTGGAAACGTGCTTCCATGCATATATTCCCAGGGACTTCGTTTTAGATTGTCTGGACTTTCTCACAAAGTCACCATGTCTGAGAGGGAGGACATGAGCCCAGCTGAGACCTTTATGCACCAGGCCCTGATACCTCATTCAATTTTAAATTGTATTGCTGCCTTTGTTGTCATATTTTGGTTTTTTTCAGAGCTAACACTACCCCATCTAATCCCAATCCCCACCCAATGTAGCCTTCTCTTGTAACAAAGAGTAAGAGTTGAAGGAAGCTGACACTGTGACTGTATTTGACTGCAACAGTGACATTCTGCACACATTGTCCCCAATCTCATCTCTCTAAGGAAAGAAAGGAGCCTATTTCCTCCCTCTTCTCTGGGGCCGAGGTTCCATTATTTATGTTCATCAGCCCCATTTAACCCATAAGAAAACTGAGGCTTACAGAATCAAACAAAACAATTCACCCAAAGTCACACAGTTCTTAAATGTCCTCAGGACTTTTGTTGTTTAGTTGTTTTCACTTGTACCTGTCTCTCTGTGACCCATTAAGGGTTTTCTTGGCAAAGAGACTGGAATGGTTTGCCATGGCTTTTTCAGCTCATTTTACAGAGAAGGAAAATGAGGCAAACAGGGAAAATGACTTGCCCAGGATCACTCAGCCAGGCAGTGCCTGAAACCAGATTTCAATTCAGGAGATTGTCTTCCAGACTCCAGGCCCAATGCCCCACCCAGCTGCCCTGGATCTCCCTTAACCCCTGAACTGCACTTGCCTGACAATTAAATCCAGCATTCTTTCTAATATACTGAATTCTAATATGTTTTCTCATGAATCTCACTCAAGTACAGAAACCTATAGGTAAAGAATTAGGTTAAAAAAATAAACAAGCTCTACTTGTGTATGAAGGGGTTCTGAGTTTTTGATGCTGAATTTCTGACTGAGACAAATAAATGCCTTGGCTCTTGGGCCAGCAACTCCAAGTTAAACAGCCCATTACTGTGAGGGATGGGGCCACTTCTGAGCTGATGGAAAAAATCCAAAGTGATGGGATTAAGATGATTTTTAAGAGGTGTTAATTCCCTGCCTCTTCCCTCACCTCCCAAAAGAAAAAAGAAACTGAGATCAAATGGTTTTCTCCTCCTCCAGTGTGGACAACTGCATTCGGCTTGGACCTGTTGCTCCAGGGAAGCCAGCTTTATCCGGGAGGGAAGTGTGTTGCTGGGTAACTGGGAGAACTGTGGATTTGAGGAATGTTTGTTAGGACCTGACAGCAGTTAAGTGTCAGATGAAAAGAGAGGAAACTGGCTGCGGTGGTGAGGGGGCAACAAACAGGGACAATCTGAGCGCTGGGAAATGCGTCATGAGGAGAGAATTCAGACTAAGTCATTTCACTCTGGGGCAACAACAACAAAAAGGCCAATCTGTCCTTCCAAGAGGGGCCACAGAGACGAGCTGTTTTCTAAAGGCTTGGGTGAACAGAGTCCCTTTGACTGACCAGGACGGGCTTGGGAACAGACTGGCCACATGATGCTCTCACATGAAATTGGGCAAAGGGGCCTTTGACTCTCTGTGGAGATTGAGTTCTGGTATGTGGGGCTTGTGGGAACCAGCCTGGGGGTCCGATTACGGATGCTGTCAGGAGGTCACAGGATCCTATGAGAGCTAGAAGGGCTTCAGAGATCAGCCAGGGCAGCCCCTTTCTTTTACAGGTGAGGAGACTGAGAGCTGGGAGATTTCTCCAAGCCACCCAGAGAGCTCAGGGACCGAGCTAGTGGACAAAGGCAGGCTCAGACGCCTTTTCTACTGTTCCTTTCACTGCACCCCTGAAACATTCCTCCTGACTCAAGTCTTGGGGAGGTTGCACACATCTCCTATGGGTGTAGATCTATACAACTTAGGGCTGGTGCAGGGAAACCATTTCTAGCAATGAGAGTTATACCACAGTGGGCCGCTTTGGGAGGACAGGACTGTGCCCTGGGCTTCAGGGACAAGCTCAATAACCTCAGGTTCCTTCCAAGTCAGAGAGTCAGAAGAAATCTCTGGCTTCTTTCAAACTCAACTCATGCCATTTCTTCCCTGAGTTACTTCATATGTGTGAATGCATATGTACATATTTATTTGTAGCTATACATCTGTACATATATATATATGTACATATACATATATATATATATATATACACACACCTCTATACATTGTGTGCATATATGTATATACATTCACATAGATTATACATGAAAGGTATGGTATGGTATAATATAGATGGTATAGTAGAGAGAGTGCTGAACTTGCAGTCAACAAGAACCTTAGTTCAAATCCTGCCTCACACACCAGCTATGACCCTGGGCAATCACTTAAAGTTTTCCCAGCTGCAGTTTCACCAACTGTAAAATGGGGATAATAATAGCATATACCTCACAGTTATGTTATGAGAATCAAATGAAATAAAATATAAAGTATTTCAGATTCTAAAAGCTATACATAAATGTCCAAGTATGTATATGTATGTAGATTATGCACATATTTATGTATATCGGTATACACATCTGTTTATGTCTATATATGTGCTGTATTCTATTTAGAATATAGCTCTTTGCAAGTAGCATTTGTTTCATCTTTATACTTGTTTCCCATAATTGCTCATGGGTAGGCTGAGACAATATAATAAAAAAGTCTTCTATCTGAACTAATTTATTTATTCAGTGTCACACTCATCAAGCTACCAAAAATACATTTTACAGAGCCAGAATGAAATTGTAACTAAATTCATCTGGAAGAACAAAAGGTCAAGAATATTGAGAGAATTAATTAAAACAAATGTGAATGAAGGTGGCCTAGCTATACCACCTTTCAAGCTATATTCAAACTATCTGGTACTAGCTAAGAAGGAAAATGGTAGATCAGTAGGATTGATTAGGTATAAAAGATTTGGTAGTATATGACCATAGAGATCTACTATTTGATAAACCCAAAAACCTCAGCTTTTGGAACAAAAATTCAGTATTTGATAAAAAAAAAAAAAAAAACCCAACCAACAAACAAAACTGCTGGGGAAACAGTATGGCAGAAACAAAGTATAGATCACTATTTTATACCACATACCAAGATAAGTTCAAAATGGGTACATGATTTGAATATAAAGAGTGATATCATAAGCAAATGAGAGCAAGGAATAAGATACCTATCAGAATATGGAGAAGGAAAGAAATTAATAACCAAACAAAAGATACATGTCTCCCCAGCATCTAGCTCTATGATTGATAAACCTGGGCTGCTTAATCTGATCCTCATAATAACCCTGTGAAATAGAAGCTATTGAATATTTGAAGTGGCACTTGAGGGAATTTTTGAAAGAAACTAAGGATTCCTTTTTCTTTTATATAGGAGAGGGGGGACTGCAATTGAGGTTAAGTGAATTGCACAGGGTCACATAGTAACTAACACTGGATTTGAATTCAAGTCCTCCTGACTTCATGGGTGCCCCCTTATCCACTTCAAAACCTAGCTCCCTAATTTAGGGTTTTTCCAGTGGATATCTGCTCTCTTTTTGCCCTTACCAAAAGCATTTCCTAAAAGCAACTTCAAATGGCTAGTGAAAATTTAACCAGCTTTCGTGACCTCCCAGAGGGCAGAAACCTTATTTCTGGATAATACACAAACAATTCTGGTGAACAGAAGGTTGTAGCATTTAGAGAGGGGAGTTACTGATACTGCTGAGTATTTAAAGGAGCAACCCCTTACACTTCCCACTCCTCAGACTTTTACTTGTTGGAGATCAATAGATGATCGTCCCAAAAGTCAGAAAAAAAGGGCAAAAATTAAGTCAGAAACAATCAAAACTGAAACCATGGAGTGATTTAGGGAAAGGAATGGCGTCTGAACCACACTCTACTAGTAGTTTTCTGAAAAAAGGGTATGAGGGGGTGGGAAGAAACCATGAGCCAACCCTCCAGGGAGGCCAGATTCCCTCTATCAGCTCCTAGTGACTGGGGGGAGGGGAGGGGAAATTCAGGTTTCCCAGCAGTGTGAAAGGTCTTGGCACCAAGCTCAGTTTCCCTGTAGAATTTCCACAAATAAACATTCGACACAGAAGGGACTGATTTGCTTCTCAGCAAGATTTCAAAGCTGTTCAGCGACAGCCCAAGAGAATACAGAATGAATAATCAGAAGGAAGAGGAGGGAAGGAAGGAAGGAGCCAGGGGAAAGAAAAAGGAGGAAGAGAAGGAGGAAGGGGGAACAGGAGGAGATGGGAGGGTAGGGGAAAGAAGAAGGGGAGGAGGGGAGGGGGAGGAGCAGATCCTGGGCCAAATCAGATAGGAATCATCCTAAAACCTTCACCTGAAACTAAAGCAAAATATATATATGTAATTTTTTTTTTTCATTTTCATGAAGTGTGAAAACAACTCAGTCAGGTGGGGCAACAATCATCTACCTTGCCCAAGTCTGGAGTTCCTGCTTTCAGCTAGGAGTGAAAGTCCTCAGACACAGATGGCTGACTTTCACCCCTAATCTAGGGAGGAAGGGAGACAGAGCACTAGACTGGGAGCCAAGAATACCTGGATCCAAATCTTGCCTCAGTCCCTTAGGAGGCATGTGACCCTGAGCAAGTCAAGTTGAGGGCCTGGAGCCACAAAGACAAAATGAAGTGGGGGACTGAGTAAAAACAAGTAACTCAGGGCATGGGATGCAAACAAGTGGGGAGTCCCGTGGCCTTGGTAGGTAAAGTGCCTGAGAAAAGACTTGAATTCAAAACCTTCTTCATTCTCCCTAGCTCTGTGACTCTGGACAAGCCTTTTAACCCCTCTCAGTTTCCTCATATGTAAAAGGGAGATAATTCTCCAGCTTTTCAGTTCCCATGAGATGACGTATTTTAAGTGCTTTGTAAGCCTTCAAGTGCTATCTAACTGCTAGTTTACAAGAACAATGATGATAAAGATGCTAACACTAACCCAGGCTGACCTAAGCCAACCAGAAGGACATGAAATCCTTAGACAACTCCTCTCTCTGGTCTGCCCAGAAGACCTTCTGTTCCATGTTTCCCCACCATGTGCCTCATTTCCCCATCTATAGAGAGAAGTTGGACAAGACAACCTTTAAGGTCTTGCTTAGGGGACTTGAGAAGGTTTCCAGGACAATCTCACTGATGCAAAAGAGGAAGGTCATTCCAGACCATTACAGAAGGAAAGCTGGTCTCTCTCAGTGGTTCTCAACCCCAGGTTGAGGCAAATTAGTTCCCCTAATATTTTGGGCTTCAGATGCTGGCACTAGGCCCAGAGCTCTAGCTAGCATGTGCCATTAGTAGTTTAACATCATTTTCTTTACTTAAAAGTTTTTTTTAAATAAGCATTAACTTTTTGTTATTTAATAAAAACTATTTCTGTATTTGTGTGTGAGAAACAGCATATATAAACAGAAGATCTCTGGATCTCTGAATTCGAGGCTTTCAAAGCTCGAGTGACTCTGGGGACGGGTAAACATGGCAGCCTGCCAAACAGCTGCAATAACAGCCTGTTCCAGAAAGAGGTTCCCTTCCCTTGATGGCAGCAACCAGCTGGGCCTGCAAGGACAAGCCAAGGCCCCCTGCCCACTGTTGGGTCTTGCTGGTCTTTCCTCTTCACTCCCATGCCTTTGTCTCTTTGGAGCACATGTTGTTTGTCAAGTGACATGGCGGTCACTTGAGGAGAAATAAAGAGGTCCTCATTTGTGGCTCAAAATGTACGAAGCTGCCATCCCAGATTCCTCAATGGGAAAGACTCATTCTGGAGTCACCAAGAGAATAGAGGGGTCTGTTCTTTCCTTCTTCCAGAAGCTGGCTATCTTGGTAAATTGGTTTGCACAACCCAGGAGCCAGAAAAAGGGAGGAGGAGGAGGAATAATATCAATAATAATTATTAATGTTCTTGTTCTTATTGCTGCTGAAATCTATAGAGCACCTTCAGATTTCCAAGGCATATGTGATCTCACTAGACTCTTACAACAATCCTGGGAGGGGAGTACTATTATTATCCTTATTTTACAGATGAAGAAACTGAGGCTGAGAAAGGTTTGACGATTTGCTCATGGTCACACAGCTAGTAAGTATCCGAGGTAGGGCTCAAATTCAGGTCTGACTGCATGTTCAGTGTTCCATCCACTGTGCCATCTAAATAACAGAAAAGCTGTCTCCCACAGTCTCATCGTCCATCTGGAGTCGAGGAAAAAACTCTTCTCTGCCCACAGAGAATAAAACTGGCTCCTGTGTGCTATTCTGTCCCGATGTGGTCTTCTTCCGGGATCCTTCTGGCTGCAGAATATAGCTCCTTTAAGAGTGTTTCATTCTCATCTTTGGGAGCCCCCGCTTTGTACAGTACCTGGTTCGGGCACTTCAGACACGCTTGGTGAAATGAGCTGAATGTTTGTAACCCAAAGGAACGAGCTGTAGCTCCAGGATTGTGATGAAACTCAAATCAGAGCTTTTATTAAGTGCCTACTACAGACCTGGCGAGAGATGGGGTGGGGAGCACCCAAGACCAGAAATGAAACAGCCTCTGCTCACAGGACCTCAAGTTCACTGGATGCTTTTTAAGGCAGGAGAGGGGAACATTTCTAGGAGCTTATTTTAAAAATGTCATCCTCCCTGCTCTGCAAAAGATCCAAACACTTAAAAGCTTCTTCAGGAAACATTCCATCATAATCCATCCAATTCAATTCCATTGAACAAACACTGGGCTGGGACATAATCCCTACTCTCACGTAATCTCTATTCTTAAAACATAAACTATACTAAATATTGTTAGCAAGCTTAGGTATTGGGGGCCCCTCTAGACACCCACTTCAGAGCTAGTGCAGACATTCTCTATTCTCTGGCATCCAAAGGACTTAGTGACTAATGAGCTGAAGCCCCATGGACATAAGACAGACAATGTTTACCTCTCAGGCTTCCTCTTCCTTCTTTCCTTGAGGTTTAAACATGACTTTCTGATACCCCACACACACACACAGTAGGCCCAATCAGTGCATTCACAGGCCTGTGGCTGGGTTAGGGCCACCTCCCATCTGCATCTCCTCTCCTTGGGCACAAGGCTTTGACCTTGGAAGGCAGCAGCTGCTTTGGACCAGCCACAGCAGAGGCAGCAGCAGGACACTGCCTCCCCCCAAATCCATCCCTGCCTACCCACAGCGCTTCAGGAGGAAAAGAGTGGCCCACAGAGAGGCTACCAAAAGAAAGGGCCCACTTGGCATAGTCAGGCTGTGCTGGGGGCAGGTGAGAGGAAATTCTCGCAAAGACAAGAGCTATTTAGAAACATCCCAGTGAGTCTGGACTATGAGCCTCAGAATAGATGGCAACTCTCTGATTCTTTATTGCTTAGCAATCTCTTTCAGTGTAGAGAAGTGTGTTCAGTACTTGGATTTGTGTTTGTTCTCTAGGGGGCCTTTCTTGGGAGGACCCTGTAGACGAAAGCCACAAAGAAGAATGTCTCTCAGGAATCTGAGCAAGGTGGGATCGATAAACTGGGAGCACAGTTGCCCCTGTTGGGGAGACAGGCAACCCCAGAGAAACGAACTTAGATAAAATGGGAAGGGCAGGACAAGGAGAGTTACTGGGGAAGGTCTCTGCCCTTTGGCCTCATGAGGCCTTTCAATACCTACCATGGTGGAATCATGTCAATCTTGGCAGCCAAGGCTCAGAGTCAGGTCTCTCTGGTTCCAAGGGCAGCTCCACTGCAAAGCATTCCTTTCTTTGGGACACAGACTCTGTGACCGAGGGTCTAAGGGCACTAGGCCACTCTCCAAGATGGCAAGTTACAGACAAGGTGCTGTCTTGCATCAGGGGAGGGGATTTCTTAAGAGATTTTCCCACACAGATAAAACTCAAGGGTCTTATTCACAGGATCCTGGATTCAGAACTGGGAGGGATGCTCGGGTCTCATCTGGTCCAACCCCCTTAACTCTCATAGAACAAAACTGAGGCTGAGAAAAATTCAGTGACCTTTCCGTCACACAGGTGGCAGGTGGCAGAGAGAAAATCTGAACCCAGACCCCGGCTCTGAATCGAGCATTCTTTCCATTGCCCTCCCTTGATTCAAGTTTTTTTATGCATGTGTAAAGCTACTCATGCAGCTTGGCTTTCTACAGAATGCAGCTAAAGATAGAATAAAATAAATGACTTCTCGAGGCTTATTCTTGCCCCAGAAGTCCATGATGCTACCACCTTGTCTCATCATCTTGCAGAAGACATTCCCTGAGTCTTCAGTCAGGAACCATCAAAAAGCTGGTGCCACACAAGAGAACTGTTTGGCTCTGCACACACATATTGTATCTAGGATATACTATAACATATTTAACATGTATGAGACTGCCTGCCTTCTAGGGGAGGGGGTGGGGGGAGGGAAGGGAAAAGTTGGAACAGAAGTGAGTGCAAGGGATAATGTTGTAAAAAATTACCCAGGCATATGTTCTGTCAATAAAAAGCTATAATAATAATAATAAAAAAGCTGATGCCAAGCCCATAGCCCTGGGGATGATCCCCTCCTGGGGGCACCAGCCAAGCCATTCATTCACTCACCAGCTGAAAGAGCTTAAAGAAATCCACATTGGAATACAGGGCATCTTCCACCCACTGCAGGCTGCCCTGGGACAGGGGGCACATGGCTCTCTGGACAGTCCGGGCCCCTTGTAGCTGGCCAAAGATGATGAAGCGGTTTAGCAGGGCTTCACTGCAGGCAATGTCTTTCAGCATCAGGTCGGGGACACCGTAGGCAAACTGTGGAGAGTAACAATATATCCCCCTTATGATTTAAAGGCTTTTTTCTTTCTTACCCCAGGGGAGAACCCCGTAGGCACCAGAAACGAGAGAGAAGGACAAATCTGGGCCAAAGGGTTACCTTAGCCCAGCAGCTGGGACGGCACTTTTGAGGACCAGGACTTCTGGACTCCAAGGAACCTTGCAAGCTCCCACCAAACTCCCAGACACATGAATCCCTCTGTGAAATTCAGCTCAGGCATGCTAATTCCCACCTGCTTGGCCGCCGGGTACTCCCCCGTTTGCTCACAGGCACATATGCCAAGCACCCCTTGGTTCCACCTCAGAGTCTCTCCTGGACTTGACCTAGGAAACCTGCCCACCCAGTACAAGCTGTCGGCAGTTAGAATCATCCTGGCCACCTGGGAAAGCAGGTCACTTCAAGTGAGGCCACAAGGCCACAGGCACTCTTCTGTACCAGGCTGGGCTCCTTACTGTCCCAAGGGATTGTCACGAGGTTTTCTTCTCATCTGGGTCCTAATCCTCAGATGATCTTCAGCTGGGAGAATAGATAGGGGAGCTTTTTAACCAGGACCTGGGGAGTAGAATCTAATAACCAGCATTAAGAGACTGAAGCCCTGTGTTGCTGATGAGATGGCCAGGGAGGAGCCAGAGCTGGAGTAAGATACATACTTAGAGTTCTCAAGAATGAGAAAGAAATGACTGGAGAGAAGATGGAAGAAAGAGGGACTGAGATGAGAGACTGCAGGTGGCCCATGGACATGTGCACATGAGAGTGAGAATGGTGGGAGTCCTAGGACAAGAAGAAATCCCAGTTGGGAACCACTCTTGGGCTTCTACTTGTGCGGCCATTTCTTCCAAAAAGGCAGATCAACAACTCCTGCACCTTGGGGGCACTTTGTGCACTAAGAGGTCAATGGTTGGCCCAGGCCCTACCAGCTGCTCTGGGCCCCAGGCTGGCCTGGAACCGGGGTGCTCCTGCCCCAGAGTTGGGGCCCTCTGCATGACACTGAGCTGTTGCACACCCCTCCCCCCAGTGTGGGGCAGATGCCAGCAGGGCCCTCCTATGTGTCTTTGACCATAAGCTTTCCTGAAGCTCCTGGGCTTATTTGTCAGGTGAGCCGGAGCCCCGGGTACTGGGACCCAGACAGCTTGTTCTCTCCACATGAAAGGTTTTCAGACCCTACAGCCTGCAGGGACTGGGGTTCCAAATATAGCCGGCCTTGTCAGAGAGGAACCAGAAAGAAATTTCCCCTAAATCTCCCTTGTTATCTCCATCTGCCTTTATTACCAACTGGAAACCAGCACTCACATTTCCAGGATCTCAGTTTTATGAGCCGTAGAGACAGCAAAGAGGAAAATGAGCAATCGGTGCTGACACAGTCTTCCCTCCTCCCCCCACCCCTAGCAGCTGGGAAGGGGGAGGGGGCCTCCCAGGGAGCAGGGCTACATTCCAGCCAGAGGGGCAGTCCAAGCAGGGGCAGCTGCTCTGACCTCTAGGACCCTTCGTCCAGTTTCTGGGAACACCTGAGTCAGAGGCAGCCAGAGAGAGAAGCTTTTTCAAAGTTGTTTTGTTTTGTTCTGTTCTGTTAGCTCAAAAGATCAAGAATCTAGAGGTAGAAGGGGCCTCAGAAGCCAAAGAGTCTAGACCCCTCACTTTACAGATCAGGAAACACTGGGGGGAAGCAAGAACTAAGGGACAGAGTACTAGAGTACTGGATTTGGAGTGTTGCTGCTGAGGATGTGCTACAAAAGGGAGACTGACTCAGCCCTGGAGGACCCTTGCTCAGACCCTTGCTACCTCTGGGACTCTGGGCAAGCTGCTTCACCTCAGCCTCGATTTCCCCATCTGTAAAATGAGGGAGTCTGAGGTCTCTTCTAGCCAGTCCTTAAGTCTATCAGAATCAGAGGCCCCAGTAGGGATGTACCCTGGGTCATATGAGTAGCAAATGTAAGAAGGAGAATTTGAACCCAAGAATGCTGAGTCTCAAGCCAGTGCTCTTATCAAGAAACCAGCCTGAAGGTTCCTAGCCCTTCTGCGCAGGCACAGGGAGGATGGGTGGCGAGATTTTTAGCCACAGTCCTTAGAGATGGGGGACTGTCCGAGGGGGGCCTGCTCCCAGGTTCAGCAGGCCGAGGCCACAGCTAAGAGGGCCTCCCAGACCTCCAACGTTCCCATTTGTGCAGCCATTTTCTTTCTTGCTTTTCTGCTTAGTCTTTCTCCAAGTCATCACTTTTCTGGGCTCTGGAGAGTTATGCATGTAGAATAAAAATATGCAAGTTCTCCCACCTTGGAAAGGCTTCCAAGTCAAGCCCAGACATAGATGTAAGCTTGCCCCTGGAGGCTCACTGAGTGAGCCGTGGGGAGCTTCAATACCACGTTGACTGTTTTAGCCCCAGAAGCTTAGGAGGCCATTAACCAAGTAACAAGACGCAAGAGGAACTGACATCATCGGATCATAGCTCTAGCACTGGACACCGTGACCACTTCCCATTGTGCAGATGAGGAATCAGAGAATTACTGACTTATCCAAGGTCACATCAGTAGTTGAGGTGGTGGTGGGGTTTGAACCTGTGGCCTCCCCAGCAATGGGTGAAATTCCCGATCTCTGAATTGTAGTTGTAGGATCATAGATATAGAGCTGGAAGAAACTTGAGCAATCATCCAGGCACCTCTTCCTTTTACAGAGGAAGAAACGGGCTTGAGAGAGAAGGGACACAAAGCTGATGAGTGTCTGACTCTATCCACTCTACCATCCTTCCTCTCATTCATAATATAACTGGTATTTATATATATATATATATATATATATATATATGTATATATATGTATATCCCAAGGTTATGATTCACTAAAGAAACAGCATGTACTCACATAAGGCTAGGCCAGGCAATGTACAAAATTATGCTTAGAGGCCCAGGCCCTGCCTTCAGTGAGCATAGGAGCCAACAGCAAAAACAAAGGGGGGGTGGAGATTTTGGCCAAAACACAAAAGATTCACTGTTATCTGAGGAAATGAAAAGGAGCCCAGATCTCCTGTGAAAGATTCTTAGAGAAATGCTGTAGGCTGAGGAGCCATGGAGGAACTGCAGTCTGCTTGAAGAAGTGCCTTTTGGTATGACTTAGGATCGGGGTGAGGCAGTTTGAGGTCTGAAGCCAGGAACCCTGAGCTTCCTGAATTCAAATCCAGCCTCAGATACTTCCTAGTTGTGTGACCCTGCACAAGTCATTTACTCCTGTTTGCCTCAGTTTCCGCATCTGTAAAAGGAGCTGGAGAAAGAAATGGCCAACTACTCCAACATCTCTGCCAAGAAGACCCACATGGGATCATGAAGAGTCAGCCACAGCTGAAAGAACTGAATAGCAACAATAAAAAGGATCCTTCAGAGCAAAGAAGTATCAGAACAGAAGATGTTGCAGAAACACACAGAGGAAAGAAAAGGTGCTTTATTCAGCATCCAGAGCCAAAACTTGTATCCTCTTCATCTTGTCCCCATTGTGTTCTTCTGGATGTAAAGTGGTCAGTAATCCTGACTTCTGAAAATCAAGAAGGCCAAACAGGCAAAGTGCCCTCCTTTCTGCCTTTTCCAGGTGCTCCCCTCTTCGAGTTTCTTCCTTGATACCCGGATCCAAACTGGTAAGTGAAATCATCGCTGTGCTGTTCTTTCTTCCCTCCTTCCCCCCAAAGACTCCCCTCTCCTATCATTTATATAATGGGGGAGGGGGCTGAGAATACTTATATTTCCATAAGCAAAGGGAAAGACACCCGGCCAGCTCTACCGCCCTCATTACATGCAAATGCTCTCACCTGCTCGGCCCGCACTTGGGAGTTCATCAGAAGGGAGACCACAGACTCGGGCAGGCCAAAGGTGTGCACCAAGAAGTGCGTCAGTGTCTCCTCTTCTTTGAGAATGTCCTTGATTCTGATACCTCTTCCTGCATGTCAAGGAGAAAAAAGCGGGGTGCAGTTAGAATATTAGGTCCTCAAGTGCTGAGTCAGTCTCCTTTTCATAGCATATTCTCAGCAGCAGGAAGGGAGAGAGGGGAGGGAGGAAGAAATAGAGGAAGGAAAAGAGTAAAGAAAGTAGGGAGAAAGGCTACTTTTGTCCTACATTCTCAAAGAGGATCATGACTTCAGGAAAGTGATATAATGACTTGCAAGTGAATTGGAGTTATGTGAGTCAGGTCAATAAAAAATAAAAAAATAAAAATCAATAGCCTCACTCTCCATCCTGGAGTCATCTGAGTCCAGTAGCATGACACAGACCAAGATGACTACAGGTGTCCCCAGTTGCAGTGGGAGACCTTAGCCTTTTTAAGGTAAGTCCTTTTTCAGTTCTCACTTTGTCTGAGGCAGTATCCATTCAATGATTCAGGTTAGCTAAGAAATGAGGGAAAAAATAGTCTCTTTTACCTAGTCAAAAAAAAAGTTAGTTTAGAAAGGGAAGGCCATTTGAATTTCTAGTCAAAGCAGAAATAAGATCTATTTACTCATATGAACCCAAACAATGACTATTGTAGATAGTGTAGTCATTAAGAAGAGAAATCTAATCTGTAAATTCCCAAGATTTTACTAGGTTTTAGTGATCAAAATTTATATTCCTTTGGGTACAGCACTCACAAGGAAAAGTAAGGACCAAGACAAAGGCAGAAGAGAGGGAGAAGAGAGAAGCAAAAAAAGAAAAGCAAGAAAGGGAGGAAGAGAAAGAAGCAGAGAAGAAAAGAGGAAAAAAGGAAAGGAAAAAGAAAAAGACTGAAGAAAGAAAATAAACATCGAGTACCTACTATGTGTCACGTACTATACTAAGTAATTTATGAATATTATTCCATTTAAGTCCTTACAATAACCCTGGGAGGTAAGTGCTATTGACCCCATTTTACATGCTGTCTGCTTCAATCTCTTTAAGATGGGAATAGTGCACTGTCCCATGCTTTTCAATGTTTGGTACCAAGCCTGCTTGCTCTTGGCTTTGTGTTTAAGGATTCAACTTTATTTTAAAGTTCCTTATGCAAACAAAATCTTCTGATTATCTCTCCGTTAAGTGGATTAGACAGAAGTTAGATTATAACCAATAAGAATGCTGGTATTAAGGTCACTTGGGCTTACAATTAATTTTTAATATATCTTTCAATTACATTTTTTAGAATTTACTGTAGTATGAGCCAAAAAAGAATACATTTAATATTTCTGCTTTCTAGAATTGATTTTAAGATTACAAGAAGAGATGGCAAAACTATACTAATGGGAGACCTCCACTATCCCTTCTCAGAACTTAATAAATCCAACCAAAAAATAAACAAGAAAGAAACTAAGGAGGTGAATAGAATCTTAGAAAAGTTAGATATGACAACCTTTGTAGAAAATTGAAGGATAATAGCAAAGAATGTAATGACCTCAATTCCTTTAATGTTACAACTGCAAAGTCCTATGTAATCCTGATTGTGGCTCCCCAATTGTTCCTTTCTGGCCACTTGCAATATATTTCCTTTATTCAGATAGTTCTGACAATTTGGATAAAATGTTCTTTGAAGTATTCTTTTTGGATCCCTTTCCTGGGGTTATGGGTACACTCTTTAATGTCTATTTTGCTCTCTAATTCCATAGTATTAGGGCAGTTTTCCTTAATAAGGTTCTGAAAAATGTTGTACAAATCTTCCTTTGATCATGATTTTCAAGTAGTCCAATGATTCTTATATTATATCCCTGGCTCTATTTCCCGGGTCAGTTATTTTTCCAATGAGATATTTTACATTTTCTTCTATTTATTCTTTAAAAAAATTCTTGATGTCTCAGAGTCCTTAGCTTCCATTTGCCCAATTCTAATTTTTAAGGATTTCTCCCTTCTCCCTCATTAACTTTGTACCTCCATTTCCATTTGACCAATTCTACTTTTTACAGAGTTGTGTTCCTTTTCTAAGCTATTGATTCTTCATAATTCTCTTGCATCATTCTCATTTCTTTTCCTGTATTTTCTTCTTCCTCTGTTATTTGATTTTCAAGCTCTTTTTTTGAGCTTTTCCATGAGTTCTTTCTGGGCTTGAGATCAATTTCCATTTTTCTTTAGGAGGTTATCCATAGATATTTTGACATAAATGAGATCATATCTTGATCTTCCCCATCACCATAATGATTTTCTATTGTCAGATTCTGTTGTTGTTATTATTACTTTTTGTTTATGTTTTTTTGGTCTTTTCCTTTACTTTTAAATTTAAATACTGCTTCTGGTATAGAAGGAGCATTATCCCAAGTTCCTTGTGCCAGGGGCTGCATGTTCTGATTAAGTGTCTGGTGGTGTACTGGTGTTGCCCTGAGGCCTACAGAGGATCCTTGGGTCTGGTGCTACACTGAGGGAGTGGGGTGGGAGCTGGCTGGCTTTGTTATAGCTCATAGGGGTCTTGAAATTTATCTGTTGCTTAGTCAGGGCCTTACCCTACCATGCACTGAGGTGCATGTGAGAAATCCCTCTATTGGCCTCTACCTATTTGCTTAGGGCTATGCTGAAGTGGCAAGTCTCAGCCCATCTGCTCTTATGCCGAAGCCCACAGTGGCGTCTGCCCATTTGTTTAAGCACCTGTGTGCTCTGGAGTTGAGGTTCATCTTCTCTGCCACACTGGAGTGTAGGATCTTTGACTGGTTTGCTGAGGCAAGACTGACTGCTGGCTTGCTGAGATACCTCTGGTCCTGTGTTCCCCTTTCATCCACATGAGACAGACCTTTTCTGCCAACCTTCTAAGTTTCTTGGGATAGAGGATTGTTTCACCCCATCTTTTAAAGTTGCTTCTGTTGCTTCAAGATTCATTTGGAGGAATTATTTTATGGGTTTTTTTTTTTAATGATTGTTTGGAAGTAAATATAGAAGACTCAAGGTGGTTAATTGTTTATTTCCCCATCTTGCTTCCCAGAAGTAGGAGGTTGCTCTTTCTATGGAACTAATTGGTCTTGGCAGGGTATGTAAGAATCATGTATGAACTAAGTGGACTGGATGACCACTGAAGTCCCTTTCAAACCTCAAAAACTCCGTGATTTTGTGATATATATTTTCTGTCTCCAACTAAATTGCAATCTTCCTAAGATTAGGGTCAGAGTTTCTGTTTTTCTTTTAGCCCTATTAAACAATACTAAAAACACAGTAAATACCTAATGGTTTCACTTGGGGGTCTAAATCCAAGTTATATTACACAGGCCCATTCCTCACCTAGTCTTACTCTGACATATCAAATCTTAGTTCTGAGAACAAGAAGAATATTTAAATACACACTTATACTTGTGATAAAGCTTACAAAATTCTTTCCAACAATACTATGAAGTATTATTATATTTTTATATTACCTAGCTATTTCATGAGGAGCAGAAATCAGTCTGTAAACTTTTTGTGAAAGTGTTCTAG
Organism: Sminthopsis crassicaudata; assembly: GCF_048593235.1. Lineage (NCBI taxonomy): Eukaryota > Metazoa > Chordata > Mammalia > Dasyuromorphia > Dasyuridae > Sminthopsis > Sminthopsis crassicaudata. The sequence goes on from NC_133620.1 coordinate 408,563,912, forward strand.
AAATAAGAATTTTGAGGATCACAGTTTTTTAGGTTAGAAGGAACCTGAAAAGTTATCTAATCTAGAATTACAAAATGATAGCTGGGAAAAAAAACAAAAAAAATCAATGACCTCAGCAGCCCTTTAGTCCAATACATACGTAAACAAGAATCCTCATTGTAACATTCTCTATTTCCCCCTCAGAACAGTCATCCATCTAACCTCTGAGGAACAACCCATCACCTTCCAAAGCAGTAAATTCCATTTTTGGTTGGGTGTCATTACAGAGAAGTTTTCTCTTACATCAGTGAAATGTGCCTCTGTGTACTTCCACCTTTTGTTTCTGGTTCTGCCCTCTAAATACAATCAGAATAAATTTAATCCAAGGATTCTTCACCGAGATCCACAGAATCCTTCCCTCCTAACAGACATGGTCTGTAGATAAGATTTCAGGGGATCTCTGAACTTGAATGGGGGAAAAATTACAACTTTATTTTCACCAACTTCCAACTACAACTTAGCATTTCCTTGAATCATGATTTTTTTTTAAAAAAAGAACATTATTCTTAAAAAGAAGTCCATAAGTTTTTACCAGACTGCCAAAGGAGTCTCCTAAAACACAGGAAAAAAAGATTAAAAACCCCTAGTCTACTCTCTCTTACATATATGTCTTACATACAGAAGACAGATATCATCCCCCTTCCTCCAGTCTTTCTTTTCTGCATTAAAGATTCCTATTTCCTCCAATTGATCCTTATAGGACATCAAAGTCCTTCACCATTCTGGCTGCCCTTCTCAGAACAATCTACAGTTTATCCATGTCCTTCTCAAGCTGTAGTGCCTAGAAAACTGAACCCAGTACTCCAGAATTGGTTCTGTCCAGGGGAGGATACAAAGACTCCCTATTCCCAAAAACGATGCTCCTCTTAATGCAAACTGATGAGACTGAATGAGAAGGAACATCCAGGCTGAGGAGATGGAGAGGATAGGAGTGGGGATGGGCCTGGAACTCAGCTTTGCTAGGCCTACCACCTTTGCTACCACCCAGATGGCTGCACTGCTTTTGCCACCTGCTTTCTATAAGCCCCAGGGAAAAGAGGCAGGACCCAGATCCATCAGCAGTCATCCATCCAAGTGGCTGAGGAAAGAGGGCCCCCCTCAGTATGAGAGGGAGCCGATACCAGACAGAGGCTTAACCAGAGTCCTAAGGGAGAAATGTGAACTGAGGGGCTGTGGTGAAAACAAAACAAATTTGGTTTAAAATGTCGTTCTTCTTGTTTCCTTTCCTGCTAAAGGTCAGGAGGCCTGGGGGTGCGTGTGAGAGTGTTGAATAGGGTAATGGGAAGGGAAAATGGGAGGAAGGTCCTTGAGAGCAGAAGGCTTTGGGTGGAGGAGGAGATGCTTCCAAACTTGGGAGGATGAGTCTCTGCAGAAGACTGAGACTGAAAGTGCTCTGGATGGTGTGGGGAGGAGGAGTTCATGGTTGTGCCCTCTTAGCCTTAATCCTCCCCTGAGGAGAATGTAGTAAGGCAGGTTTGCTCTGAAAGCAAAATGCTCCTGGCTCCAACCAGGGACTTGCTTTCCCAGGGGAACCAGACAAAAGAGAAAGCTGCACTTTCCAAGAACTGACCTTCTCCCTTCAGGTCACACGGTGCAGGCCTCCTGGGCCATTTTGCCAAAGATTCTAAGCACGAGGCTTTGTCTTCAAGGTTCCAGGCCTGGATCTGAGCAATTCTGGGAAGGGTCTGGCTCGTCCTCCCACCCTCCTGCCCCCACAGCCATGAGAACTGGGATGTGCAGATTGGGGGGGGTATGCACAGATGGGGGTTAGGAAACCCCCACTGCTCCAGGTGCGACTTCTCTTGTCTAGGACACTCAGGTGATACTCACAGTTAGACTGGATGAGTCTGAGAGGTCCTCTAGTCTACTCTCCCATTTTGTGGTTTTTAATGTATTGATAACTGTATTGCAACACCATTAGTTTCCTTCATCATCCAATGTATTTTAAAGGTGAAGTGATCTGGCCAGGTTCAGACAGATGGTATTAGGCAGCGCTGGGACACGAACCGAAGTATTTGGATTCCAAATTCTGTGTGCTTTCTGTGACTGCAGCCCCGTGAACCGTAAGGTGCCCAGTGACGGGCAGCAGGAGCTCCCTCTTCCCCAACTCAAAATCAGTCTTCCTTTGTCTTCCACACGTTAAGTCTATAGCCTTGAAAAATCGTCCCCTGGACCAAGCTGGGTCCCAAAGAAGAGAAACTTCATACCTTGTCCCTTTTCTGCAAGGATGGGAGATGATGAGGATGAAACATTGCATGTCTGTCAGACTTACAATCTGACATTTTTATTAGCTTTCCAGAAGCTTGTTCTCATTCTGTCTCTGTCTCTCTCTCACTCTTTTCTCTTTTCTCTCTCTCTGTCTCTTTCCCTCCCTCCCTCTTTTATAATTTAAAGCAAGGATTAATGTGTAGGCAAGAGAAGAGAGGTATATTTAGAAATAGAAGTTATATAAGAACCAGTAATACTGGCAATTTTCATTTGACCATTTTGAAGAATAGTGTCAAATATATTACTTTGAAGTTCCTGCCTGATACAAACTAAAATTGACAGATATTTGAATAAATATCCATACCATCATTATTTTAGTCTGTATTTTTTTTAATTCATTTTTCCAAATTATCCTCTCCCTCCCCCCCCCATGGCAGGTAATCCCATACATTTTACATGTGTTACAATATAACTTAGATACAATATATGTGTGTAAATACCATTTTCTTGTTGCACATTAATTATTAGCTTCCAAAGGTATAAGTAACCTGGGTAGACAGACAGTAGTGCTAACAATTTACATTCGCTTCCCAGTGTTCCTTCTCTGGGTGTAGTTATTTCTGTCCATCATTGATCAACTGGAAGTGAGTTGGATCTTCTTTATGTTGAAGATTTCCACTTCCATCAGAATACATCCTCATACAGCTTTGTTGTTGAAGTGTATAATGATCTTCTGGTTCTGCTCATTTCACTCAGCATCAGTTGATTTAAGTCTCTCCAAGCCTCTCTGTATTCCTCCTGCTGGTCATTTCTTACCGAGCAATAATATTCCATAACCTTCATATACCACAATTTACCCAACCATTCTCCAACTGATGGACATCCGTTCAACTTCCAGTTTCTAGCTACAACAAAAAGAGCTGCCACAAACATTTTGGCACATAGTCTGTATTTTTTTAAACACCTAGCACAGTACTTGGCACATTTGAATACTTTAAAAAACATTTGTTGAATGGAATGAAATGGGATGAGAGAGAATGGGACAGAATGGAACAGAATGGTACTTTATGGAGTCCATTAGATTGGGAACTGGAGGCTTTAATCCATTTGTACTTTTGATTTGCTCCCTAGCTTCTGCTTTCAGTGCCTGCTCATGCCATAATGTCCATATTGATGAGAATCCTTCAGACAGTTCTGATTGCTGAAACTGCTCTGTGATCCAAAATGGTTAGCAACGTGATATTTGGGTTTATCAAATATTCTGGTTGACTGCATTGCCACATATATCATAAGAGTTGACAAGAAGCACTTACTCATAGGAGCATTGTCCTAGAGGTAGCAAGAACCCCATAGGTTATTTAGTCCAAAAGAAAGTGAGCCTCAGAAAAGTTATATGACTTCCCAGGATTGCATAGGTGGCAATCATTGGGTAAGCAAGTCCTCTAACTCTGGACCAGTATTAGAGCATTATGATTTGATGTGGTCCTACCTCCTCAGGGAAGGAGCTGGCTCTGGGTTTTCCAATCCCATGCCAACTCTGCTAGGGTCTATCCAAGTATGAGCTTAGCTAAGTGAATAAGCTCTGAGAAAGGTCATTATTAGCCACCACAACCCACGTAGATTCTCTCTTAAAATGTAGAGCAATGATTCTTAGTTGTGTTTGTGTCATGGCAATCTCATATAGCCTGTGGACCCCTCTCAGATAATATTTCTAAGCGTATTAAATAAGTCATCAGATTATGAATGAAACTAATGACATTGCAATAGTTATCAATATATTTAAATATACTTAAAATATATTTGTATATTTTAAAAAGATATTTTAAAAACCCTCCTCCCTCAGGTAAGAGCCATTGACACAGCACCTTTGCCATCTATTTAAATGAATAAAATAACTATATCAATGGAATTCTAGTTCTTTAAAGCTAAAAATTCTTCATGTAAATTTTATGAAATCCAGTGTCATTCTTTAGTAATTCAGAAAGAGGAAAAATGGAAAATATAAAAAAGAAAAAAAGGCAGGAAGAAGAATAGGGGTACCATGAGCAATGATTTTCACCAGCTTGGCAAAGTCAAATAAAATAAAGTCTACCTAAACAGAACTGGGATATCTTTCCACTTGAGTCCACCCAAGTTCAATCCCAAAACAACACAGGCCTGTGGCTTCTCCATAAGACTTAAAGTTCTGATTTAGGAAAAGAGAGTGGCAACCACATGACTCCACCAAATATTCAGTCTCAACTTGCCTGCAATTTTCTCAGGGTGAGTCCTAAGAGTCTCCATGAACTGGGATAATGTACGTAGCTCATTCCAAATCTGGCCAAAGACTTTGCTTTCTGTTGCATTTATCAGGAGCTCTTGAACATCTTGATAGACCCTTGCCAAGCTAGAGATAGGGAAAAAAGTTATGTTGATAACGATTTCCTTTGCTGTTAATTATTTCTTAACAAGAACAGCATGGGTTTGAAACAACCTTTCCCTTATTTTCCTGGGGACATCCTGGGACTAACATTCATCATCAGCAGCATTCTCATTATTATTATTATTATTATTATTATTATTATTATTATTATTATTATTATTATTATATCAATCTAGGAACAGCTGCAGAAAGGGATCTTCCAGTCCAGCATCCATCTATGTTGATGAATGAATGACTGAGGATTTGTGGTCCACATGTTTCCAGTTCCAGTAAGGTCTATGAACTATTCAGGAATTCATGTAGATATATTCTTAATTTGAATAAGAATTTTTTTGCAAATTAGAAATACTTTCATTCAGAAAAAATTATTTTAATTTTATTTGACAAAGATATCTGCTAAGAATTCCATTCAAGCTTTGAACATCTTGTAACAGACACATTTTTCACCATTAACTTCTCATTGGGATTCTTGTCCTAATATTGTATAAAGGGCTGGCAACTGATTATAGGTCATTTTAAGTATAAACATCTTTGAGCAAAAGAGCAGTTCATTATTACTTTTCACAATCTCCTCTACAAAAGGAAGCTTAACTCAAGATATTGGACCAAGTGTGAGAATGAAAGGCTCCCCATCTTTACTTCCCACCCCAGGTGATAACATATATCAAATAGTTTTCCTTTTCCTCTAGATAGGGACATCTAACAGGGAACTGTAGAGAAAAATGTATGTTCCAAATGGCAGTATATGTCTACACAAAGGGGTTCTTAACCAGGAATGTGTGAACTTGTTTTGTTTTAAAAGTTTTAATAACTGAAAAGAGGTCTATAGGCTTTATTAGTCTGTCAAAGGTGTTCCATCATACAAATAAGGCTAAGAATGCCTAGTCTAAACTCTGAGGTACCAACTCGCACCTCTCAGACTGGCTAAGATGACAGGAAAAGATAATGATGAATGTTGGAAGAGATGTGGGAAAACTGGGACACTGATACATTGTTGGTGGAGTTGTGATGACCCAGTCATTTTGGAGAGAGCAATCTGGAGCTATGCCCAAAGGGCTCTAAAACTGTGCATAACCCTTTGATCTGCTGGATCTGCATCACAAAGAGATCATAAAAAAGGAAAAAAAGGTCCACAAGTGCAAAAATATTTGTAACAACTTGTAGTGGCAGGGAACTGGAAATTAAGGGGATATCCATCAGTTGGGAAAGGGCTGAGTATGGTACCTGGTACATGTACCATGATACATGATGGTGATGTAATATTATTGTTCTATAAGGAACGATGAACAGGCTGATTTCAGAAAGGCCTGAACTTAAATGAACTGATGCTGAATGAAGAGAGCAGAATCAGGAGAACATTGTACACAGCAACAACAAAATTATGTGATCATCAACTCTGATGGACCTGGCTCTTTTCAACACTGGGGTAATTTAAGGCAGTTCCAAGAGACTTGGGATGGAAAATGCCATCCGCATCCAGAGAAAGAATTATGAAGACTGAATGTGGATTAAAGCATAATATTTTTACCTTTGCTTATTTTCTTTCTCATGTTTTTTTTCCCCTTTGGTTTGATTTTTCTTGTACAACATGACAAATACTGAAATATGTTTAAAAGGATTGTACATGTTTAACCCATATCAGAATGCCTACTGTCTTGAGGAGGGAGGAGGTAAGGGAGAAAGGGGGAAAAAATGGAACACAAAGTCCTACAAAAATGAATGTTGAAAACTTTCTTTACATATATTTGGAAAAATAAAATACTATTAAAAAAATCTAGATCAGCACTTCCTAACTTTTTCCACTCTCAACCCCTTTTTATTTGAGAAGTTTTTATGTGACCCCAGGTAAATAGGTATATAAAATGATACACAAATCAAACATTTACTGATAATAAATCATAATTCTGAAATCTCTAGATTCAGTTACACAATCCCACATGGGGGCACAATCCATAGTTTAAGAAATTTTGGTCTAGATGATCATTAAAGGTTCTTCCAGTTCGGGTTCTTAATCCCATTGGGCCCTTTGTTGTTCTGTCATTCAATCATGTATAACTCTTCGTGCTCCCCTGGACTAAAGCACATCAATATTGTCCATGAGTTTTCTGGGCAAATATATGTAGTAGTTTGGCATTTCCTTATCTTAGCCAACTCTGGGTGTTAGTACCTGACTAATAAAAGTGTTAACAAAGCCATAGATTCAGAAGCCATTTAATCAAAAATCTTCCTAAACTTACAAGGCGAGGAACCTGAGGCCCAGAGTGATAACCATCAGAGTTTCTGCCCGACTGGCTCATGTGAAGATGAAAAAGGCCTGCTTTGACCCTCAGTATATTTCCTCCTTGATTTCCATCCTCAAGTTGAACAGAGTGGGAGTTGGGGTTTCATGGTACTTACATTGAGTTGTTATAGTTTGACACAATGCCAGGAGATTCTCCCTGGGTGGGATTCTGGAAACAAGGATTGTTCACATTGCAAAAAATCCCTTGGAGCCATGGCAGTAGTCCAGCTGAAGGCATTGCCTTGTTGGGGAAATGGCCTTCAAGATGGAAAACCCAGACAAACAGAAAATCAGCCATTGAGACATAGGTAGACAAAGCCAGGGCCATTTGGGCATAAGAGCTAAAATACCACCCCTCCTAGGTCTTTTAAGGTATAGGGCCCTATGAGGGTGAGTTGGATCTGGAATCCATATTCACCCAAAGCATTAAGTGTGGAAATAGAAAAAAAAATACTGAGCAAGGACTAAAGCAGTTAGCCGCATTCCCAGGATTTCTAGACCCACCTACCTAGGTTTTAAGGTATAATAATAATATTCATAATAATGCAGTTGAGTAGTATGTGAATAGAGCACAGTATCTAAAGTCAGGAAAACATGAGTTTAAATCCAGGTTTGGATGTTAGTCATATGATGTAGGGAAAAATCACTTTACCTCTGCATGCTTCAGTTTCCTCAAACGTATGGGGTTAATAATACCTCCCAGGGTTGTCATTAGGATCAAATGAGATAATAATTGTATAGTGATTTGCACAGTGACTGGCATATAATAGGCATTCTATATATATATGTTAGCTATTATGAATATTCTCATTAGTAACAAGAAAAGTCATAATTGCTAGTATTTGCAGTGTTTTAAGGTTTACAAAGTGATTTACAATAACACATAACAACAATCCTGGAAGGTAAGCGCTATTATACCCATATTACATATGAAAGGAGTTGAGGCAGACAGCTGGTAAACGATTTTGCCTGGATTACACAGACAGCAAATGCTTGGAATAAAGCAGTCTTCCGGCTTGAAATCTAAAGGCTGCATAAATTAAGATCTCCATATGACAATACATATAACATTGCCCAGCTAACAGAAGAGACATTTTAAAATGTTCAGCAGGATGTCACTGATTCCCAAATAAACATTTTATTTTTAAGTAGTATCACTAAATTGTGTCTATAACATATTTCATTCCCTACTTCTACATAATACAAACCTATCTGTTCCAAAAATATTCAGAAATTTCACATAATTTGTATCTTCTAAAAAAGAAAAATTTGGGAATCTAGTGGGAGGCAAAGAGCCCCCAAATTCTTCAATTAGATTATATAATAAATATCTACTAAAAATGAACAGAGATGAATAAAACATTTGATTTCAGGTAGCTTATACTATATGTATGAATGTAAAGTAAGCAAAAATCAATTAGGATGACAGGAGAAGGCCCCAACAGGTACTTTTTAATTTTGATTTCATGATCAGGATAAACAAATGAATGAATGTATGAATGGAGTGCATACAAGAGCATTTCCTACATGCCAAGTCCCTACTGGGTACTGGCTAGACAAATACAAAAGTTAAACGCGGCTGCTCTAAAGGGCATTTGTACAAGGGGAAGCAACACGTACGGCGTGAATGAAGGGGCAGTCCTAACTACTGCCCCAGGTTGAGCCCAAATGCTTACATTCATGCTGGCTGTAGAGCGGGTTGGCGTTTCTTAGCCAGATCAGAACAATGAATAAAGACAGAGGCCACACAAGTTCCACAACAAAACGAATCTGATAACGAAGCAACGATACAGAAAAAAAAATCAGAAAATGGGAACATACAGGATCATTAAAAAAACACTCAGGATCAGCCCTCTAATGATTCTGTATTAGAAGATGGGTTAAAAGAATGAAAACAATGAAACTGTCAAAAGAATTGACATGATTATTCTATCTATGTCTTTGGCAAGTGTGCTAACAGTGTGGAGTAGCTAAAGGAGTGCTGGAATAAGGCGTCAAGAGATCTCTGTTTGAATCCCAGATCTGACCTTCACCATGTGACCTTGGGAAATTCACCTGGCAATCCCCTTTGGTACTCACTTCTACCAGGGGTATTCATAGAAAGCACTTTTCAAAACACTTCATAACTCTAACATAAATGGGATCTTTTTATTAATAACTCCCTTGATTTTTACCTTCTTTCTGCTCTAAAAATGGAAGGGGGAAAGGCTATAGAGGATAAGCTCTTTTAAGTCAAAAAATGCATTAGAAGCAGAACTTTAGAACTGGAAGAAAGCTTAGAGATCAATCTGAGTAACCAGCAACTTGTGACAAGGTTGGTTATAATTGATATTGCCTAACATTCCTCCCTGACTTCAATAATTTGCTTCTGCCTGGAGGACTGTCCCAGTAACCAACATGTTTGTGAAACAGAGAAAAGGAAAAAAAAAAACTATAAAATAATTGAACATTACTATTATATAGAATAGTTCTGGCACTAACAAACCCTTGATGCTGAGGGAAGAAGGAAGAGTGAATTCACTGGGCTCTTCCCCAAAGTTTGGAATGCACAGTGAGATCTTCCTAACTCAAGGGAAGGAAGGGAAAAAAAAGGCAGTCAAAAAAGAGTCAAGAAACAGCCATGTCCCTCAGACTCCCCAGTAAAACCATCTGGGCAGATGGGCCAAACCAGACTGAGGGTTACTCTGGGCCTGTTGTGCTCTCCTGATCCTCCGCTGCCTGGGTTTGGATTCCCCCCAAGCAGGTGTTCAGAAGGCACCTGTCAGGCTCAGTCCCGGTAGTAGCCAGCTGAGGGCCCCAGGTCAGGTGGGAGGGAAGGGCAGAGGCAGGATTGGAACCCACGACCCCTCACGGCCAATGGGCCCAGCGTTTTCACTGCGTCTCCATTCTCCGGGCTCCTCCTCGGGCTGCAGGGGCAGCAGAAAACTGGGCCCATTAAGAGAGTGTACCTGTTACCTTTTGCCTTTTCCTGAGGGTCCAGTTCTTCCAAAGCAAAAGTTGTATCTGCCTCAGGAAGCCCATGGTGTCCGTCACTGAAGGATGGCCACGTTGTCCCTGCAGCAGGGCCTTCCTTGGAGGAACTCACCCCCTAGAAGAGCAAAGGAAACCCAAATGGGGCTTGGTGTGGTGGGTGGTGAGGTGGGGATGCTTTTCCACCACAGCAATACAAGGGTGTGGGGGAGATAATCTTAACCTGGGGCCCTTGGGTACCTTCAAAATCTCAATGGATCTGTGGAACTTTCAAGGGGAAGAAAATTATACATACATACATACATATATATATTTACACACACACACACACACACACACACACACACACACACATATATATATATATATATATATATATATGTAGAGAGAGAGAGAGAGAAGAGAGAGAGCGAGCGAGCGTGAGTTTTCATAGCCTCTAGTTAAAATTTAGAATTTCTTTCAATTACTTAAAATATTTTTCTCTGAGTGGATGTCCATCAGTTGGAGAATGGCTAAATTGTGGTATATGAATGTTATGGAATATTATTGTTCTGTAAGAAATGACCAGCAGGATGATTTCAGAGAGTCCTGGAGAGACTTTACATGAACTGATGCTGAGTGAAATGAGCAAAATTGGAGATCCATTATGCATGGCAACAAGACCAATTCTGATGGATGTGGCTCTCTTAAAACAATGAGATGATTCAGACTAGTTCCAAGGATCTTGTGAAGAAAAGAGCCATCTACACCAGAGAGAAGACTGTGGGAACTGAATATGTTTCACAACATAGCATTTTCATTCTTTTTGTTGTTTACTTGCATATATTTTCTCTCATTTTTTTCCCTGTTTGATTTGATTTTTCTTGTGCAGAATGATCATTTTATAAATATTTATGCTATATTGGATTTCATATATTTCTACCACATTTAACATATATTGGATTACTTGACATCTAGGAGAGGGGATGAGGGAAAGGGAGGGAGAAACTTTTGCAAAGGTTAATGTTGAAAAATTATCTATGCATGTTTTGAAAATAAAAAGCTCTAATAAAAAATATGTATTTTTCTGAGAAAGGGTCCACAGGCTTCACCAAATGACTAAAGGCATCCAATTAAAAATATTAATGACCCCTACCTTAGAGACTTGCCCTTTTAAACAATAATTATGATTAATATAGTAATAATAGTAATAGATCGAATTTGTTTAGAGCTTCTTGTGTGCTGGCCACTGTTCTAAACAAGCATTTATTAAACAACTACTATGTACAGGTACTGTGCTTAGTGATAGAAGTATTATCTAGCGTCCATGAGCAAAATCTGTGTAGGAGGATATGTCTGTCAACAAAAAAGTGTTAAATAAATCAGAGAATTTCAGAATTGGGTATCTGTGAGCATTTCATCCATTACAAAAGGGTGTCCACAAAAAAGCAACCCCATTATCTGATAAGGAGCCATACAGCTTCTGCTTGAAGACTTCCAATGAGTTAAATCTGTTAGGAAGTTTTTCCTGATGTCAAACTTGTATTGGACTCCCTTCAACTTTTTGCCCCCAGGGTTAAATAGACCAAGTGCAATCCCTCTTTCCATGACTTTCCTTCAGATATGTCTTAGAGAAAAACTAGGGAAGTGATTTCTTTTTCCCTAACTAAATGGAAAGTCAAATACTTAGCAGCAAGCAATTACTATAGGAAGAATATAGAAAACAGCATGATTAAGCTAAACTTGACACTTCTGTGAAACACTGGAAGATGTTTTTAATGGCTCCTGCCTATTTTCACTAAAACAGAAAGCTTGTGGTTTGTATTTAGATTTTTTCCACTAAATATGTATGTGTCTGTGTGTCTGTCATGTATTACACATATTTTATATTCTAAATCATATATTTATATTAGAGGACCTGTAATTGTGTGTGTGCATGATTTGTGTAAGTACAGTTAAGCCTCAATTAGTAGAAATAATTCCCCTGTCCTAAAATAATCACTTATGTTAAAATTCTCATTATTTGAAATTATAAAGATTCCAGACCATAGAAATATGGAGGCCAGACTAAAATAATGTGACTACTTAAGTGGGGGGGGGGGGGGAGAATTTGTTATTTGTACTAATTGGGTCCTAGCTATACATACAAAAATTAAAACAAAGGAAAATCCCTTCTCTAGAAATCCTGGGGGACCAAGACAGGCTACATGTTTCTATTTGAGATATTTTTTGTTGCTTCCAACCTTGAGTAGCACAGCCCATTGTCTCTTCCTGGAGGCTACCCTGATCTTATTGTATTCTACCATGGTCAGATCACATGAGAAAAAGGGCATCTAGTTCATTTTTCCCAGCAATCTTCAGGAAGCACATCCACTTCCTCTGGATAGTCTTTGGTTACCAACCAAACCTTTGCTGAAGGGTTTTGAGATCCTGTGATGGTGCAATAAATAAGAGTGATAAAGATCCAAGATAAAAGCCAGTCTCCAATACTTATTTCCTGGGTTACCCTAGGCAGGGTTACAATCTTTGTTTATCTCAGCTTTCTCAAATACAAAATAGGAAGAATAGTACTCTTATCTTTCAGGGTGGTTATAAGGACCAAATGAGATAAAGCACTTAGCACAGCTCTTGGCATATATTAGGTGCTATATATATATTAGTTATCATCATTATTTTGATGAGTTCTATAGAAGGAAATGGGTATGCTTAGTTTCAAGAAGGAGGGGTGTGATAGCTATCTTCAAGTACTTTAAAGACTATCATATGTGAAGAAGAATTAAGACTTCACCTGAGAGGATGCTAGTGAATATTTAACAACCAGTTCTCCAAAGGGAAATAGATGGTATGCACATGATACATTTTAAAGTTTAATCTGCATTATTAACATTTTCATTACTCTCTTAAGTCTGGACAATTGACAACATAAAAAATAAAGCCCGATTAAGTAGCCTTTATAGATTTGTGAATGCTTCTTAATGAAAATTTGACAATGGGCTTTCAGAAAGTTGGTAGTTGTCTTCAATAAACCCTTACTTCAATCAGTCAATAAGTATTAAGTGCCTCCTATGTACCAAACCCTATCTTAGTCCTGATGGATATTAGTTCAAAGAAACAATTTCTACTTAAAATGAGCTTTTGGTTCCATACAGAACAAGGTAGGAATCAAATAGAAGTTGAGACAAATTTGTAAAGAAAACCTTTCTAACTCTTAGAACAATTCAGAAGCGGAATGGGCTATTTCTGGAAGCTGTGGGTGGGTTAGACAGCTCTTTGGAGGGCTTCAAGCAAAAGCTGAATGATTCTTTAGTGGTAGGTTTCTTTTTTCTATAAATGGGAGTGGAGGAGAGATGTAAACTAGGTGGAATTTAATCTTCTAGTTGTATATTTAGGATCTTTTGTTGTTGAAGAGAATTTTGCTCAATCATAGGTTGGACTAGTGAGCCTCTGACACTCATTTCAACTCTATGAATGGAATTTGAGAATCAGAAGACATGGATTCAAAAAAGTCCGTGTGCTGCTAGAATTTCCACAGCTGTGTTTCAGGGTTTTTTCATTTGTAGTTGATTTTTTTTTTTTTTTTTTTTATCAATTTCCTAACTCACATTGTAAATGTAACAACTGGCACTTACAGGCTGGTTTCAATTGGCTCCAAATCACTGTTGTTGATGACCCAATACTGTGTCACTCTGGAAAAATAAATCACCTCTGTGCCTCTGTTCTATCAGCTGTAAGACAAAGATAAGTGTTCATCTACAGGCTGGACCACATCACCTACTAAAGGAGGCCCAATGGATTCCACAACTTTCCTCTCTCTTTGGCAGAGGGAGAATTCTTCATGATTTCAGTCAACCTTTTACATGCTTACTCCACATGCTTACTCTTTGTCTTAATCTACCTTTCGACCCAACTGGCTGATTTATTATTTGGGCACAACATTCAGTTTCTCGCCTCCAGGGCTTTCCCTAGGCTCTTGGGATTCACTCCCTCTTTATCACATGATACACTATTTGGATTCTCTCAAAGTTGAGCCCAACACAGGTACCACTTCTCCAGAAGTGTGTTGGTAAAAGTTTAACAACTGTCTTCAAGGGGGAAATTATAATATAAAGTATACATTTTTAAAGTTTAAGTGGTATTAACACTTTCCAGTCAAATAACAAAACAAGAAACCAAGCCATGACTTGTAGTCCTTAAGGATATCCAGGGTATTGATTTATCAACTCCCCCAAATTTATTTGAGTTGGCTCTAGTCTACCCCTTCACTTTCATACAAGGTCTTTCCTTCTCTACTTCAATTCAACCCCCAATTGTTGGCATTTTCCCAAATGATTTTTGAATCTATTTTCTATTTTCTTTTGTGTATAAGGTGTTTCCTCTAGTGGAATGTAAGCTCCTTGGGGCAGCGATGGTTTAGTTTTGGCTCTCTATTCTCAGGATGTAGCACAAGACCAAGAATATAGTAAGTAAAATAAAGGAATAAATAGGGCAGAAAGATGGCTCAGTGGATAGAGCGCTGGCTTGAAGTCAAGAAGATTATCTTCCTGAGTTCAAGTGTAGCCTCACTTACTAGTTATATGATCCTTGGCAAGTTATTTAACCTTATTTGCCTCAGTTTTCCCATCTGTAAAATTAACTGGAGAAGAAATGTCAGGCTACTCTAGTATCTCTGCCAAGAAAACCCCAAAATGGATTCACAGAGTAGCTCACAACTGAACAATAACAATGGCATAGGTAGATAAAATTTCTTTTTCATAAAAAATTCTCTCCCTCATTCCAAACAAATGTTGAGAGTATAAAATATTTGGGAATCCATCTACCAAAGAAAAGTCAGGAATTATATGAGAAAAATTACAAAACACTTGCCACAAAAATAAAATCAGATTTAAATAATTGGAAAGACATTCAGTGCTCTTGGATAGGCCGAGCGAATATAATAAAGATGACAATACTCCCCAAACTAATCTATTTATTTAGTGCTATACCAATCAGACTCCCAAGAAACTATTTTAATGACCTAGAAAAAATAACAACAAAATTCATATGGAAGAATAAAAGGTCGAGAATTGCAAGGGAACTAATGAAAAAAAACTCAGAGGAAGGTGGTCTAAGTGTACCTGATCTAAAGCTATATTATATAGCAGCAGTCACCAAAACCATTTGGTATTGGCTACGAAATAGACCGGTAGATCAGTGGAACAGATTAGATACAAAGGACAAAAAAGGGTACATCTATAGCAATCTAATCTTTGACAAACCCAAAGATACCAACATTAGGGATAAAAATTCATTATTCGGAAAAAACTGTTGGGAAAACTGGAAATTAGTATGGCAGAAATTAGATATGGATCCACACTTAACACCATATACCAAGATAAGATCAAAATGGGTCCATGATTTAGGCATAAAGAGGGAGATAATAAATAGATTAGAGGAACAGAGGATAATCTACCTCTCAGACCGGTGGAGGAGGAAGGAATTTATGACCAGAGGAGAACTAGAGATCATTATCGATCACAAAATAGAAGATTTTGATTACATCAAACTAAAAAGTTTCTGTACAAATAATACTAATGCAGACAAGATTAGAAGGGAAGTAACAAATTGGGAAAATATTTTTAAAAACAAAGGTTCTGACAAAGGTCTCATTTCCAAAATATATAGAGAACTGACCCTAATTTATAAGAAACCGAACCATTCTCCAATTGATAAATGGTCAAAGGATATGAACAGACAATTCTCAGAGGAAGAAATTGAAACTATATCCACTCATATGAAAGTGTTCCAAATCACTACTGATCAGAGAAATGCAAATTAAGACCACTCTGAGATACCACTACACACCTGTCAGATTGGCTAAGATGACAGGAACAAATAATGACAAATGTTGGAGGGGATGTGGGGAAATTGGGACACTAATACATTGTTGGTGGAGTTGTAAAAGAATCCAGCCATTCTGGAGAGCAATCTGGAATTATGCCCAAAAAGCTATCAAACTGTGCATACCCTTTGACCCAGCAGCGCTACTATTGGGCTTATATCCCAGGGAAATACTAAAGAGCGGAAAAAGACATATATGTGCCAAAATGTTTGTGGCAGCTCTTTTTGTAGTGGCTAGAAACTGGAAGATGAATGGATGTCCATCAGTTGGAGAATGGTTGGGTAAATTGTGGTATATGAAGGTTATGGAATATTATTGTTCTGTAAGAAATGACCAGCAGGAGGAATACAGAGAGGCCTGGAGAGACTTAAATCAACTGATGCTGAGTGAAATGAGCAGAACCAGAAGATCACTGTACACTTCAACAACAATACTGTATGAGGATGTATTCTGATGGAAGTGGAAATCTTCAACATAAAGAAGATCCAACTCACTTCCAGTTGATCAATGATGGACAGAGGTAGCTACACCCAGAGAAGAAACACTGGGAAGTGAATGTAAATTGTTAGCACTAATATCTGTCTGCCCAGGTTGCATGTACCTTCGGAATCTAATGTTTATTGTGCAACAAGAAAATGATATTCACACACATGTATTGTACTTAGACTATATTGTAACACATGTAAAATGTATGGGATTGCCTGTCGTCGGGGGGAGGGAATAGAGGGAGGGGGGGTAATTTGGAAAAATGAATACAAAAATAAAAAATAAAAAAAATTAAAAAAATTAAAAAAAAAAATTCTCTCCCTAACCTAACTACTCTTTGGGGTGGGAAAGGGAGTTAATAGAATTTTATTGAGCAGCCTTAAGTTAAGGGATAAGCAAAAGGTAGTGGGGGAGAGCTGGCTGGGTAGAGCAGTGGCCCATCAGCTCCATAATGGTGTTGATATTTTTGTACCTCAGAAAGCAGAGAGCCTTCACTGGAGACACATTGGCCTAAGCCATCCAGGGCTCAATGGCCCACTCCTCCAGTCCCATCCAGCTCCTCCTCTTAAATCTCCTCAACCACGAGTCCTGCGGCCATCTCTGAAAAGACAGGTTCAGATTTGGGTGATTCAACCTTAGCCTCCACAAGACTACGTAGATGTCTGAGGTGGACTTTGAAAACATGGGGCTTGAAGATGACAAAAAGAAGATCCCGATGACTTGTGGATCTGCTTCAGGTTCAGCTGTGACAGGCCTTCTCTGTATGACCGTTTGACCTTTCTGGCCCTTTAACACTTCCCAGGGGGCCAGCTGGGCCTGAGATGGTGCAGTCTGTAGTTGGGAACTGTCTAGCTCCTGCAACTCTAGGAGAGACTCCTGGCTCCTCTCACAGTCGTTGCAGGATGCCCTGGGATTGGGGCCATGTCAGCTGCTTGATGTAGCTCCTCCAGTTCTGCACATCATGGAAGGGAGTAGTCTTACCTCAGTAAGGGGTTTGACGGTGACTGCCCTGAACGTTGGTGACATGCCCCATCAGAACCTTCTCTGCTCAACCGGCATCTCAAAAAAAAATCAACTTCACAAATCCTTTGTGAAGGTCCTTTTTAATGTCAAGTACTACAAAAATAAGTATTTGGGAAAATTTAATCAACTTGATTGAGAATTTAATCATTCAAGTAAATTCAGCCCTTACTGAGTCCCAGATCCTGTGTGAAACTCTAGAAGGAATTAGTGAAAAAGCAGCACCTGCCCTCAAAAAGTTATAATCTAGAGAGAAAACATAGAATGGAATTTAGAAAAGGGATTCAGAAGAATGTAAGGTGGCCTTGGAAGGGATGGTGTAGGATCTGGGAGGACCATATTTGAGCCAAGTCTTGAAGGAAGTCAGGGCAGTCCTATGCATTAGGAGATTGCTTTCAGACAAGGGATGGAGGAGACACTTTTTTTTCCCCACCTTGAGGCAATTGGGGTTAACTTGCCCAGGATCACACAGCCAGGAAGTGCTAAGTGTTTTAAGATCACAATTGAGCTCAGGTCCTCCTGACTTCAGGGCTGATGCTCTATCCACTGAGCCAATCCTGACAGGTCTGTAAGATGTCTGCTCAGTACAGTCCTATAAAAATCCTGCTTCTTCCCTCAAACCATAAGGTATAAAAGCTGATTTTAATGTGAGGTCAGTTTGGAGCAACTTACTAAAGATAGGGACAGGCCTGGCCCTGGGGCCCAGATATATTCTTTGGTCAGAAGGTCCTTATACACATCCATATAGACACACAAAGGCCTCCTGAATTGGGGGAAGAATCACATTGGGGGAGTTGTCACATCACACATGCAAAGGCATATGTTAAGCCAACATTAGTCCACCAGGGAGAAGAGGGAAATACAGTTCAGCAAAATTAACCAATGTGTCAATCAGATATAACAGTATTTTGTGACATATCATGCTTACTATTTCTCACCTCTGCTAACAGACCTGAGTTTGCATGTTGCCCCATATACTTTTTTGTGACCCTTTTGTTTTCACATCTGTAAAATGAAGAAATTGGATTTTATGATCCCTTCTACCTCTAGATCAACTATTCTAGGTGTAATTTTTCATCTCTTTTTTGGGAATAAGCCCATCATAATCACATGGTAATCATTTTCATTTTCTTTTTTTGTACCTTCCATTTACATTGTTGTAAAGATGTACAATAATTTCCCAATTCTGCTTATTTTCCTTTGCATCAGTTCACATCTTCCTATGCTTTTAAAAATTCTTCATATTCGTTGTTGCTTATAGTACATATTACCTTCTATTCATGTATAGACATTTCCCAGTCAATGGACATTTACTTTGTTTTCACTTCTTTACAACAGAAAATACTACTATGGATATGTTCCAAGATAATTCAAAAATAATCCAAAAATTCAATGTTTTTTACTTCTTCGGCCTAATATTGAGGTCAAAGGATGTATATATATATATTTTATTTTGGTAAATTCAAATATTTCCTTCCAGAATGCTTTGCCAATTCATAGCTTTGCCTTCTGTGTATTAAGGTTTCTGTCTTTTTAAAGTCCTTTTTAAATCATCTTTGCAAATTTTCTGGATGTTGGGTAAAACCTGAGTTCTGATTTGTATTTATCTTATAGTGTATTATTCATGATGTGGACTGATCTGTATATATGGATAAAAGTATGCAATTCTTTTGAGAACTGTATGCTTGTAATTTTTTATTATTTATCTAATGGGGAATTGCCCATCTTTTTCAGATACCAGAAATATTTGAAATCAGCATTTTTTTTACATTTGGGAGCTTCCCTTCTCATATTTATTCCATTTAAAATTATCTATTTTATCTTTTGTGATCATATCTATTCTTTTTAGTTAAAAAGGGATTGAGCTGCAACTTTTCTTTGCTCTGACTCATCTGTTGCTGAATAGAACTGGAAGAGGCCAAACAATCATTACAAATTTATTGCCTAATATCAACTGAAGGGAAACTGAATAGAATGCAGGGCCTGGAGTCAGGAAGACTCATTTTCCTGAACTAAAATCTGGACAAATCTGACCTCAGACACTTCCTAGCTGTGTTACCTTGAGTAAGTCACTTAAGCCTGTATGCTCCAATTTCAACTGAAAAATGAGCTGGATCTCTGTGAAGAAAACCCCAAATGTGGCTACTAAGTATTGAATATAACTGAAATGACTGAACAGAAAAGCCCTCAAAGAACTAACACAATACAAAAGAAAAGACAAGGGGGAGGGAGGAAAGGGATACTCAGCAAAGTGCCAAGATGAGGGCCAATAGTTTGGAAGAGTGCTGACTTATTGCCCTTGCCCTGGTCACCCTCCCTAAATGGAAGTTCTGGCACTCTTCAATGGGTTACCCTTTCATCCTCTTCAATTTGAGAGAGAAATCTGTGGGGCAGAGAGGACTGAGGAGAAATGAGTTTCTGGTTGATGTGATCTTGCTAGATGATGAGTTTCTGGACATGGTGATTCTAGTTTCTTTTCAGATTCTTTATTTTTAAAAATTTTTCATTTACTTTTTCAATTACACTTAAGAACTATTTTTGATCTTTTTTATAATTTCGAGTTCCAAAGTTTCCCTTCTTCTCACCCTCCAATCCATTTTTGTTGAGAAGGCAGACTATTTGATAAAGGTTATATATCATGTGAAGCCCTGCAAAACATATTTCTATACTGGTCATGTTGTGAGAAAATATATAGCACACACTTCGTAAAAGAAAAAAAACAGCCAGTATAGTTCGATCAATTTTAAGAATTTTGCCAGTTCTTTTTCTAGAGATGGATAACATTTGTCATCATAGGGCCTTAAGAATTAACTTTGATTTTTAAATTAATGAGAACAGGAGTCATTCACAATTAATCACTGTACAATACTGCTTTCTGCTTCCATTTTATGGGCAAGTTCATCCAATTTACAATTATGATTACTATCTCTTTCCCTCCATCCTATTTTTCCTATCTGTCTCTCTTCTTTCACCCTGTCTTTCAACTGTTTTGCTTTTGACTACCACCTCTCTCAAACCACCTCTCTTCTACGAGCCCTCCCTTTTTTTTTATTCCCCTCTTATTCTACTTCCCTAAATAGCAAGATAAATTTCTATACCAGCTGAATGTGAATGTTATTCCCCCTTTCAACCAACTTAAATGAGAATTAATGTTTAAAGATCGTCTGCCTCCCCCCACCCCAAACTTGTCATCCATTTAAAAAAATCATTTGCACCTTTTATGTCAGATAATTTATGTCATTCTAATTTTTCTTTCCTTTTTTCCAGTGTATACCTTTCCTTTTTTAATTTTTTTTTGGATAGCATCCCATCATAGTCAAGTGCTCTACATATACTCCTTCTAACTGCCCTAATAATGATAAAGTTCTTAGAAATTATCTTCTCATATTGGAATATAAAAAATTTTACTCTTATCAAGTCCCTTATGACAACTCATGTTTATCTTTTTATCCTTTTCTTGAGTCTTGTATTTTAAAATCAAATTTCCTATTCAGCTCTAATCTTTTCATAAGGAATATTTGAAAGTCTTCTATTTCATTATGTGTTATTGGGTAGGTGATTCTTGGTTGTAATCCTACCTTTGCCGTTGGGAATAGAATATTCCAAGTCTTCCAATCCCTTAATGTAGAAGCTGCTAAAGTCTTGTGTTGCCCTGACTGTGGTTCCATGATAAATGGTTTCTTTTTGGTCACTTAACAGTCTTTTCACCTTGACCTGGAAGCTCTAGAATTGGGCTACAATACTCCTGGGGAAATTTCTAATTTCCTTTTGATTCTAAAATATCAAAGAATTTCTTATCATCTGATGTCTATAAACTCTTTTTTTGATCATGGCTTTCAGGTTGTCCAGTCATTCTTATCTCTTCTCAATCTATTTTCCAGTTGTTTCTCTGATGCGATTTCACTTTTTAAAAAATTCTCTTGACTTTGTTTGATTCTTGGGGGTCAATAACTTCTACTTGTCCAATTCTAATTTTTAAGGATGGGACCAAGGTCTGCTCCTGGCTCCCTTGAGCAGGGGCTGAAGCAGTAATGCTGGCTTACTATGGCAATGAGTTGGACTTCTGCTCCCCTCATACTCCAGTGAGACAGAGCTTTTCTACCCACCTTCTATTCATCTAGTGCTGGAATATCTTTTTCCCTGCATCCTTTTCTTCTTTATGCCATTTTAGTTTTGAAGAATTATTTTAAAGTTGTTTGGGGCTAAATTTGGGAAAGGTTGGGCAAGTGCCTATTTTTACTCTGTCATCTTAAATCTACCTCCCTCTTTCTTTCATGGCCCTGCTGCATGGTTTATCCAAAGTTTACTGAATTTGGAGTCAGGAAGAGTTTAAATTCTATAGCTGGGTCAGTGTAGGGAAGTTAAGCCTTCTTGAGACTCAGTTTCTCAATCTATAAAATAGAAGTGCTTCTTGTTTTGTCTCTTTCACAGGGTCATTATGAGGAAAGAACTTTGTAACTCTTGAAGTACTATATGAATATGAGCGCCTTCCTCCAACCATATCTTTGGCCTTATCTATTTTTCAAAAAGAATGTTAGCTGCAGAGAGAGGAGAAGGAACAGCTTATTTAATTCTATAATTTCTCAGACATTCCTGAATACCACAGGGTGAAGATTAATGCATTTTGGCAGGTCTCAGTACCAGGTCTCTAGAGGAGTGGATTTGTGGTGTGCCCAACAACTGTAGAATTTAAGGATTAATTGAAGCAAAAAGGGAAAAAAAATCAGAACTTCAAAAGAATTCCATTTTCCCTAAATACAAAATTTTCAGATTTAGAACACTAAGGGACTGTGACAAGATTTATTTTCCCTGACCAAATAGATTGGGAAAAAACAGACACTGGCTGCATTTCAAATTGGAACTCAATATTTTCATTAAAATCCATTCCAAAGAGTTTCATTTTTAATATACTTGCTAACTTTTATGTCTTGAAAAAAAAAGACATCAATGGGTAGCTTTGTGACCCTAGGTTTATCTCCCAGAGATGTAAAAGTCACTGTCATATCCTGGAATTTTAGAGTAGAAAACCCTCTACTAACATATCCTAACTATATACTATATCTCATTTGGTCCTTGCAACCTTGTGCTATTATAGCTCCTATTTCACACATAAGGAAATTTGAAATGCACTGTGATTTGCATGATTTGCTAGGGTTACAAAGCTTCTGAGGGTTAGGATTTTAACTCAGATTCTCCAAGTTCAGCACACATTGATCAGTATCTATCATGGAATTCTCTGTGAATTAGTCCCTGACTCAGTAGTCACTAGTGACAAAGTATTTGGGACACTGATATGAAAAAAAGGACAATAAGTTTCAATAACAAAGCAAGGAACAGCTTCAAGGTTGTTCCTAAATAGGTCTTTCTCTTATGTCTCCATCCTTTCCAAGAATATGATCGATCACCTAGGCTGTTCCTAGAGGGCATCCTAAAAAGACAATGACCCTTTTCTCTACCACTTATTTTTATTAAAAGTGAAATCTGAGGATGACTCTAGACAGTTAAGAATAGTCTAAGCAATGAAATGGAGATTGATTACACTCAGGAGATACAAGAGGCAAGCTGCTGCTATCAGATCACCTAGTTATCAGTTCATGGATGGGAAACATCTTAGAGGATATATCCCTAGTTCATTTGGATTGATAAAAATATTTTTGCTACTCCAAAGCTTTATCTTGACAACTACCTCAAGATTCTGATCACAGCAGTAGATGAAGAATGAAATAGGATTCAAAAAATGAATTATGCCCTTTCTCAAAGATGAGACTTCTTTCCAGCCCTGGGTGTTCAGCAACTGCTCCTAATAAGGCCTTGGACTAGGCTGTCTTTAGGAATTACTGGGAACAACTGAACAGCCTCTTCCACTTAAGATGCTCCCCAAACTAATTCTGACCTATCTTTTCATGCCTGATTTTAAATCCATTTGTACTCATGAGGACTCTTTGGGAGGAGAATCTTTTCATTTGCATTTGGATTCTCAGCACCTAGTAAAGTACCTGACACATAGTATGCACTTGGTTGCTACAGCCAAATTATTTTTTTTTCCCCAGAACACACCCTGTAGTTTCCCACATGTGCCATTATTTCTATTATTTCCTATTCCTGGATTATCTTTACCAATTGAATCAGACTTATTGCTGCCTCCTCTATGAAGCTCTCCTTGATCTCAGTTATAAATAACCTCTCTCTTTATGTCTTTCCAATGCAGAGGAAAATTTCCACTTTATATTATTTTTATCAATCTGTTGAATCCCTTCATGGAATTCCTCCCTAAAAGATTGCTTAATTCTGTGGGTATTCCTAGCTCCTAATGCAGTGCCTAGCAAGTAGTCAGTCTGTTCCATGTTTGTGTGTATTAATACACACACACACATACACACACACATACATACACATACACATATGTTGTCTCCCCATTAGAGTAGAGACTTTTTTTTTGCTGTTTCTTTGTACCTTTTCACCCCTTTATTTCTCCCTTCTCCCATACCCTTCCCCAGCAAAGAGTCAGATACATAGTAACAACTTAATCCTTGCTTGTTGATTTGTTGAATGAATTTTGAAGCCCTCCCTTCTCTCTACCTTTCCCCCCAATGTAAATTAAGTTCCTCTGGGCGCAGAGTCCATGCCTTAGACATCTTTCACTTTCCTCTCTCTCCGTCTTTACCGTGTACCATAACAAGTACTAAAATTGAACAAAGGAAAGATGAAGGGAAATGGAAAGACCATGGAAGAACAGGAAGAGGCACATGGTTGTAAGACCACCCATGGCTCAGGCAGTATAGTTGGAGTACTGTTGGAGGTGTGAGAGTCTACACTACCAAACACCTGATTTGAACACACTGATAACTTTACCACCAGAATGTTTTGCTTTTGCTGCCCTCCCGGGTACACAATTTCACAGATCTTTTTGAAAGATCTTTTTGAGTACTTCCTGTAAACTTAAACCATGCTGGATGGGGCCAGATTGCACAGCAGTAATCTTCCTTGATTAGATTATGAATTATATTTGAAGTCAAGGGAATGTTTTGCTCAAGCACCTCTTTTTAGCTGAGTCTGACCTACTTTCATTCAGATTAGAGGACGGGATTTGAGAAAACATTCCCAAAGAGCTTTGATAAGGCTTTTTAATTCATTTGGGGATTGGCAGGATAACTGGTTTTAAAATGAGGAATGCCTATTTCTAATAACCACAACTCACTTAGTTAAAAGATTATGAACAATTTTTCCCCCATTCTAAACACATCCTAAACTTAGAGGAAACTTCCAGATGATGAAAGTCAGTATGCCTTTAGCAGTCATTTTCTTCTTCATTTTCAGGAAGCCAAAGCAAAAACAGTCAGGAGGATCAGAGGTTAGATGGGTCACTACTCCTGACCTAAAGAACCCAGGACTTTAATGAAGTATCTGGCTATGGCTAGACTGTTAAACCAAGGGCTGTGACTAGAGAAGTTGGAAGTTAAATAGCTGAGATCTCTTTTCAGATCCTCCCTTTAAGGGGGTGCTTACCATTTACTGCCTCCGAGGGCTCTCCTGGCCTTCATCTCCCTGTCCAGAAACTCATCTTCTGGCAAGATCACATCAATCCAGAAACTCTTCCTCAATAATTTCTGCCCGAGGGATTCCTCCCTCCCTCAGACTGAAGAGAATGGAAGCACACACAGAGGAGAGTGAGCCAGATCTTTAGAAGATGCCCCGGGGAATATCTCATCATTCCTCACCCCCTACCTCATCTTGGCACTTTGCTGGGTACTCCTTTCCTTCCCCCTCTCCATTAACTCCTTTTTTATTCATTGTCTTCTCCCATTGTTAGATTGGGAGCTTGACTAGAATTCTCATGTATGCCCTTGACTTGGTGCCCCTCTCAAAAAAAAAAAAAAAAAAAGGTTCTTTAGGAAAAAATTAAACAAATCACTAATGGGATCCTGAGACAATGTGTAAGGTGTTCAGCAAGTTTACCAATATTGCTGCTTTTAAAGAAAAAACTTGGAGTCAGAAAGGCCTCAGATACTAACTAGATTTGTGATGGTGGCAAATCATTTATACTTTCTTTTTATCCTTAAGTTTCCTCAACTGTAAAATGAAAGGGTTGGATTAAGTGGCTTCTCAGACTCCTGCCAGCTCTGGACAAGTCACTTGGTTTTTGTATGGTACAATTTCCTCATCTATGAAATGAGACCGCAAGGTCTCTGTTTTCCCTTCTATATCAAGATCCATGAGCCTATGATCCAGAAATTCTTTACCTTTCCCTAGTGCAAACATCAATGAGTTATCTATTTCAACCATCAGTTTCTTACAAAAAGTTATATAAACATCAAGAGATAAAAAAAAGCATACAATTTTTCTGGGATCCTTCTAGAGAAGGTCAAGTTTTACCATTCTTCCTAAGATAAAACATGTTTAGGAAAAGACTCAATAACAATCACAAATAGCTGTTTACCTACGTCAGCATGGCATGTCCTTTAATTTTAGTTTTAAAATGTCTTAGCCTATGAGTTGCTGGTCTTTATAAGACTAATATACAATTCAAATCTATGAATTGCACTGTTATCTTTTGAGTGCTGTTTTAAAACAGGGACCCACAATTTTTTCCCCCAAGTTTAGCAATTAATTGTACTTGGGCACAATCTTTTATCTGTTTCCAAATAATAAGCAATGCAATACCAAATAAATATTTTCCCTTTTTTTTTTTTAATTTAGCCACTAAGATTTCTAATGTTTTCCCAGCAGTGAATTATCATGGTTACAAAGTTGGCTACTGGAATTTCATAAAAATCATCGGAGCATCAAATATGCAAAATATATCTCCCCCAAACCCCCTTCATTTGGCCATGGTTTCTCCCTTTAAATTTATGCAGCCTATTTTCAAATTGCTTTTTTTGCAAAACACTTAAATTTTCTCATATTTTCAAATAAGATATTCCACATTTAGTGTGTGGGTATGTTAGGTGGCATTTAGAAAATTATATAAACATAGTAGTACAGACGATAGTGGAATAGATGTAATTCAGAATAAAAACCATAATACAAGACATAAATATATAAGACCAATTAAGAGACAAAGATAGATACCATTTAAGGTACAGAAAGAGCAGCACAAGGATAATTTTAACTGGAGTCTGAATCAAGAAAAATTGTTGTGGATGTTCTACATACTGCTGGTAGTAATATTCCATCAGCTAGGATTCCTTCAAATTTCCAAATTAAAGATTAGTCTGTAAAAAATGTTTATATGCAAGAATGGGTATTGGTTTTTAAAAAAATATCCGATTCCACCTGGTTTTGATAATTACTATTATATCAAATATATAAAAAGAAAATTATATAAAATGCAATTTCCTTGGAACTTAACTTTTCCTTGAGAACTTTGTCTCAAGGATATTTCACAAAGGATACATGAATATCTTAGCTGTTTCCATTTTTAATATTTAACTTATCATTAAAGACCCCATGCCTCTCTCAAACTCAAGACAGTAAAGTTAAGAGGATTCTGGCATAATCTTTGTAGCCGAAATTTGTTTTCTTTCCAGGCATGCCATGGAGAACATTGATTTAGGGAGGCTTTAGGGTTAATGACAACTAGATCTTGATTATATAATAGAAGTACAAACAACCGATCCTGACAAAGGGCAATAATATAAATCAGTAAAAGTGAGACTACCGCCCGTAATGCACATAGATAATATATGTATATACATTTAAACACATACTAGTCATATCTATATACATGTAAAAGTAAACTTCAATCTTACCTCATGTAAATTCAAATCCTACAGCCTTTTTGACTAATGAGGTTTCTGAAGAGCTCTGAGAAAAGTTTCTCCAGGGCAGCTAAAGTATCCAGCTCAATTCTAAGTAGATTTCTTTAATCACTAAGCTTTTACTGTGTCAGCTCTCGGATTAAGCAGTGCTACGTAAGTATGTGATAGACACATTCTAACAGAGATAATGTAGACACTGCCTTTTCTTTCAATTGTTTCTAAAGTCTTTTAAGACTATAAAATTAGAAAGTATATCAGATCATCTCCAATTAAGAATCTTGAGTCAAGTTTATCTAAGCAAAATGTCAGTACAACTGACAGTAATTCTCATATAATATCAAAAGAAGTTCTTTGGCCTTGAGTTATAGGATCCCTGGTAACAGCACTTAATTATTGTTGTTTTTTGGCAAGAACAAGCAGGATGCAATGGAGAATCACAATTGCCTTCTATTTGCTGGTCTCTGTATTAACACTTTAAAAATGGATACTTCTAGGTAAAGCAAGGAAAATATGGTCTTACACAGTATGGAGAAGGAGCAAGGAATCTACATTAAATTTTCTAGTAAAATTGTTAATTTTTAAAAATTTATTAATATTTGTTAATCTTATTTCTCAAAAGGGAGAAAACTGTGGGCCAAACTAGACTACAGAATGACAACTGGATGCTAGTCCTTTATTTTGGTAGGCAATAACTGTCCACACAAAGTCAAAATCATACTAAATAAAAATTAAAGTGAAGAAGTATGACATTTGTTTGAGGCCTAATATTTACCTGACCTATTTTTAAAAAAGGAAATTGATCAAAGAAAAAATTATCACCATTTCCTGAGAAATGTTAATTAGTAGAAATTAAGGGCAACCAAGGAGAAGGCAAAAAGAACCTAGGGTTCATCTCCAATAGCAAACACCTATCTTTCTTGTCAAAACAGTGAAATGAAGTAATTATGCATGATATTCAGTCTAGAATATCAAGTTGTTTCAAGTTGTTAACAATCATTAAAGAAAGAATTTGTTTAAGAACTAAAAAAAGACTTTTAATATCAAGGGAGAGAGTGACTGAGGGAAAAACTAAAAAGAACCATCCAAGAAAAACAAGAAGATTTTATATATATATATAAAGTTAACCATAATTCTAATTGGTTAACTTTTTTTTTTTATAATCTTCTTAGATTATATAGAGTCTTAAAAGAAAAGTAATTCTTTGAAAATTAGAATTGGTTAAGCTATAAGAGTGAAGCTATAAGAGAAATAATATAAAGAATGAAAAAAATAGAACAGAATGTGAAACATCTAGTAAGAAAAACAAAAGATTTAGAAAACAGATCAAAAAGAGAAAATATAAGAATAATTGGACTACCTGAAAGTTGTGACCAAAAAAAGAATCTTGACAAAATAATGTAAAAAATAATCCAAGAAAATTGTCTTGGAGTGATAGAACATGAGGGAAAAAGTAGAAGTAGAAAAAAAAATTCATTGTTTACCACCTTAAAGAGAGTTATTGTAAAAAAACACATAGGAATATTATTGACAAGTTTTGAAATTCCCAATTCAGAGAAAGTTTTGCAAGAAACAAGAAAAAAATCATTCAAATATGTTGGGTTTAGAATTGTACAGGTTTTATCAGTAATCACAATAAAGGATCATAGGCCCTGAAATTATATATACTGGCAATCAAAAGAACTAGGCTTACAGCCAAATATATCACCTCTAGCAAAATTATCCATAATATTGAATGGGAATAAAATTATCATAATACTGAATGGGAATAAAAGAATATTCAATGGACTTGCAGATTTTTCAGGGATTTTTCTCAACCAAACACAGACAATAGAAAATTTAACATATTAAGAGCTGATATAAAAGATTAATTTCAAGGAACTTAACATAGACATATCATTTAGTGTTTTACATGAACATATATATATATTATATGTTTAAGACTGACATCAGTAATTGGGTAGATAAAAAAAAAGAATGGGGTAAAGTTGAGTATGATCTGACTCATAAAAAAGCAAAACTGTCTAGGAAAAGGTGAAAATAGTAATTATGTTGAATAAATGAGGAGCAGAGTAAGTATACACACAGAGACATTATAGGGGGGAAGGGGGCTCTATTCACATTGGGAATGGGTTAAATAGGC
The DNA here is from genome assembly GCF_048593235.1 of Sminthopsis crassicaudata. Lineage (NCBI taxonomy): Eukaryota > Metazoa > Chordata > Mammalia > Dasyuromorphia > Dasyuridae > Sminthopsis > Sminthopsis crassicaudata. The sequence continues at coordinate 408,593,093 of NC_133620.1, forward strand.
AATACTATGTATTTACCATAAAAGATATAGCACACTCCAAAATCTATAAAAAATAAGATGGGAGAGAATAGGACAAAGTGGTAGTTATGGTAGTGGGATAAGTTGTGTAGATTAATGGAAATGGGATGAAGAGGGGAGGAAAAGATGAGGGGAAAGATAAGGGAAGGGTTCATGGGTGGGGGGAGGTTAAGGAATAGCAAGGCAAGTTAAGAGGCAGAATTAAAGTAAAAGTGCTGGCAAAGATAGGAAATAAAGAAATACGCATAAACACTACAACAAAGATCATAAGTAGAATTAGGAAAAAAAAATTAGGGCTAATAATCATTGATCTTAGACAAAATCAAACCTGAAGATTTAATCCAAAGAGAAATCCCATATGTCAGCCATAAGAATGTATACATGAGTAAAATGTATGCATATATATAGATAGATAGATAGATAGATATGTGTATATATATGTATGTAGGTGCAAATATGTGTGTATGTAGATATATGTATGTGTGGGTACATGAGTGGGTATGACCATGTGTATGTATCTATCTAAACCTCCTTGGAGGAGGAGGGGAGATGAAAGGGGAAAAAAAGAAAAGTAAAAAGTGCACAACAAAGAACAAAAGAATTACATACAAGGAAGCAAAGGAGGAATGGACACTCATGAATACAGTATCTTTCATTTTTATATATACTTTCTTGAAATGAAAATTTGTTATATAATCCTCTCTGATGTTCTACTTTGCACGACAATGTTGTTGTTGTTGTTGTTTTTTTCTTTTTCTGTCTTTGTAGCTTGTTTTTTCTTATTTTGTATTTGGTTCAATAAAAAAAACAAGTTTTACAAAGTGAAGATCCATGGTTACATATGAAATCCTCTTTTTCTGTTCTTTGCACAGAGAAAAGTTTCAAATTTGCATATGCTTGGCAAGTTCATTGTCATAAAAAGGAAAGAAAATTAAAATGGGATTTGAATGGTAAATAGCTATCAAAAATCCACTTAAAAAGTAAGCAATCATTTCTTTTGAACAAGGATTTCAACATGACACAATTAAGTATTTAAAATTGACTTAAAAATATTAAAGTGATGCAAGACTAGATAGTTTCTTAGAAAATTGAATCATCACAATTGAAGGAAGCTTTCTCTAAAAAAAAAATTGGCTATTTTTTTTTTTTTTTAGCAATTTTAATACTATTATCTAGCAAACTTGGCAAAGATAAAAAAAGAAGGGGACAGTCTTTGTTGCAGGGGTTGTGGTAAAGACAGGTATACCAAAGCATTGTTGGCAAAGCTGTGCATTGTTAAAACCATTTTGAAAAGTAATTCTGAATTATAGACATACCTTGGAGATATTGCAGACTTAATTCCAGACTACTACAATAAAGTAAATCCTGTGAATTTTTTTAGCTTCCTAGTGCATATTAAAGTTATGTTTATACTTCCTATACTGTAGTCTATTAAGTGTTCAGTAGTATTATGTCTAAAAAATATACATACCTTAATTTAAAAATACTTTATTGCTGAGAGATGCCAACCATCATATGAGAGTCTTCAGTGAATTCTAACTATTTTCCTGATGGAGTCTCTTGCCTTGATGTTGATGGTACTGATCATGATGGTGGCTGCTGAAGATTGGGCTAGATATGGCAATTTCTTAAAATAAGACAAAAGATGAAGTTTGCTACAGCAATTGACTCCATTTTACTTGAAAACTTAAGAGAGACCATTGTAGGGTTATAAATTGGCCTAATTTCAATATTGTTACATTTCAGGGAATAGGGAGGCCTGAGGAGGGAGGAGAGGGAGAGAGTTGGGGGAAGGCAGACTGCATCTATAAGTTACGTTCCCTATCTTATATGGATGGAGTTCATGATATCCCAAAACAATTACAATAGTTGACATCAAAGATCACTGATCATAGAAAGGAGCTCATCACAGAATGGAGACAACATGTAAACAACTACACAAAACAAGTATACTTGATAAACTGGGACTATTCCACCTGGGGAAGGCACTAAAATGATGTGAGATTGGGAAAACCTGGTTGGACTGGAAAGAAGCAAGGGAAGAGATGAGGAAGGAAAGCATTCTAGATTCTTTGACCCAGCGATCCTCTGTTGTACATACTCCAAGGTCACTGACAATAAAAAAAAGTGGTCTTTTATACACACACACACAGCAACAGAAGCATGTCTGTCCCAAGTGACTCTGTAATCTTGGCCTGGGCAAAACTGAAGTTGAGACGAGGGCCCGGTGTCTCTGGCCCTTGATCACACCATAAGTGCCCCATGGCTGTCGCTTCTGGCGCCTTAATGGCCTGCTGAGAAAAGTCCTCACCTTGCTGAGGGAGGCAACCCTTCAATGACCCTAACCTGATTTATCCCGCCTGCTGTCCATGCTATCTTGCAGCCAAAGGTAAGAGAGAGCCGGCTGGCAGGACGAGCAGCCCTGAAAAGGGCATTAGCAAGCCCTCACGTGCCAGAGGTGTCGGCTCTCCCCAAACACCTCACAAACCCCAGGTGAAACGGGGCTGCCTAGAGAAGTTCATCAGGATGGTACATTGGTTTCCTGATACCGTGCTTGCACATTTCCCGGGTAACAGACAATGCTCTTATACTGTTCCTTGTGACTAATGGAGTGAAGCAGGGCTGTGATCTCGCATGATGTTTTCAGCCATTTTGTCAGCCTGCTTCAATTTGGAGAAATGGCATTAAGGTCAACTACCAAATTGGGGATACATTATTTTAACTTGAAAAGGCTACAATACAAATCAGGATTGAAGTGGTGTGATGGGTAGCGTATGATGTTTTGTTCATAGATGACTGCAGACTCCGTGAAGGCTCCGAGACTGAAATGCAACGAAGTATGAACCAATTCTCCACTGCTTGTGCTAATTTTGGCCTAACAATTAACACCAAGAAAACAGGTTCTCTACCAACCAGCACCAACTACGCACCATCCATCTGTGAAACCCTGTGACAGCAATGGAGAAGTTCTGAATGCTCTAGCTAAGTTCACTCACCTTAGCAGTATACCTTCCAGGGATGTACACAGAGATGATGAGGCGGATACATGTACAACCAGAGCCAGCCTGGTGTTTAGAAGGCTCTCAAAGAAAGTGTGGGAGAGGAGAGGTATTAGACTGCCAACTGAAGGTCACAGAGCCACTGTGTGGCCCCCCCAAGCTGGACAGTGCCAGCCCCCATCAGGAAAACTGAATTGTTTCAGCTGTCTTAGGAAGAGTCTGATAAAATAGGATAAAATAGCAGACACAGAGTTCCTTTTTCAAACTAAACTGCCAAGCACTGAACTCTACTGCAGAGGGCACAACTCCAAAGGACCAGCCACACTGTTCTAATGCCAAATGCATGTTTACCTAGAAAGTTATTTTGTTCTTACATGCAATCGGAAGTAATGCAAGGACACTCTTAAGGTTTCTCTGAAGAACTCTGATGTCAACTGTGAGACATGCAAGACACTGGCAAAGGATCATTCAGCACAATGTGCCAGTGTCAAAGAAGGTGCTAAGCTCTATGGGCAAAGCCGAATTGTAATGGCTCAAAAGAAACGTGAGACACAAAAATTTAGGGATATCTCCCTCCCAGTTTGGTCAGTTGGGATCCTTGCCTGGAGAAGTTAATATTTTACACTAGTTTCATGACAGTATGTATGCATATTTCCTGAGTAATGGACAATCAATGCTCCCACACTTTTTCCTGTCACAGGTAGAATGAAGGACAGCTGTTAGCTTGCTTTCATGTGGCTTGATGTTTTTATCAGTTTCATTCCAGAGTCTTTCAACAAACAAGAAAATGGCTTAAGGTGAACTACCAAACTGAGGGTAAATTATTTTAACTTGAAAAATCTTCAATACAAACATGGACAGCCTATTTCTACCTAATCCATGGTAGCCTTTCAAGCTCATACTGGTCTGCTCAGCCACTGCCAAGACACCCTGCACACTAACTCTAGCTCATGATGTCATTGTGCCTTTTCTTCTTGATGGATAAATAATAAGAATCTAAATCATATGCCATTTTAGGCATTAGGAAATCTTAAGTATGATTTTTAAAAAATATAGTAAGTATATCCTTAGTACACTTAAATGACAACACATTAAAAACTGCCAACAACTGAAAACATAAGCATAAAAATACATATAATACAATGATAAGCCAATTTGGCCATTAGATAATCTATTAAGAAGCAAAATCATGATATTGCAGAGATTGTAAAACTGAAGCTTTTATACAACAAAGTGTGTGTTTAAACTGTCAGATTGTTTTTAAAATAACATATTTTACAGGAAAAAGCTTTACATTGTGCTTAATAAACTATTATTATTTCCCTATAAATGAGCATTTAGATATCCATTTTAAAAACCAAAGCTATAACTCTTGCTGACTGCATGTATTAGCTCAAGAACTGCATTTTATTGGAGATATATTTAAATAGACTCATATGAAAAACACAAATTTGCTGAAATTAAACACAATTCAACTTCATTTTAGTTCATAGTATTCTCCCAGCCCAACTTATAAAATAATTATCTATAAAAATATTTCAAATACAGCATAAAATTGGCCCCAATGAAGATATTCAACCTATTTTTAGTACCCTTCCTCTCAAACAATATTAAACACAAGATACGGCAATTCTATACAAACTGTGCTTCTCTTTGCTCTAAGTCTTGAATCCGTTTTGGTCTTAGTCTCTGGCATGTTGGTTTCACATCAGATGAGTGAAGTTCCTCAGGGCTGGGAAGGGGCCGATTTATCCACTGCCCAGGTGAATCTGAGTTCACAACAAAATCCACAATGTTTGCTTGATTGGCACCAACAGGTGCTGTTGTACATGTTTCTGTAAAACTGTCTCCATTTTCTTTTACCTTATTATTTGGAGGAGGCTTATAAAATGTCCCTGGTGGGGGCTGCAAAGTTCTTCGTGGTCTAAAAGCAGGAAGAGAATTAGAATCTGAAGAGCATCCTTCTGTTATCATTCTAGGTACTGGAACTGGTACCATGTCTGGCTGGCTGAGCTGCATGGTACTAGATTGAGGGTTATCAGAGATAAGAGATAAAACACAAGTAGCACCACTCTCTGACTCTCTGTTTTCCTGAAGTGTATGGGGTAAAATTGCTGTAGTTCTTGTACTTATGTCATATTGTCTAAATTGTTTGTTCCAAGTTTTAGGATCATAATAATAAAGTCTAGAGGATGAGTTAGGAAAAGATTTTGTTTCAGATGTTTCTTCAATGGCAGAACTACTCCTGCCAAATTTGTCTGAATTTGAAGTTCCCATATTTTTGGAATCGTTCTCATTTAAAAAGTTTGGAGGAAGGAATCGATCTGCAGGCAGACTCACAGGTCTAATCGATGTCTTTATCCTTGGCGATCTCAAGGTTATTTGATTACATTTTAGATCTGAATGACTATTAGTTTTGAATTTATCTTTGTTCTTGAAGGGAGAGGTTTCAGTATCATCAAAAACCAAAGACATAGCATTTTCTGAAAGAAGTAATAATTGGATGTTACTTTTAAATTGCCACACATGCTAAATATGAACATAATAAATTACAGGGACACATAATTATGCTCACAGAGAGACAATAGATTCACAAAGATCTTAAAACCTTATCCCTACAGAGAAGATACATAAAACAAAATTTATCTTTTCTGTAAAAATGAACTTTACAAAAGTTTCATTTTCTTGAAAAAAAAATTGTAAGCTCTATCACTACCATTCTGTTCCAATACAAAACTTGATGCAAAACATACATTAGTGGCATGCTAAAAATTCTGGGCTAGATGCCTAGAATCAGGAAGACCTAAAATCAAATCTGCTTTCAGATATTTACTACTTGTATGACCCTGAGCAAATCACTTCTTATTTATCTCAGTTTTCTCATCCGTAAAATAAGCTGGAGAAGAAAATGGCAAACCACTCTAGTATCTTTGCCAATATAAAAAGCCCACATAGTGTAATGAAGAGTTGGATGTGATGGAAACAACTCAACAGCAGCAACAATATAAACCCTTACTCAAAGATGTGACCTGCTGAACCTGCTTGTCAGGTTCTAACATAATTCTAACATAATTTTGCTTAAAATTGAAATGATGAAATGGAATAATAGATATGACCCACTTACGATAAGAAGTGAGTTTTCCAACACAAGTACTATTAGAACCAGGCAGAGCAACAATAAAAATGCTTAACCTAGAAACAATGTGGAGCTTTCAAAAGGATAAGAAGAGAGAACTGAAGTTGTTGGAGCACTACACATCAGCCTAATTCTATCAGGGCCTGGCTGTTTAAATCTCTATGAGAAGAATTTCTACACAAGTGGGGGTTATACATGAAGAACGGGAAGAAGAACTTTACAATCAGTACAACAGATTTTGGGATGCAAGAGATAAAGGACTAGAGAGATATTGGCTAACAATTATGTTAAAACAATGAATTCTCCCCAAAAGTAACATTCCCCATTCATTCCTGACAAAAATGAAATTTAAATCACCAAGCTTAAGAAGATTCCAGGTTACCTCTTCTTCCTTCAAATTATTTCTATTACCACCAACAACAACCTGACTATTACCAACAACAATTACTACTGTTTGACTACTACTCCTACAACCAGTTACTACCACCACTACTACCATTGGCATCACCAGCAGCACTACTACCACTAGACTGTTCTTAGGGAGTCTCATCTGGACCTACATTTCTTAAGAAGCAAACTCTAGAACCTGGGTTAGTGATCCCTTAGCTGTTCATCTTCTTCCTTTTCACCCCACTTCTTCATTCCAGCTCTGTCTTATATCTGTTCCTTTACTTCACACCTCAGCCACAAAAAGCAATTGTCCACTTCTCTAATTAAATCCTCTGGCTTTCCCCTGTATGACCACAATCTATTACAATTCTACCTTTCCTTATGGTCATCAGATAGATATTGGACATTTTAAGCTTGATGTCCTGGCAATATCTACTCAATTCATTATCTTTTGCATTAAACCCTTTCTTCCAAAACATCCTAATTTTTGTAGAGGCTCCACCATCCTTGCAGTGTTTCATGTCTGTAATCTCAGCATTATTTGGGCTCCTTTCCCTCCCATAAAAAATGAATTGCCAAATCTTGGTTCCTTATTCCAAATATCACTTGAATCTGATTCCTTCTCTCTACTTGCAGCTAACACCTTAGTTTTATGTCCTTAATATCTTTCACCCAGAGAAGGCAATGGACTTCTCATTAGTCTCCCCTTTTTCTCCACTCCAATCTCTGTCCTGAACTGTTGCCAAAGTGATTTTCTTTAATGACAGATTTTACCATGTGATCCCATTCCCCATCAATTGCAGCCCAACCCAATTTGCCTGGAGGATCAAATACAGACTTTCAGTGTTTAGCTTTGAAATTCCTTTACAACCTGATCCCAACCTGGACATTACACTTTCTATCACACATGTGTATTAGGCAGCAAAGAGGCAGTTACTTAATCTAAGCAAGTTCTTCACTTCTGTCAGTTTCCTCAACTGTAAATGGGAATAAAAATAGTACTGATTTGCCAGGGTCCTGAGGATCAAATGAGATAATAATTGTGGCACATATGAGTTGCCACATAAATGCTCACTCTTCATATTCTTGTTACCACTCTGCCTCAGCCAAACCAGCCCATTTCTCATGTGACACACCTATCTCTGGACCTTCCCAATGGCTGTATCTCACAACCAGAAGCTCCTCCAAACTCCTTGTGGATTCCACTTTGGAGACATTCTTTTAAGATCTAGGCCAAGCGTCATCTTCAACAAGAAACCTTTCCTGACTTCAAACATAGTGCTTTTGCTCTGACTCCAAACCTTCTGGTACTTAAAAGTACTTTGTTTATTCCTCTATTTAATGTTGGATTTACACTGTATTTCTCTGTGAAGATACTTTCTATCTGTTCCAAAGAGAATGTAAACTCCATGTATGCAAGATGTGTTTATTCTTTTTACTTCTATCTTCAATGCACATAATAAATGACTTATCCAGGGTCATACTATTTATTCTCAAGCAGGATTTTAACTCAGAATTTCTTGATTCCAAGGCCGGCACTCTACGTGGAGGTGAGTGGAAGGCTGCCCTCACCTGCCCTGGTCATGCCTGTGAGGGTTCTGGGAGCCCCAGTGTAGGAAGAACTCAAACTCAAGTGGCTCCTTGAGCAGAAAGACCAAGATGGCAAAGTGCTTAATGCCTGTTTTAAGAAAGTTCAGTCGAAGGGTCTGAAGATAACTGCGCAGGGAGAAGAGAAGGCCCAGATCTGTCACTCTCTCTTCAAAACCCTCCTCTTCCTCGAGCCACATCTCTCCTATAGCTTCTTTCTTTCTCACATACTGTGAAGCTCATTTAGTTCCACTGTCATCACCTCTTCCTTCCCTTGATGATTTCAGCAGCCCATCAGGTCATCCTCAGGCCTCTGTATCCAAAAACAATCCGACCTTGTCTGCCCCTTACTCAAAAAACATCAGCAGCTCCCTATTACTTCTAGGAACAAACCTAAACTCCCTTTCCAGCAATAAGAGCTCCTTATGACGTGCCCTCTTTCTACCTTTCCACTCTTCTTCTACATTCCTCCTTACCACGAACACTGTCATCCAGACGGAGGGAGTTTTGCAAACAATTACTCACCAATCACAGATGCATCAGCTGGTTCAAATGCATTTTTATGGTCATGTAATCCTTCAAACGATGTGGCTGTTTCTGAAGTTTCATTCTCCTCTTGAGAAGGTAGGATGCCCTATCAGGGTAACAGGAAAAGAAAGGTTACAATGCATGCGATGTGGAGGAAATGGGCCAAAGACCTGCCCTTCATTCAGGCACATCCCACAAGGTATAACTGCATAATTCAACATTTGGCACCACTCACTTCCTCCTCGGCGAGACATGGTGGAGGCTTGCTGGGCCTAAGGGGAAAGCTTTCCTTGGTAGAAGATGATGAGAGCGGCTGCAGGGACATATCAAAGATCTTCACAAAATAAGCTATGAGAAGCTCCACAATACGAGCCTGATGAGGATAGTCCACCAGGGAAGAGGGGGAAACCTTAGCATCCATCCGCAAAGGCCTGATCAGAGTTGGTCCAAATATGATTCCCAGATTACTGGCCGGCATCTTGTTTTCTTCAGCTTGCTCAACAACTCTGGAGAGGAAAACAAAGCAGGGGGGCTGTCAAGTCTTCTAGGCTTGCTCTCGGGCAGTGGTCCTCAAACTTTTTAAATAGGGGCTAGTTCACTGTCCCTCAAGACTGTGGGAGGGCCAGACTATAGTACAAACAAAAGCTCACACTCTGTCTCTGCCCCTCAGCCCATTTGCCATAATCCGGCGGGCGCATAAACGTCCTCAGTGGGCTGCATCTGGCCCGTGGCCCATAGTTTGAGAACCCCTGCTCTTGAGTTTAGGAAGGCTGGGAGAAATTTATCATAATGGAGCTGGATTCATATATCCTTCTTTACCACCTCCTCAGGTCAGCAGGACACCCCAGTACCAACTATACAGTACAAGGCAGGGTAGGAATAATGGTGAAGAAGGGTCTGCAATCATCTTTGTAGGTTATTAGATGAAAAAGGTGACTAAATCCATGTCCATCGTGATGACTTCTATATTCTAAGCTATTCCTCTGAAGGGACTAAAGGCAATTCCATCTCAAATAGGCCACTACTACACCCAATTCCACATTCACCTATTCCTACTCACAAGGAAAAAATTATTTTTTAAGGTAAAGCTCTTACCTATTAAGATGGCCAATAAGGTACTCGATAGTGTTATAGTTTGATCCTGGAAGTTTTTTTAGAAGAGCTTTGATTTTCTTCAGGACTTTATTTAGTTCAGCACTTACAGCTTCAGGTTCTGCCTGTTTCGAGTCTTCATTTACCTTCTGGCTTTCTTTGGCAAGGCCAATAAGCTCATCATAAAGATGAAACAAAAATAAGGGTTCTGGTAACTAGAAGGAATAAAGATCATATTAAGAATGTCAGCCTGTACACTATGCCATTTTTCCTAGGCCTCCTCATATCCTATTTAGTCTGGCATTTTTTCCAGCTTCTGCTTTAACCCTAACTCATTCAACAAGAATTTAATAAACATCTAAGTAATTAACAAAATACTGGACCTGATACTGTGGGGAAAAATGAGGCTGATCTCTCAGGGCTTCTCCTCTACTCCAGGGATATAAGGAGGGACAAGGGCTAATCTGGCAGGACTATAATCAATGGGAGAAGGTACTACGTGCCTTCTGAAAGGGCAAAGGGTTTCAAGAGTTAGGCTGGTGGTGGGAGATTAAGAGAAATCTTAGGGGTCACCCAAGTGGTGACTTGAAGGACATATTGGATCTGGATATATACACTAAGACCTCCTCTACTCATTTTGCCTTATGACTTTATCTTACAGGGGTGTATGATGAGTGGAAAAGAAGCTAGAAGCCTTACTGTGTATAAACTGAAGAATGAGAGAGAACAGTCTTTTCTATGGGAATATGAATAGAATACACTGGGAAAGAGGGGTTAGAGAACACAATCGGCAACTAACACATCTTATTTAACTAACTGAGAAACAAAACTCAAATTCCATGGGAGCCAGTTAAGAAAAAAAGCTTCCTCAAAACATCTATTTATCTTGTGTGTGAAAATTTCTTCTATCAAAGCAGAGGCACTTTGCGCACTGTGGATTCTCTGGTTCAATAATAAAAAATTATCTTGAAATTTTGGTTCTCTAAAGCTCCAAGTGTTGGAGATAATGTAACTCTTCTTCCTTTTTCAAAAACTTAGTATAGTCTCTACCCTGAACTGAAGGCCATTTCTGGGGAACTACCCCAGCTATTCATACTGATCAGAGGGACCAGGAAGAATGAGGGAATAAACATTTATAGAACACCTATGTGTCAGGCATTTTACTAACCTCTTTTGACAAAGATGATCTCATTTGATCCTCACAACAATTCTGGGTACTAGGTGCTATCATTATGATTTCCATTTTACTGGTGAGGAAATTAAGGCTGGAAGAGATTAAGGAGTTTCCCAGGGTAACACAACTAAATGTATGAGGCTGTATTCAAATTAGGTTTTCCTGACAGCAAGTGCAGACACTTTAATATCTGTACGGTCAACTGCATCTAAGCATCAGGAATCTCATAAATTATTTAGTCCAGGCCCCTCAATTTTTTGAGGAGAAAATTGAAGCCTAAAAAAAGGTAAAATGATTTGACCATGGTCCCAGCCAAAGAAAGAAGTGGAGGCAGAATGTGATTCCAGATTCTCTGATTACAATGACAGTTCAATGACAATCTGATTCTATGTTCTTTGATTCAAGTTTGCTAGGAAATGTGGAATCATTATTCCTAATTGCTGACAGTTGTTGCAATTTCCTATTGCTGATGAGTGGGCTGGTGATTTATTATTGTGAGGAATGTTTAAATAATAGTTTCACTTATAACAGATTAAGTTAAGATTCTTGCTTCAATATTAAATAAACTTCAAATAGAGAACCTTTACCTTACGAAGATATAATTTAAGAACATTGCTGATATCATGTGCAGAAAATTCTGAAAGTTCTACTAAATCCGTTCCATTTTCAAAGGATTGGCAGAGTTTTTCAACTCTGTTTTTAGCTCCATTTACACGGTAGATGCCCTTAAAAGAGAGGGAAAGAGAAAGCAAAAAAACGTTCTTTGGTACAAGAACTTTAATATGGTAATTTCACCAGGAAATAAATATTTCAAATTGACATTTCAAAAAAATACAAATCTATGTAAGATACTATTTCTAAGAAAACCGAGTATTAGTTACCTAATATTTGAAGACAATTTTTTCCTAACGAACGTTTTTAATACTAACTTAAAAAGTGTTATAACTTGACATTTTAAATAAACATAAATAAACAAGTTAAAGCATACCTTCACGTTCAAGGCTCGACTTTCAATTTCTGAGGTACATTTCTTAATGATGAAGGGGATGCCATCAGGGGCATTTTTAGCAGCTTGAGCAAATTCCACACCAAATAAATGTAACTTGCCATGAAGTTTCTTGTGCCCACACTGAATGGTCAAGGTTTCCAAACACGTTTTGTGACAAGCAAGGGAGCACTACAAGCAAGGGAATTTTGTAGAATGATTTATTAGAGTCACATAAAATACGAATGAACAAATGGAGAATTAACAGTCAGTCTACAAACATTGAATTACCTGCAAAAGTCTTTGCTCCATAATCAAAGAGCAGATAGAGTACAGGCACTTAATCATCAAATAGACACTAAGGGATAAGGAAAAACCCTCTACTGAAGCAGGTCAGCCCCTTCTCAAAAAGAATTTTCTCCAAGTACTTACTGAGAACTTAAGAGATTTATTCAGAGTCACATAGACAATGCCATTGACCCACAGATAGGAGTGTCTCAGGGCAATATTGAAGACATTTGGGCAGAATTCATCTTTTCTTGGATTTTTAATTAATATCATAGAAGAGAAAATAACCCTAATGACTACTGGCATGGCTCCAGGTTGTGGCTCTCAATGCCACACTACAAGACAAAAAGGCAACTGCTGCAAGGTGGAAGGATAGCTTTGAAAGGCTCCCTGAAGGAAGCCAACATATGTTAACTTGTGGGGTGGGGAGGAATGGACTTATTCTGCCTTCCTGCTCAGACAGCCTGGAGGACTAGGTCAAGACACCAAGACAATGTGGCCCTCAAATCTTGCCTAGTAATAAAAGCCTTTCAAACATGTGACAGCATAATTCGTCTGTCATCCATCTCAACTCTCATGGTTGGCCAGTTCCCATCATGTCATCTTCCCATTCCTGGAATTCCTTATTCATGATACTCAACTTCCTTTAACCTAACCGGGTCCATGTCTAATCTCCCTTTGCCTCCTTCCTGCAAGATGTCTGTTTCAGAGAAAATAAATGTCACTTTGTTTTTATACAGATTTTGCTACTCGTGCCATCCAATAGATGCAAAAATCTAGCTCCCTTCAGGAGATATTGTATTCTTGGCCACTCTCTTCAGCACTGGCTATTTCTTTCCTGACCTGCTGGTTCTTGAGAGGGTATTAGAATACTCCTTGCTCACCTGCTCCCTCCTGATATTTTTAGATTTTCCATCACTAAAGTAACATCTCCTGTTTTTAAATTCATTGCATTAATATGGTCTTTCCACTCTTTTCAAATCACAATCCTATAGTGTCCTTCTCAAGGAGTTTAGTGCGTGACTTCTGCTCCCTGACTCCTGTTCTTTTGCTGGGGCACTTCAATGTCTACTTTGATACTCTGAAAAGTCCTAACCTTTCAATGACTAAATTTCTTGAGTAGTTACTCATTTACTCCATTGCGCTACACCTACATTCAAGAATGGTTATAAAGCAGATGGGGTCCTAATTCCTGAATGCAAAACTCGAGACTTTCCTCAAGACGAAAGCTTCCTAGCATTCCATCTCCTCTGTGCCTCACAACTCCTAAGCTTATTCTTCATACACATGAAGAACTCCAAATCCTTCTTCCAAATATTCTAAGTATTTTCTTATGTAATTAATTACTCATGACAATCAATTCCATACCATAATGTCATCTATTTTTTAATCTCTCATCTGCTTAGTCTATGGCTGCTCCTCCAATGCCAAACAACAGTCCTAGATTGCCTCTGGCCATCCATCTCCACTAATATTCCCAATGTATTGACAAACTGGAGGAAGACATATTATCCAACTTCAACATAGGCCTTATTTCAGGCAAGGCAAACTTTTAATCTGAGGCAGTGTTTCTCCTTGCCAGGGTTAACCACTCTACATGTGCCCTTGATCCTATTCATCCTACATTCTCCAGCAGACTGCCCTGTCGATCATTCCTCACTTCTCACTACCCTCAACCTCTCTATCCACTAGCTGTATTCCTTTCCCACAGTCTCTGAACAACAATTTCACCTCCCTCTTGGCCCCCTATCACTTTTAAGCCTTTAAAAAAACCCCATAAACTTGTTATCCCTTCAAGTTATCATTTAATCTCTTCTTGGAAAAGTTATTTACCATTCATTGGTTTCTTTTTCTTCTGTTCTCATTTACTCAGCCCTTTGCAATCTAGTTCTGAATTCATCAATTGACTGAAAATTCTTCTCTCCTTCTTCTCTCCAACATGTGCAATGATCTCTTCACTGCTAAGTCTGGTGGCCTTTTCTCAGTTCTAAGCTGCCTTGACCTCTCTGCTACACTTGACACTATGACTCATTAGACTGTGAGTCCCTTCTCATTTTTGGGTGTTCTCTTCCCTCTAAGGCTTTCACTCCCTCCTGGTTCTCCCACCAGCTGTCTGACCATTCCTTCTCAATCTCCTTTTTTTTTTTTTTTCTTTTTTTTTTTGAGGCTGGGGTTAAGTGACTTGCCCAGGATCACACAGCTAGGAAATGTTAAGTGTCTGAGACCAGATTTGAACTCGGGTCCTCCTGAATTCAGGGCTGGTGCTCTATCTACCGTGCCACTTAGCTGCCCCCTCAATCTCCTTTGCTACATCATTGATCCCATAATTGTGAGTGCTCCCAAGCTTCCATCCTGGATCCTCTTTTCTTCTCCTATACTTTCTTGGTTGCCATCCATTCCCCCCTGGATATGACTTTCTATGCAGATGACTTCCAAATCTCTGTATCCAGCCCAGTCTCTCCTGAACTTCACATATTACCAAAAGTTGGTTGGGTATTTTAACCTGCACGTGTGGGAGACTCAAACTGGATGGCCTGCAAAAACTTTACACATGTCTAAAATAGAACCTTTTCTTTTCCCAATCCTCACTGCTTTCCCAACCTCTCTACTGATTATGTTCCTAGTCCCGCAAGCCCACATCCGCACTCCCATCCTCCAAGTCCAGTCATCTTTTGATGACTCAGCGACCAAAGTGACCTTCAAGCCCATTTCTAACCAGGACATCTCCCTATATTTCCAGAACCAAACAGAAAATCCTCTATCCTTTTAAAGGACAACTAAATAACCTGTTCCCCACTTACCTTTCCTGCTGTCTTACACTGTACCCTTCTCCTATTCTGCTCTCCCATGACACTGGACTCTTTCACATTCCTCCCATAAGACACTCCATCAACTAACTCGTTCCCTCCTTATCTCTGCCTCCAGGTCCTCTGGCTTCCTTTAAATCTCAGCAAAAGATGCACCTTCTGCCAAGTTTTTCTCGGCTCTCCCCAATCTCAGGGCCTCCCCTCTGAGACAACACTGACTTGTCCTGTGTGAATCTTACTTGTAATGTTTGCATGTTGCAGCACTGCTCTCTTGACTGAGAATTCCTTGAGCACAAAGACTGTCATTTGCCTTTTGTTATAGCACAAGATTTAGCACAACTGGCACTGAGTAAGAACTTAATGAATGCTTGCTGATTGACTAAATGGGAAGTCTAATGGGAAGAATGTTGGAAACCCGGCTCTTCTTTTCCTTACAGAAATCCCCTGAATTCTGTGGCACAGTGAATAGAGTGCTAGGCCTGGAGTCAAGAAGATGCCTTCCTGCATTAAATCTGGCCTAGATATTTATTAGCTATGGGATCCCAGGGCAACTCCCTTCATCTTGCATGCCTCAGTTTCCTCCTCTATTAAATGAGCTTGAGAATGCAATGAAATTATTCCAGTTAGACATGACTATGACTGAAAAACAAAAACAAATATAAAGAAATAATCAGTTTGGAATAATTTGGGAAACAGTGCATTACTTTCAGATTCCAAACATCTTCCTAAAACAAAGGCTCATCTTCACTATGGCAGAATTTTTGAAACATGTAGGTGAGCTACAACATAAAATAGCAACCCACTCTCTGAGGGATCATTTGAAAAGGATAATAGAGCGCTGTATAGCAGGCATCAACAGCTATTTCAAAGAATTATTTGCATTCTATGAGTAAAGAATCTCAACAAGAACATATATTTTAGGGCAGCTAGGTGGCACAGTGGGTAGAGCACCATCCCTGACTAACAAGATCAATGAGTCTCAATGAGATGACTGAGGCCAGTTCTAATGATCTTGTGCTGAAGAGAGCCATCTACACCCAGAGAGGACCTGAGTTCAAATCTGGTCTCATTTAATACTTCTTAGGTGTGTGACCTTGAGCAAGTCATTTAACCCCAAGTGCCTCAAAAAAAAAAAAAACCAAACAAACATATATTTCTAAGAAAGAAGGTGAGTTAGCAAAACCAGAGAGAAGAGACAGAAATGTTCTTAAGCTGTGTATCAAGAAATCAGGAGGGAGGAATACCATAAAAACAGACATAGAAATCACATGAAATCACAAGAGGGAAATGATCATAATCTAATCCAGTGGAGAGAGAACTCATATAAATAAGATTCTGGCCCAAACCCACTGAAATATTCAAATACTTTGGATGATTGTTCAGTTTAAACATTTAGCCTTTCAATTATTAATGGAATACTGAATATGAAAAATAGCAAGGATTATTATAGCACATCTTTAAAAAACATTCTTTTAAAAACCAGAAAGTGTATTATTTTTTAAATATTTCTTACCTCCACACACTCAGCCCCATGGAATATGACTAAGCTGTCACATTCTCTGCATTTGGATGGAGTCCTCAGCTTTCGAAGCTTATGGCTGAGAGCAGCTTTTGACTTGAGGGCATTTCTAAATGGTCCAGGGAAACTGGTAATTTCAGGCACATGCTCATTTAAGCCTTAAAAACAAAATTCAATGATGATTTAGTATTTCTAGGGAGATATTGTTTAACTTTAAAATATGTTCATTGACCAAAATTGAACTTATAAAAAATAATAGTAATAACAGACTGGCATTAGAAGATATTAAAGCAAGCAACAAAATTAGATTTTTACAAGTACATTTATATAGGTATTTCTAATCTTTATAATGTGAGTCTAGTTGCCTATAATTTTAAAAAATAATTCATTAGATTACAATCTTACAGATCATAAAGCAGCATAAGTCTTAAGGAACTTTTTGATGATCTTAATCTCTCTTGTTAACTTTCAATATTTCTGGTAAGAAGCACTATAAGAAACAAACCAAAGCATGTTTCTAACATTATCTTACAGATTTACACTGAAAAGAAATTTTTTTTCATCACCACACTAACCGCAGAATTTTAAGAATAACTAACAGGCTAACATTTTTCATTAGAAACTTAAGTCTTGCTGATTTATCGTAGGCTCTTCAGATCAACACATGTGTCAATTTCTTCATTCGTACACTGAATCCTACTCTTAACCCTGGCTTTCCAAGATAATACAAATCATAACTTCTCAATTTAATTATCTTTTCCTTCTGTTTCAGTTTAAGGGATTCTTGCCTTTAAACAAGGTAAGCTGCCAGCTCAGCAAAGGTTACGGTGTCACCATCTTCATCACCATTAAACCCAGGATCTATTGCAAGCCCTTTTAGGATAGGAAATTTCTGACCTCTATGAATGTATGAAACTAAAAATAAAAACTATTTTGGAGTCAAAGTACCCAGGGTCAAATACTACCTCTGTTAATTCTGCATCATCTTATGTAGGACTCTTTTCCCCCTCTAAGTTTTATTTTCCTTACTATTTAATTAAATGATCTGTAAGGTTCTTTCCATCTCTAGTAACTCCTATGCTCTAGAAACATCTAAAATCATCTTCTTAAACTGATGGTTTGGTCCTGAGGTTGCAGTATGTTCAATCAAATGAACAGATATGAAATAAACTTGGTCATCAAGATAACTGCTTTCCTTCAATTTTCTTTAATTTTCATGTCTGCATTAATTTTGTCACCAAGAATCACACTTAATTGCACAGAATAATTTTCCATTGCATAGGACTGCTTTTACTCTTAAGTATTATACATCACTAGTTTGATGAAAACAGAATTTCTGGTCTATCATTATATACATTATGTAGTAATTATTTTTGCAAAATATTCTTGAAGTTTATTTACTTAAAATATTTGTCAAGACACATTTGGATTCTAGTTATCACATTATTTTAAAATCATCATTGCCTTGTGTAAGGACAATGAAAAGTCTCCTACCCTTGGGATATGTAAACCTAGCTCAATCACTTATTAACGTGATCTTGGGTAAGCCATAGCTTCAGTGACTCTTACATTTCCTCACCCCTATAATGTGGACAATGTTCTCTATATACCACCTAACAGGGATGCTCTGAAGAAAACTTTATGTAAAGTACAAAATGCCTTTGTAAATGCAAATTTTTGAAATTATTTGGTATAAACAGCTAAAAAAATACCATTTTTCTATTAAGATTTCAAATCTTATTTATCACTATACATTGTGGCTATAATTCATCTGGCTAACTAAATGTGGGCCAAATAAAATACAATGTACAGTACCAATCTCAGAAGGAGACGGTGGTTCTCTTTCATCAAGCTCATCAGCAGATGACATAGTCCCCATTGATGGTGTACGAGGAAGCCTGCGTTTAAAATCTCCTAGAGAAAGAAAGATCTAGTAAAATAACTTGTATGTGTGATTACAGAAATTTTTAATTTGAACGATAAGGATTTCATTTTATAAAGGACAATTTTTAAGCTTTAAAGAGAAACAGAGACAAACATACAGAGAGAGACAGAGAGTAGGTGGAGACGGGGAGAGAGAGAGGAAGAAGGGAGGGTGGGAGGGAGGAAGAGAGAGAGAGAGAAAGAGAGACAGAGAGATAGAGATAGAGAGAGGGGAGGGGAGAGACAGACACATAGAGAGACAGAGAAAGAAAGAGAATGGCTAGAGTGTTAGACTTGGAATTAGGAAGAATAGGATTGAGTTTTGCCTCTGACTAGCTACATAGTCTCAGGCAAGGAAACTTTCTCTGAGACCATTTCCTCATCTGTAAATTGGGATATCATTGACAGCATCTATCTCAAAGAGTTTTTATGAAGATCAAATGACACTATATACATATAAGATACTTTGCAGACTGCCAAATGGGCTATTAAAATACCAGGAATTATGATTACACCCATGAATAGATGAGTGATAGGCAGAGAGATAAATACAGAAAAGAATTCCCAATCTCTCTATTTTTGTCTACCTACATTTTTGATTTCCTTCACAGGCTAATTGTACACTGTTTCAAAGTCCGATTCTTTTTGTACAGCAAAATAACTGTATGGACATGTATACATATATTGTATTTAACATATATGTATTTAACATATACTTTAACATATTTAACATGTATTGATCTACCTGGCATCTGAGGGAGGGAGTGGGGGGAAGGAGGGGAAAAACTGTAACAAAAGGTTTTGCAATTGTCAATGCTGAAAAATTACCCATGCATATATCTTGTAAGTAAAAAAGCTATTAAAAAAATGACAAGTAAGATGAGATCAGAAAAACCTGGATGTACATGAACTAATACAAAATATAATTAGCAGAACACTGTATATAGTAACAGCAATATTGTATGAAAATCACTTGTGAATAACTTAGCTATTCTTAATATGATGAAGACAATTCGGAAAGACCTATGATGAAAAATACAATCCATCTCCAGAGAAAGAAGTGATGGAGTCTAAGTGAAGACTAAATCTTATCTTTTTCTTTGCTTTATTTTCTCACTTTTTGCCTGTACTTTCACAATATGAATAACCACAGAAATTGTTTTACATAGCTGCACTTCAATAACCTATATCAAATTGCTTATATTCTTACTGGGAGAGGGGAAGGAAAAGAATTTAGAACTAAATAATTTTTTTTATTGTCAAAAATTGTTCTTATGTATAATTAGGGAAAATATTAAATTTAAATAAGAAAAAACCAAAGACCTCTAGAAAGCCATCACCAAATTAGAAAATTTATGATGTATATCAATGCAGAAAGTAGTACTCATAATGATAAAACAACTTTTTAAAGTACATATAAGTACAGCACATATTCTGTCTCAGAGGCTACAATAAATAGTTTCAACATAAAACATTTGCTTCCTCTCTCAGACTTTAATATGACAGTTCTTTAACAGTAGATTATGTTGTTTAAAAAAAAGATGCTGTAATTAAATTAGAATCAATGTGAGTGTCCATCAATTTAAATATTGGCCAAACAAAATGTGATATATCTATTTCTATTTCAAAGTCCAATTCTTTTTGTACAGCAAAACAACTGTTTGGACATGTATACATATATTGTATTTAATTTATATTTTAACATATTTAACATGTATTGGTCAACCTGCCATCTGGTGGGGGGGGGGAAAGGAGGGGAAAAATTGGAACAAAAGGTTTGGCAATTGTCAATGTTATAAAATTACTCATGCATATATCTGGTAAATAAAAACTATTACTAAAATGTGATATATGAATGTAATGAATTATTATCATATCAGAAGAATAAACTACTATGAAAACCTCACAGAAATTTGACAAGATCAGTTCAAAATGAAGAAGGCAAAGTAAAGAGAACATAAAATTCTGAGCAATGTATTATTGCTAAGAAATGATGATGAGACATAGCTTACTAATGTAAGATAAGAGACAGTGTGCTTTAGGTGTAAAAAGAGGAATACATTGTTCAATAAAAAGTCTGTTTTCCTTAACTACACTTCTTTTCAGAAGAGAATCAGGAAGACTAAGTCCTAATATCACCTCATTAAACTAGTTGTGTGATCTTGAACAAATAATATAAACTCTCTTCATTTCCTTCATATCATTTTTCTTTTTTTTGCTGAGGCAACTGAGGTTAAGTGACTTGCCCAGGATCACACAACTAGTGTTAAGTGTCTGAACTCAGGCCCTCCTGACTTCAGGGCTGGTGCTCTATCCACCATCTAGCTGCCCCATTTGATTGTATTCTTATGTAATATTCTTCTCTAAAATTTAATGTTTTCTGGAAGCAGGTTTCTTGGGGGGGCTTCTGGAGGCAGCCTTAGTTTCAGTTCAGAGTAATAACCCCAAATGCAGCCAGGAGTTAAAGTCTAGATCCTATTAAAATTTCCTTCAAAGTATTGTCTGCTTCCTTGGGCCCGGTTAGCTTTCTTAGAGGTCTATCTCTCTCCTTGATTCCGAGAGCTCTTGTCACTACTCCTTTGTCTCTGCCAGCTTCAGCCTCCAGCTCCTTCTGAATGAGCTTCTAGTGGGCTTGTCCTTCCTGGCCCTGAGACCTCCTCCATATATGTTCTACACTGAGTATACACCAATCATTATCATTAGGAAACCATTATTTGTCGTAGGATTAAATTAGTACTAAACTAAATTTAACCACTGTCTCCTCAATTCCACTTACTTAGCACCTTGTTTCAAGTTCTGGCCCATAACATTCTTATATTCAGTATATATTTGTGAAATAAGGTCTTTATCAAGAAACTTACTGACATTACTTCATTTTCTATGTTATCTTTTAGCATAATTTTCTTTAATTAAATCTATTTTTATTTTTACTTTGTCCCAAATTATAATTACTACCTCTTGCCTTTTTAGTTTAGTTGATATATATTATTCAGTTGCCCCAGCTTCTTTCAAGTGTGTCTCTTCTAAACAATACAGTATTAGATTCTGGTTTCTAATACATTCTGCTATCTACTTCTGTTTTGTGTGTAAGGTCATCCCATTAAGTTATGACTACTATGTATTTCCCTCCATTCCATTTTCTTCTTTTTCTTCTCCTCTTTATTCTATCCCTCCTCTAAAGTTTATTTTGCTCTTAATCACTGTCTGCCTTAATCTAGCCTCCATTTTATATTTTCTATCCCCTGTTCTTTTATTCCTTCTCCTATTTCTCTGTTGGAAAAGTTACTATTTGTGGGGTAGGTTATTTTTTGGAAATAATTCTACCTCCTTTACTTGACTGGGTGCGTACATATATATATATATATATCATCAAGCAAAAAACACTAAAGTTTCTTACTAAAAGAGGCTGAAACAGCTTTAATTACCTTCTGGAAATTACTCAAGTATGTCTTATGAAGTTCAATTATAAAAGTATTTTCACAGATAACATAAGCTTTGCTTCCAGCATTTCCTGACCGGAAGAGAACTCACGTACTAGCAATCCTCCAGAGTTTAGCATGGCTAAAAAGGGAAGAGGAAGGTCCCAGTGATACTGACTGAGACAAACACAAAAACCAACCTAAAAGGACAGGGATGGCTCAGGAAGGAAGGAAGGAAGGAAGGGTAGGGGAAAGGTTCAAGAAAACTAACTGGATCAGACATCCTCGATCTCATACATAGAGATTGCCATCAGGGAGTTCCTTAGAAAAGTTCTACACATAGAAATTGTAACATCAGAGAAAATATAGAAAGGACATCTTAGGAACATTTCAAGCAGAGGAATAAGAGCACTAGACAAAAGTTTGGGATCAAAAATATCAACAAAATCAATACAAGTTTTTAAATCTTTTAAATTTTATTGATTTTTGTAACTCTCCAACAACACTACTAGAGTAAAAAATAAAAATATTTATGTACCTGGACTAGCAGAAGGAGAATCCATGGACCTTGATTCACTGCTTCCTCCAGCACTCTCTGAATCACTGCACATTCCACTACCTTGATGACCAACTGACCATGATCTTACAGGAGGTGGCCGTCCTCTGAGAGCTTTAAAAAATAAAATATTTGAAGATTTTCACAAAATAAATCTATAGCTTAGCTAGAGGCTGGTCTGATAAAGCAAAAATCTAATGCAAAATTAATAAGAATAATCAATCTTCAAATGTCACACTTAAATGCAGTTACTTCCTAGTATTTACAAGCAAATTAAAATTATTTAAATCAAAACAACTTCAAAAGCAAGAACATTTTATTTGAGGTATTAATAATTTTATTAAAGAGTTAAAGACTGGACATATGATTTAATTGGTACATAAAAGCCAAGAGGAAGAAATTCCCTGTTCTGATGCAAGTTGGCATCTTCTCTGCAATTGACAGTCTTAGGGAGCTGGCTAGAGCTGTGAGAAGCTAGTGGTTATTCAACCCAGGGTCACACAACCCGAGTCACACAATCAGAACATGTCAGAAGCAGGTTTTTCTTGGTTTCAGGGACAATGATGTTGCCTTTCACTTTTAAGTTCACACTAGCAAAGCTTATGATTACTTCTTTTATTTGATTTAAATACTTTCAGGGATATGACTTATTTAATAATTTAAAAATATACTTAATACAAGTGAGTGCTCCAAAACATGAAAAATTACCTGGAATATCTATGCTGCTGCAGGACCTCTTTTCTCCAATTTTTTCAAAATGGTAAATAGAGCTGCCAATATCCTCCAATAAACGAAATGTACCATCTCCAGAGTTATGAGACACATTTCCATGTGATCCATGTTGATTATTTGTCGATCCCTTACTTAAAAGTCTAAAGAAGTAAAAATCCAAAAATAAATATAGCCTATCAATGGAGGGAAAAAATTCTATTATTTATTTTATATTCAATATTTGAAATGCACATTAATGTGATAATTCAGTATTAATACTGTTGATTTTCAAAGAATGACTTCAAATGTGAACTCATTTTAAGAGTATAATATGGCTTAAGTGCTACAGAAATTCCAAAATATTCCAGTACTACAACAATTTGATACCATTACATCTTCTAATTTCTCATAATACTCCTTTCTCAATATACTTTATGATCCAATCAATCTAAAACATTCTCTGTCCTCTTCCCTCTCTCCCCCTAAGCAGTCTTCTAATCATCCATGTAATGTCCTTCCTCCTCCTTTTCCTTATTGAACAGTATTATCCATCCTTATTCACCTTTAGTGATACCTTCTTGATAAAAACTCTCTAATCCCTACTTAGACCTGACATACAGATTGTTTTGCAATTAGTTCTCTAATGCACTTTCTCTGTAATAGTGTGCACTACAATCATAAGTCTTACTTTCTTATTCGTTCCATGAGGGCAGGAAGGACGTCTTATCTCAACTGTGATTATTCCAAAGTACCTAGGTAGCATAATTCTCTGCATAAAGCAGAAAGTATACAACGAATGTTTATTGAATCAACAAAGGTACCATATATAACATGTAAAAATTATATACAGTTATGACTGTTTAAACATATAAAGACTAATTTAAAAGTTAAAAGTTCAATGAGCTAAAGCTAAATCAAAATTTTTCAATTAATTTTCCAGAAAGCCAAAAGTGATTCATGTCTAAGATATTTCCCCTTTATATAAATTTTTAAAAACTAAAAATAAAGTTAAACATTTACAGCTGCTGTATACACACATATCCACACTTTTTTATACACATATATGTATATATGTTTATATATACATATGCATATGTGTATACACACACAGAATGACTTTGTTGATCCTAATCTGTTTTTTAATAGTGGGAGTTCCACAGTGGGAGCTCCTTATGTCAATAAAATCAGAGGTTCAGACACTATCGTTTACCCCTATAATATCTTGTTATTCTTTCATTATTCTCTTTAAGAAAAAATAAGTCCTCTTCAACATATACTTTATTCCTTTCAACACATGTATTACTTCCAAAAAGGAGAGACAAAAAATCAAATTATGAAACTTTTGTCAAAGGGAATACATTTATTCAAACTAGACTTGAATTTGGTTCTTTTTACTTAATTTCAACAACCTATTAATTCTTCTTACCCATCAATTTTGGAATTTTCAAGAGAACTAGATTTAATGTGTACATCATCCTTGAGCAAAGTTTTTGCCTTCACAAATTCTGCAAACTTTTGTCCAGGGTCACATAACTTGGCATTCTCACAGAGAGACTGGTAGTTAACGGGAAGAGACACAACCTGCTCACGTTGCATCTGGAAGAGATTTACCACTGCCTATTTACCAAATAAAGATAAAACAAAAGAATAATCAGGAACCTTTAACAAACATGTCTTTAAATGTCAAAAGTTAAATATCACAAATATTATACATAACATCTGAACTCCTATCTCTTAGGACTCACTGAATATATAGGTGGATTTATTCACATATACATAAATATATTCATAATACACATATATATGTGTCTGTGTGTGTGTATCACACACACACAGACACATATATATGTGTCTGTGTGTGTGTATCACACACACACACACACACGCAGACTCTGACTTTGTAGGTCCTAACCTGTTTTAGTAGTGGGAGCTCCACAGTGGAAGCTCCCTATGTCAATAAAATCAGAGGTTCAGACCCTATCTTCTATACCCTATAATATCATGTTAACAATTCATCTTACCATTTTTTCTCATTTAGCTAGATGAAAAAAAATGAGATGACTGTTTAGATGGTTAACTTACTATCTTCCCAAGCAAGAAGAGCATTTGAAAAATTTCCACAGTGACAACAGGTACAATATATGTATATGTGTGTGTATACACACACACATACACACATATATGAGAGTGTGTATGTTGGCATGTGTCTGTATGTATCCAAGGAACAATGCAAGTTAAAACTATAATGTCATGATTAAAGACCATTTCTTGGCTAATGTACATCTGTATCTGTAATCAAATTTTATCTGTGGTACCACTTTTATAGGTGTTAACCTATCAAAATAATTTTAAATTACTTGGCTAATTATAAATTTGGCTTTTATTTATATTTGTTCCATAGGATGACTGTGTTTTAATATTGTAACATAATAACACAGTGTAACAATAAAAAAATTAGATTAGGAATCAAAGTCAAGATACTAGCACACTACTAATTTTCATTATCAGTAGATAACAGCAAGGAATTGTAGCATAATATTCCTTAACATTAAGAAAACCTGATCAAGATTGACTAAGATGACAGAAATAGATAATGATAAATGTTGAAGGGGATGTGGGAAAATTGGGACATGAATGTAATGGAATAGTATTATTCTATAAGAAATGATGAGCAGGCTGATTTCAGAGAATCTTGGAAAGATTTCCATGAACTGATGCTGAATGAAGTGAGCAGAACCAAAAAAAAACATTGTACACAGTAACAGAAAAATTATGAGTTAATCAACTGATAGACTTTGCTCTTCTCAGTAATACAGTATTCAAGATAATTCCAATATACTTGGGATGAAAAGACCATTCGCATCCAGATAGATACTGAAGGCGAATGGAAGCATACTATTTTCACCTTTTTTGTTTGTTTGAATCTTTTTTCTTGTGGGTTTTCCCTTATG
Source organism: Sminthopsis crassicaudata (assembly GCF_048593235.1). Taxonomy (NCBI): domain Eukaryota; kingdom Metazoa; phylum Chordata; class Mammalia; order Dasyuromorphia; family Dasyuridae; genus Sminthopsis; species Sminthopsis crassicaudata. Next base: position 408,619,176 of record NC_133620.1, read on the forward strand.
ATCTAATTTTTTTCATAACATGAATAATATGGAGATTTTAAGATGATATTACATGTATAAACCTCTATTATCAGATTTTTTGCTGTCTTAGGAAGAAGGGAGGTAAGGGAGAAAAAAATCTGGAACTCAAAATCTTATTTAAAAAATGAGTCTTGAAAACTATCTTTATCTGTAATTGGAAAAAATAAGATACTACTGAGAAAAAAAACAAAACAAAGAAAACCTGATCACAAGTTACTTATCTTTTCTTTCTCCTCATCTGAAAGGCTTGATACTGTATATACTAGTATACTGTGAACAAGAGTCCTGATGACCTTTGCTGGATACTATGCCAAGATCCTGGGAAATAGGGGTAACAGTGTTTTCTAGACTACTCGTTGTGATTCTATTTATTTAACACAAAATGCAAATTATCTACAGAAAACATAACCCTACTACAATCAATCTTAGTTTATTTATTCACAAAGCTCATCAGGGACCGACTATGGGGATACAAAAACAATAAAGCATTGTTCCTACTGTCAAGGAGCTTACTATAATAAAGTGAAGAAAAACATGCATTATTACTAATCATTCACACAGATAACTACTGTATTGATACATTTTTAGGAACCTTCATCTATAATGCCATGTAGGTAGGTAAGTGAAAATTTCTCCACAATAATACTTAAAACAATTTTTCCTATCTGTCCTGTCCAGCAATAAATAAAACTAATTTTCTTCTAACTCAAGGATTTAGCTTCTTCCCTTAGCAACTTTCTCTTACCCAAAGCTGCCTATTCTGGACAAGGCCTAACTCAAGTTTAGCCAGAAAATCAACACTTATTAAGCAGTCTCCTATGAGCAAGGCATGGTGCTAAGCTCTAGGGACACAGACAAAAAAACCCATCTCCACTGTCATGGAGCGCAATCCAATGAGAAAAGCAATAAACAAATGAGTACAATGAAATATAGGATATACAGGAAATAAAAGAGAAAAAAAGAAAACAGAAGGAGTGAGAAAGGCTTTCTAGAGAAGGAATTTTAGTTAGGACTTGAGGAAAGCCCAGGATGCAAAGATAGGGAAAGAAGTTCCAGGCATGGGAGACAATAGAAAAAATGCTTGGCACTAAGAGATGAAGTGTCTTGTTTGTGGAGCAGCTAAGAGGCCACTAAATCAAAGAAGAAAAGAGAGAGAGGGACAGGGAGACAGAAGGACAGGCAGACAATGGGACAGAGAGAGATGTAAGATGAATAGAATGTATGTGTGTTGAAGGGGAGGAAGGATGGGGAGAAAGACTAAGCAAGGTAGTATTAATAAGGGCTTTGAACACTCAACAAGAAGATTAGTATTTGTTCGTGGAGGAACCCACCGCAACCCACCACAGCTGAATATGGGGGTAACATGGTCAGTCCTATGATTCAGGACAACAGAATCCGATGAAAACAACTTGAAATAAAATGAATTAAAAAAAACAACCCTATAATTCTTTATGTTAAGGAAAAATACCTATTCAAATGAACCATATGGCCACAGTAGGTTACTAAGGTGGTCAATGAGCAGGGGGTAGTAAAAATTTCACTCAAATCTAAGTAAACTCTGCACAGACTGAGGCTCATGTCTCAGGTGATAGAGAAGCCCAATCACTGGTAATATCACAAAGGACCTTCTCCATTCTCTTCAAAAGAAAGCAAACAGTCAAGATAAAGTACATGCTGCTCCTACCACTAGTGTCTATCCCACTTACTCTTGTTATACTTTCCCCAAATGCTTTTCTTTTTCTCTTCTCTCATCCAAATCCTAATAACCCTCAAAGATTCAGGACAGAGTATTGCCAACTTTATATTTACTCTCCAAAATTATTTTACCTTGGTTACAAGGAATCTCTCATCTCTAATCTCTTATTTTCAGTAATTCATACCACCTCATTCAGCATTTTATTTCACATTGTAGTTTATTATTTGCTAATCATTTCATGTCTGCTGATCCTGGATTACTAAACATACTGTAAGTTTCTTGAAGACAAGGATGTAGCTCTATACTTTTCTATGTACCAAAAACAACATAAAGCTTATATCTTTTTTTTTTACATGTAAAACTATTTCAAGGCAACCAAATAAAAAAGTAAATCATGATAATCAGATAATAAAAAATCATAACCTTGCCAGACTCCAATTGATTCCTCTAAAATGTAATGCTCAATCTGAGATAAATCAATCAAATTAATTAACACTGAATGGTCGGTCAGAAACAAAGAAAAAAGGAAAACAATTAAGATCATTATTCTCTGGTCCCTAATTAATTTCTGCTCCATTTTGCAAACTGCAAGTTTATCAAGTGTTCAGGAACAGTATGTAATAGGTTGGTGGTGTTGACAAAGAGTTGCTTAGGTAGCCAGATTAATTATCTACTCCAGTTTAAGAAAGACTGATTTTTAAGAAACACGTACAATTTAGTATCTCCATCCAAACCAGAGAACACATAATGTTCAACGGAAAAATTTCATGATATAGTTGGGACATACATGATAACAATAATTTATATTTGCATAGTGCATCTTACATTTTACAGAAGAAAGAGAAAACCCAACATGGATCACTAACTATAAAAAGATGGCAAGTACACTTCACAATTCTATAGATAATCTGCAGGTTCAAAAACTAAACATAATAGGTAGCAGAGATTAAATTTTTCTATTAGTCTTCATAAGGTTCTTTTAATTATACAAAAATCTGACAGCTTTTTATCCCCTTTCTTCACAAAGGCACCAAAAAAGATGTAATATTCAAGTCTTTTGTTCCCTTAAATTACTTACAGCTTTAAGAGTTAGATCACACTGGAAAACAAGTTCACGAAGTTGTGTTAAAATTTCACTTTTAGTATGGTCTAAATCATTTCGCCTTTCTTTCATATCTATCATAACAACTTTGTAGTGTACATTTGCTTCTTCAACCTGCATGGATTGAGGATATTAAAGAATGTCAAAGTTAATAACAAGCAATAGGACCCCAAATGTCTTAATATGCCTTCAATAGTTCTTACTATGGAATATTTGTTTAGAAAAATGTAGTGTGTCCATTCTATTATCTCAACTGTTGTCATGTTAAGAGCTGAACACAACAGGATATTTAAACTACCCAACAAGTAAACTCCATGAATTGGTCAAATTTTGTCTCACATATACACCCCACCCTCTCTAGTTCTTCTGCCTTTGGCAAAACAAAATAAAATCAACAATTTGCTGCTGGTGCTCCAACTTCCAATGCCAGAAAGAAGACTCACCTTTTGCAGAGCCTCTTCTTCCAGCCTTCGCTTTTTCTCTACCTGCTTGCTGGCCTCTTTCCCAAGCCCTCTGCTTGAGCTCAGATGCTCCTCTTCAGCACGCACTGTGGAAGACTTGGCTTTTTCATATTCAGTCTGCTGTTGTATACACAGGAGTTTTGCCTTTTTGAGAGATGCCTCTGTCTCTTGCTATGTAGGGGAAAATGACATTGAAATCATTCTTTTTGCATATTAGGTACATGGTTATGAGAAAACAATAAAAAGAATTGCATAATGATAGACGCTTAAATACATGCAAGATGTTTGCAGATATGAGGTTAAGAAAGAAACAGTGTAACAAAGAAGAAATCATTATTACAATACTCCAATGTGATACAAACCATTTTCTTCTGTTCTCGTTGCCAAAGCTCTTTAATTGCTTTCCTCTGTTTATCCAATTCACTTTTTCTTCCAAGCAGAGGCTATCAAAAATAAAAATTACTAAATTTTTATTTGTTTTTTTAAATAAGTAAACATGTACAAGTAAGTTATTTCTTAATTTAAAAGGAATGAAAATTACAATTGCATTTAACTTTTTACCTGAACAAATTTGTTGGCTTGAAGAGCTGCTGTTGTTTGTTGTGAAAGCTGACTGCTCTCAATATCATTATCAAAAGCATTTATGAATAAAGCCCGAAATGGCATAAATTCCTAAGGTTTAAAATAGGAAAGTCATTTCCAAAGTAGAAATGTGGTTAGTCCCTGCCTTCACTGGGGTCATTGTGAAGAAGGTGCTCTGTGAGACAGAGAGAGCCATGAGAATCATTGGGTCCATACCACAAAGACAACTCATATAAGCTGATTTCAGAGTATATTTTCTTATGATTAAAATCAGGGCTGATGATAATTGCGATAATGATTCTTAAGAAACATTAATTGTAAAACTAAGGATCAAAATTTCTTTTGACAAAGAAAAGTTTCTCCTTTAAAAACAAATGAACACCAAAACAAAACTGCCTTTGACCAATAAAGTTGTCCCCTAATTTTTTTTATGCTTCAGGATCAAATATTTCATTCACTCAAGGATAGGTAATTAACAAGCTCTTAAAATACCAACTTGTTTTCAAATATCAGGAGCTCACAATGTATTTACCTGGAGTCCAATAATGGCTTTAGTGGTCTCTGCCATCTTTGCAATGTTTCTAGCACACTCCAGTTCTGGAAAGGAAAGGTTCTAATTAATCATCATCTCCAAAACAAAAACTGTTTCACAATTAAAAAAAAAATTACATGGGTCACATGACCAATAAGACACGATGGCATTTTCTTCAATCTTCATGATCTCTTGTTTATCTCCAAAACAGGAATTTTACACAAGCCATAAAGCAATTTCACTATCTCCAGTCTAAGGCACCACGGATCCAAGACAAGATAACAATTAAATGAACAGAAAAGGGAGGTGAATCTCTTAACTCTTAACATGCTTACACAGGACTATATTGCATCTACCAGAAATCACAGGAGTGAATGAATGGAATAATGTTTGGAAGAACAAAGGAACTCAAGATTCAAGAAAAGGTGACCTACCCTATAGACCTGAGTCTGAAACTCATCATAAAACATATATACTCCATTGAAGCAGGCTTTTAAAACATTCCTAGAAAGAAAATTATTTCTAAAGAAATTTTTGCCTTTCAAGAATCTCAGATATACAAAAAAGGCAAATAAAATAATTCTTACAACAGCAAATATAAGACAACATAGAGACAAGACATTTCTTTCTAAAGGCACACAGGAAACAAGGGTGAAAACAGTTCAAATGGAAATGATGATTGAGAAACAGATGAACAACATTATGGACTAATAAATCTCATAACATCCTGTCTACAGATAAATCAATGTTTTCTTTTTGTTTTGTTTTGTTTTTTGGAAGGGGAGGGAGAGTTTGTGGTATTAAATTTCAGGAAAGGATTTATAGAATAGGGGGGAGAAAGGAATATGAAATAAGAGGGAATAAGTGATGTACACTAATGAAGTCGACAGAAAAAATGCCATCTCCCAGGAAGACAAGAGCCAACAGGAAAACTAAAGAGAAAACAAAGAAAAGGACTGAAAATCAGGACCTATGGGGAGATTCTTATTTCAGTAATGGAAAAGGATACAACTAATGCATGCTTCATAAGGCAGATTTTATAATGAAGAATAAGAATCTTATTATAATAGCTAAAACCTGCAAAGATTTTGTAATTAATAGAGATCATCATTCATTTTGGTTCAGGAAAAGGGGAAAAAATCAGAGGCTCTGTACATAAATGACATATTCAGAACAATAGGAGGGCAAGGGTCCAAAGAGGAAAGTTCAAATCAAATGGAAAGGGACAAAGGTTAAGAATAAACTGCAAATTTAGGGACATAGGAAAACAAGATCTACAACACAATAACAAAGAAACTGTTGAAAAGAAGAAACCTTTAAAATCTTTAATTCCATGAGGAAGACAGAAATTAAGAAAGGAACAAGTAAGTCTAAGTCCATGAATCAAGAAATTAAAGTCTAAAATAGGAAGGGAAGATAAATAACGAAGAGTACAAAAGAAACAAATCCTTTTTTGGAAAAAAATTACAAAAAATGAAATTTGTAAAATGAACAAAATAAATTGAAGTTATCCTGAAGAGAGATTTTTCTTGAGTACTTAACCAAGGGGGGGGGGAAAAGAGGAATAACTAGATATAAGAAAATGGAACAAGTTAGGCAAAATTCCAACACTAGGAAAATGAGTAACAACTGTTATAGAGGGAGAGAGCTTGAAAGTAATGGGAAGAAAGTTAATAGAAACATGGTTGCCCTGAAATTGATTAAGGCTAAAATAAATAAGAGAAATAGAGACAAGAGACATTCTTTGTGTTTACAGAGAAAGAGGGAAAAATCCAAATTCGGAAACAAAAGACAGTATTTGAAACAAATGAAAGATAATGTAATTTTTCTAAATTCTCATAACTAACTGTGAATAGAAAGAATGACAGAATGAAAAAGAAAACACTTCAGAATCTATTATTTACAAGAAATACATTTAAAAAACAAACACACAAAATAAAAATGAAGACTAGAAAAATTTAGATAAATTAATGAGCTAAATTTTTTTGTGTATAGCTTTTATTTTCCTTCAATGTATAAGTTTTTTTTTCTTCCTGATTCTAAGCTACAGTGTTCCACCCATTGATATAACTAGCTGCCCAAGTATATATTAAGACCATTTCATTATTTCAAAAATATGAAACAATTATTTTTATTTTCTTTAGTAAAACTACAAGTAATATGGAAATCACACTAATGATGATTCTGTCAGAAAATTAATGAAAAGTTTACTTGTACAACAACAAAGCTAATTAAATGACTCAAAGAGTCACTTACCCAGACTAATTTTTTTCTCAACCCATGTAACTATATCCTTGGTATATTTTGACCACATTTTAGCGTATGATAAAGCCAACTCAACTCCATCATCATTTCTCAGAAGCATGCTATCCAGTTCTTTGGGCCACAGGGGTCCTGAAAAAAATATTGAATATATTTAAATACTAACATGAAAGTTGATATCAGGTCTCCAAGAAAGAAGAACAGTTTAGGTATCTCTAATGAAAGCTAATTCTTAATACAGATAATTGGCTTTTTAGGCAAACTGAACACCACAGTTTGAATTTATTTTTGATAATACTTGGATTTTTTTCCTCTAAAAAAAATAACCTTTATATCATAAAAGCTACATTAGTCCAGACCACTCCCAGGCTTTGGTTTTTCCATTTCCAAATATAAATAATGAGCAAGTAGACATAATTTTCAGCAAATACACTAACTAAAAAAAGATAAATGCCAAAAATATAACTTATTCAAGTACCTTGAAGTTTATCTTTTTCATGCAGCAATTCCACTGATTCCACAGAAATGTTTTCCAAGGGCTGCAATATTAAAGAAAAGAAAGGAAAAAATTATATATTGGGGGGAAATAAAAACTACACAAAAAATTTAGCCCACTCATTTAAAAGCTTTTTTATGCCTATCATTTTCTCCTCCAGGTCATTTCACAAATGAGAAATTAAGGCAAACAGCTAGTAAGTGTCTGAAGGCAGATTTGAACTCAAAGATAAGTTTTTCTGTCTTCAGGCTCAGTGCTGCATCACTATGGTGCCATACCTAGCTGCCCAAAGGACATATCATGACCATCTAGCCTCAAGTTGTCCCAAGCTCTTCATACAAACCTTAAAACTGAAAAATTAAGAAATGGAAAATAACATACAGATACCAAAAAAAGAGCAACTTCTTCCCTTCATCTTTATCTTTAGTGGCACATAAACAATATTTCTCTAAAAAGTTGATCTTTTCAACTTTGGATTAATTAGGTAACAATACTTCATTTTTATACATCTCTCTGATCTGAAACTTGTTTGATTAGTTATCACACAGATGAATATTTTAAGATTTTCTCCTAATATCACCTATCTAATGGTCTTCCTGACACAAACTCGATTAGTATAAATGGAAAAACATTAAAAAACAAAAAAACAAACAAAGAAAAAACAAAGAAAACAGAATTGTTAAAAGGAAAAATATTTTTAACCCCATGCCTCCCAAAACAAACCCAGGAACTATGGGAACAAAATCATAAGAAACTTTTGATACAAATTAAAATCAGATTGAAATAAGAGAAATATTAATTTTCATGGGAAGACAGGGCCAAGATAATGAAAATGACTATTTCGCCAAAATTAATCCATATATTTAATGCCATCTCAATTACCATAATTTTTTTTTACTGAACTAAAAGAAAAAACAAAATTCATTGGGAAGAACTAAAGTGAAGACTATTCATGGAACTAATGAAATAATAGAGAAAAGAAGATTTAGCAGTACTAAATTTTAAACCATATTATATATTGAAATTATCTGGTACTAGCTAAGAAATAGAAAGATAGAACTAGAGTTAGTTGAGTGAGGAAGTCAGATTTACACTTAAAATTACTAAAAATAATTACTTGATAGCAGTATGTAGGATGGTCTTTTAGTCTTTTAGTGGAAGGTGCAAGACTAGAAGGTGCAAGACTAATCAGGAGGTCTAAAATGCTAGGAAAGAGGTGATATGGCCTGGACTTAAAGGAGATAGCTGTGAGTAAAAAAGAAGGCATTCAATGTATAATTAAAAGATCTGGCAAAGGACTGAATATGGAATGTGTGTGTGGAGGGGATTTGCAAACATTCCCAATATTATGAGAAACAGGAAGCCTAGAAGAATGGTAGTATCCTTAATAGAAATAATAAAATTTGAAAGAGGAAAGAGCTAGAAAAGAAAGATTAATTCCATTTTGGTAATCTTATTTATCTTTATTTATTTATTTATTTATTTTCATTCTGGTAATCTTATATGTGAAAGTTCTGTGATATCCAATTTTAAAAACCCAATTGGTGATTAAGATTAATGGAGAGGAAAGGAAAAGGGAGAGGTTGGGACAGAAAGGGAATGAGGACAACTGAGAGGGTGAAGAAGACAAAAAGAGAGAGAGAGAGAGCATAGGATCTTGGGCAGAACTTTGGGGAACACTCACAGAGGCACTGTATTATATGGATAATCAAAGGAGACTGAGAAAAGGAGCCACCAAACAGATGACAAAAACCCAGAAGAATAGAGCAGTAAAAATCTAGAAAAGAGGGAAGGGCCAGCAGTACCATAAGCAGTAGATAGGTAAAGAAAGATGAGGACAGAGAAGAAAAATCATTTGATTTGGTGATTAGTAAATCTAGAGAGAACAGGTTTAGTTGAGGAATGAGGTCAGAGGGAAGATCCAAAAGGTTGACGAGTGACTCTTGAAAGAGGAAGAGAAGCAGTTTTTCAACTTCTTAGGATGGGCTTTTTTCTATGGGAACCACTGAGGGTGTGTGAAACCTACTGGTCCATTTAATTTCACACCAATTCTAATTGAATAAATCTAGTTGAATAAATACCACTTATTATACAATAACATTTTCTCAAAATTAAATACATAGCAAAAATAATTCTTCCCACAATCAAGACTGAACATAATTTATACAACCAGGCAATGGGAATGATATATCTTAGACCTCCAAAACAATAACCTTTTCAGTGTTGTTTCTTTATTCTAAACTCATCCCCCCCATCATTAACAAAACAAGGTCAAAATCACAAATCTTGATCTGTTGATGACAGAATGATATCTTTTAAAAGGACATTTTAACTTCCTTTGGTTATACTGATTCTTCTGCATAAAATAGAGGCCATGGTTCTAGTTAGTTGAGATGATCAAAGTGTCATTTCAAAATGGCCTATTTGCCTAAAACACATTCTGACCTCTCTAATCTAAGCAAACAACAGACCACTTTCATCCATAATTCAAGAGGGAGTCAGTATTAATTTGATGCTAACGTAAATGTTAAGTTGATACCCTCCATGCTTCACAGAACTACAAAAATTACTGCAGATTTGGAAGAAACCTAGGATCCTGAAACCTAAGTGCCAAATAAAAGTGGTCAATTAGCTAGCTTTCCTCCTACTTAGGTGTGTGAATTGGTGACTATTTTCTGTATTTGGCACGTAGAATTTTTGTTCATCTCTCAAAGAGATATCAGAAACAGAAAGATAAAAAGCATAGTAACTAGGAGATAACATATCTCCTCTAAACTAAGCTTCAATTAGTCCCAACTTTACAACCTGACTTGAAAACAAGAAAAGATAAAGCACCTAGGAACAAATCCTTAATTTAAAACCAGCACCTGAAAACTCAATTCATACTTTTGGACATAAAAGCTTTGTGCTTTTCTAGTATTAGAATTTACAAATCTTTTGGTCTGGACTTGTGATTTCATGTAAAGAACTCCAGGTGAAGAAAGTAGCAGTGCAGATCTTATACTAGGCCACAAAGAGATTCAATGATTTGTTTAGAGTCACAAAGTCAATCTATGTCAGAGGAACCTCTGAACCCAAACCTTCCAGACTCTGAAGTCAGCTCTAACCACTGTGCACTGTACACCAACTTTCATTAAATACATATATAGAGATTCTGAAGCAGGCCAAGGACCAGATATATTTTCTAGTTAGTATTAAAAAGATCTCTTAGATTTTTAGATATTTCCTTTTATTTATCTTATTCTTGCACTATCATTATTATTATGTGACTAAGAAGATCAATTAAGAAGAGCATTTCACTCAATCAAGAAACTTCAATTTCCACTATCTCTGTCATCTTGCAGGTTCTAATTCCCTGACTATTATTTCCTTAATAAAAGATGGGAATAGCACATGGTCCTGAATGCCAAACAAATGGGAGGGGAAAAATAGTATATAACAAGCAAATCTAAAAACAAAAAAGGGTCACAGGAAAAAAGAAAAAGGAAAAAGGAAAACATGGGAGGTCTTGCCACTGCTGTTCTCTCCTTCATACCACATTTTTTACTTTAAGAGTTGTTAGGTTCTTACTAGATGGTAAGTCGGGACTTGGCAATTCTTTAGCTCAGGATTCATATCTTTAAAAGGAGTTTACACCTTTAGACTTCTCAAAAGGAGTTTACAAATTTAAAGGAGTTTACACCTTTAAAAGGACCAAGTTCATTGGTTGAAAAAGTTTCCATAAGCCCCTGGGAGTACCCACAAGCCCATTATCTGGGAGGATAAAAAGAGGCAACATTGAGTCTGAACAGCAGCAACATTGAGTCTGAACAGCAGTCTAGATTGGGATAAGAACAAGACTTTCCGGGAGAACTTCAGGGAAGCTTGAGGAGATTCAGAGCCAGGATTCAGGAAGACGAGGATTCGAGATTCTACCTTCGCTCTGGCTGGAGGCTCCAGAAGCCTCCCAAGAAACCTGCTCACAGAGGAAAAGAACATACAGAAAAGAAACCTGTCCCATAGAAGGATTACAATTGAGAGACAATCAGGATATTACAAAGAGTCCTTTCAATCAAAAGTTGATTCATTTTTTTTTCAATTGAGCACCAAATATGAAGACTGATATCATGTATGTAATCTCCCAATTAAATTTCAGAGGGGAAAAGCAAAAAAAAGAAACAATAAAGCTGCCTACTTTTTTCATGTAAAAAGGAAAATGATGAAAAAACTCTTCATTCTCTCAAAAACTGAGTAGAAGCCTGAGAAGAATGCTTTCAATAGAAGAAAGTTACATAAAGCATCATTTTAGACAACAGCATATTCCTAAGCAGTAGAGGTGGAGATGATTTATTACAGTGAGCACACTGCTAAAGAATGTTTGAATACCAACCTATTATTTTATCATCGCTCAAACTCTCTCCACCACTGTGGCTCAGTGATCTCAAACATGCAATCCAAACATCACTGAAAAATTAACTCTTCACATTCCGTAGCTGAGATCAGGGGTTGGCAAGATCTCAGAGCCACCCTCCTACCTGTTTCTGTATAGCCTATGAGCTAAGAATGATTTTTCCATTTCCAAATGCATCATTATTTTAAAACATAAAAACCATTCTTAACTTGGCAGCTATACCAAAAAAAGTAACAGGCCCAATTGGTCCCATGGGCTATTAAACTATGATACACATTTTTCTTGGGACACAGCTCACATACTTAGAACAATTCTGGCTTAAAACTGGTAAGAGCACGGGACAAACTGGTCAAAATCATTTCATTTTGGATCATTGCTATATTCAAACTTAGGGCAGCAGTTAGGTGGTGCTGGACAGAGCCCTGGGTCTAGAGTAAAGGAAACTCATCTTTCTGAGTTCAAATCTGGACTCAGATACTTTATTACTTATGTGACCTTAGGAAATCATTTCCTCCTCTGTAAAATGAGCTGGAGAAGGAAATGGCAAAGTGCTCCAGTATCTTTGCCAAAAAAAACCCCAAATGCAGTCACAAAGAGCAAGACTTGATTCAAATGACTGAACAATAATATTCAAATATGCTGTGAAATACACAGAATTCTGTAGATGTCTCACTATGAATATATAGTACTACCATAGTTACATAATGATCAAATGAAAAAATAAAATTTATCTATGAAGCAACTATTTAAAATGCTTTAGGTGTTATATCTGTTAATTAAATTCACATAACTTTAAATTTTATTTCAAACCTTAAGTTTCTAATTTTAAAACATACTTATTAGTTTCCTTTTAAAATGATGAATTTAAATCTCAGTTGAGAGGCAATGACAATTTTGAACAAACTGGGGAATAGGCTGCCTCCTCATCCACACCCCCAGCCCATGCCATGGTTAAAAAGGAGTTTTAGAAGATACCATTTAGGAGCTCTTAAAAACTATTTGGAAATGGCAGAAATAACCTGTATGGCATTTGAACAGTTGAAACATTCTTTGCTATGTCTTTTCAATTGAACTGAAGTGGCCCAACATTCACTATATTTAAGGCAGCGTGTCAGACACTGAGGCAACATAGTTGAAAAATATTCAGTAAGAATCTGCAGTCTACATTTTATAAATTTCTAAGTCTCTAGTATTTTCTGTAATGCCAAAAGTTATTTTTGATGGAAGGATGATTGAATTTGATATGAAACACATATGAGAATTACTACTTTAAAAGTCTAAAAAGACTGTTTAAAACTACTGATAATACAACATTTATATGAGAGCCTGTGAAAAAGATACATTGACTGTCCTCCCTCTAATTAAAATTGTATTTCTGAAACTGACTAGAAAGCATAACCACTGAACCTCATTCTGTGTATACTTGCTTTAACTGTCAACATATTAGTGACTTCAGTAAAAAAGATCAATTATGGTACAATGGGGCAGATTAAAAAAAGGTCATTATAAAGAAATGAAATGCTTGCCAAACATAAAATTCCACAATTAAACTCAGTTTACCTGATTTTTCAGAGACAGGGGAAGTTCCAAAGACGAATCACTGCCTACATCTCCCATAAGGAAATCTAAAACACTGCCATGGGAAGAAAAAAAGAAATATTATGACAGAGTTTAGTTCATGTAACAAATTATTAAAAAGCGTTTATTTTTTAAAAAGCAAATCAATAAAAATATTATTAGTAATAACGCCACCCCCTGCCTACTCCCTCCAAGGGAGGGGAAGCAGCATAATTTGCTGGAAACAACACTGGAACTTGAGTCAGTTAGAGGGCCTGGTTTCAAACCTGAGGTCTGCCCTTACTATCTTTAACGACTTGGGTTAAGTTAGTTTGCCTCTGCCACCAATACAGGACCTCTTTTGTGCTATTTTCTCTTACCTACTGCTCTCTTCAATATTGCTCTTCAAACAACATAATGTGGAATGCGACATGTCAAGGGAAAAGGGGTTTTGCCCTTGGTTTTTATTAATAAAATTGTGTAGCATATAAGACTTGTAGATATGTAGATATGTGCATATAGATATATGTATATACACCTGTACATACATATGCACGTAGATGGTCAATTTTTTTTGATGATTATTTCTCAACTAAAGAAATAAATATATGCACATTTCTGTACATACACATTAAATGTACACACAGACATATACCTATGCACAGCAGTTTAGGGTTTTTTATTTTTCCTTTTGCCACTCTCCTGAGCTCCTCCAAGCAGGCCACAATTAATTACAGATATATTTATTTCTATTTTATGTATCTCTATGTATATTTATATCTCATATATACCACATACATATTAGCTTGTTTCTTATTCCTGCTAACTCTTCTACTTTACTTCTATCCATTAGTTTGGCTTGCTATTAACAATCTTCTTCCCCACCAAGAATCCCTTCCTTATTCTTGCTCCTTACCCTTTCCTTCCTTATTATTCCCTTCTCCTTAACCTACACAGCTTATACCACTCCCTTTATATGTGTGTGTACGTTCGCAAGTATTGTTCCCTTAACCCACTCCTGCTATGAGCAGAATTTCACAATTACCAGCCTTCCTCCTTCATCTAATCCCTCTGCATCAGTATATAGCATAATTACTGTTTAAATCTTTTCCTACATGGTTTTGTCTTTTGGATTCATATCATACTCCACTCTACCCTAATCTTTTTTTTTTTTTAAACTACCTAATTACTAATGATAAGTCTTAGATATATGGTTTACATTTTCACATATAAAACATAGTTTGTTCTTATCAAGTCCATGAAATTGGTCTTTGATGTTAGCTTTTAGATGTCAAATTTTCTATTGAGTTCAGTTTTGTTTGCGACAAAATCTTAGAAATCTAACAGTTTGTTAAATGCCCATTTTTTTCGTTCAATATTATATTTAATATTGCTGGATATGATATTTTTGGCCACAAATCTAATTCTTTTGATTATTAGTATATAACATTCCAGGACCTGTGGTCTTTTATTGTAACTGTTGGTAAGTCTTATGTAATTCTATTTTAGTTCCAGCATATATGAATTGAGTTTTTGTTTATAAAATTTTCTTTTTGATCTGTGGCTTTTGATAGCAATGCTATTCCTATATGTTTTCTTGTAGGATCTCTTTTAGGTAGAGATCACTGGATTTTTTCTCTTTTTCTATCACTTCAGGACAATTTTAATTATTTCTTATATTATGTATCAAAGGCCCAGCTTTCTGGTAGTCCAATTATGCTTCTTAATCTATTTTCCAGATCTGTTGTTTTTTTTGGGAGATGTCTCACATTATCTTCTACTTTTTCATTCTTTATAGTTTGTTTCATTATTTCTTGGTCTTATAACTTTACCAGCTTCTAATTTTCAAAGAGTCATTTTCTTCCTTAAGACTATGATATCCTTTTCTAGTTGGTTGGTTTTCTTTTCGTAATCTTTGTGTTTTCCTTAAATTATTATTTTAAAAATTTTTTTCCTCAATCATTCTCTTTTTATTTTTAAAGTCTTTTTAAAGTTCTTTTAAGAATCTTTTTTTTTTTAAATAAGAGCCTGTAGGTACAATCACCTGTAGTTCTGGCCTCAGGCCTCATGTTGTCAGTCAGTTTTCCCCTTTAGCCTGGAACCCCAAACCAAGAATTCCACCTGCAAGTTCTCACAGCCAGCAGCTTCCCTGCCCCACAGCTTCTGCACTCACTAGGGCTGTGCTCAGCTGAACCTGTGGTTCCCTCAATCTTCTAGGAGTATGGTTGGGGTTGAGGCTACCTCAGCTATCCCTTGGCTCTCTGCTTGCTCTAAGGATCTAGCCTGGAGATGTTTACACTTCATACTGACTATATCTCTGTCCTAGAATCTTTCTTCTGATTACCAGTTATATCTCAGGAGGGCCACTGTTCTGGGCCCAACTCTTGATTTTTGCTAGTTCACATTCACCTTGAAGCACAATTCTGTTTTGTTTGGGAGGAGGGAAGATTCTAGAGAGTTTGGAATTTTCTAACCTACTCTGCCACTTTCCCAGAATCCTCTTTCCCAATTATTCAAAAATTTGTATATTATGCTAACATCTCCAATATGAACCACTACTGGGTCACAGGTGCAATATACCTAATAGAATTATATATAACCCCAAGTTATTTGAAGTCAAATGATTTCTTCTAGTCTGGATCTTCAAAAGCTCATATTAATGCACACATTATACTTGTTCACACTAAGTCTCAATGCATATTATACAATTTAGTACCAGTCTTTTCATAAGAGCAATTATATAAAAATAAGCTGAACTGATAATAATACTTTCTTCTATTTTTCATGCTTGTTAAAAATGCACATGCAATTTATCAGCAAGGAACACTAAAACAGGTATTACTAACTGTTCCACAATATCTCTTGATATTTAAGTGAAAGAAGTTAATAGGTAGTTAACAGCCAAAAGCCAAGATGAGAGATGTATAGCCTTCCTTTAAATCAGTACTGCTCATGTTTGTGACAGTCTTGTACAGAAGTTAGCATATACTGATGTACATCACCTTTTCAAAGAATAAAATATATTTTTTCTCATTAGAGACACATCTTTTAAGTGAAGTTTTTAACTTCAGTTTTTTCCTATCCCTTCTAAGTTAAGTGAGTAAGAAAAATATACACCATAGTCTCTTTCGAAATAATTTACATTGTTCCTTCTTTTCTATCACAAAACCTGTCATACATACTCAGAGCATTAAATCAGATTGAGGATCAAAAAGGAAAAGACAGGTGGCAAGATAAAGAGTGCTTTGTTCTATGGCTTCCTCCACTTCCATGCCTCTGGAAGGTCTAAACCCAGGAGAATAAGAAAGTAACTTGTGTACTGGTTATGTGGCTCTGACTACCAAGCCATTCATGACTATTTACAATTTTGAACACAAAATGGATGTCCTAAGTTTTCTAACTTTTATTTGTTCTTTTCAGCAATGAAATCATGGCCCAAAAAAGAGTTGCTCTAAGTCATCTTTCATTCATGAAAACACTGGACATTTTCAAATTTCAATCAGTATTCAAAACTGTAAGGGTATAACCATAGATAATACTAGAATGCTTAATCTAACTTGGACTAGGTCTGATGGAAACCAGTACACCTTAAATGCTATATTCTACACCTTGTCTTAAGAGTTTTCCCAATAAGTATAATTCTAAACTGTTAAGAATAGAGTAAGCTCTTAAAAGTAGCAAAGCTAGTTTCCATATAATTATATTACCTTATGAAATAATTATATTCTTGAGATAAAGAATATGGATATAATGATATAGACTGACAGACTAAGCCTATAATTCTTGATACAGGGTCTCCCCATTAAGTATACTCCCTCTACTGGTACAAGCTGGCAGCATCTCTGCAACTTATAATCTTAAAAGACTTGCCCAGAATCACACAACTTACATGTATCAGAGATAGGCCATAAAAACAGAATTTTCTGGCTCTGATCTTCAATCAAAGATACTATGTTGAAGAGAAGGAAAAAACTCCTACAAAAATAAGTGTGGTTAACACCATAAATTAAAGAGCACAATTAATTGTAAAGAACCTGTAATCACTTCCTCTGATTCTCCATGTTATTTCCCTTAAAAAAAGCATAACAAGATTGGCAAATTTATTGCCTTTTTGCGACTATTTAACTAGAGAAGACTGTGAGATGGCTGAAAAACTCTTCTAGGTCTGACAATTTAGATAAGCAATAATTTGGCCAATAAAAAGTAAGGTCCAGAATAATCAAAATAAATTGCTCCATTTATTTGGAATGCAAACATATTCCATTAAAAATAATTAAGGAAAAGAATTATCTATAATTAGAATAACTAGACATTAGCATCAGAACTGGCCTTGAAGCCAAAAAGACTTGGATTGAAATCTAATCTCTTACACATGAGGTACAATGTTAGTCTGAGCAAGACTCAGTTTAAGAAAACTACAGACTTCAAAACAGATACTAAGATTCACTGGGAGAGAAAGTTTCTTCACCCAGACACTACACCAATGAAATAGGCAATCCAGTCCTTGTCCTTATTCATGAAGTAAATATAAATAATATACCAGCTAAGAGAATACATTAGCATTTTCTAAGTTTAAAATATCTCTCACCATATTAAAATTTTTTGTGGTAATAAACTTTTAGAAAACATCTTACACCATATAACAAGATAAGGTCAAAATGGGTGTATGATTTAGGCATAAAGGACAATACCATAAGAAAATCAGAAGAGAAAGAGTCTATCAATCAGATCCAAGGAGAAGGCAAGAATTCATGACCAAACAAGGGATAGAGCACACTGAGAAAAGTAAAATAGACAATTTTAATTATATTAAATTAAAAGGTTATTTGCACAAACAAAACCAATGCAACCAAGATCAGAAGGAAAGCAGAAAGCTAGGAAACAATTATCGCAGTTCCTCAGATAAAGGCTTTATCTCTCAAACATATAGAAAACTGAGTCAAATTTATAAGAATACAAGTCATTCCCCAACATAAATGGTGAAAGGATTTTAGGCAAGAGAGGAGAAAATTTGGAACTCAAAATCTTATAAAAATGAATATTAGGGGCAACTAAGTGGCACAGTGGATAAGAGTACTGGCCCTTAAGTCAGGAGGGACTTGAGTTAAAATTCTATTTCAGTCACTTAATGCTTCTTAACTGTGTGACCCTGGGCAAGTCATTTAACCCCAATTGCGGGGGGGGGGGGGAATGAATACTAAAAACTATATATTTTTATATATAATTGAGGAAAAAGTAATATTTTATTTAAGAAAAAAAAAGGAATCATAAAACATTATATTTTAAAATAAAATGTAACTTACAAAAACCCTGAAAAATTTGAATCTTCCCAATCATTATCCAGACTTTTTTCCTGCATTAGTAACTCTGACAATATCTATGCTTTAAACATTTACAAAATACAGTCACTATAGAAATTATAACATTCTATTTCTTCTCTCAGAAATCTATCGACATGCTCATAGATTATTAAGAGGTAGAGGAGAAGATGAAAGTCACTGATTCTAACTAGCCTCTTGACTACTGGGGAAGGTGTGGCCTAAGAAGGTTATGTATTTTTCCAGTCATAAAGCTAAGTAACAGACCCCATATTCAAATCGAGGTTACAGATCCTCCAAATTCAAATCTAATGCTCTTTCCATTATATCAAAATATTGTTTGAAGGTAAAGCAAATGAAAGTAATGGAATATTATTTTTCTGTAAAAAATGATGAACAAGTTGATTTTAGAAAGGCCTGGGAAGATTTACATGAACTGATGCTGTATGAAGCAAGCAAACCAGGACAACATCATACTTGACCATCGCACAATTCTTTTGTTACTGTGTATCAGTTGGTTCTCCCCACCTATTCAGTGATTCAAATCCCAATAAACTTTGGATGGAAAATGCCAATCACATAGAAAAAAAGAACCATGAAAACTGAATGTAAATCAACACATACTATTTTTACCTTTCTTTTTCCTTGTGGTTTTTCCCTTTTTTTTTCTCTTCCAAATTGTTACATATGGAAATATGTAAAAAATGAATGTACATGCATAATAAAAATTTTTTTACATGAAACTGGGAAAAATACAAATACCAAAAAAAGATACAATGAGAAAAGTTGAAATAAGAAAAAATTACTTACTGAGGTTGTAGGTATAAACTACTGGAATGTTTTTTTTGTTTTTGTTTTAAGAGAAAATAGAATGCCCCTGGGTAAATTTTTTTTAATTAAAAAAAAAAGGTAGATTAAAAAACATTTAAGAATCAGAAAACCTATCTTCTAGTTTAAGCTCTGCCTTTAACTGGGTAACTGTACCAACCATTTGGGGATTGGTTTCCTCATCTATAAAATGAATAAAATGATCCCTAACGTATCTTGCACCATTCTGCCTGTATCATATCAAAATTTTTCTCCCACCATCTGTATTTCTCAGAATTAACCTATTTCTTTGACTGAACTCGTTCTTTTTTCATATTCTTGGATACCTCGGAAACAGTGACAAAGGTTTTTTTTTTTTTTCATGTTTCTAAATATCAAGTGATATTTTTCAGAAATCACTATAAAGAAACAGAATTTTGTCTTAAGATACTGTTTGTAATCATCCAAGGAAAAAAACAACCAAAAAAGAACTTTTGTATTATATGAATTTTTGAACTAGTATTAACTCTTATTATTTAAATTAAACTGTCAAGTGAAGTGAAATAAATCAAATTTTTGTTCAATGACACACATTTTGCTAAGGAGTTCCCATTATTTTGATTTTGCTTGAGACTCTCATACAAACTTCTTTGATAGACACATAAATATAATTTTAATGGATAATTAAAACAAAAGAAACTAGTGATCAGAGACCAAATTAAATTTCTTTTGTGAAAGGAAAATTTTTCATTAGTAAACTAACACAAGAAAAATAAAATCAAGTACTTTATTCCAAATACTTTTTAAATACGAGAAAAAAAGCAAACAGAATTTTAAAAACTGAATTTGAGACTATAGTCAATTCAGTATTACATATATATATTGTAAAATACACACACACACATATATAGATGTATATGTGTAACATGTACATGAATTATTGTGTAATACATACACATATGTATGTGTATATATGTCCATTTATGTGAAATCTACAATTACTATCACTTATAAATAAGTAAATATATCAGTGGAAGCCGATTTTTAACAGCATTTTCCCTTTCATTCATCACAATTTTATTCTATATAACTAAATTATTAAATATAAATCATAGGCTACAAAATTTATAAGTTTTAAAATATTATGTTTACTAGTTACTAATAAATACATATGTACCCAAGTACATGTAGGAGTATGCACTCCTAAGCTTATATTCAGAAATGGCAATGTTTATCAATAGATTACTCTAACTTTTTTTAACCTTCTTAATTACTGTTAAGTATTAAGTCAGAGACAAAATAATAGAACTCTGAAATATATTAATGGACCACTAATACGACTCACCATAACATATATCCACTAGACAAATATCTTTGGAAATTCAACAAATTGTGAGATCCTTCCCTAAAAACAAGGGGCTTGTCATTAAAAACATATTCTCTCCCCACAAAGATTTTCCTCTGAAATTGCTTTCTAATTCCAAAGTTACTTTGTGTGAGGCCTTTAAACATTTTAAAAGGTCAGAAAAATCTTTTAAATCTATACAGGAGGCAAAAGAACAGCAATAATGTCCCCAAGGAAGAAGATATTCATAGGGGCCAAGCAGCCTGGAACAGCTTTCTTCACATCTCGCTTCTGGAATGCAGGCATCAACTCTAAATGTACATGCTCTTTCCCCAGGATATCCTGACTAAACACAATAGCTACTAATAACAATGAACGACAGCAGTTATTTCCAAGCATGGAAATTTTGCTATCTATAGACACAAACTGACCTATAAAAATAAAGCTTAATGACATTTGTAAACAATCTATTTAAAAAAAAAATATATATATATATATAGCAAACGATCTCTTTTTTCACCTCACCAAGAAAATAAATTTTATATATATATGTGTGTGTGTGTGTATATATATATGTGTGTGTGTGTGTATATATATATATATATATATATATATATATATATATATATATATATATATTGATTAAGTAAAATTTTAAAATCTACCCTACTGTTTTTTCCTAATCATAAGGCACCTTTTTCCATGTTCTAGACCAAGGTATTGTTGTTTGTCCCTTGTTCTCCAAGAGGATCATGACATCAGGGAGGTGATGCTATGACATATAAGGGAATTGATTGAAGTGAGGAAGAGCTGGGCAAGGACCCCTGCCTCACTTTCCCCTTCAAAGCATCTGGATCCAGTGGCCAGACATAGATCAGGACAGCTGAAGGTAGCCCTGGATGCAATGGGAGACTTTGGCCTTTTTAAGCTAGGGTCTTTAACAGGTCTAAGTCTCAGTTTAACAGTCTCTCAATAGAGTCACATTTATTCAATGATTAAGACTAGAGTGCAAAAAAAAGCAAACGATCTCTTTTTTCACCTCACCAAGAAAATAAATAAATAAATGAAGACTCTAGGATTTCTGGCCAAAGCAGAAATGACTGTATAGTAGTACATCATATACTTTATTTTATTGCTCTTCATATATTGCCTTTAAAAAAGAACAACAAAAAGACAATTTGTAGGCTTATAGTAGTAGCTCTGCCTATCACTACCTATTATTCCAACATCAGATGCTCACATCACTTTTCTGTGCAACATTTTGGTAATTCTTACAATATTTTACATCTTTTCATTATTATTCTATCTGGTAACTTGTGATCAGTGATCTTCAGTGTTCCTACTGTAATTGTTTTGGAGTGGCCCCCTGCCATCATTATACACTTCAACAACAAAACTATATTATGATCAATTCTGATGGATGTGGCCCTCTCCAACACTGAGATGAACCAAATCAGTTCCAAGGAAGCAGTAATGAATTGAACCAGCGTAAAAATAGAATTCTGGGAGATGAGTATGAACCACTACATAGAATTCCCAATTCCTCTATTTTTGTTTGCCTGAATTTCTGATTTCCTTCATAGGCCAATTGTACACTGTTTCAAAGTCCGATTCTTTTTGTACAGCAAAATAACTGCTTTGACATGTATACATAGATTGTATTTAACTTATACTTTCACATATTTAATATGTATTGGCTAACCTGCCATCTGGGGGAAGGAAGGGAAAAGTTGAAACAAAAGGCTGTGCAATTGTCAATGCTGGAAAATTATCTATGCATAAATTTTTTTTTAATTCCAACTTTATTTATTTATTTATTTATTTAATTTTATTTTTTTAAATTTTATTTTATTTTATAATTATAACTTTTTTTTGACAGTACATATGCATGGGTAATTTTTTTACAACATTATCCCTTGCACTTACTTCTATTCAGATTTTTTCCCTTCCTCCCCCAACCCCCTCCCCCAGATGGCAGGCAGTTTTATACATGTTAAATATATTACAGTATATTATAGATACAATATATGTGTGTAGAACTGAATTCCTTATTGCACAGGAAGAATTGGATTCAGAAGGTAAAAATAACAGTTTACACTCATTTCCCAGTGTTCCTTTTCTGGATGCAGCTGATTCTGTCCATCATTAATCAATTGGAATTGGATTAGCTCTTCTCTATGTTGAAGAAATCCACTTCCATCAGCATACATCCTTGTACAGTATCATTGTTGAAGTGTATAATGATCTTCTGGTTCTGCTCGTTTCACTCAGCATCAGTTGATGTAAGTCTCTCCAAGCCTCTCTGTATTTCTCTTGTTGGTCATTTCTTACAGAACAATAATATTCCATAACAGTCATATACCATAATTTACCCAACCATTCTCCAATTGATGGACATCCATTCATCTTCCAGCTTCTAGCCACTATGAAAAGGGCTGCCACAAACATTTTGGCACATACAGGTCCCTTTCCCTTCTTTAGTATTTCCTTGGGGTATAAGCCCAGTAGTAGTATGGCTGGGTCAAAGGGTATGCACATTTCGATAACTTTTTGGGCATAATTCCAGATTGCTCTCCAGAATGGTTGGATTCTTTCACAGCTCCACCAACAATGCATCAGTGTCCCAGTTTTCCCACAGCCCCTCCAACATTCATCATTATTTGTTCCTGTCATCTTAGCCAATCTGACAGGTGTGTAATGATATCTCAGAGTTGTCTTAATTTGCATTTCTCTGATCGATAGTGATTTGGAACACTCTTTCATATGAGTGGAAATAGTTTTAATTTCATCATCTGAAAATTGTCTGTTCATATCCTTTGACCATTTATCAATTGGAGAATGGCTTGATTTCTTATAAATTAAAGTCAATTCTCTGTATATTTTGGAGATGAGGCCTTTATCAGAACCTTTAACTATAAAAATGTTTTCCCAATTTGTTACTTCCCTTCTAATCTTGTTTGCATTAGTTTTGTTTGTGCAGAAACTTTTTAATTTGGTGTAATCAAAATTTTCTATTTTGTGATCAATAATGGTCTCTAGTTCTCCCTTGGACACAAACTCCTTCCTCCTCCACAAGTCTGAGAGGTAAACCATCCCATGTTCCTCCAATTTATGATTTCGTTCTTTATGCCTAAATCTTGGACCCATTTTGATCTAATCTTAGTATGTGGTGTTAAATGTGGGTCCATGCCTAGTTTCTGCCATACTAATTTCCAGTTTTCCCAGCAGTTTTTGTCAAATAATGAATTCTTATCCCAAAATTTGGGATCTTTGGGTTTGTCAAACACTAGATTGCTATTTTTATTCACTATCTTGCCCTGTGAACCTAACCTATGCCACTGATCAACTAGTCTATTTCTTAGCCAATACCAAATGGTTTTGGTGACTGTTGCTTTATAATATAGTTCTAGATCAGGTACAGCTAAACCACCTTCACTTAATTTTTTTTTCATTACTTCCCTTGAAATTCTCGACCTTTTGTTGTTCCATATGAATTCTGTTGTTATTTTTTCTAGGTTATTTAAATAGTTTCTTGGAAGTCTGATTGGTATAGCATTAAATAAATAGATTAGTTTAGGGAGTAGTGTCATCTTAATTATATTCGCTCGGCCTATCCAAGAGCACTGAATGTCTTTCTAATTATTTAAATCTGACTTTATTTTTGTGGCAAGTGTTTTGTAATTTTGCTCATATAATTCCTGACTCTCCTTTGGTAGATATATTCCCAAATATTTTATACTATCGACCGTTATTTTGAATGGAATATCTCTTTGTATCTCTTGCTGTTGGATTGTGTTGTTAATGTATAAAAATGCTGTGGATTTATTTTGTATCCTGCAACTTTGCTAAAATTCTGAATTATTTCTAATAGCTTTTTAGCAGAGTTTTTGGGATTCTCTAAGTATACCATCATGTCATCTGCAAAAAGTGATAATTTGATTTCCTCATTTCCTACTCTAATTCCGAGGCTAGAGTTTCTAGTACTATATTGAAAAGTAATGGTGATAGTGGGCAACCTTGTTTCACTCCTGATCTTATAGGGAAAGGTTCTAGTCTATCGCCATTACATATGATGTTTACTGAAGGTTTTAAATATATGCGCCTTATTATTTTAAGGAATAGTCCATTTATTCCTATACTCTCAAGCTTTTTTAGTAGGAATGGATGTTGGATTTTATCAAATGCTTTTTCTGCATCTATTGAGATGATCATATGGTTTTTTTTAATTTAATTATTAATATGGTCAATTATACTAATAGTTTTCCTAATATTAAACCAGCCCTGCATTCCTGGTATAAATCCCACTTGGTCATAGTGTATTATCCTGGGGATGATTTTCTGAAGTCTATTTGCTAATATCTTATTTAAGATTTTAGCATCAATATTCATTAAGGAAATTGGTCTATAGTTTTCTTTCTCAGTTTTCGATCTACCTGGTTTAGGTATCAGTACCATGTCTGTGTCATAAAAGGAATTTGGTAGGACTCCTTCAATCCCTATTTTTTCAAATAGTTTACATAGCATTGGAGTTAGTTGTTCTTTAAATGTTTGGTAGAATTCACATGTATATCCATCTGGTCCTGGGGACTTTTTCTTAGGAAGTTGGTTAATAGCTTTATGCATAAAATTTTTGTAAAAATAAAAAAAAAAATTAAAAATAAATAAATAAATATTTCCCAGTTATGTGGACAAATAAAAAAAAAAAAAAAAGAAAGGAAGGAAGAAAGTATCATAGTCATTCCTGCCTTCAGCAACCACTGTCCTGATCAGTCAGGAACCAATAACATGGAAGCCAAAAGTCTTCATCTGCAAAAAAATTGTAACTCACTCAAGGTTCAGCCGATGGCTAGCAGTTTTTTTTTTTGTTTTGTTTTTGTTTTTTAGCAATAAAGTATTTTTCAGTAAAATATATACATTGTATTTTTAGACATAATATTACTGCATACTTATTAGACTATAGTACAGTATAAACATAACTTTTACATGCACTATGCATTTGTCCTTTAAAACTCTTCAAAATCTTACCTTTCCAGAATGATTACACATTTGTCTCCTGTCCTACTTATAAACCCAAACATGATAAGCTCTCTCCTATGCCTGTCCTTTGGGCACAGGCTCTCTGACCCCAAAGCCTGGGATTTTCTTCCTCACCTTTACCCCACCTACCTTTTAATGTTTGTAAGACTTTTTAAAAGCAACTTTTCCAGACATTTATCTTTACCTAACACTTTGAATACTTATGGGCTTAATATTCCTTAATGGCAGCAATTGTTTTTATACCCCTAGTATCTAGGAAACCACTCAGACTCAAATAATATTTTTGTTTAATGAAATCTGAAATTCAAAGATCAAGGCCTAACTCAAGCCAATGCATGCTTCACAATCAAACAAGCATTTATAAAATAGTAAAAATAAAACAAAATTCCAAATAGGTAAAGTGTATACATTTTTCTTCTTAGCCAAGAGATATTAGCTTCACATATGTGGCTGAGAGCTCCGAAAAATAACTGTCTATATTTTTGGTAAATCAATAAATCACTAACAATATCAGCTAATACAAAATTTTTTCATTATATATTTTCTAAGATAATACAAAGCTGCCATTACCAATGTCTCAATAACGCTCTTTCAAACCACATAAAATAATCTCAATAAATGTTCTCAAGCAACATTTAACAAGTGTTTAAGATTCAATCCCCCTTTCCTACAAAGTACTTAAGTCAATTCCTAGTTGATATACGCTACTGTATATAATAGCTTCCTGTTTCATTAATAACATCTGTGATATATAATTAAAAAAATTCTAAAAGGTTTAATCCACTTTCATCAAAAGAACATCTTTTCCCATTAAAAATACTGTACAACAAAAAAAATCCATATACAAATTAAAAATGCTTAACGTAATCCTGCCTCAAGTTTTTCACTACCCCAATCCATTGAAAAAGAATTAATTTTTTTCAAGTGTAGATATGAACCACTAAAATCTCCCATGGCCTACTTTTTGTCTCAAAAATCAAATATCAACTCTTTCTCCTGCACTTTAATGTGCACACATTAAGTCTACATAGACTCTGTGCCTCTTCACTGGCTATGCCCCAAGAGTATAGACATCTAGTTTTACTCATGTAAACTAAAAATGCTAAATTAATAATGGAATGAACTGTTTCCTTACTTTTGCCTCTTCTTGAAGAGGCCATTCAAGTCCCATTTTCTGCAGGAAGATTTTCCTGATTCCACTTTCAAAGTATTTTGATTATATCTATAATTATTAATTTTCTATTTAGTTTGCAAATATTCTTGGGGTATGTATGTCTTGTTAGAATGTCAGGTCCTTGCAAGTTGGGGACTATTTTACTTTATTTATATTCTCACTGGTGCACAGCGGGGGCTTAACAAATATGCTCTCTATTTGTTTTGTGAATTTTTATTGCTAGTTTCCACAGCTTAAATTATTAGAGCAAATCCCTCCATTTTAGGCAGCTTTTTTTAATAGTTAAGAACAAACATCAGGAATATATATTTAGACATTCAGTATTATTGGCAATTTTCTTGTAAGGTATATAGTCTTCTGAAAAGAATATTATTAATTTTCTTATGACGCAAAAAGTGCATGTTTTCAGTTTTCCCACATTATAATGAGTACCTTTACCTTTCACTTTTGCAATAATTATTCCTGCAAGTCTAAGAATATCAGCTGAGTTGAGGATATGGTGTTTGCTTATTATGGACAGAAGAATTCTCAGCAGCTCTCCAAGACCTTCAGGAACTACATTATGCAGACAAGCTTGACTTTCCGAAAAAGAAATATATTTGCCATAATATGAAGAAAAAAGAATACAGAAAAATGGCACTTTTCCCCTGAAGTTTAAATTATATACATTAAATGAGGAAAATTATATTAAAGATGAAACTTTAGTCGACTGAAAAATCATTTTCATTTTTATTTAGCACTGCAATTAAATAAAATCTATCCTCTACTAAAATATAATTTCAATGATTCAATGTGGCACAAAGGTCCACTGGACATAGTGTCAAGTTTTAGCATAGTTTTAAGAGAGGCATCCTGTACAATGAAGCACAAGCTCAAGTGGAAAACCTAGGCGGTAGAAAGGCTTCAAAAAGTAGAGGTCAAAAAGAAAAGCCCACAGAATCACTAAAGGGATCTTATGGACATTTAGTCCTACTCATGTAAATTAAAAGTCCTAAATTAATAAATAGCAACTATTCGGCTTTTTTTTATGTGTTTGTTTCTTTTGTTTTTTAAAAGACCTCCAAGTAAAGGAAATCAATTACTGCTAGAGAACCCCTTTCCATTCTGAGAAAAGCTCATTGTTAGGAAGTTTTTCATTATTTAAACAAAACAAAAACTCAATTTTATCTTTAAACTTTCATTTTGATCTTAGTTCTGCTCCATCAGATCAAGAAGCAATACTTCCAAATGACAGCCCCTTAAACATGTAAAGCAATTAGTATATGCTTTTCCTGGCTCATACTTTTCCCAATTTCGTACCCCCATATCCTGTGGCTGATCGTTCTAATCTGTTGAATCTAGATGAATACTGCTTCTGTATTCCAGCATATCATCTATTCCTCCCTTGTTCTATATTATCTGCAGATCTGATAAATCTGCCATCTTCATAGTCATCCAAGTATCTGCACAGTACCTGGCAGACCTTAGGCATTTAATAAATGTTAATTGATTATGAATTTATTGGATAGATATATTAAATGCTATAGGGCCAGATCAAAATAAATATCTAAGGATTGAATCTTCTATCTTCTTTGGAGGCAGGCTTAGTTTTTATCATTTTCAAACATCTTTTAACTATTTTATGATTATATTTTTTCCATTTACATTGCTATGGTGATTTTACATACTGTTCTCTTGGCTTTTTAATTACATCAGATCATGTTTGCCTTTCCTTGCTTCTTTAGATTTATCATATTTGTCCTCTGTTATAGCATAGATAATATTCCATTACATTCATATACCAAGCCATTTAGGTTTCCAAATCTATATGTATCTATTTTAACTCCGGTGCTTTAATGTCACAAAATGTGAGTATTTTGGCTAAAACACAGCCAAATACACAAATGTATTTGTATATAAGATATCTTTTTTTTTTTTTTTTTTTTTTTGGTCAATGACTTCCTTGGGATGTATTTAATCCTGGTAGTAGAATCACTGGATCAAAGAAAATCGACTATTAGAGTCATCCTTGGGGCCTAGCCTACACAATATAAACATTTTCCCCAACATAAAAACAAACAAATCCATGCATCCCACCACAATCTTGTACTTTCATACTATATTTTTTTGATTGTCAAATTCTTTCCATTCACTGCCTCCATTGTCACTCCTCTTGTGACTTCTCAATTCACTGAGACTGGATTCCAATCTAATCACTCAAATGAAACCGGTCTCTCTAAAGTTAATCACTGAATCAAATGGTCTTTTCTTAATCTTTCTTGATTTCTTTGCAGTATGGCACTGTGTTGACCACCAAAGTTTCTTCCTAAAATATTCTCTTGGATTTTGGTAATATATTTTCTTTGGCCCTTTTCCTGTTTGTTTACTCATTCATTCTCTTTTGCTGCATCATCATACATAATGCATTATGCCTAATAACTGTGGATCTTTCCATCTGGGCCTTTTCTCATTCTATACTCTCTGAGCAATGTCAACAACTCTGATGGATTTAATTATTTTTAAGTTATTTACTAGCAGATCTATATATTTCTACCTCTAATCCCACATCATATTTACATATGGATCTCCACAAACATTTTAATATGCTCCAAACAGAAATTACATGTTCCCTGAAAGCCACCTCTCTTCAGAACATCTCTATTTCTGTCAAAAGAGCCACTATCATTCCAACTACTCAGCTCCACGATATTGTGCCATTTTTGATTCTTCACTTTTAGATACACTTTCATATAACTAACCAGTGGCTCACCTTATTCTTCTACCTAACATCTCTCAAATATGTCCCCCATTTGCACTTCCATGGCCACCTTCTTATATAGAGTCTCATCACCTATAGCTTGGATTATTATAATAACTCCCTAAATGGTCTTTTTGCCATTTTTAAATCCCTTCCCTCTCCAAGCTACAAAAGTGACCTCTCAAGTGCTGCTCTAGTAGTGTCCCTCCCCTACTCAATGAACTCCAAACACTCACTTGGGGCAGGCTAGGTGTATCGCTGAATATAGTGCTCAACCAGAAGTAAGGAAAATTCATCTTCCTGAGTTCAAATCTGGTCTCAGACAGTTACTAGCTGTGTGACCCTGGACAAGTCACTTAACTCAGTTTGCCTCAGTTTTCTCATCTGTAAAATAAGGAGAAGGCAATGACAAATCCCTCCAGCACCTTTGCCAAGAAAACACTAATTGGAGTTACAAAGAGATTGGTCCCAAATGAAAATGACTGAACAAAATTTGCTGTTGATTCTATGACTGATACCTGAAGCTTTACACAAACTGGCACAGATGAGAACCTTGTCACATGGCATACTTTACTCAGGAAATTTTGGCCACGTGACCTTTTACAATCTTATTACATATTACTCTCCTTCAAGCATATGGTCCAGCCAAAATGGCTATTACTCCAACAGGGCACTCTCACCTTCTTCCATATAGCCTCTGAACAACATCCTTTATGTCTGAAATGGCTTAGCACCTCTTCTTTAAAACTAAAAAGCCCCAAAGAGGCCACCTAATCCAATGTACTCATTTTATTAATGTTATTTTTTATTTAGTACAAACTGTACTAAGTACAGACTTACTAAGTAGCACAACCAAGATATGAAGTCAGGTCCTGTAACTCCAAATCCAGGGCTCTTGCCCATTAAACTCTCCATCAACTTCAGTAATTAAAGACTCAGTATGCTGTTCTTCACATAATTGTGATGTAATATTTGCAGAACTGATTTAGGGTAGTTCTATATCAAAAAAAGATGTAATTCTTTCACAGGGAGGGGACATATCTAGTGATTTATGAACATATATATATATATATATATATATATATATATATCTATAAAAGAACCCATGCATATAAATAGCCAATTATCTCTGCCCCAGAAGCCTTGATTCATCACTTCTTATATCCTATTTTAATTCCCTCCTAAGCCCTCTCCTCCACCAGCACTAATAGAATCCAATTATGCTCCTTGAGGGCAGTATACACAGTACCAAATACAGTGCCTGGCATATATTAGATGCTTCATAAATGCTTATTGCAGGTATATTCTTAAAAAATTAAATACTACTTCTAAGTTTTGACACTATTCATTAATAGAAAATTTAAGAATTTACAGATCTGAACATAGATCTAAAATTTTTCTTTTTATCGTAAAAGCTCGTTACAAAACAGGAATTAAAATATTTATGGGTAAAATACCTCTTTATAATCAAAACTCACATAATCTCAATTAATATTTATTAAATAGCTATTGAATTAAGAACCTCTAAAAAATTAACCTCAGGGTTCATGCAATAAGACTACTTTACAGGAGAAATCACTAGAATAAGATTCTTCAGTAATAAAATTCCTTTGCACGATATACAAAGATAACATCGTTTATGCTTTCTAAGGCTATTTCTTTATCTGTAAAATAGGGATATTTGTACTACAAACCTTATAAGGCTATTTGAGTTGCAAATAAAACACTATACACACACATACTCACACACACTTTAAAAAATATATACACACAAAGCTAAATTCTCAAATTATATTTGCCTACAATAAAGTCCACTTTAGAATAAATATCAAGAATATATTGATGCATTAAAAATTCAAATGGAGTTTCAATTTTATTTCTACACACAAATATTGATACCCCAAAATCTGTTGTTTCACTCAAGTCTAACTCTTAGTGACTCCATTGGAGTTTTCCTGGCAAAGATATTGTAATGTATTTCCTTCTCCAGTTCATTTTTAAATTGAGGAAACTAAGACACACAGAGGAAGTGACTCGAGTCATAACTAGAAAGTATGTGCAGCTAGATTTAAACTCAGGTCTTAATTCCAGACTTGGCACTCTATCTACAATACCACATCTCCTAACTATTCACTACAAAATCTATAGAATAGTATATTAAAACACTGAGTTTTATTAAAAAGTTAACCATTTAAATTACAATCAAGAAAAATGAAAATACTCAGTTTTTTCAAGTTTTTATTTGCATATTTAGTTTCCTTATTAAGAAAGCAAATTCTATTTTGAGTTTCACCAGTGAAGCCATTCAATTTTTATTTCATTTAGCTTATCAACTGAAAATAGATTACCAGTTCTACTTTCTGGTTTTCAAGAACCAACACACAATGCTGCGGTGTTTAGATTGCAAACACTTCATGGATATGTTAATAAATATGAAAACCATGGCATTTGCCTTGACTTTTCAAAATGACAATACTTAATTCACTGATTCTAAATTCAACTTGGATACTAAATGGGAAGTTCCAGGTAATTTTCAGAATACACAAAAATGATATTACCTTCACAAAAATATAACAGCATGAAGTGAAAAATATCTTTGAAACTATTATATTTATATATATATATAAGAGAGAGCAACTTAACTATATCGATTTCACAGGTAGCAGAAGAACTGAACTACACTAGGTATGAACAAACCTGATTCTAGATCAGGCTAAAGAGCAAATCAGCTAAATGGCCTTGGAGTTCTAAACCAGGATGGACACCCAATGAGCTGAATAGCCTAGAAGTTCTAGACCAGGTGAGGACCTTAAAGAGAAGAATAGTTTAGATCAAATCACTTTCAATGAGGTATCACCACCACTCACATGTATGTAGTGCCTATATGGACCAGACCCTGTGCTAAAAGCTTGACAATTATTCTCATTTGACACTCACAATAATTATAGGAGAGGAGTGTTATTATCATCCCTACTTCATAGTTAAGAAACTAAAGCAGGAAAAAGTGAAGTGGCTTATGCAAAGTCACACAACTAGTGATTGTCTGAGGCTATTTTTGAATTCCAAGATGTTCCTTATCCAACAACATAAATTGAATGACTCAGTTGAATAAATAAGTATAAGTAACTTAGAAAGTTTTAAAATTCTCATATATGCCTTTGTTAAATTAACTACAGAGAATCCCTTTGTATCCCAGTCAATTTTAGATTTAGCTTGAAGAAAAAAGGCATCCCAAGTTAATCTGTTGAATTATTGAATTACATTAGAATTATCTTCTAACTATATTACATTCTGTAAGTTCTCAATGGCTATTTAAAGACATAGAGAGAGGCTAAAAATTGAGTAAGATTCATCAAAAGTTGTATTAACATTAGATATGACTAACTCAATCAGTCCAACTATTCTGGAGAGTAATAGAGAACTCTGACTCTCCTAAATACTTAAACCTCTGAATATCCAGCAATATTATTGCCAAGCCTATACTGCTCCTTCCCCCTAAGATATCAAAGATCTTTGAAACATATATGTATATGTATATGTATATGTATATGTATATGTATATGTGTATATACATATATGTATATGTATATATATATGTATATGAGAGCAACAGATTTACTTATGCAAAATATTTATAACAGAGCCTTTTGTTGTAATAAAGAACTGGAAGCAGAAAGCAAAGAAGATGTCCACCTTTGAGGGATGGTTGAAAAAATTATGGCATAAAAGGAATATCATTGTGCTATAAGAAATGATCAAAGTGATAGTTGTATAAGAACCTGGGAAGACTTCTATGAACTGAGAGTTGGGGAAGTGAACAGAAAAGAACCAAGTGAACATTTATAAGGTTAAAATCAACTGGTTGATAAACCCCAAGACTATAGCTTCCGGAAATACAACTCAGTTTTGACAAAAACAGCTGGGAAAACTGGAAAAAATATGGCAGAAACTAGGTACCGACCAATATCCCTCACTCTACCTATATATGGTCAAAATGAGTACATGACTTAGAAATAAAGAGTAATACCATAAGCAAATCAGGAGAGCAAGGAATAGCTTACCTGTAAGATCTATGGAGAAGGAAAGAATTTATGTTCAAACAGGAGATAGGGAACATTATGAAATGTAAGTTATGTGATTACATTAAATTAAAAAGGTTTTGCACAAAGCCAATACAGCCAACATTAGAAGGGAACTAGAAAACTAAGAAACAATTTTTACAGCCAGCGTTTCTGATAAGGCATCATTTTCTAAAAAATACAGAGAAGAGTCAAATTGGCAAGAACTCAAATGCATTCCACAACTGATAATGGTCAAAGGATATGAACAGGCAGTTTCTGGATGAAGAAATTAAAGCCATTTATAAGCATATGAAAAAATGCTCTAAAATCACTACTCAGAGAAATAGTAAATTAAAGCAATTCTGAGGTACACCTCAAATCTAGCAGAGATTGATTAACATGACAGAAAAGGAAAATGATAAATGTTGAAGAGGATGCAGGAAAACTGGTACATTAATGCAGCGTTGGTGGAGTTCTGAACTGATCAAACCATTCTGGGAGCAATTTGGAAGTATGTCTAAAGGGCATAACGCTCTTTTGACTACCAATATTTTTATTAGGTCTGTATGCCAAAAATCTCATAAAAATTGGAAAAGGACTCATATGTTCAAAAATGTTTAAAGCAGCTCTCAGGTAGCAAAGAATTAGAAAGGGAGGGGATGTACATCAATTGGGGAATGGCTGAACAAATTGTGGTACATGAATACGATGGAATACTATTTGTTCTAGAAGAAATGAACAGGTTGATTTCAGAAAAACCTGAAAGACCTACATGAATTGATTCTAAAAGAAGTGAACAAAGCCAGGAAAACATTGTAAAAAAGTAACCACAATACTGTGTGATGATCCATTTGGACAGACTTTGCTCTTCTCAGCAAACACAAGGATCTAAGATGATTCTAAAAGATGGAAAATGTAATCCACATCCAGAGAAAGAACCATGGAGTCTAAATGCTGAGTAAATCTACTACAACATAACTAATATGTAAATATATTTAATATGACTTTACATGTATAATCTTTACAGACCGATTGCTGTCTCTGGGCAGAAATGAGGGGGGGGGACATCTATAGACATCTGAAGAAATGATCTAATTCACTACTGATTAGAAAAATGCAAGTGAATTGCCTCACATCAGACACTGACAAGCAGGCTGGTTTCATAAAGGCCTAGAAAGACTTAAATGAATTGATGCTAAGTGAAGTGAACAGAATCAAGAGAACATTATCTATAGAACAATACTATTCCATTACATTCATATACCATAAAATTTATTCTGAGGTCTTTTTGACTCCAGATCCAGAGCTCTATCCAATGGGCCACCTCATTGTTCCCAAGTCTATGGAACCACAAATTTACACTATTAAGGGGCTAACAGTGGAAATCAAAATCTTATAAAAGTAAATGTCAGAAACTAATTTTAAAAAAGAAAAAAAAACTACTGAAAGGTTTAAGAATGTTTATAAATGCATTGATCAACCATGCTACCAGAGGACTAATTGATAACAAATGGCACTCTTGATAGAGAAACGACAGACTCAAAGTACGAAATGAAACAATCATTGTATTTTTGAATATGACAATTTTGGGATATTTTTGTTCAACTACATTTTTTTTATGATTTGTTTTATTTTTATTATAGCTTTTTATTTACAAGATATATGCCTGGGTAATTTTTCAGCATTGACCCTTGCAAAACCTTCTGTTACAACTTTTCCCCTCCTTCCCCCCATCTCCTCCCCCAGATGGCAGGGAGACCCATATATGTTAAATATGTTAAAGTATATGTTAAATACAGTATATAACTATTTGTAAAGGATTATTGTTTATTTCTTTCTTGAGTTGGGGAGTAAAAGAATGAAGGCTGTAATAGTAAGTCATTTAAAACTCCATTAGATTTATAAGCAAATCTTTCTGCAATGGGTTTTGTTCTTATGCAAGCTTAAACACAGAAATAAGCTGTGCTCCCCTCCTTGGAAATAATAAACACGGTTCTACCTAAAAGCACAGAGTAAGCAGTCCCTAATTTAGGAATGGCTTCTGTTCTAAAAGTTCATTTGTACAAAGCATTTACTTGATATTCAAATATATTTGTCCATTAAAACAATCTTAAAAATAGTGGGTGTGTTCTCGCCATAGCACCCAAAAGCTTTTTTAATCCAAACAGAGCAGAAACAGTACCACTAGGTACCTTGAGGAAAATTTGAGCTCAGTCCTTGAAATGGGCTTCGGAAAATGGGGGAAAGGCAGCCTCCTCTGGATGGGGTGGTGGAAGGGGAGCAGAGTATAGTGAGGGGAGTAGAGAGTATATGGAACCTCTAGCAGCTGTCATAGCAGCATGGCAGACAGGGGCCTGCCTGAGGGGTGTCAGTGCACAAGGCAATGGGGAGGGAAGGGTTTAAGCAGCACCAACAACATTCTCTCCTCATTCAACACACTTTTCTCCATTGCCAGGTGCTGGGCCAGACCCTGGGCATACAATGACAAAACTCAAATGTCCTTGACTCATTTATATGGTGATTTGGGGGAACAAGGGGAAGGAACAAGAGGTTCATCCTGGCCCAGGATTCCATGGGAAGTAAATGCTCCTGAGATAGGAAAGTGGTAGTTATTGATATCTCTAGACTACTGGTCCAGAGGAAGATTGCCACGGTTTAGCTTTCCATTAAATGTGAAAGAGGCACAGTTTCTCCAGATCAGAACTTCCATGAATCCAGTTCCAACACTGGTTATTAAATAGATCTTTTGGGCAGCACCCAGGTGAGGGGGCCCTTTAGTCACTGTGGATAATGCAGGCAGGTTACAATGGCAAGAACCTTTGGATCTTAGCATGAGGATCTGAGTTCACATTTGGCTTGTGTTCCTCCTGTGGATGTGTGACGTTGGCCAAGTCACTGAACTTCTTGGGACCTCAATTTCCTCATCCTAAGTTTAGGAAAACATATCACTCTACTTATGGAGCAGAAAAAACAAATACACAAACTTATGACATAAAAACCGAGTGTTTTGCAATAATGCAAATGTGAAATGTATACATTAGAAATACATAATTAATGATTAGAGGGGAATTGGGGACGTCTTCAGGCTTGTCTGTTGGATTTTAAAACAAAAGGAAGAATTCAAAAAAGTGCACTCCAACAGGATATAACATGAGCAGAAACAGAGCTGGATAAGAGCAGGGTTTGTTCTGGGGACAGAGATTACCACAGTGTGCAGACATAGTAGGAGATAAAGCTAGTAGACTGGCACTTGTAGGCCTTGAATACCAGAATAACCATTAAAAAATTTCCAGCACAAATATTTTAGAAAGAATGGTTTTTTTCCTTTTGCTCTACAATTGCCAAGGTCAAAGAATCATGACATCTCAGACAACATTTTGTTTATAAGCCTCTCTATAGACAACTTCTCAACAAGGACAGATAATAATACAATGGCAGTCAACTCCACTTTATGTGGTTTCCTATTTCTAAAATGTTGATCACATAAGAAGGGAGAAGTAGATAAAGGCAGGAAGGAATAGCTCACATTTATAGGACATTTTGATATTTACCCCATTCAGGTAGGAAATAAGCCTGGTAACAATGTGGAGCATAAAATAAAGGAATGGCTTGACCCTGAAAAGTCCAGTGAGAGAATTATTGTAATAGTTGGAAGAGATAAAACAAGAGAAAAATAAGGTTCTTTAGTTTGATGGTCCTGAAAGGAGAAAAAGGTTTTAGGAAGAAGATCATAGATGAAAAGATCAGAGAAGGATGTAAAAAAGAAATTAAATTTTTGAATAAGATTCCATCCTTTGAACCAATGAAGTCAGTTTATTGCCTGAAAAAAAAAAGTCAGAAGAATGAACAGATATGGAGAGAATAAGGAATGTGTTTGAGATGCCAATTTCATCTTATGACATCTGACTTCAAATTTCAATGAAACTAACAATTTTATCTATATAATTCTTAAAGCAGAGCTTTCCATATTAGCACTTAAGCAGTATAAATTCTTTAAAGAAAGCAAACTGAAAAACATGAGCTTTTAAATTAGGAAATCTGCGTTCAAGTACATTTTTGTACTTGAACTCAGATTTTCTAACTTAAAAGCATGGTCACCTATATAAAACTTATTTGGGAAACCAGGCAAACTTAACAAACTTTTTTACTAATTAAAATTAACTAGATGGAACCAATGAAATATGCAATAATATACAGCAAGGGTAGTCACTGACCACAAACTTGAATTAGTAGTTATACTAGAAATGTATTCATCTACTGTATTGTAATTAAACTTTAAGCACATACATAATTAAGTGCTTCAGCATTTTAATATAAGATATAAAATACACTCTGTAATTATTCATAATGCACTTTAATGATACCAGATAGAGATCTAAAACTGCAAGTTCCATATTTGCTACAAGTATTAAAAGATTATATTAATGAACTTTTGCTGAAAATAACTCATGGTAAGAAGAATTTCTATATAGCTATTTCCAAGCAAGAAAGACAGACTCATTCAAATTTTCCTCATTATTATTTGTCTACCTTTAGTTGTCAATTGTTAAAATTGGAGTCAATTAAAATACTATCTATTAGAGTATTATGTGAAACACATCCTTTAAAAAATCCAACATAAAATTTTTTTAAGTATTTGGAAATAAATTCGCCAACACTTTTTATTCTAAGAAATCTATTCCAGATGTCAGGGTTCTACCAACACAGTTGACAAATGACACCATTATAAAAATACACATAAAAAAGTACTAGTTAAAAAATAGAATAATTTCCTAATATATCAAATCTTCAATAATTCTTCTAAGTACTTGGCAAATAAACCATTACTTCTATAGCAGTATTTTTACATGCTGAATATGAAATATTCACTAAAATTTAATTTCACAATCTTACCAAAAATGGGAATTACATAACCACATTAATTATAACTATGTAAATCCAACCACTCTGTATCACAGATAAGAAAACTGAGGCTCCAAATAGCAGTTGTGTAAGTTGCCCAAAGTAACATGGTTTGTTAAGAAACGGAATTGCAAACAAATTCCTATTTCCACAGTTCAATTTTCTTGGATTTCCTTCCATGTCAACTTTCTCTTTTCTCTTGAATGTAGCAGAAGTGCAATTGCTAAATCTGGTCTCCTGGGTGCCTCTCAAGCACCCCCTTCAATGAAAATGAGGTATTTGTTCCAAATAGCACATGCTTCTCATTAAATACAGTCAGTTTATAAAGAGATGAGTACCACAGGCAATATTTTTATTACTTAATGTTTTATTTTCTTCCTCAATTATATGGAAAAAAAGCTTTAATATTTATTATTTAACTTCAGTTCCAAATTTTATCCCTTTCTCAACTTTCCCCCCTGCCTGAAATGATAAGTAATCTGACAAATTCTTGTTGATTGGTTAGAGGAATGTATTTACTCGAAAAATCCTTAATAAAAGAAATATTAATTTTCTCCCAAGACAAATTTCCTGGGTTAAATTTTAAAAAGTCATTTTCAGTAAAAGACTGAAGCCTATGATTATCTTTGATATAATACAAATGGACCTAAAAAGCTAAACTGAAATAAGCCTAATTTGGAAAGATGTAAGTAATTTAAATCTGATTGTTTTAAGACAATTTTTCACAGTATAGGAAACAATCTAGGTTAAATGTAAATGTGTTTATTAATTATAAAACAATTAGCATATTAAATATCAATGAACTGAATGAATTAAAGTTAACCTCTAAATGTTAAATTACAATTCTATATACCAAATTGTTACTCTGGCTTGAGTAAGAAAACAAAGCATTGGAAAGTCACAACTACCATAAGCTGAGATCAATCATGATAAAAAGAAGTAATATTAATAAATTATTATTTATTATTTGCAAATAGTAAATAAGTAGAAGGAAATTCTGTTACTAATAAAGCTAAATACACAGAAGCATAACTACTTACACAGATTGAGTTATCCCTGGATGGCAAAATAGCCCATATACACCTTCTGAGAGGATAGTTTCCTTCAAACAGAGCAACAACTCTGTAAGCCTCCTGATGTGCTCAACCAATTGTTTAATGAACTCTAGATCAAAAATGGGGCTTTTAATAGAAATTTGGGTTTGAATTTAGGCTGTTCTAAAAGGTGTTCTTATTACATTTTCCAGAATTAGGATAAGCAAAAAGATTTCCCTAAGAGAATAAAATACACATGTTCCTTCTACCATTAGATAACAATGTCAACTGTTGCAGTGCTCCTGAAATTCATTTAATAAAGGACAGAAAGTAAAAGTCCTTTAAGAAAAATCAAAGGCAATTATTAAATACATGGGAACATCATAAATGCTATTAAGTTCCCATTACTTGATTTCTGAGAATGAATAAGATTTTTGGGAATCCTGCAAAACATCACTTTCATCACTTTAAGTTTTAATAATCTTTAAAGTTACCCTATTTTTTTCTATAACATCAATTTGTAATTATTTATTCTTGCACATTTTTTTCTTTAGCCTATGCATACCTTGGAGTACAAAGTTCTGTAAGTTTATCCACAGGAATGTCTCTTATTTTAAAGTTTACCCCCTATTCAAGCTCAGGAACACCATTAGTACTAGTATTTCATAAAATGGTAAATATATCGATGTTCACATTGTATTGCTCAAATAAAGAATAAATCACACTCCTCCCTTTATTCTTCACCTTTCCAAACAAAATAAAGAGTCCTTCTTTTGGACTTATGGTCTAAAATGAAAATGATGCAAATCTATTCCAATAAAAATTTCTCTAAATTTTATGGAAACATTAATTTATAAAAATCAATAAAAAATCAACCAATTTCTCCATCAAAATCACTGTAAACTCCTATAGTTAAATCCTAGGATCACAATCTCAGATATGCTTACACGGGAGACAAATGCCCCTAAGGAGAGCAAAGATGAGAAAAACAACTAGAATTGGACCAAGTAATTAGAGAAGACAATAAAATTTTAGGGTGTTGAGGGACTGATGTACATAAGTTGTCTCAAAGAAAAGATGCCAAAAACATGAAAAAAAATCTCACACCTTATTAATGTCCCAAAAAAGGCCTGAGAGCCTATCAACAACAATGGGTCTGGATGCAAACTCTTTCCAGTCATCTCTGTGTGAATCAAGACCACTGGAGCACTGGCCATCATCCTCTGCTTCCTCCCAGAGAAACCTTGGACTCTAGAGCTGGTACACCAGCTCTGTCACTTACTTGCCATTTCCAAATCAGAAATCCTCAATTCAGAAAAGGATAGAAATGACTCAAGAGTTAAGTCACTTTCTACATGAGGTCTTTCCAGGTGTCCTCCTTCCCTAAATGCATTCATTTTGTCTAAATCCTGTAATACTCATCTCCGTACAGGTTGTCTGCCCCATTAGAACAGACTCTCCTAGAGGACAAAGACCATTTCCCTTTGCTCTTGTATCCCCTGGGCTACATACAGTGCACAGTGCCTGGCACACTGCAGGACTGACTGCCCTGGGTCACACATCAAGTGAGTAACATCAGATATGGCATTCAGTCCAGCTCCCTCTTGGCATTTGGCCTTCCGAGCAATTAAGAGAGAGACTCGTGGTATACTTTCCCAAGTGAATATTCACCTGTTCAATTTCTTAACTCAAAATTTGCCTTCCTCAGGAAATTCCAATTATAAAAAGATTTCCACATTAAACTGCTACTTCATTTTATGCTGATTCTCCTACCATTTATTTCACTTCAAAACCAAGTATTTGAAGATTATGAAGAAAAACAGACA
The DNA here is from genome assembly GCF_048593235.1 of Sminthopsis crassicaudata. Lineage (NCBI taxonomy): Eukaryota > Metazoa > Chordata > Mammalia > Dasyuromorphia > Dasyuridae > Sminthopsis > Sminthopsis crassicaudata. The sequence continues at coordinate 408,660,516 of NC_133620.1, forward strand.
GAAATAGTACCAAAGGACTCCCAGGTGAAGCCTGAACTGAACAGACAGAAAACTGAACAAAAGCCATCTGTACAACTCTCCCCAGATTCCCATGCAGCCCTTTCCATCCCCCAGCTGTGCCAGCAGACCAAACAGGGCGACCTTTTCAGAAACGCTGTAGCTTCTAAATCACACATCTGGTTCCACACAGCGCTTTGATTTCTCCATTTCCTCGCTGTCTCCCTCACTGGAATGCCTGCTCCTAGAGGGCTGAGCCTCGGTTTGCCTTTCCCGGGAGCCAGAGTTGAGCTCAGAGCTAAGGGCTTCCTAACGTTCACTGACAATGCAGACATCGAAAGTGCATTAGACATGCAAAAACGCCTCTTACAGAACTGGAGAGTAGGATGTCATCTAACCCAGCCCACCAAGCTAAGGAAGGAGAACACGAAGGGGGGTGGGGGGGCGCCGCTGACTTAACAAGGGTCTGAAAACAGTTTAAACCCAGGGCTCTGGAGCCTACAGGAGTTCACCTGAGGGGGGGGGGGGTGCAATGGAAAGACCCAAGGCTCCAGGGCCAAAAGTCCCAGCTTTGGGCAAATCGCTTAAACTCCCCGTGCAGCCTCTGCCCCCAGTATAACTGCAGGGACAGCCACGTCCCTTTTAGCCCCCACCTTAGGGATGGCATTTCCTACCCCTTCCTAGCTCTGATTGGGTCACCAAGATTTCTCTCTCGGAAAAACATATTTGGGCTGAAGTATTTCCAACTGAAGACACGAACTGTTCAACCGAAGCTGAACGTCCCAGGGCACTTCCATCTGACCACTGCTTTCTCAAGGACACCCCCACCTCAGCCCCCAAATAGCCCGTTATTTCACCAATCTGCTCCTTCAGCACTTTTCTGTGACAAGCGAGGCTCTGAACTATGCCAGAGATACTCTTAAAACTCCCAGTGGGAGGCCTCGGGGCGTCCACCGTCTTTCTCCCCCACCTGCCCCACCCCCAGCGGTGAGCGCTGAGGTCCGGCGGAGGGGACCATCAAAGTGACTTCTCAGTCCCTCTGGGAAAACGACTTTCAAAGCAAGAGTCGGGCTCTGCCGGGAGGGCCGTGGGAGCTGCTCCCTTCTGTTCCGGACCAAGTTCCTGGGCTGCACCCCCGGCTCCTGCTAATTCGGAACCGGCCCCTACGAACCAGCAGGATCGGGGGGGGGGGGGGGAGGGGGGGGCGGGGCAAGGACTCCCACCTCGCGCAGCCCAGAATAGACCGGGAGCTGGGAGGGCAGCAAGGGCGGGAAGGGGGAAGAGAAGCGATTAGAAACGGGGCGGGGGAGGAAGGGAGGGAGGGAGGATGAGATGAGAGAGATACGGAAGAAAGGAAGGGGAGAGAAGGAGGACGAGGCAGGGAAAGAAGAAAGGAATAGGAGAGAAAGAAAAGAAGGGAGGAAGGGAGGAGGAAAGGAAGAGAGAGAGAGCCTTGAAAAACGGAAAAGGGGAAGGAAGAAGGAGAGAAGGAAGGGCAGAGGAAAAAAAAGGAAGGGAGGAGGAAAAGAGAAGAGAGAAATGGAAGAAAGGAAAGGGAGGACAGGGAAAGAAGGAAAGAATGGGGTAAAAGGAAAGGAAGGAGGAAAGGGAGGAAAAGGAGAAAGGAAAGGAGGAGAAAGGGAAGAGGGCAGAGAAAGAAGGAATGAGAAAGTAGGAAAAGGAGAAAGGAAGGAGAAAGGAAGGAGAAAAGGAAAGGGATGGATATAGAGTAAAGGAAGAATGGGGAGAAAGAAGGGGAGGCAAGGGAGGAGGACGGAAGAATGGAAAGGATGAAGGAATTTAGAAAGGACGGAGGGGCAAAAAGGAAAAGAAGAAAAAAATGAAAGCAGAAAAAGGGAAGGGAGGAGGGAGAAAGGGATGGAGACAGAGGGGAGGGAGAAAGGGAAACGGATGCCGGGGACGCCACTTGGGCCCCGGACTGGACAGGTAACAGGGTCACCTCGGGGGTTGCCGCGGGTTTCCAGGTCACTTCGACACCCACCCCTGTACTCCCAAAGCTTAGCAGCGGGCGCAGGATGCCCGCACGGAGGGGTGGGAGAATCGGCTGCCAAAGGATGTTCCCGGCCAAGGGTCCCGCGGACGCCCGAGGAATCGGGGGTAGGAGGAGGCCTAGGCTTGGGCCCAGAAGGTGGAGGCTGGGAGAGTAAGGGAGGGCGGCTGCGCCCGGAGCGGCGGCCGGGGTCGCTTCCCTGGCCAGCCGGCCCCACACTGGCCGCTCTGTCCCGCTCAGGGAAGCTCCGCGCGGAGCCCAGCCGAGGAGAGCGACCCCGGGACGAGTTCCCCGAAAGCTCCGCCAAGAACGTACAATCGCTCCGGGAGCAGCGACCCTCCCCCAGTCCGGGTGGGGAAGGGGCAGGGTGGGGCCCGCTCTGGACGCGCCAAGGGCACGGGGGCTCGGCGACACTCACGGGTGGAGCAGCGCGTACGCAAGGCGAACATCGGGGTCCTCGCGGCAGTCGTGGATGCGTCCCGTAGCCCCCTGCCCGCCGAGGAGAGTCCGCTCTCCCGTGGGCCGACGGAGCAGCAAAACTGTGGCCGTTACCGACGCTTCCACAGCCAACTGAAGAGGTTGCCGCAGCTCCCCACCCCCGGTCCCGGAGCGGCGGCCGCCCCGCCCTCGCCGAGCCTCGCGCTCGAAACCTGCCCCACCCCCCGAAGCCTGCCAATTGGCCGGGGCCTGAAGGGGGCGGAGCTGAAGCTCCCCAGAGAAACAGGTGGAGGGAGGGGCGGCGGGCCTGGGGCTGCCGCTGTCCGGAACCTCCAATTTGGCCCCAAGTTCACTTTGCGCACTTTTGCGTAGGAGAGACCTACGCTGGAGCCTGGGAGCAACTTTAGGACCGTCCGGAACGCAGCCGATGGTCAAGTGCTCTAGGTGAGGGGAGCGCCGGGGACCGGCGCGTGCTAGCGCGTGCTAGCGGAATCTGCCGCGGACGGGCGAACCTACGCGGCTGCAGGTAGAGGGCAGCCTAGGCCCCTTCGCTGGCCGCCGCTGCCGTGCCTCTGGGTGGAGGAGGACTTCGTTCTGAAAGTGTCCGGTGTTTAGAAGAGTTACACATGTTTACACTCATCATTTGCTGCCTTCGGCTGGAGAGAGGAAACATTTGGAACAAAAGGTTTTGCAGGGTGAATGCTGAATCCTCGCTCTCCATTTTTGAAAAAATAAAAAGCTATTTTTTAAAAAAAGAAAATTTTGTTTATCGAGCAAGCGTTGCTCAGTGCTGAGAGAACCAGTTATGTCACTGCAAAGTCTCAGTTTCCCCTTTGCACTGGCACGCCCTTTTTACCAGCTGTTCCCGCTTTTCATTTCAATAGTTCAGGTGCATTTTTTGCCTTGGCATTTAACTACTTTATTTGTTGAAAGAGGTATCAACCAGGGGTTCTCAAGCACAAGTCCCTGAAATCTATGGATTTAAAAAAATAGTTTGATAACTTTCAATCTATGGGACAACAAAGTTGTGCAGTGGTCAGGGGACCAGGCCTGAATTCGGGACAAATTCCTCTTCTTGAACTCACACCTGGCTTCAAACTAGCAATTAGCCCCGAGGGTCTCACGGGGAAGGAAACCGCCAACCGCTCGCCGAAAACAAGCAAGCCCACAAAGGAGGTCCTAAAGACGGGGCTATAATGAAAAGCACCGAACAACTGTAATTTAAACATCTTTGGTTTTCTTGTATAATTCCACTTGTATATAGAAACTTCATTCTGAGAAGTAGCCTATTAGTTGCACCAGATTGCCAATGTACACATAACACAAAAAGGTTAAAATTCAATAAGTATACAACCAAAGGCATAAAGAATATATTAATATATTAACTTTTCATTTATGCTGTGTCTGATTTTTATATGCACTGGTTTTCCCTTTTAGCATCTAAGTTCATCATGAGTATAGGTTGCTTCATTCTTTGTACTTGGATGCCTAGCAAATAAATAGTAGGCATTTGATAAAGACTTATCGATTGAATAAATGTGTGTTGATCGAATGATAAGCTCCTTTCCTTTACGAAAGTTCATGGCCACAGAAATACAAAGCTGGGAATGACCTCAACCTTTTTTAAACATCAAGAATTGGAGGCCCAGTGAGGCTAGATCCTTGCCCAAGGTCACACACAGACCATGGGCTCATCACCTTAGAGTTCAAAGAGACCAAGGAAACCATCTAGTCCCATGCCCTCATTTTATAGATGGCCCAGGCTAAGAAAAATAAATATGGGCTCTGTCCCACCCTTCCTGCTTAGGGAGAAGGGACTCTGCCTTTTGCCTTTCTGTCTCAATGCCTTGCACACAGCTAATGCTTAGTAATTTCTTTTGAATGACAGAGAGTTCGGCCCATTTAAAGACTGCTGTGTTGGCTGCCTGAATCAAGGTCACAAGGGAGAGAGCTCGAGGTGCACCTCGTTAAGCAGCTTACTAACCACCAGGTTATATGCACTCCCGCAGGAGCAGGCCAAGGCTGGCATCCCCAGGCAGGTAACACAACTGGGCATTGTGTCCTTGGGACGGTGGGGAAAACCTCCCCTGGAATCAGGAAGACCTGAATTCAGATGTGGCCTCAGACACTTACTAGGTGTGGGACTCTGGGAAATCATTTAACCTTCCTATCCAAAAAACCCAAAGAATTTGTGTCCTTCCGGTCAGTAAGATACGCTGTCTTACCTCTGAGGTGGTGACAGCTTTTTATACATCTTGCCCCAGAACCAAAGGGTACTTTCTTGAGTACAGAAATCTCTAAAAAAGAAGGAAAAAATTAAGAAAAAGGGATAGCCAAAGGCAGATAGATAAGCAGGCTATATCACTCCTTGTCACTAAAGCCATTTAAACCTGATACCTCTCACCTAGAGCACATAGAAAAACTGATGAAAAGAATGACAAGTCACAATCAAAACAAAAACATATATCAAGAATGGACAAAACAGACTGAGCAGATAATTAATCTTGATTACAAAATCAACTGAAAAAGAAGGAATCAATTCAGACCAAATGCAGAAACTGAGTATGAAAGATATATTACATGTACCCAGGAACTTTGTTGTACTGATCAGAGAACATGGGGAGCATAATCTGGGAAAAGAAAAACAAAAGCAAAAATTCCTATATTGTTACCAGGATGTAATATTGCTATATTTATAATAGGCATTTTAAAAAAAATAGTGGATGGATTACTTAACTTGGAATCAGAAAGGCCTGGATTCAAATATTACCTTTAATGAAAAATAAGACATATTTTCAGAAATGGTCAAAGCAGGCAAGGCAAGGTTTGTGTTGCTTTTATTTTTTAAATTTGTGAGGGGGAGAATTGAGGGTCAATGAGAAAAGTAGAAAAAGTGAAGCATTTTTTAAGTACACAAAATGTAAGGAGGTTTAGAATGAAACAGTTAAGTGGAATAGCTTTGGAATAACATTTTGAAAGTCATTAAAAAACTGCATAGTAGAGATTCATGATTCAGCAGCCATTAGGACATTGATTAAGTTTGCCTGAAACATAATTGCTAACCTATCTGCCTAAACCACAGCTCATTATAACCACCCCAGAGCAGGCAAAATCATTCTGATGACATGCTGTTAAAAGATTTATGGAAAAACACATCATCAAGCTATAAAGAAAGATTACCTCTGTTTAGCCACCTCAGTGTCAATGCATATGTCAAGAGATAGAAGAGTTTCAGTAATGGAAGTAATGAAATTTTCCACAGCACTCTATGAAACTTGAATATTAAAACAAATCTGACAGCATTTGTCCTGAGAAAAGCACTAGAGCTAAAACACTTCTAAAAATCTAGTACATGTGAACTTCACTCAGGGAAGATTTGAAAAGGAAAGCTTATCATCTACAGTTTCATGATCATAATCAGGCAGTATAACACAATGGTTCTTCCACACTCATTAATGCTGCTCAAGCCCAGCTAGTTGGGTTTACTTTCTTCATTAAACTTTACCTAAAAGAACACAGAATCCTTATGGACTTTCTTAAAACTGTTTACCTCCCTCCTTAAGGAGTGGGGTAGACACTTTCTGTCAGTGATTTCCTTTCATCTCTCCCACAAAAATACTGAACAAACAAGAAGGCAACTGAGAGTATCATGGAATTTGTAGAGCTGGGTGGGAACTCGGCCACCTTCCTCAGCCCCAGTGGGCCCAGGTGGCAGAGTCCACAGAGAGCTGGACTTGGAATCAGGGAGACCTGAGTTCAAATTCTGACTCAGTCCTTTAGCTGTGTGATGCTGGGCAAGTCACCTGCTATCTTTGTACCAATTTCCTCATCTGCATCTCACAGGGTTGTTATGGGGATCAAATGAGATTACACAGATAAGATGGTTGGCAAATCCAATGCTAGCTATTCTTATTAAAGGCTGAATGATGTGTCCAGTTGTCACACAACTAGTCAGTGGCACAGGTGGGATTCACAGGAATTCTTTCCCTGACACCACATTGATAGCCCAGGATTTTTAGGTCAATTCTTAGATTCTCTTTTTCTGAAAAGGTTATCCTTGGGTGGCTGGACCAATGAAAACCAATATTGTTTCTGGGAGTCTCTTAAATGACCAGATCCTTAACTAATATTTTGAGATGTCTGTCTAAGTCAGTCAGTTTCTCCCACTGACTTTATATTTGGCTTGTGGCTTACTAATTAGTAAAGTTAATAAAGCTGGCTCAAAAAGAAAGGTCAGTCTAGAGGAGGACTGGTTGGGAGTTGGTTTCCTCACGAGCCATAACCATCCTGAAGCATTCTGCAGCCCCAAGTGGACAGTGGGCTGCCTCTGTCTTAGTCTCTCCTAGCAGGCTGACAGAGCCAGAGGAAGGATATGGAGCCAGTGGCAACATTCTTCATCTCTGTTCCTAGGAACTTTAACGAGTGTTTTTCTGCCTGTCTCTGTGTTCACTTAAGCACGGCTGCCTACCTTCCAGTACCTGGAAGAACTTTACTGCCTGACTGTGAGGCCAGACACAGAAATGTTTGCCAAAGCTGCTACGATAAATGCTCCTTCATCCCATCGTCACCCATCCAAGTAAGGAATAGGAAGAGCTGCTGATCTTTAGTCCCTTAGATGTCTGAATGTCAAATTAAATAAGTTAATTAATCAACGTTTGTCTCCCTGGTCAAGAGTATGCAACCTAAGTTAAGGAAGGAGAAAAAGAGAGCACAGCAGCAGTATAGTGAGAGAGCACCAGGATGCTGAATGAGGCTCATCCAATTCTCTCCCTCAGAGAATTTTGTGAATATTACTGGCTTAGATTGCAGAAGGGAGGGCCCCATGACACATGATAACTGCTATCAAGAGTCAATCAACTTCACAGAATCAAAAGATGGAAGAGTTGGAAGGAAGTTCAGCAGCCGTTAGGATATTTGACCTCACATCAAGCCTAATTAGGCTGCTCTCTTTGTCACTTGTACACATTGCTCCTGCTTTTGCCTTCTAGGGCTAAACAGAAAAAGACAAGTCCTTCCTCTACATGGTAAGCCTCCAGATCATTCAAGACTGCTCCCATGTCTCATGTGAATCTTTTCTCTAGGCTTAAAATGTCCAATTTCAACAACTGGTCCTTCAATGCTATGGCCTCAGGGCTCTTCACCATCCTGGTATCTATCCTTTATTCTGCTGTATCTATCCTTTATTCTGCTTGCATTGAAAGGCAGAACTGGGAACAATGGGATAGACGCTGCAAAGAGGAAAAATTAGGGTTAAAGTCAGAAAAACTAACCAATATTTATTCCCATCCAAATATGGAATAGGCTGCCTCAGAAGGAAGTGGATTCTCTCCTCTTGAGGTGTTTAAATAAAAGTTAGATAACCCTTTATCAGCTACAGGAAGTGTTTTATAAATGCTTCTGAAGTGAATAAATCCATAGATGGGATTCTTTTTCAGGTACAGATTGGACTAGATGGCCTCTAAGGTACTAGTTAACTCAAGATTCTTTAATCATAACACTGGCTGGGGGCTAATGATTTAAAATTCTTGAAATAATTTAAGTTTCATGACAAATTTAGTTCATAATGTATTCAAATGTAATTTAATTTAACAGCAAGATTTTCTGCTAAAGTATATAAATATATTTTCTTTTATTACCAACTAAAAACCAGTAGGCACATTCCTGGATTTGGGTTTTATGAACCATAAAAATAGCAAAAAAGAAAATGAGCAATTTGTGATGATACATTCTTATGGTTAAATTTTATGGGACTATAATTGATATGATTCTGAGTCTGATTCCAAGGTATGATCATCAAGAAATACTATTGATCCAGTGATCCAGAATACCAGCAACCCTATGGGGTTAATATTTGTGATCTGCAAGTGGAATTCTGTCTCAGGGAAAGTTAGGTCATCTTTGGATAGGGGCTATAGTAGGACTCTCCTGATGCAATTTTCCCAGTGAGATTTCTGTCTGTCTACTTGGCTATTATTTTAAGCATGGTTGTGATATTGTCAATCCAATTGAATGCCATATGACTCTTGCCTGGAATTGACATCAAAGCAGGAAAGCATTTTTTTTTCCTTACCATAGCTACATCTCTATTTTTCCTTTCCTATTTTTCTATAACAATGGCAGATGGTCACTAGATCAAATCTTTATCTACTAGGCTAATGGGATACATCTGAGCCAATACAATGAGTCTATAAGATCTAAGCTATTCAAGTGAAATTATCCTCCTTTTCATATCCTAAAAGTAAGTGCATGTGTACTTGGGCTTATCATTTGTCTTTTTCAAATTATATACACATGTATAAGATAAAGTCCTTGAAGTATCTAATAGTGTTTGTTTTGGGAGTGATTGAATATGTTTCAGCAATTTGTGAGACCAAGGTATAAATCTATTATTTACAGAGGTTACATCAGAGACATCTTATGTTTTATGTAAAAGAAAAGAACTTTAGTGTAATCATTTTCCTTCAAAGAGAGAAGCTTGTGGACTATATTTTGGGACTTCCCAAAAGGAAATCCAGTTTAACTTCAGTTTCATAATTTAATGAAGGAATAACATGTTCTGAAGTGCAAACATTTTATAATAAATAACTTATTTGATACTATTTGGAATTATTAGTTTAGTCAAACATTCATCACACTGTTTTGTTACAGTTGGAGTAAAATAAAGGATCTTTGGGGCAAATTAAAACTTAGGCATAAAACTCAACTACTTACAAAGAGTATTGTTAGCTATATGCTCCTGTATATAACTGGATTCTTAACAACATTTCATCCCCCTAAGAGGAGAAGAACAGCTGAAAGTGAATAATTAGAATTCAAAACTGAAATAAACATCTATAGTGAAAAAAAATTTTGAGGGAAAAAATATGTGTGTGTAAAATAAAAACTGGATTCAGGATTTGAACTCGTATCCTCCTGAATTCAAGGCTGGTACTCTATCCACTGCACCATCTAGCTGCCCCCCTAGATATATATTTTTGACTGAAATTTTTTACTTTTAAAATATATGCATGGATAATTTTACATTCATCCCTGTCAAACCCTATGTTCCAATTTTCCCCCCTCCTTTCTCATCTCCATCCTAAGACAGAAGCAATCCAATATGTTACACATGTGCAATTTCTCTACAAATATTTCCACAATTATCATGGTGCACAAATCAGATTAAAAAGGGGGAAAAACCATGAGAAAACAAAATGCAAGCATAGAACAGCAAAAAAGGTGAAAATACTATGTTGTAATCCAAACTTGTCCCCCCAGTCCTTTCTCTGGATGCAGATGGCTCTTCATCACAAGACCATTGGAACTGTATGCCTAGATATATTAACACCATAATTTGCTAACTTGCATCACAGAGCAGGTTATAGGTAATAAAACTGAAATTTTCCCTTTTATTTCATTAATTCATGATGAAGGGTGAACTAAATGAATGTCAGCCTAAAGAAGTTAAATGGTGGTGAAGTCAGTGCCAATTTAAAGCACTCTTAGACTTTAGCTTATAATATCTACAATGATGATATATGATTCATAACCAGAGTAGATCCTTATAAATTTTTTTAAGTTCAGTATCTATCTATATCAAGAAATTTGGTTTAGATAAATACAAGAGAAGCAAATGTAAATTTTTTGGTCTAGGGATTTCTAATTTGATGGTCTTCATGTAACTTTATTAATAATAGAATTAGAACCATTAAATTGTATTAAGATCTATTTTACAAGAGATTTTAACAGATAGGGTAATTTTGCAAACGACCTGCTAACAGAAGCTACTCTTAAGAACCTGCCTATTCCAGAATGCCCAAGACTGGACAAGATGCTATCAGAAATCAGACAGTTGCATGAGACATATGAGTCCTAAGATGTGATCAACTGATGAAAAGAACAGGAAAAATGGGTGAGTGAGAAAGACAATGTTTACCATGCACTGATGGTCCTTCTAAGGCCTGCCTGCTGAAGAGGACTGCTCTCAGCTGCTTCTGATAATATGTTGATCAGTCTCCCTTCCTCTCCCCCTGTGCCCAGCACGATAAAACACTTAATCCCATAATTAAAAACCCTTAATGAAGTCAGGTTTTATTGTACACTGATTAAGTCTATCCTGAGATTTATAATTGTCATACCAGTTAGTGACTCAATAAGCAGACGATGCCTTTCAGTGAGTCAAAGAATTGAGAACAATTAATTTTATTGCTATATTAATATTAAAATGAATTTTGATTTTTTCTGAGCCTTTCACCTTTTAGCCTAGCTTTCAGAAAGATCTCTCTCTCTCTCTCTAGCTGAGTAATGTTTTCACATTCCTATCCCTCCCATGGCCAGAGCTGAGCCTTTATATTTACCCTGTAAACAGAAGCTAACCTGTGTGTTATATGTGATAACCTGAGATGGTTAATACTACCAAGAGAAGTTCCTGTGGCCTTGTTCCCCTCATTAGACTTTGGTGTGTCCTGGCTCACAAAGGAGAACCCAAGTAAGAATAGAGCGGTTTTCTTTGCCTAGATTACTGGAGAGCACTAAATCTCATTATGAGGCCTTATTCCTCAAATGACCACTTCCCCTCCACAATCAAGTAATCAGGAGGACTTGAGAGCTCTTAACCCATCTTCTCACTAAATATCTACCAATCAGGATTGCTTTTCCCTTGTCAAGGAAGATCTACCATCAGGAAGTCAGACCCAGATGTAAACTGGTTTGGGACAATCCTTTGGCATCTTTGGTCACCAAGAGAGATCACTGAACTCAATTTGATTATTTGATATCCTAGTTAATAAGTTGGGGTTTTTTGTACCTGGAACCTTGACTTGGACATAGTGATGTCATTTTGTTGTGCTTTGAAAATAGGAAGACAATAATCAGTCAACTAATCAATCTTATAATTCAACTAAAAGCAATCTAATCCTCAATACCTTAATATTATCAATATATAGTTCTTGATTCTATCATATATTATATAATTACAAATTCCCTTTAATTACAATGAACTAAGTAAATACTGATTTAACTTAGTAAGGGAATCAAAATTATTATCACACTCCTACATGCAGAAATACTTCTTCTTGATCTTTAAACAGCCAAGCACTAAAAGAATTGGGCTGATTCACTAATAAGTGATAGGGTACACCAGAATTATCATTTCTGGAAAAGCCCCTTTATTTGTAGGTATTGAAGATCTCCAACATTTTTCTGTTGCTATACATGGTTGTTTTCTCTAATTTATTCATATTTGCTCAGAAGGTTTTACCATAGGTCAGAGACACATACTCCATGTGAACATTTGGAGTGAAGATGTCCCTGAATTTGCACATCTCACATTCCTTTTGCACTACTTTAGAGGGCCTGCTTGCAAAAAGAACTGCCGCCAGTGGCTCCAGATTCTTAGTGCATCTCTTTATCCCTGTGTCAGCAGGTAAGTGAGCCAGGATAATCTGACTGAGATTTTTTTTCTACTAGGATAAAAGTTTCATCTTTTTCCAATTCCAGTCACTCCTGCTCTTCCTTTTCTTTCTCCTGTCTTTACTGTTTTTCATAGGAATTTATATGAAGTGGCATATTTGATGTGTTCATTAGCTATAACATGCTAAGCAGGATACATATTATATAAATGTTCTCATACTTACATATATTAACATTAACTTTTTGACCTATTCAAAGGATTGAAGGCTTTTATTAATAAGGACTTGTTGCCTTTTAGCTTAGGCATTTGTGAATTTATTAAGTTTCTTATCACTTTTTTGTGTTAAAAATTTAGATCTCTTCTTAAAGGAGGGAAAGGGACCCACATGTGCAAAAATGTTTGTGGCAGCCCTTTTTGTAGGGGCAAGAAACTGGAAACTGAGTGAATGCCCATCAGTTAGAGAAGGCTGACTAAGTTATGGCATATGAATGTTATGGAATATTATTGTTTTATAAGAAACATTCAGCAGACTAATTTTAGAGAAGCCTGGAGAGACTTACGTGAACTGATGCTGGAAATGAGCAGAACCAGGAGATCATTGTACACGGCAAACAACAAGACTATAGGATGCTTAATTCTTTTTTTTTCCCCCTGAGGCTGGGGTTAAGTGACTTACCCAGGGTCACACAGCTAGGAAGGGTTAAGTGTCTGAGATCAAATTTGAACTCGGGTCCTCCTGAATTCAAGGCTGGTGCTCTATCCACTGCACCACCTAGCTGCCCCCTTAGGATGGTTAATTCTGATGGAAGTGGCTCTCTTCAACAAGGAGATGATTCAAACCAGTTCCACTTCTGCAGTGATGAAGAGAGCCATCTGCACCCAGAGAGGGAGCCACCCAGAGAAACAACCATGGGAGCTGAGTGTGGACCACAACATAGTATTCTGTTTTTTGCTTGCATTTTGTTTTCTTTTGCAGCTTTTTCTTCTTAATCTGATTTTTCTTGTGCAGCAAGATAACTATATAAATATCTGTACATATATTGGATTTAACATATATTTTAATATATTTAATGTATTGGACTACCTGCCATCTATGGGAGGGAGTGGGGGAAAAGAGGGGAAAATTTGGAACAGGTTTTGCAAGAGTCAATGTTGAAAAATTACCCATGCATGGATAGGTTTTTCTAAATAAAAAGCTTTAATTAATTAAAAAAAATTTAAAAAGAGAAAAAACTTGAATCTCTGTACATCTGGAATATAAAATGAGGGAAGATGAGAGATTATAGGTATAAAACATTTTATTAATCAGGATTTGATTTTTCATCTGTGATGGGAAGTTCCAGATAACAACTCCTATAAGGGATATAAATCAGGAATTTATTTATAACTTAGAAACTAAAGACAAATGAAATTTCACCATGGTCATGTCATGCTACTATATTTCAGAATAAAACTAAATAAAAAATAAAGCTAATAAATCATACTTGTTCTAAGATACTTGGTCCCTTTTCCTTTTAGGCAGCATTGACTTGTGATTTCATATTAAAAGGTATTTTATTATTTCTAGTAAATGGTCCTTAAAATGAGGCAAATAAAAACTATGTTCTTATAGGCTGTGGAGCCTAATATTCCCTATGATGCTTGAACTTAAAACTCCTTTCTAAAACATCCCAGTTGCGTTGAAGGCCTCCAATGATGGGAACTTCTTAAAGCAGCCTTTTTGGCTTGAAGATAGTTCTATTTTTTTAGGATCTCAACTGAGAAAACCATTCAAAGTCAAGTTTTATGTAACTAGTGTGAAGAATACCTCATGTAGAAATGTGTTCTGATGATGTAGATTGACAGCTTATTAAAATATAACTTTAGAACTGAAAAGGATGTTAGTGGTCACAGAGACCAGCTCATTTGAGAAATAAAGAAATCTGTAATTATAGAGTTAGTAGTCTAGAAGCATTTGGAATTTAAAGGATTTGCCCACAGTTCCCTAGATGGGATGTATCAAAGGGAATGGCACTGAATTAATAATAGTGTGGTAAGGTAGATCAGGGAATAGAATGCTGGTTCTGGAGTCAGGAAGGCCTGACTTCAAATCCAGCCTGACACTTCTTAGCTTTGTGATTCTGAGCAAGCTCTTCATCTCTTTGCCTCAGTTTCCTCATCTGTAAAATGGGTGTAATTATAACACCTGACTCCCCAGTTTATTCTATGAAGATCAAATGAGATCACAATTATAGCACACTTATAACAGTAGCTAGCACACAATAAGCTCTAGACAAAGGTGAGCTGTTGCTATTGTTATTATTACTATATTAATCATAATTATTGTTTAAAAGGGCAAGTATCTAAGGTAGGGGTCATTAATCTTTTTAATGGATGCCTTTAGTCATTTGGTGAAGCCTCTGGACCCCTTCTCAGAAAAAGTATTTTAAATAATTGAAAGAAATTCTAAATTTTAACTAGAGAAAACAAATATAGAGTATAATTTTCTTCCCCATGAAAGTTCACAGATCCATTGAGATTTCAAAGGCACCCAAGGACCCCAGGTTAAGATTCTCCCCGCCCGTGCATTGCTGTGGTGGAAAAGCACCCCCACCTCACCACCCACCACACCAAGCCCCATTGTGGTTTCCTTTGCTCTTCTAGGGGGTGAGTTCCTCCAAGGAAGGCCCTGCCGCAGGGACACCATGGGCTTCCTGAGGCAGATACAAATTTTGATTTGAAAGAACTGGACCCTCAGGAAAAGGCAAAAGGTTACAACAGGTACACTCTCTTAATGGACCCAGTTTTCTGCTGCCCCTGCAGCCCGAGGAGGAGCCCGGAGAATGGAGACGCAGTGAAAACGCTGGGCCCGTTGGCCGGGAGAGGTCGTGGGTTCCAATCCTGCCTCTGCCCCTTCCTGCCCACCTGACCTGGGGCCCTCAGCTGGCTCCTACTATTGGAAGTGAGCCTGTCAGGTGCTTTGTGGCTCCCTGAGCAACTCTTCTGAACACCTGCTTGGGGGAATCCAAACCCAAGCAGCCGAGGGTCAAGAGAGCACAGTGGGCCCTGGGGGCCCCAGAGAGCCCGCTCAGTCCTGGCTTAGGAGCCGCTGTGTTTTCATTAATCAATTACAGACCCAGCGGGCACTGCTGTGGACCCATCTGACAAGTGTCCCTTCTGCAGCGATGTTCTTGTGATCCGCAGGCGGCTTTAGATAGGGAAATAAATGCAGACAACAGGTAGGCACAGTCTCTGCCCCTGAGAACCCCTGGATTAATCACGATTCTGAAACACTGAGGATATAGTTAGCTGAGCCAGCTGCCTGGCTCAGAGGTGTGGGACAAGGAGCTTGGCCCTCAGGGGCTCATTGTGGTGAGGAGAAACCTGCTGGAATACTGCCTGCTCTTCTGACTGGGAAAAGAACATGGCTCCTGGTAAACAGCAAGAGCTTGCAAAATGGGAAGCAGCTTCAGAACCAGAATGCCCTCTGGCAAGCCCCTAGAGCTGCTTAGCTACCTGGCAGCAGCATTAACAGCTGCCAGCCACTCCTTCACTCTCCCCCTGATTAGAGTGCAGGTATGGAGAACAGATGAACATCTTAGGGATGCTGTGCTTTTCTCAGAGCATTACCCCCACCCAAATCATGGTATTCCCAGTCCCAGTGCTCACTCACCCAGCAAGCATTTATTAAGTACCTACTATGTACCATGACAGGCCATATGGCATGGTGGGTATAGAATATGGGGAAACTGAAGCACAGAGCCATGAAGTAGCTTGTTGAAAGTCACCTCTACAGTCAATGTCGGAGGTGGGACTTGAAGCCAGGTATTTTCTGGCTCAAAGGTCAACTCTCTTTTCACACCCATTCCAACTGCCTGAGAGCAAAGGTAGCTGGATGGCACTGCCTCAGGGTCCATAGCCTCAGCTTCTAATGACAGAGCAGAAGGGAAGTAGATACCATCCAGATTTTAGAAAAACTTGAGTGCTTCTCCTCCACCGTCTTCTTTCTCCCCCCACTCCATCCTCTTTTCCTTTCAGAATACTAGATGGCTTAAATTGTGATGGGAATGGTCAAGAAAAAAGCCAGGAAATGCCAGTTTGGCAAACATCTCCCCTCAGAAGTCTGAGCCTAGGCTGTGCTTAATTAACATTAACAGATATGTTCAAAGGGGAAAAGGGGAATAGAAAATAAGGCTGCTCTGAAAATATGTTTATAATTACACTGTGGAATTTTTCCCCAGGGGAATCCAGGGTACAGTTTTATGCTGGGAATTCCAGGGGCCTAGGAATGTGTCTCTTGGAGTCTCAGAAAGAGTGCCTTGTGGGGAATGGGGAAAGCAGCAGAATGTTTGTATATATTTGATCAAAAGGAGATTGATCTGGTAGAGTCAAAGGTATAGATTTATCTAGGGTTTAAATGCAAAACTCCTCTATTCCCTCTCCTATGAAAAAAAAAAAAAAACAAAACAAAAAACTACTCAAAATTCTCAACTGCATGTAAAAATTTTCATTTTTTAAAACTGTGAGTTCAAAAATTTTTCCATCCTTCCCCTCCCCCACTCTCTAGCAATTTGATACAGATTGCACATGTGTAATCATGCAAAACATTTTTATGTCAGTCATGTTGGGAAGGAAAACACAGAACAAAGAACACACAATAAAGAAAGGACCAATAGTACACTTCAATCTGCATTCATACTCATAAGTTCTTTCTCTAGAGGTGAATAGCATTTTTCATCCTAAGTCCTTGCCTTAGATCATTGTATTGCTAAGAATAGCAAAGCCATTCACGTTTGATTACCTACAGGATTGTGTTACTGTGTACAATGTTCTCGTGATTCTGCTTACTTTTTCCTTGCATAGGTTCATATAAGTGTTCCAAGTTTTTCCAAAATCCCTACTCATTATTTCTAAAGTACAATAGTATTTCATTATAATCACATACTACAATTGATGAGCATCCCTTCAATTTCCAATTTTTTGCCACCACAAAAAGAACTGCTATATATCTGCATAAATGGGATCCCCCTGCCTTTTTTCTCTCTTTGAAGTGAAGTCATAATAGTGGTATTGACGGATCAAAAAGTATGCAGTTTCTTAGCCCTTTAAATCAGTTCAAAATTGCACTCAGAGTGCTTTAATTTCTCAGTTCCTATTATCTACTACAATAATTATCATTTTTCTTTTTTGTCATATTAGTCTGATAAGTGTGAGGTGGTACCTCAAAATTTAATTTACATTCCTCTAATCTTTAGGGATTTAAAGCATTTTTCCATGAGTACAAAGAGCCTTTGATTTCTTTGTCTGAAAAGTATTCATATTCTTTGACCATTTAATTATTAGGGAATGACATGTATTCTTATAAATTCAAACTCAGTTCTCTATAGGTTTGAGAAATGAGGCTTTTATCACAGATACTTATAAAATTTTTCTTCTTTTTTATCTCGATTACATTTGTTCGCATAAAATTTTTTAAATTTAATTTATCCATCTTACAATTTGTGGTGCTATCTCTTGCTTGATTCTAAATTCTTCCCTTATCTTACAGGTAATACTACATGTTCTCCTGTACTGCTTCTCGTATCACCTTTTATTTCTGAATCATATACTCATTTTGACTTTATCCCGATGAACAATGTGGTATATTGGTCTATTTCTAGTTTCTTCCAACCTGTTTTCAGGTTTTCCCTACTGATTCACTGCTCTAATTCTTAAGCCTATACCAGATTGTTTTGATTTTTATCACTTTATAATACAGTTTGAGATCCAGTCCTTCACACTTTTTTTCATTAACTCATTTGATATTTTTAACCTTTTGTTCTTCCAGGTGTGTTACTTTTTCTACCTCTATAATTTTTAGTAGATTAATTATAATTGTCATTTTTATTATATTGGCTTGGCCTCCCCGTAAGCAATTAATATTTTTTGTACTTTTTAAGATCTGGCTTTGTGTGAAAAATATTTCATAATTATGTTTATATACTACCTATCTTGCATGTAAACTTCCACATAGTTTATATTGTCTACAGTTATTTTAAATGGAATTTTTCTATCTCTTGCTACTAGACTTCATTGTACATAATTCTACAAAAGGTTGGTTTTGAGTTTCAAATAAATGGTTACATGCACATGTATATATTTTAAATATATATATACAAGGTAAGAATCCTTAAGTTAGACATGCATACAACAAATTCCATTTCAGAATATATTTAAAAGATGTATGGATGCATTAAAATTGAGTTCAATTTAATTTGCACACAAACAAAACATGGTAATACAAAATCTATTGTTGTTTAATTATTTCATTTGTGTTCAATTCTTCATGACTCTAGGGTTTATTTGGCAAAGATACTAGAATACTTTGCCATTTCCTTCTGTAGCTAATTTTACATTTCAGGAAACTGAGGAGAACGTGGTTGAGTGATTTGCCTCAAGGTCACACACCTAGAAAGCATCTGAGACTTGATTTAAATTTAGTTATTCCTAATTTCAGTCTTTGCACTCTTATCTTCTGCACCATCTAGCTGCCCACTTCAAAATCTACAGGACAGTATATTCAAAGACAGTTTTTATTATAAAAGTCTTTCACTATTTGAATTACAACTCAATTTGTCTTTAGTCAAGAAAAATAAATATTTCAATTTTTTCAAAGTCCCTTTTTTGTGTATTTAATTTCCTTGTAAGACGGAAACTTAAATTTTTATCTACTGAGTTCCACCACTGAACCCATTCATTTTTTGTTTCTTTCAGCTTATCAACTGAGAACAGATTAGTCAGTTCCACTTCTTGGTTCTCAAGAACTAACACACAATACCACAGTGTTTAGATTGCAAATACTTCAAAACATGTTTTAATAAATGAGAGCCATGGCATTTTCCTTGACTTTTCAAAATGACAATACTTACACTGATACTTAATTCAGCTTATACACTCTAAGATCCTGCTAATTTTCAGAATACACAAAAGTGCTAACAATATTCCCCAAAAATGTGGAAGAATGAAGTGGAGGAAAAACAAACTAAAAATATAAGGGAATAACCTAACCATATTGGTTACATAGGTGATAGAAGAATTAAATTAGTCTAGGTCTGAACAAATCAAGTTCTATAACAGGCTGAACCCTAACTTGGCTAAATGGCTCTAAAACAGGGTCTACACTCAATGAGCTAAATGATCTACATAAAATCACTTTACAAGCACCACTACCACAACTACCACATATTTTAGGGCCTACAGCTTTGCAGTTATCTCATTTAATTCTCACAATAACTCTGGGAATAAGCATCATTATTATCCCTATTTTGTAGTTGAAGAAACGTAGGCAAACAGAAGTGAAATAATTTAGGCTGTGTCACACAACTAGTAAGTATCTGAGGCTGGATTTGAACTCAGGTCCTCCTAAGTGACAAGCCCAGCACTCTGTGTATAACATACCCACCTCTTCCCATTAAATATGGCAATTACTATTATTAGGATTTTCGTTAGCAGCCCCTATAACTTTAAATGTCTAATAGTCTCTTGAGCTAATTATAATTAGCATCTTCTGATTTCTTCAATTTTTATATATTCTGAATTTTCTTTATCCAACTATTAAATAAACCAGATGGCTCTGCTGAATATATAAGTGATTTAGAAAGTTTTAAAATTCTAAGTCTACATGCCTTCATTAAATTAGTTACAAAGCATTCTTTTGTATCCCAGCCAATTTAAATGCAATTTTTTGGAAAAAAGCTCCCAGGTTAGTCCATCTACCAAAAATGTAAATTATAAATTATCATCTATTTTACAGGTGATGGGTCCTCAATGGCTCTTTAAGACAAAGACATAGGAAGAGGTTAAAAATTGAATGAGACTTGTCAAAAATTCTATTAGCCTTTGATATAGCTAAATTGTATGATCAGTTCAGCCATTCTTGAAAGCCATTTGGAACTCTGATCATCCTAAGTTATTATACTTCTGGTTATCTAGCAATTCTACTATTATGCCTATAATCTCCTAACAGGTCAAAGAAAGAAGAAAAGCCTTACATAAACAAAATTATTTCTAACAGCTTTTTGTTCTAACAAAGAACAGGAAGCAGGAAGTAAAGAAGATGCCCATCAATTGGGAGACAGTTGAGCAAATTATGGTATGTGAATGAAAGGAATTTCAATGTGTTTTAAGAAATGATTGGGGGGGGGGAGGTGGGACGACACAAGGCTAAAATGGCAGAGAGAAGCCAGGAACTCAACTGAATTCTTCCCTAAATCCCTCCAAAGACATTTTTAAAAATGCTCTAATATAATTCTTGAGTGATAGAACCCACAAATGCACGAGGTAAAACTATTTCAGCCAAGGCGAGTTGGAAGTTTGACAGGAAAAGTCTCAGGGGATAAGAGCACTTAATAAGGTGACACTGTTTACATTCCTACCTGTGAAGAGAATATTTGTAATTCATAAGAATGTTCTCATTATTAGGGCAGAAAGAACATATAGACAGTATATACAGACAGAGGATACAGGAATGAGTTGAATGAGATGGGATAATTATCTTTAAAATAAAATTAAGGAGTGAGGTCTTTGCTAAAGACCTTGTTTCTCAAATATAAATAGAACTGAATGAAATGTATAGAAATAAGAGCTATTCCTCAATTAGTAAACAGTCAAAGGATATAAGGCAGTTTTCAGACAAAGTAATCAAAGCTATCAATAGTCATGAAAAATGCTCTAAATAACTATTACAAAAATGCAAATTAAAAGAATTTTGAGCTAACACTCTACATGTATAAGAATGGCTAATATGACAGAAAAGGGAAATGACAAATGTTGGAAGGGATGTGGGAAAACAGCCACAATGCACTATTGATGAAGTGGTATACTGATTCAGTCACTCTGTATGGCAATTTGGAATTATACTCAAAGGACTACAAAACTATGCATGTTCTCTGACCAAGCAATAGCACCTAGATTCATATCCCAATGAGATAAAAAACAAAAAGGAAAAGATCCTATATGTACAAAAATATCGCAGCTCTTTTAGTTATGGCAAAGAACTGAAAATTGAAGGGATGTTCATCAGTTGGGGAATAATGACTAAGTTGTGCTATATTGTGATGGAATGCTGTTGGCCATAATAAATGATGTATTAGGTGCTCTCAGAAAAATCTGGAAAAACTTACATGAACTGAGGTAGAATCAAATAAGTAGAACAAGGAGAAAATTATACATAGTAACAGCAATAATGTAAGATGATCAGCCATGAGGGGCTTAGCTATTCTCCATAATACAATGATCCAAGACAACTCTAAAGGACTTGAAAAATGCTATCCATCCCCAGAGAAAGAACTGTGAAGTATGAACACAGATTTAAGCAGACTTTTACTTTACATTTCTTAGGCTTTTTCATTTTGCTGTTTTCTTTTACAACATGACTAATATGAAAGTATGTTTTGCAAAACTATAGATGTATAACCTACATTAACTTGTTTGCCTTCTTAGTGAAGCAGGTGAGGACTGAGAGAGAAAATGTGAACTAAATTTTTAAAACAAATATTGAAAATTATTTTTACCTGAAATTGGAGAGAAATAAAAATAAATTATCAAAGAGTTGGTTGCATACAAACCTGTGAAGATTATTATGAACAGATAAAGGGTGAAATAAGAACCAATTGAACATTTATGCAGTAAAAGTATTATAAAGAAACACTACTGAAAGATTTAAGAATTCTTATAAATGCATTGATCAACATGGACTTAAGAGGATTGATGATAAAGCATGGTACTCATTTCCTGATAAGAGAGGTAGTAAGTAAGTTCAAGGTACAAAATGAAATATTTTATTTTTGGACTTGGCCATTTTGTAAATTTTGTTTATAAGGGCTATTTTTAAAAATTTTCGTAAGGAAAAATGAGAAGTTAGTGATACTGTCATTGGAAAAATGATTGTGAGCATTTTTAACATGGAAATTTGCTTTCATCTTTAATAGTAAAATACATGTACCAAAGAATTGTATTAAATATATTTATTTATGATTTTTATCATCAGTAAATATTTGATTTGTATACTTACTTACATACCTATATATCCAGGGTCATATAAAAACTTCTTGGAGGAGGGAGGAAGGGAAAGAGAAAGTATATTTCAATCTAAAAAGGAAAATCCTTTTTTCCCTCTTTTTCTTTTTAAATAATAACTTTTTATTTTTCAAAATATATGCAAAAATAAGTTTTCAGCATTCACCCTTGTAAAATCTTGTATTCCAAATTTTTCTCTCTATTTCCCCATCTCCTTCCTCCCTTAAGAGATCAAGTAATTCAATATAGGTTAAATATCTGCAATTCATCCAAACGTATTTCCACATTTATCATGCTGCACAAGAAAAATTAGATCAAAAAGGGAAAAAAAATAAGAAAAAAAAGCAAACAAGCAAACACCACCACCACAAAAAGTGAAAATACTATGTTATGATCCCCATTTAATCCCTACAGCCCTCTCTCTGGATGCAGATGGCTCTCTCCATCACAAGTCAATTGGAATTGGCCTGAATGACCTCATTGTTGAAAAGAGCCACATCCATCACAGTTGATCATCACATAATCTTGTTGCTGTGTACAATGTTCTTTTGATTCTACTCACTTCATTTAGCATCAGTTCATGTACATCTGTGAGAATTCTTTTAATGCACAAGAGGGAACTGAGAAGACAGACCAAAAGAAAATACAAACTTAACAGCATTGAAAACAACCTCTTGGTTGAATTTATTAAAAACTTTAAAAAACTACAACTTGGATATTTTCACATATGATAATATTTGCATGTATTAAGCTCTTTTTTGTTCTTAAAACAAAATGGATTTGTGGAATTAGACCTATTTCTTGTACCAATAAGTATCCAAAAAAATACCAAAACAAGTTGATGATGCAAAATTCCAGTCAATATGCTACAAAATTTAAGCAGGTTGTTTCATTTACAAAATAATTTAATATTATTTAATGATATCAAATAGTTAATTCCTGGTGATTTAGTCCTTTGTTATTCTATAATTTCCTTTATGATTTAATATAAAGTCAACATACAATTCTTTACTATAAATGACCTGCCTTCTTTCCAGGATACTAAAATGTGACAAGGAAATAAAATAGCAGATAATTTATATATGACAGAATTTAACATTTAAGTTATTTTGAAGTTAACAAAATCAATGTCTTATTGAGAGGTATTAGACAACTGGATAAGAAAGAAGTAAAGCAAAACTGGTCAAAATTGTTTTAAAATTCAATATTCATCATTATTAGTTGCTGTAAGGTCCTTAGAAATACATAAGGTATAACTTGAAAACTTGGGGAAAGAGAGAAGTCATTAATGACTAGGGAAGAATTGGGGCAGTCTTCTGGCTTGTATGTTGGACTTTAAAGGAAAAGGAAAAAATTCAAGTGAGGAAACAATATGAGCAAAAGCAGAACTGGGAAAAAGCAGGGTTTGTTCTGGGGACAGAGATTATCCCAGTATACAGAAATAGCAGGAGATAAAGCTGGTAGACTGGTATCTGTAGGGCTTGAATATCAGGATAATCATTAAAGAATTTCCAGCAGAAGTAACCTAGAAGGAATTATTTTTCCCCCTTTTGCTTCACATTTGCCATGATCAAAGAATCCATGACCTCTGAGACAACATTCCGTTTATAAGCCTCTCTATATCCTCAACAAGGACAGATAATAATACAATGGCAAGTCAATCCCACTTCATGTGGTTTCCTATTTCTTAAATGTTGATCACATAAGAAGGAAGAAGTAGATAAAGGCAGGAAGGTATAGCTCACATTCACAGGACATTTTAATATTTACCAAAGCACTTTATAGGCTCAGGGGGGAAATAAACTTGACAACAATGTGGAGCATAAAATAAAGTAGTGGCTGACCCTGAAAAAAACCTGTCAGAGAATCATTGTAATAGTTGGAAGAAATAAAACAAGAAGAGAAAAATAAGATTCTTTAGGTTGATGATATTGAGAGGAGGAAAAAAAAATAGGAGAGATAATAGCTGAATAGTACTGAGAAGGAAGTAAAAAATAAATTAAGATTCCATCCTCTGTACTAGTGAAGTCAGTTTACTGACTGAAAAGTCGAAAGAATGAACAGAATTGGAGAGAAAAGATAATAGGGAATGTGTTTGAGATAGCCAATTTCATCTTATTACATCTGACTTCAAATTCAATGATTGCTGAAATTAACACTCCTATATAAATTCATGTCCTAAAGCAAGTTTCCATATTAGTACTTAAACAATATAAATCCTTTAAAGAAGGCACACTGAAAAGTCTGAGTTTTACTATTAGGAAATAAGTTCAAATGCACTTTGAAACAAGAATCATAAATATCTAAAGTACTATCAACTATACAAATCTTAAACAGGCAACCTAAAAAACTTTATTAATTAAAATTAGACTGACCCAATAAAAAATGTAATGTTATACACCAAAGGTAGTCACTGACCACAAAATTGAATTAGTAGTTATACTAAAAATGTATTATCTACTGTGTTGTAATTAAAACTTTAAGTATATATATATAATTGAGTGCATCAGCATTATAAGATGCAAAAGTTACCCTTGTAATTATTCATAATGTAAGTTAATGATAGATAAGGATCTAAAACTGCAAACTCCACACCTGCTACATCTGCCTTTTGCTGAAAATAACTCCTATCTATATAATCATTTCCAAGAAAGGAATATAGACACTATGCTCTAATTTCCCACATCAATTTGTCCACCTTTAGTTATAAATTTTAAAACTTGGGAGTCAAAATAGAATCTACTAGAGTAACATGTGAGACATATCACTTTTTAAAGAATTCAGCATGCAAAACAAATTTAAGTATTTAGAAATAAATTAACCAAAATTTTTTATCCTGAGAAATCTATTCCAGATGTCAGAATTCTACCAGCACTGTTGACAAAAAAAACATCACCATAAAAATATACATCAAAAAACTCGTAGCTAAAAAAAATAGAATTTCCTAACTTGTATCAAAAATACAGTATTTATTCTGACTATTTGAGAAATAAATCACTACTTTTTAATCTATTAAATATGAAATATTCACTAAAATTTTGCAATCTGAAAAAAAATTATATAACTACATAAGTTATACCTCGTCTAATCCTTCTGTATCACAGGTAAGAGAGATCCCAGATAGCAGTTGTGTGATTTCCCCAAGGTCATATGGCTTAACAAAAATCAAGTCTGTTTCCAGTCTAGAAACACTTTTTCTACTATATTATGCTTTATTAAGCATAAAATGAAGACATCTTTCCTGTAAAGGGGGAAGAAAAAGACAAAATACAAGGAGATGATATCCTATTACTCTCTACTTCCTGAAAGAAGAACATAACATTAAAGTGCCCCTTCACAATTATTATTTGGCCTCAAATAAGAGAGAACCATTTCACCATTAAATATAGGCAGAAAA
Organism: Sminthopsis crassicaudata; assembly: GCF_048593235.1. NCBI lineage: Eukaryota > Metazoa > Chordata > Mammalia > Dasyuromorphia > Dasyuridae > Sminthopsis > Sminthopsis crassicaudata. The sequence goes on from NC_133620.1 coordinate 408,685,785, forward strand.
CACTGAAATGTAATTCACTCAGAAACAAGAGGACAAGTTAATCCATGTTATCTGTTTTAAATAAACAGATAAAGATGTGTTTAAGTGTGTGGATATGTGTATGTTTTCTTGTGTGTGATATAAAGGAATGACTTTCTAATTAAACTGAACTTAAATTCATTATTTGCAAAGTTCAAGTCTCTTAAATTTGCTTTATTGCCAACTCTTCTTCCAACTTTTTCCTCTTAATGCTGCAGAAATGCTCATGTACCTCAATGAAAGCAATGTATTTTTAAATGGTAGAAGATGGTTCTCATCAACTGTAAAATTGGTTTATAGAGAAATAGACTATACAGGTAATATTTTAATTTTTCTTAAATAATGTTTTGGTTTTCTCCCAATTATATGTAAAAATAGTTTTTCACATCATTGTTATCTTTTTTTAAAGTTTTAAGTTCCAAATTCTATCCCTTCTTTTTTTCCCTCTTCCCTTTTTGAAATGGTATGCAATCTGATGAGATATACACACACATATGTGTATGTGTATGTATATATGCAATCATGTAAAACATTTCCATCTTAGTCATTTTGTGGAAGAAACCTCAAACAAAACAAAACAAAAAAGAAAGTAAGAAATATGTTTTGGATTGTATTCACACATGATCAGTTTTTTCTTCAGAGGTGCACAGCATTTTTCCTTAGGAATTTTCGTGGATCACTGTATTCTGAGAATAGCGAAGTCATTCATTGAGAAGAATCTAAGTTCCAGCTCTAAATCTATGGTTCTATGAGATCTTCCCTATACTCCTATACTATCCAAAGTGTAGAAATAAATTAGTTTTAAAATCCAGATCTTCTGCTTTTGTTTTTAGTTATCACATTTTTTTTAGCATCATTAAACTAAGGACAGAAGAATTAAAAAGGACAAAGGTGAGTCAGGTGGTAATAGTAATAAGCTTAATCATATTATTCCAATTTTCCATCACTCATTTCAGGGGAATTTACCCTCTACCTATAAAATGAGGTAACAAAAAATCTCTCTTCTTGACTCCTTTTTCCTGCTCCCTCATAAAGTATAGCATCCTTGACCCTCTTGTCCTAATTCCATGGCACATAGGTTCTGGAAGGGGGAACACTTCTTGTGCTCTTTGAGGCTTCCCCTTTGTCACCATCAGTCAGCAAGGCTTTCTGTTCTGAGTTTCCCCTTCCTCAGATCTATTACCCTGTTAACACACACACATCTAAATATATCACTGCCCTATTCTATTTTCTGCCTTCAGTGGCTCCCTACCACGTTTAGGATGATATGGAAAGGCCCTTTTGTCTTTGAAAGCCCTTTGTACAACATAGCTCCTGCCTTCCATTCTAGTCTCCCCATTACTACACTTTATAGTCCAGTCAAATAGCCTACTTTCAAAGCTCTGCTAAATACTTTCCACATGAAGCTTTTCCTCAACTTGATACAAGCTTTTCCTTAAAATTGTTATACATATTTGTAAATTTATTATGTTATGTGCCTTTGCCAACAACAAGTAAGTCCTTTGATTTTATTGTTATCTTTGTATTTCTACTGTGCAGAAATATCTAGTACATTCTAGGAACCTGATAAATGCTTATTGATTTCTTTATGGGAATATATATTCCTTGTAACATCCTTAGCAGGGGAAAATAATAAATTTCCCCAAAACCAAATTTCCTGGATTAAATCTTGAGTCATTTCTATCCTTTCTATGAAACCTACGACTGTATCTTGATACAATAATGAATGGGTTAAGATTTTGGCTGAAAAAAGTAATTCAAATCTGATGATCTTGGAGAATTTTTAACACTATAGAAAAACAAATCTAGGCTAAAAAGTCTATATTGATTGCACTTTTGAATGATAAAAAATAGTATTCTCTTGAAGACAAAGGAAATTAGTTAAAATTAACCTAAAATGGTTAAACAACAAAATTCAAAAATTTATCCTATTCCAAACTGGCAAATCTGAAGGCTGAGTCCTGTTCTTTTCTAGATTACTTAGATGTACCAGCTATCAGCTATGTGTTGCATTGAGTCCAACTGGAAGAAGGCTTGCATTATGCTTGAGGAAGGAAAGCAGCCAAAGTCATAACTACCACTTCATATAAACATCAATCATGTTAATAAATAATAGTAACTGAAGCAAAATTCTGTTGCTAATAGTAATAGATACACATAAGCATAATTACTTACAGCAATTTGATGTTCTATTTCTGGAATGCTCTAATACAAAATAGCTCGTACACACCTTGTGAGAGGATGGTTTCTTTTAAACCAAGCAATAACTTTGCAAGCCTCCTGTCATCATTTACCAACTGCTTCATGTAGTCCAGATCATTAAAAATGCTGTTACAGCAATCTGGATTGGAATTTATGATGCTGAAAAAGTTGCTTAGTCGAATGCTTCATTCCCCAGTTTCCAAAATTAGAAAGAGCGAAAAAATTTCACAGAATTGAGCAAGTGATAAACCATGCTTGTTGCTTCCACTGTTCTGCAGCAACATCCCAATTGCTGTCGTGCTTCTGAAATCCTTATGATTAATGTCCATCTGGTAACAGGAAAAAAAAGATAGTGACTAGATATAAATATTGGGAACATAATAAATGCTATTAAAACTCCCATTATTTTATTTCTGAGAATGATAAAACATCTTGGTAAAGGGCATGGGAACCCTGCAGGACATTACTTCAAGTTTTAATGATGAATTTTAAAGTTACCCTATTTTTTTCTATAACATTGATCTGTGGGTAAGTATTTTTGTACATTTTTTTCTTTAGCTTATGCACACCTTGGAGTACAAAGTTCTGTAAGTTTATTGCACAGAAGAATGTCTCTTATTTTAAAGATTACTCCCTATTCAAGCTCAGGAACACCTGTAGACCTAGTATTTCCTAATATGGTAAATATATTCATGTTCACACTATATTGCTCAAATAAAGAATAAATTATATTCCTCCCTTTATTCTTCATCTTTCCAGACAGAATAAAAAGTCCTTCTGTAACATGCCCTCCTGGTAGTTACTATTACCAGTCTGTCCTAGGCCCAATGGAATACCTTTGACCACTGACCTTTGCAGTATCAACTCTACCCGGCTCGCCTCTTCTGAGGCTTTCAAAGATCTCTGGCCATGAACTCTTGAATCTATAGTTTGATAACCGGTAGCGCACTCAAGAACAGCCACGTGTAATCTTAAAAGCCTTTATTATACCTACTCACATAATGCCCTGACTTGTTAGCTCCTTAGTGAACACCTGGTCTGAGGACCCATGTGTTCACTACCAAACTCCTTACCTCTCTGGGCTATCCATCAGCTTGACTTGGCTACCCCAGGCTAGGGAGCCAGGGTAAAGAGAGCGACTGCTGTCTGCAGTGGGCTTATAAAGGGCCTGTGAGGTCACTCACACAGCCAACCAGCGAGAGAGTCACCCATTACGAAGCTATCTCAATATGGCCAGAATCCAACCCACAGAGCAGTCCTATATCTACAGAGATTTCCTGTTGCACTGTGGCTGCCCATTTAAAGGAGCTTTACATCCTTCTTTTGGATGTATGGTCTGAAATGAAAATGATGCAAATCTATTCCAATAAAAATTTCTCTAAATTTTATGGAAACATTAATTTATAAAAATCAATAAAAAATCAACCACTTTCTCCATCAAAATCACTGTAAACTCCTATAGTTAAATCCTAGGATCACAATCTCAGATATGCTTACACGGGAGACAAATGCCCCTAAGGAGAGCAAAGATGAGAAAAACAACTAGAATTGGACCAAGTAATTAGAGAAGAGATCCATAGTAAGACAATAAAATTTTAGGGTGTTGAGGGACTGATGTACATAAGTTGTCTCAAAGAAAAGATGCCAAAAACATGAAAAAAAATCTCACACCTTATTAATGTCCCAAAAAAGGCCTGAGAGCCTATCAACAACAATGGGTCTGGATGCAAACTCTTTCCAGTCATCTCTGTCTGAATCAAGACCACTGGAGCACTGGCCATCATCCTCTGCTTCCTCCCAGAGAAACCTTGGACTCTAGAGCTGGTACACCAGCTCTGTCACTTACTTGCCATTTCCAAATCAGAAATCCTCAATTCAGAAAAGGATAGAAATGACTCAAGAGTTAAGTCACTTTCTACATGAGGTCTTTCCAGGTGTCCTCCTTCCCTAAATGCATTCATTTTGTCTAAATCCTGTAATACTCATCTCCGTACAGGTTGTCTGCCCCATTAGAACAGACTCTCCTAGAGGGCAAGGACCATTTCCCTTTGCTCTTGTATCCCCTGGGCTACATACAGTGCACAGTGCCTGGCACACTGCAGGACTGACTGCCCTGGGTCACACATCAAGTGAGTAACATCAGATATGGCATTCAATCCAGCTCCCTCTTGGCATTTGGCCTTCCGAGAAATTAAGAGAGAGACTCGTGGTATACTTTCCCAAGTGAATATTCACCTGTTCAATTTCTTAACTCAAAATTTGCCTTCCTCAGGAAATTCCAATTATAAAAAGATTTCCACATTAAACTGCTACTTCATTTTATGCTGATTCTCCTACCATTTATTTCACTTCAAAACCAAGTATTTGAAGATTATGAAGAAAAACAGACAGAAATAGTACCAAAGGACTCCCAGGTGAAGCCTGAACTGAACAGACAGAAAACTGAACAAAAGCCATCTGTACAACTCTCCCCAGATTCCCATGCAGCCCTTTCCATCCCCCAGCTGTGCCAGCAGACCAAACAGGGCGACCTTTTCAGAAACGCTGTAGCTTCTAAATCACACATCTGGTTCCACACAGCGCTTTGATTTCTCCATTTCCTCGCTGTCTCCCTCACTGGAATGCCTGCTCCTAGAGGGCTGAGCCTCGGTTTGCCTTTCCCGGGAGCCAGAGTTGAGCTCAGAGCTAAGGGCTTCCTAACGTTCACTGACAATGCAGACATCGAAAGTGCATTAGACATGCAAAAACGCCTCTTACAGAACTGGAGAGTAGGATGTCATCTAACCCAGCCCACCAAGCTAAGGAAGGAGAACACGAAGGGGGGTGGGGGGGCGCCGCTGACTTAACAAGGGTCTGAAAACAGTTTAAACCCAGGGCTCTGGAGCCTACAGGAGTTCACCTGAGGGGGGGGGGGGTGCAATGGAAAGACCCAAGGCTCCAGGGCCAAAAGTCCCAGCTTTGGGCAAATCGCTTAAACTCCCCGTGCAGCCTCTGCCCCCAGTATAACTGCAGGGACAGCCACGTCCCTTTTAGCCCCCACCTTAGGGATGGCATTTCCTACCCCTTCCTAGCTCTGATTGGGTCACCAAGATTTCTCTCTCGGAAAAACATATTTGGGCTGAAGTATTTCCAACTGAAGACACGAACTGTTCAACCGAAGCTGAACGTCCCAGGGCACTTCCATCTGACCACTGCTTTCTCAAGGACACCCCCACCTCAGCCCCCAAATAGCCCGTTATTTCACCAATCTGCTCCTTCAGCACTTTTCTGTGACAAGCGAGGCTCTGAACTATGCCAGAGATACTCTTAAAACTCCCAGTGGGAGGCCTCGGGGCGTCCACCGTCTTTCTCCCCCACCTGCCCCACCCCCAGCGGTGAGCGCTGAGGTCCGGCGGAGGGGACCATCAAAGTGACTTCTCAGTCCCTCTGGGAAAACGACTTTCAAAGCAAGAGTCGGGCTCTGCCGGGAGGGCCGTGGGAGCTGCTCCCTTCTGTCCCGGACCAAGTTCCTGGGCTGCACCCCCGGCTCCTGCTAATTCGGAACCGGCCCCTACGAACCAGCAGGATCGGGGGGGGGGGGGGAGAGGGGGGGGCGGGGCAAGGACTCCCTCATCGCGCAGCCCAGAATAGACCGGGAGCTGGGAGGGCAGCAAGGGCGGGAAGGGGGAAGAGAAGCGATTAGAAACAGGGCGGGGGAGGAAGGGAGGGAGGGAGGATGAGATGAGAGAGATACGGAAGAAAGGAAGGGAAGAGAAGGAGGACGAGGCAGGGAAAGAAGAAAGGAATAGGAGAGAAAGAAAAGAAGGGAGGAAGGGAGGAGGAAAGGAAGAGAGAGAGAGCCTTGAAAAACGGAAAAGGGGAAGGAAGAACAGAAGGGAGTAAGGGAGAGGGAAGGAAGATTGGGGTAAGGGAAGAAGGGAATGCAAGGGGGAAAGACGGAAGAATGGAAAGGGTGAAAGGGAGAGGGGACAGTGGGACAGAAAGGAAGAAAAAAGGAGAGAAAGGGGTTGGGAAAGAGCGCTAAAAGGACGAAAGGAGAGGAGGGAAGGGAGGGAGCTGATGCTGTGGACTGCTCCCACCGCATCCCGGATAGGCAACTGGACAGCCCGGAGCCTGGGCCGGGTTCCGGGTCACTTCCACACCCAGGAGAGATGCGAGGGGCGCACGGGACCGCGCCTCCCATCCCGGCGTTGCGGAGTCCCCAAAGAGCGGGAGGAGAGGCTGGCAGGAGTTGCTCCCGGCCAAAGGTCCCGCGGACGCCCTAAAAATTGGGAGTGGGGAGGTCACCCCGCCTTGGGCCCAGAAGGTGGAGGCTGAGGGAGGAAAGGAGAGCGGCTGCGCCCGGAGCGGCGGCCGGGGTCGCCTACTAGGCCAGCGGGTCCCCCCCTGGCCGCTCTGTCCCCCTCCAGGGAAGCTCCGCGCGGAGCCCAGCCGAGGAGGGCGACCCAACGAGCTCCCGAAGGCCTCGGTAAGGAACCGCACGCTCGCTCCGGGAGCCGCGACCCTGCCTCAGCCCAGGTCCCCGAGCCCGGGGGAGGGGGAGGGGCAGCGTGAGGCCCGTTCCGGGCGCGCCTCCTCCTCACCCATAGCCGCACCAGGGGCAGCAGAGCTGGGCGACACTCACGGGCGGAGCAGCGCGTACGCAAGGCGAACATTGAAGTCCTTGCGGGTCATGGATGCGTTCCGTAGCCCCCTGCCCGCCGAGGAGAGTCCGCTCTCCCGCGGGCCGGCGGAGCAGCAAAGCCGCGGCCGTTACAGACGCTTCCACAACTGACTGAAGAGATTGCCCCAGCTCCCTGCCCCCTGCCCCCTGCCCCCTGTCCTCCGTCAAGGAGCAGCGGCCGCCCCGCCCCGCAGAGCCTCGCGCTCGAAACCTGCTGCACTCCCAGAGCCTGCCGATTGGCCGGGGCCTAAAAGGGGCGGAGCTTAAGCTCCCTAGAGTAATGGGGGGGAGGGAGGGGCGGCGGGTCTGGGGGGGCCACTCCGCTGTCTGACTTTGGCCCCAAGTTCACTTTGCGCACTTTTGCGTAGGCGACCCTCGTGCTGGAGCCTGGGAACAACTTTAGGACGGGCCGGAACGTAGCCGGTTGTCCAGTGCTCTGGGTGCGGAGAGCGCCGGGGCCTGGCGCGTGCTAGCGGAATCTGCCGCAGACTGGCGAACCTACACGGCTGGAACCTGCCTGCAGCTTAGCTCCTTACCTGGCCGCTGCTGCCGTGCCTCCGGGGCGAGAACTTCATGGCAAAAATAAGCTCCCCACCAAGTACAGATTTAAAGAATGCTGGGGAGAACCAGCTGGGTTGTGGGAGAGACTCCGTTAGCTCCCTACCACTCGCTGCGCCTTGGCGCTGGAGGAAGCCTTGGTTGATCCTCCTCGGGCCCCACGCCACCCCCAACTCTTAGTGAGGCCCCTTACTCCCTTGTGTTCTATTGCTTTCTGTATAGAAATCGTTATAAATCAGGAGTGGATCAATCAGGACCGGCAGTCCTCCCAATTTATTTTCAAATATTTTGATAATTATTTTGACATATGGGGCAACTAGGAAGCAAAGGAGATAGACTGCTGGGCCAGATGATCAGAAAGAGCTCAAGACTGGCCTTGGATACTTGGATACGTCACGTTGTCCTTCGTTCTGGAAGAGGACTAAAATAACCTCACTACGTTAGCGTCCAGATAGGGTGTGTCTTCCTATGGTAGATCAGAGCAGCAGGAAGCTCTGCCACAGGTAGGGCACGGATAGTTCACCTTTGGAATGAAGATGTCTCTAAATTTGCATATCTCCCGTTTGTTTTGAGCTACTGTAATTCTGCTTCACTCTTGGGACACAGCACCCGGGCTGGGTGGTCCTCTGCCAGTGTCTCTCCTAATGGCAACGGCAAAGTTGCATTTTCTGTAGTAGCGTTTGAATGCTTGGCAGTTTAACTCGAGTAAGTACCATAGTGACCAGTGCCTTATCTTGCCAGGTAATCTTCAGAATCTTCTTACGACAGTTCTAATGGAAGCAGTCCATTCCTAGCTTGGCCCTGGTATATCCTCCAGATTTCACAGATGTACAACAATGAGGTCAGCATCCATGAAATTTCATTGCACTTAGATAAACAGAAGGCAGTGGTGGTAAGCCCATGAGATGCACAAATCTTAAGGAATAAGTGACCGTTGCTTTTGCTGTTTCAAACTCCATTCCTCCCAAAAAACTGCCTGTCATGTCTGGTAGTCTGTGCTTCTCCGGCATTAAAGTTAGTCAGAATTATAAGCTTATTCTCTTTTGGTACACTGATGATAAAGGTCTCTATATCTTCACGATTTTTCTTTGATCTTATCAAAGATAAGATAATCCTTATTAAAAGGGTTAATCATGGTGGGAATATATGCTCTAATGATAGGATTTTCTGCAATTGCCCATCACATTGTCATGAGTCTATTCACTCTTGTTTGGTTGGCATGCAAGTTTGTTGGTTAGATTAGTTTTGATTGTTAAATCTATGCCAGCTTCACTTTGGCCACTCCAGAAAAAAATGCCTATCTAATTCCATTTTTGGGGCACCCCTTTTAGCCCCTTCCTCACACTAGGAGATGAACAGTGTGATCCTTCAAATTCCCGGAGGCTACTGAATCCTATTTCCATCCCTCCATTTACTGGGAGAAATCTTCACATGTTTGAGGCAAACATCCCATTAAATCACTGAAAGGTTTGAAAATCCTGATTTACCCTGGTTTAGCCCTCTGCTTAAATGGTTTATTAAAATACAACCACTGTGCCTACTACACTTCTTGGAGTCAAGAAGTGAAAGCTGAATCAATCAGATGCATACCAGAGGTGGAAAGCAGCCTTGAAAAGAGTTTAACTACCCTCATACCAGAATTACTAGTCTTCCCTGAATGCATCTTATAGTCAACCCAGACACTTATCTGTGTGACCCTGAGAAGTCACTAAGCTTCAGTTTCAAATGAACTGGAAAAGTGCCAAACCACTCCGGTACCTTTGCCAAGAAAATCCCAAATGAAGTCACAAAAACTTGTACACAGATAAAAATAACTGAACAATTTCAACGTAATTGATTTTCTTTTGTAATTCTACGTAGAATTTAAAAGCTTTATTCTGAGTAGTCTACTACCTTCACCAGATTGCCAATGGGATCCATGACACATAAAAAGTTAAAAGTCCCTGCTACAAATATAGATATACAACCAATGACATATATAAAATTTGTGTTGATTTTATATTTATGCTTTATATGATTTTTATAAACACTGGTTCCCTCTATTAGAATGTAAGTTCTTTATGAGATTAGATTGCTTCTCAGACAGAGCCAAAATGGTGGCGTCAAGGCAGGAACTCATTGAGCTCTTCCCAAACCATTCCAAATTCTTTTAAATAATAACTCTAAACAAATTTTAGAGCATCAGAACACACAAAAGTATGAAGTAGAACATTTTCCAGCTGAAGACAACTTAAAAAGTCATCAGGAAAGGTCTGATGGGAACAGAATATGGGTCCATTGTAACTCCAGAGCAGCAGTCCAGCCCCAGCCCAGGCTTCCATACTGGCCCCATCACTAGCAAGTCAGGAACATGAATCAGTGGAAGTACTGGCAGTTTCTAGGCCTCTCAGCCCAAAGACACCAAAGACCACTTGGAAGGGAAACAGGAAAGATGTCAGTAGGGTGAGAGGGGCTTGGGAAATCAGCAAACCTGGAGTGGGGTGAGGGTGGCAGTGGCAACAGTTCATAGGAAGTCTCTGTCCTAGCACTGAGGAAGGACTCTTGCTTTAGCATATTAGAATGTACAGCTACAGTGAAGCAGGGACACTCCTCATAGTTCCAGGACAGAAAAGAGTGCTTGTGGTGGGATCCGAAGGAGGATGTCTAAAAACAGCTTATAACAGTGAATCTTCCTCCCTGGATAAGAAGCCCTACTAAAGAAACAAAGAGTTAAAAGCTAAGTAATAGGATGGGGAAATGAGCAGACAACAGAAAAATATTTTGATCATAGAAAGTTAATATATTGACAAGGAAGATCAAGACAAACACTCAGAAGGAGATGACAGAGCCAAAGCTCCTATATCCAAAGCATCCAAGAAAAATAAGAATTGATCTCAGGCAATGGAAGAGCTTAAAGTGAATTTTGAAAATCAAGTACAATAGATAAAGGAAAAATTGGGAAGAAAATTGAGAGTGGTACAAAAGGAAATATAAAAAACTAACAAGGAGAAGAATGCCTTAAAAAAGCAAAATTGGCCAAATATGAAGAGGTACAAAAGCTCACTGAAAAAAATTATTCCTTGAAAATTAGAATTGAGCAAATAAAAGCTAATGATTTTATGAGAAATTAAGAAACAACAAAACTAAATGAAACAACAAAAAATGGAAATGTGAAATATCTCATTGGAAAACCAACTGAACTGAAAAATAGATGCAGGAGAAATAATTTTTAAATTATTGGCCTACCTAAAAACCATGATAAAAAAAAAACAAAAACTCTAGACATTAGCTTTCAAGAAATTATCAAAGAAAACTGTCCTGATACTCTAGAATCAGAGAGTAAAATAGAAATTGAAAATAGAAATTAAAATGCACCAATCACCTTCTGAAAAAGATACCAAAATGAAAATTCCCAGGAATATTATAGACAAATTCTAGAACTCCCAGGTCAAGGAGAAAATATTGCAAGCATCCAAAAAGAAACAATTCAACAGAATGGAGCCACAGTCAAGATAACAGAAGATTTAGCAGCTTCTATATTAAAGGAAGGATCAGAGTGCTTGGAATATGTTATTCTGGAGAACAATGGAGCTAGGATTACAATCAAGAATTACTCATCCAGCAAAATTGAGTATAATCCTTCAAGGAAAAGGTGCATATTTAATGAAATAGAGAACTTTAAAGTATTTGTGATGAAAAGACCAGAGCTGAATAGAAAATTTGATTTTCTGAACAGAACCAGGAGATCATTATATACTTCAAGAACAACATTATATGATGATCAATTCTGATGGACATGGCTCTTTTCAACAATGAGATGAACCAAATCAGTACCAAATAGAGCAGTAATCAATTGAACCAGCCACCCCAGCAAAAGAACTCAGGGAAATGAGTGTGAACCACTATTCCCAACCCCTCTATTTTTGTCCACCTGCATTTTTTATTTCTTTCACAGGTTAATTGCACACTATTTCAAAGTCCTATTCTTTTTGTGCAGCAAAATAACTGTATGGACATGTACTTAAACATGTATTGGTCTACCTGCCATCTGGGGGAAAGGGTGGGGGCAAGGAGGGGAAAAAATGTAACAAAAGGTTTTGCAACTGTCAATGCTGAAAAATTACCCATGCATATATCTTGTAAATAAAAAGCTATAATAAAAAATAAAGAACAAAAAGAAAAAAGAAAATTTGATTTTCAAATACAAGATTCAAGAGAAGTACAAAGAAATAATTAGGATAGAGACATCATAAGGGGCTTAATAAGGTTTATCTGGAGGATAATACTTGTAACTCATTAAAATTTTGTCATTATTGTGGCAATTAGGAGGTGAGAGTCAAATATGAAGGGATAATATCTTTAAAAATAAAATTAAGGGGTGAGAGAAGAATATACTGGGAATGGGAAAGGGAGAAGGGAAATGGTATAAATTATCTGCTATAAAAAAAGTCAAGAAAAAGCTTTTACAATAGAGGGAATAAAGGGAGAGGATTGAGTGAACCTTATTCTCTTCAAAATTGGCTTAAAGAGAAAATGACCTATATACTCAATATGGGTATGAAATCTATCTCATAAACAAACAAATAAATTAATTAATAAGTAAAGGAAATCTATCTCTGCAGGAAAATAGGAGGGGAAAGGGATGAAGAAAGGGGAAGAGTGATAGAAGAGAGGGAATATTGGGGAAGGGGATGGTCAATAGCAAAACACTTTTGAGAAGGATTAGAGTGAAAGGAGAAAGAAAATAGAATAAACAGGAAGGATACAATTAGTAATAGTAATTGGGAAAAGAATTTTGAAGCAGGTTTCTTTAATGAAGGCTTCATTTCCCATCTATAGAGCAAACTGAGTCAGATTTAAAAATTTAAATTAATGATATTGGAGCCATTCCCCAATTGATAAATGATCAAAAGACATGAACTGTACTCAAAAGGCTATAAAATCATGCATATGCTTTGACTCAACAGTACCACTACTATGCATGAATCCCTTCATTTTTTTTTTAAGAAAATAACCTATATGCACAAGAATATTTATAGCAACTCTCTTTTCAGGGCAAAGAAATGGAAACTAAAGGGATGTCCATCAATTGAGAAATGGCTAAATAAATTATGATGTAATTGAGATGGAATATTATTGTTCTTTGGGAAATGATAAACAGGATATTTTCAGAAAAACCTGAAAAGTTTTCCATGAACTCAAGCAAAGTGAAATGTACTGTGTATAAAGTCATAGCAATGTTGTTCAATGATCAACTGTGAATGACTTTGCTATTCCCAACAACATAATGATCCACGACTACTCTACAGGATTTATGATGAAAAATGCTATCCATATCCAGAGAAAGTACTGATTGTGGTCTGAAAACAGATTGAAGCATACTCTTTTTTTAAACTTTAATTTTCTTTTTTTGGGGGGGGAGGAAATTTATATTTTCTTTCACAGCATGAATTTTATGGAAATGTTTTGTATAACTTCACATGTGCCTTCTAAAAGATGGGTGGGAGTGAGGAAAAAGGAAAAAACTGGAACTCAAAGTTTTAAAAAATATATAAAAATTATTTTACATGTAACTGGGGAAAATAAAAATATTATATGTAAAAAAAGAGAATAGATTGATTGCTTCATTTTTCATACTTGTGTGCCTAGTATGTAGTAGCATGAATAAATATGTGTTAATCAACTGATAAACTCCTCTAGGGTAGGAAATCACAGCAGCAGAATTACAGAGCTGGGAGAGACCTCAACCTCTTCATTTTAAAGATAAAAAACCCAAGGCTATATCATTTGTCTAAGGTCACACACAGACCATAGAATCATCACCTTAGAGTTCAAAGAGACCAAGGATACCATCTAGTGAGAATCCCAGCCCCCCCCCCAAATTAAAATACATGCTCTGTCCCACACTTGTTTGTATTATAGTCCCTTCCTACTTAGACTGACTACCAAGAGAGAAGGGACTGCCCCTCACTGTCCCTCTTGCCTTTCTGACACAGGTAATACTTAATAACTTGTTGAATGACTGAATGACTGTGAGAGAGTCTGGTAGACTTAAAAACTGCGGTGCTGAAAGGATCATCCCTGGGGCGGAGCCTTAGGTGCACACAATAAGCAGCTTACCAACAGCCCAGTTTTATGTAGTGCAGTAGGAATAGGCTGATTTTCCAAAGGCCAAATGTATCTTTCCTGTCAGTGTATTTGCTACTTTGCCTAACTTGCCCTAGAACCAATGAACCTTTTCTTGAAAAGGGAAGTCTCTGAAAAAGGGGGGAAATGAAAATAAAAAACAGGCCCATAAGCAGATCTGAGACCCGTATCACTCTCTGTCATTAGAGCCATACCTGATATCACCCCTGGAGCATTTCAAGAAAACTGCTGAAAAGAATAACAGGGCAAAGCACAACAAAACTCAAGTTTTCAGAGTAGAGAAAACTGAGCAGTTTTGATTTTAAATCCATGCAACTGAGAAACAAGGAATTGATTCAGAACCAATACTAGAACTAAATATGAAAGACATTACATGTACCCAGGAACTCTGTTGTCTTGACCAGAAAATATGGGGGTGAATACAACAGAAACAAACGACTCCTAAAGTAATGGATAGATTCTTGAAACTGGAATCAAAAAGCTCTGGATTTAAATCTTGCCTCTATTGAGGTATAAGACATATATTTTCAGGGTTGTTTTGGTTTTCTTTTCTAAATGTCTGAGTAGTACAGGCTAAATGACAGTAGTATAAAAAAATGATAAGAGCATCAGTAAAACATTTGATACAAGTGCACAAAATGGAAGGAAGTTTAGAAGGAAACAAATAAGTTGAACAGCTCAGTTGGAACTAGCATACTGAATTGTCACATATATATTTAAAAAAAAACTATTCACAATAAAGATTTGTTGTCTCATTTATTTTCCTCTATTCTGTGTAAAGAAAAAGCATTTATATTTGCTAGTGTTTTCCAAGTTCAAAAGAGAAAAAATAAGTTTTCAATACTTTTTAAAAAATCTCTTTTACCATCCCTAAACAAAATCATTTAGCCTTACTTGGGCTCAGTTTTCTTATGTGTAAAATGGGGATTATAATTCTCATGGACTCTCCTTTGAAGGACTGGTTGAAAACTTTAAGATGCTATGCAAAAGTCTATTATTCAAACTGTTAATAAACTGGACTAACTTCAAGGTATCCATTTCCAAATCCAAAGGTATTGGGGTTTTGACGGGGGTTTTGATTGTTTGTCTAAAACATAAATTGCTAACCTATCTGCCTAAGCCGCAGTTCATTATGACACTACCTCAAAGCAGATAATATTATTCTGATGAAATGCTGTTAAAAGATATATGCAAAAACACATCATCAAGCTATAAAGAAAGATTACCTCTGTTTAGCCACCTCAGTGTCAATGCATATGTCAAGAGATAGAATCAAAGAGTTTCAGTAATGGAAGTAATAGAATTTTCCACAGCACTCTATGAAACTTGAATATTAAAACAAATCTGACAGCATTTGTCCTGAGAAAAGCACTAGAGCTAAAACACTTCTAAAAATCTAGTACATGTGAACTTCACTCAGGGAAGAAGATTTGAAAAGGAAAGCTTATCATCTACAGTTTCATGATCATAATCAGGCAGTATAACACAATGGTTCTTCCACACTCATTAATGCTGCTCAAGCCCAGCTAGCTGGGTTTACTTTCTTCATTAAACTTTACCTAAAAGAACACAGAATCCTTATGGACTTTCTTAAAACTGTTTACCTCCCTCCTTAAGGAGTGGGGTAGACACTTTCTGTCAGTGATTTCCTTTCATCTCTCCCACAAAAATACTGAACAAACAAGAAGGCAACTGAGAGTATCATGGAATTTGTAGAGCTGGGTGGGAACTCGGCCACCTTCCTCAGCCCCAGTGGGCCCAGGTGGCAGAGTCCACAGAGAGCTGGACTTGGAATCAGGGAGACCTGAGTTCAAATTCTGACTCAGTCCTTTAGCTGTGTGATGCTGGGCAAGTCACCTACTATCTTTGTACCAATTTCCTCATCTACATCTCACAGGGTTGTTATGGGGATCAAATGAGATTACACAGATAAGATGGTTGGCAAATCCAATGCTAGCTATTCTTATTAAAGGCTGAATGATGTGTCCAGTTGTCACACAACTAGTCAGTGGCACAGGTGGGATTCACAGGAATTCTTTCCCTGACACCACATTGATAGCCCAGGATTTTTAGGTCAATTCTTAGATTCTCTTTTTCTGAAAAAGTTATCCTTGGGTGGCTGGACCAATGAAAACCAATATTGTTTCTGGGAGTCTCTTAAATGACCAGATCCTTAACTAATATTTTGAGATGTCTGTCTAAGTCAGTCAGTTTCTCCCACTGACTTTATCTGTAGGCTTGTGGCTTACTAATTAGTAAAGTTAATAAAGCTGGCTCAAAAAGAAAGGTCAGTCTAGAGGAGGACTGGTTGGGAGTTGGTTTCCTCACGAGCCATAACCATCCTGAAGCATTCTGCAGCCCCAAGTGGACAGTGGGCTGCCTCTGTCTTAGTCTCTCCTAGCAGGCTGACAGAGCCAGAGGAAGGATATGGAGCCAGTGGCAACATTCTTCATCTCTGTTCCTAGGAACTTTAACGAGTGTTTTTCTGCCTGTCTCTGTGTTCACTTAAGCACGGCTGCCTACCTTCCAGTACCTGGAAGAACTTTACTGCCTGACTGTGAGGCCAGACACAGAAATGTTTGCCAAAGCTGCTACGATAAATGCTCCTTCATCCCATCGTCACCCATCCAAGTAAGGAATAGGAAGAGCTGCTGATCTTTAGTCCCTTAGATGTCTGAATGTCAAATTAAATAAGTTAATTAATCAACGTTTGTCTCCCTGGTCAAGAGTATGCAACCTAAGTTAAGGAAGGAGAAAAAGAGAGCACAGCAGCAGTATAGTGAGAGAGCACCAGGATGCTGAATGAGGCTCATCCAATTCTCTCCCTCAGAGAATTTTGTGAATATTACTGGCTTAGATTGCAGAAGGGAGGGCCCCATGACACATGATAACTGCTATCAAGAGTCAATCAACTTCACAGAATCAAAAGATGGAAGAGTTGGAAGGAAGTTCAGCAGCCGTTAGGATATTTGACCTCACATCAAGCCTAATTAGGCTGCTCTCTTTGTCACTTGTACACATTGCTCCTGCTTTTGCCTTCTAGGGCTAAACAGAAAAAGACAAGTCCTTCCTCTACATGGTAAGCCTCCAGATCATTCAAGACTGCTCCCATGTCTCATGTGAATCTTTTCTCTAGGCTTAAAATGTCCAATTTCAACAACTGGTCCTTCAATGCTATGGCCTCAGGGCTCTTCACCATCCTGGTATCTATCCTTTATTCTGCTGTATCTATCCTTTATTCTGCTTACATTGAAAGGCAGAACTGGGAACAATGGGATAGATGCTGCAAAGAGGAAAAATTAGGGTTAAAGTCAGAAAAACTAACCAATATTTATTCCCATCCAAATATGGAATAGGCTGCCTCAGAAGGAAGTGGATTCTCTCCTCTTGAGGTGTTTAAATAAAAGTTAGATAACCCTTTATCAGTTACAGCTCCCAGTGAAGTACCGCTTCACTTACTTATTAACACAGGACTTTGAGATAGACAAAACTGGTGAAAATGGTAAGGGTCATGTCTTTTGACTTACATATAAGTTGGACTTAAGTAAGGCAGGATTGGATTAAGTTACTGGTCTTATTCTCTCTTCCAGAGTCATAAAGTCCAGAAGCAAACAAAAGTCAATATGGCTGGTGATGACTCAGGATGTCGTGGATGACCATGGTATCTTTGATGCCTGGCCAAGCTCTAAGTGCTCCACAGTATCTGCTTCAGCCATCTGACTTCTACCACAAATCGTTCCTATTCACCCATTCCACTGGAGGGAGTTTTCACATCAGTAGGCACTGATGGATTTGAGACCCCTTAGTCATCATCAATCTGGTTTAGCCTGTATGCTAAAACTTTTTAATGGCCACTGTGCATACACACCACCTTTTTGGAGCCCCAAGTGAGAATTGCATGAATCAGGTGGAAGCCAAAGACAATCAGCCCTGAAAAAAGCTCAACAGCCCTAACATCAGAAGTATGTCTTCCCTGAACACCCTTACACTTCATATACTCACTCATGAATTCTATGATGACCAACTATTATTTCTTTGGGGTAATGGATATTAAATGCTTAATTAGAATAGACCTCTTGAAGACAGTAACTGATGCTGAATTCAGGGTTCCTTCTACTTATATTTTCTAGACATTCTCAGTGAATAAGGTTATCTTTATTGTCCAGAATGGATATAGGATTTAGTGTTCCAGCCAAAACACAATGTGAGTTTTCCACGTATGAAAACGTGTGTTCAATTTGTTAGTAGAATCCTCAATTGACATCTTTAATCCTTAAAAGCCGTTGTATATTGCATCAGGAAAGATATGTCATCCACATAGGAAAGCTTTATTACCACAGTGCCAATTTTTAGTTATGGTGTTTTCTTCACTGTACAAGAAGAACATGACATCAGGAAGGATATCATAACATGCATATGAATTGGATAGAAGTGAGGGAGGGCAGTATAAAGTTACCAACCTCATTTTCTCCTCCAGAGCCATCTGGGTCCAGTGGCCATATGTAGATCAGAATGACTGACCACATATGTCGTTGGATGCAGTGGGAAATCTAGGCCTTTTAAAGCTAAGGTCTCTAGATCTCAATTTGACTGAGGCAACAACCAATGTGGAATTAAGGAGAAGTAAGAAATGAGGCAAACAATGGCCTTTTACCTAGTTAAAAATCAGTCTAGGAGGGGAAAACCCCGTAAAGGGGTTTCTGGCCATTTATATTCCCTCTGAGCCAGGCAAGACCCAACAATGACCAAGAGGGATTTGGTCTGGGACTTACTGATGGCCAATCAGTGAGAGTCAAAGTGATTTGGGTTTAAAGCAGGAGAGGGGGAACATCCTTTTCTCCCCTTTCCCAAGGGCAGAAATAATTTGCTAAGGTAACCATAGACAATGATGAGCTGAAAGCTAGGTACAATAACCTTCCCCTGCTTGAGTTCTAAAAGTTGATAATTGTGAAAGGCCCACAGATGTGACTGTAAATATCCAAATGGTTCTTGGCAGAAAAAAAGGTTCCCCCACCCCTGGTTTCAGGCATGGTCCTAAACCATAAACCCCAAGATATCTTGCAAAGTTTCAGCAATCAACATTTACCTTTCTTTGGACAGAGCACCCATAGGTAAGGGTATGATACTCTACATGGAAAGAGGAAAAAAGAAGGAAAAGAAGAAAAGAAAAGGAGCTGTGTTATCCAACTGTTTACTTACAGTTGGATCCCCAGGAGGACAGTGCCTGCTCCGACTCTCAAAACTTGTTATTTGTCCTTCATTGTTTAAGAAGACCAAGACACCAGGAAGGTAACATGATGACTGCAAATGAATTGGATTTAAATGAGGGAGGAATGTACAAAGTCTCCTGTCTCATTTCTTCCTCTGGAACCAGCTGGATCCAGTGGCAAGGTATAGATCAGAATGACTAAAGATGGCCCTGATGCAGTGGGGCAGCACATGGTAAGCATTTAATAAACTCTTATGGACTGCCTGGGGAAATGGGCTCATCATCAGGAAGCTCACAAAGCCTGTACCACAGGGATCTGACACAAGGAGTCCCTCACAATGCTCATCTTAATGATTGGGGTCCTCCTCTTACCATTCCTCCCCACTGCCTCCACCTCCCTACCGTCTTCTCTCCCTCCCACCATGGTTCAGAAATGTTTAGTTGGGTGTGGCTCCCCTGAACGCCTTCCCACTCCTTCCTACTCCTTCCTATCAGGAAAGACAGAAGATGTGACCAGAGGCAGCTGGTGTGGGGGGTTGAAGTCCTCCCTTTGTAAGAAGAATTACTGGGCTATGAGACAGATAGAAGTCACATGCCAGTCTGGGTTTGGTTCACTCCTGCCCTGCCCCACACAGTCCTGTAACAAGTACATCTCAGGAAACTTTCATAGGATTGCAAGGCTAGAGCTGGAGGGGACCTCATTGGCCTTTGGTCCAACACTATTTCACAGATGAGATTGAATGGGATTGATTGGATGAAGCTTTCTAAATACTGAGAATAAGTCACATGATCCCTATTCTCAGGCCTTAATCCCTATTCTTGGGATATTCTATGGGATATTCTTGGGATATTCTATATACATATTCTATGGTCTTGGACCATAGGTTGCAGGGAGTCACGTGGTCTCTAAAGTTCAGACCCTCAAGAAGTGATGGCTCCCACTGGAAGTGACATGACTTGCAGGAAGCAGACAACATTGGTCAAGGATGGTTACATCCTTTTAGTGTATCCAATGAAAAGGCTTGGGTTTTTTGCCTTTTAAATCCTGGCCAGTGTCAGAGCACATAGTGGGAGTTGGGATGGCTTCCAGGCGTGTGTCTGGGCCTCTCCCTGCAGGAACTAAATAAATGCTTTCTCTTTGTACCTGAAGATGTCTCTCAGTTAATTTGGAAAAGGGGGTCTAGCACTGTCCTACACAAGATTGTGTCTTTCCCAAGGTCACACAGGTAGTCACTGCAGAAATGAGTTGGAATCCTGACTCTACTTGTTTGTTAGGGATCTCCACCAGGTGCTGGCTGGAATGAACTCTTATCCCCATAAGCAGAACCATAAGACCAGTTGTTGAGGTGGCTTCTGGCCATCAAGGACAGGGTTTTAATAGTGAGCATGTGTTAGCAGGGGAAGGACTGCCCTACAAATTAAAGGCATGCCTTCCTTTTATCTTTAGAACAGTTCTATGCTTTCACTGGGTAGAAAATTCCCAGTGAGGAAACTCTCAAGCCAGGCTGACCAGTATCTACTGGACCACAGAGAGTCTTACACTGCTGACCATGGTCACAGGGAGGTAAACTATGTTGCCCACGGCCATGTAGCCAGGAAATGTCAGAGGCTGAACTTGAACCCAGTCTTCTTGACTCAGGACAGGCTCAGTAGTCTGTTGCCTTCCCCCCCTTCCTTTACCTTTTCATCAAACAGCCACCATATTAATGCTAATTAATGAAGGGGCTGCATTATTCAGTAGCTCCTAGAAACTAGGCTGAATTTCAATACAGAGCCTTGGTTTGGTGGAGAAAGGCTTGGTGTGCTTAAAAAGACCAAATGCACTAGAGAGTCTGAAATCCATGAGCTTGGCCCTTCTCCTCAAGGTCACCCTTTATGACTTTCTACGTATGTATTTTGTGAATTCCCTCCTAAGATCTGTTCCAGTTTTAGAATTCTCTGGTTCCATGATTCTCTATCAAATGGACAAAAATACTTTTACTTTCTTCCATCCTACTTTCTTTGATGTTCTTCCCATCAGAGCAGGGAAACAATGGTTCCATGGAACACTGCTCATTTTCCCCAGCTTGGCCACCTGGCCGTCTCTCTCCTCTCCTTCCCTCCCCCCTAGGAATTCTCTCTCTGGTCCCTGACTGAGATCAAAGACTGAAAGGGTCTGATCCTTCCTGACACCAGAGGTACCTCCCAGCTGCCCCAACTAGCTGATCATGGAAGAAGATCAAGGTAGGCTCTGACTCACACATCATCTACAAAGCAGGGGTATGGCATTTGCTGCAGATAGACTCCAATGGGCACTTTTGCTTGGGTCTGGCTCCTTATAATCCCTTGTTCAATCATGTCCTGTAGATAGGCAAACCCGCCCCAAATGTAACGGAAGTCTTCCACTGGATCAGCTCTTGGACCAGGATCCCAGTATCTGAGAAAAACAAAGGTGGAAAAGACCCAGCTTCAGTGTGATGGACTGTGCACAGCATTGCCATGTTCTAATCTCCTAACTTTTAGCAGTTAAAAACTCAACTCTAACTCTTTCCCTGAGACTTTCAAATTCTGTTGTGAAATGGAAAGGACTTAGCTCTCATCCAATTACATCAGGAATTTAGAAAGAATTTTATTGTACTTTGTGGACTGGTTCAGCAATGATGTAATTATTCTATTAAAAAAGAAAAAAAATGGGGCAGCTAAGTGGCAGAGTGGATAGAGCATTTGAATTCAGGTTTGACCTCAAACACTTAAAACTCACTAGTTGTGTGACCCTGAGTAAGTCACTTAATGCCAACTGCCTCGCCAAAATAAAGAAGAAAAGAAAAATATTTCTGAGGTGGCTCATTCGTATCTTACCACAAACATACAGAATATAAACAGCTGGAATAGGAATTGGGAAGAGAAGGAAGAAAATACAGAACTAAATAGTTTTAGAAGTGAATTCCCATCCCAACTCAAGGCAGATATTGAAGGCAGAGAAGAAACCTGGAATTGTCTGGTAAGCCTAGTTCTTCCCTTTGGCTGCCTCCCACCAGACAATCCTTCCCAATAGCAAAATGAATAACTCTAAAAAAAATAAATATTAGGTGACACCTAACATTTTAACAGAGCTACATAATATCTCAGTGTATTTATGTTGTTTAATTGCTTAATTCCTTATGACTGTGGTACTTTATTGGTTATTGGGATCTTATTGGGGTCCATGTTTCCATCTTAGAACATAAACTCCCTGAGGCCAGGAGGTCTACCTCCTGCTGGGTTACATTGTTCTCAGGATATCATGCTTATCAGGAAGTTAGTGACTCATTAGTCCTCATGGGAGCTGCCAGAGGCTGTGTGGGGCCCTGAATGAATTCCTTTATTCCCTCTGGGGAAAAAGAGCCACAGACTCCAAGATTCATGTAGATGGCCATGATGAAATGGCTTATACAAGTTAACCATTTCAATAGGAAAGAACTGATACAACTAAATTACAACCAAACTTGTCAGAAAACATAGAGATGCAGAACCCTCAAAGTTACAAAGAGTTGGATTTGACTCCTGCCTTAATTACTGGCTCTGTGACCCTGGACAAATCATTTCTCTGAAATTCAGTTTCCCCATCTGTTAACTAGAGATAATGCTAGACCTGGCTTACAGGCTACTGAAGCTGTTACATCAGCTAGAATCCAGTGTGCTGCCAAATAGTGCAATTTTCCCCTTCAGAACCCCTCTTGTATTCGATTCTCTCTCTCTATTGATTATCTCCACTTGATCTTGTATATGGCCTCTCGTTTCGTAATTGTTTTCATGTTGTCTTCCCCATTAGACAGTGAGCTCCTTGAGGGCCTTTCTTTGAGGGCCCAGGGTTTAGTAGAGTGCCTGGCACATAGGAGGTACTCAAACCTCATAGAGTTACCATATTGATTCTGGTCCGTTCTGCAGTTTGTCTAGAATACTGCAATAGCCTCCATCTTGGTCTCCCTTCCTCCACTCTCCCCACTCTAGTGGATCCTCCACAGTGCTACTAAGAGATTTTCCTTAAGATCAAATCTGACCATGTCACTCTGCTACTCAGTAAATTCCACTGCCTTTCCATGACCTCAAAAGTAAAACAGACACTTTCTGATTTAGCGTTAAAGCCCTTCACAGCATGGACCGAGCCTCACTGGAAACTGCTCCTCATCCCAGAGTCTGGGAAGCAGCCAAACTGTTCTTATCTCTGCTCTCACACACAATACTCCCATCTCCATACTCCCATACTTCCTATCTCTCTGTCACGGCCATGCCCAGGGCCTGGAATGCAGCAGCACTCTCTAGGCAGTTCTGCCTCGTGAGATTCTTTTTCCTTTAAGACAAACTTCAAGAGCCATTTTCTTTGCAAAGTCTTTCTTAACTCCCCCAATTGCTAGTGCCCTACTCTACTAAGTATTTAAATATTTTGGATGCATTCTCTTTATATTTAGCTTGCCTACATTTTGTTTTCTTCTCCATTAGAACATGTGTTCAGATCTTGTTTCATACACTTATTAACAGTGTGAGCTTAGTCAAGTTACTTAGCCTATGTTAGCTTCAGTTTCCTCACCTGAAAAATGAACAGCATAAACCAGGTGACTGTGAAGTTGAAATAAAAAAATATAGCTCCTCCAGAATAGGAATTATTTCTTTGTCTTTGTATTCTCAGTTCTAGCACTGTTCCTGGCCTAAACTTAATAATGTTTATTATTATTATTATTATATATGTATTTTATTTATATTTATATGTAATTATATATTAAAATAAAAATTATATCATTACATATTAAAATAATAATGTTTATTGATTAGTTGAAGACATCAGATGAGGTAAAAAGATGGTGTAAAGATTTCTCATTTTCTTTGACTCCTTGGATACAAAGTACAAGATTGGTCTGAATTAGTGCCCATCCAATACAATGCACAGCTTTCCACTGATACAAGGTCTTGTCATCTAGAATTGACTATCTAGAGAACTATGAGTTCAGTATGTATCTTACTGGCCAGGGAAGACCAACATGGCACTCATATTGACTGAGATGGAACGATTGTCATCTGTGGCGTGACATAGGCTGAAGTAAGAATATAAGGAAATGCATTTGAGAGCTAGAGACTTCCATTAGAATATGAGACATTGGTAAATACAAGTATTGTAGCACTGGCTTAATCCCCAAACTGGCTACCCAGTTTAGCCTTCCATAATGGTAGCAAGAATACCTATGAGATAAAGATATCTAAGTGATACAGGTCAAGAAAAGGCATCAGGACCCTCAGTTTCTCAAGCTTTCCATGCCATTAGATACCCAAGTGTTGGAGGGATTATAAATTAGAGTTGTACAAGAGAACACTAAATGACAAGAGCTGTCCAATACATAGCCCATGGATCACATGTGGCCCACAACACTCCTGAGTATAGCCTAAAACGAAATTTTAAAAAAATTAGGAAATATGTGACAAAAATTTTAAAATACAATAACATATAGATACAGAAATATATGTTTTTCAAAGTCTTTATGTGGCCCATAGAAATCCCCGTGTATAGTTTAGTGACCCCTGTTTCTTTTTTAACTTTGACACTTCTGTCCAGGATCACCATTACACCATTACCTCCAGGGTTCTTGAAGCACTAAATGGGAATTACTACGATGATAATATACCATTTACTGGGCACGCACAGGCTTACTCAAGCAGGAGCTATGCAACTACCATTGTAGGCGGGGTGTTGTGGGAGAGAAGTATTTCTCCATGGAACACTTTCTATTCAGACCAACACTAAGAATTTGAGAATGGGCAAATCAAGGAAGCATTATCCTGATTGGGAATCAAGAAGTCCAGAGTTCTTGTAGATAAACAAGTCGATAGGGCACAACCAACCAATTTTCACTGTAGATTCCCCAACGTGCTGCAGCCTGAGCAGAAGGCTCAATGGAGTCTAGAAGAACTCTGCCAAGATGGGGGAGAAAGAGGCTGAATCCAGAGCTCATCACGCACTCTCTGCCCAATATTCCAACCATAGGGAGTCCACAGGATGGCATCTATAGAAACTAACTCGTTGGGGCCTAGAGACATTGAGACAGCCCTGGCCCTCTATGGACCCAGCACTGAGACTACCAGCAGGTGAGTCTAAAGATTCTGGAGAGATCCCAGGTCACCAAAGATCTGGCTAGAAAATAATCACCCAAGCATGATGGGTTCAGACAGATCACAAGTACAGCCAAACGATAAAACCTTTAATGGACTGCATTACCGTGTACTTTGCATATGGCATCAACATGTAGCTCTGATGGGAATGTTATGTACTTTATACCGTATGGATACTTGGGATGATTACCTGTGTTTAGGCTATATCCTTAATTCTGATTATGAGATGGCCTGTGCATGTACCTGAGTACCCAGTTTGATTTGCACAGATTGCAAATATTTTCCTGGGAGGGAGGAAAGCCCTGGAGCGTAGTTCCAAATTCACAGGTTTGAGACAGAAAAAGCTACTGATTTCTGAAAAAAAGACCAGAACATCAGAATACTGGAGAATTATGCCAGGATGAGAACTTGGTCAGGAAAATGAACTTGGCAAAAGTAAAAGGGCAAATAGGCTTAGGATCTGGGGAGGCCCAGGTATTTCTTAGCAGCTTGAGGGAAAAATATACCTGAAGATGGTAGTAAGAAAAGCAGGGCTACCAGAACATTATTTTCTGAAGGATCCAAATTGCAATTCAGTACAGCAGAAAGAGAGCTAACTCTGGAATAAGGATCTGGGTTCAGATGGTACCTCAGATGCTGACTACCTCTGGGAGGCTAGGTAAGTAAGTTCCCTGGGCTTTAGTCTCCTTATCTGTAAAATAAGGAGAGTGGACTTGATGTCCCTTTTAGCTATGATCCTATTTCAAAATATGGGAAGGGAGTAAGCAGGCTTATGTTATATTACCAATGATGACATGCATTTGAGATATAGCACCTACTCCAACCTCTTATTTTACCCATAAAGAAACAAGTCATTTTTTAAAGCTAGAAAAAAAATAATAAGAAAATTCATCTGGAAAAAGAAAAGGTCAAGAATATCAAGGAAATTAATGGGGAAAAAATACAAAGGATAGTGGCCTAGAAGTACCAGACCTAAAATTCTATTATAAAGCAGCAGTCATCAAAACTATCAAAACTAGCTAAGAAACAGAGTGGTAGATCAGTGGAACTGATTAGGTACACAAGACACAATAATTAAAAACTATAGTAATCCAGTGTTTGATAATCCCAAAGACTCCAGCTTCTGGAATAAGAAGTCACTATTTGACAAAAATTATTGAGAACATCAGAAAGTAATATGCCAGAAACTAACCATCAACCAACATTTCATACCCTATACCAAGATAAGATCAAAATGGGTGCATTATGATGAAAGGTTAATACCATAAGCAAATTAGGAGAGGAAAACAGTTGACCTGTCTGATTCCTGGAGAAGAGTGGGATCTTTAACCAAATAAGAAATAAAGAACATTATGAAATAAAAAGTAGATTGTTTTGATTATAATAAAATAATAAGATTTTACACAAATAAAACCAATGCATCCAAGATTAGAAGAGAGGCAGAAAACTGGGAAACAAATTTTACTGGTAGTGTTTCTGATAAAGACCTCATTTCTTAAATATATAGAGAACTGAGTCAAATTGATAAGAATACAAGTTATTACCCCCTTTGAAAAATGGTCAAAGGATATGGACAGACAAGTTTCAGATGAAGAAATTAAAGCCATTTGTAGTCATATGAAAAATCATATGAAAAAAATGCTCTAAATTACTATTGATTAGAGAAATGCAAATTAAAATAACTCTGAGGTACCACTTCCCACCTATCAGTTTGGCTAAATTTATGAGAAAGGATAATACTAAATATTGGAGGGGACATGGAAAATTAGGATACTAATGCATTGTTAGTAGAGTTGTGAACTATTCTGGAGAGCCATTTGGAACTATGCCCAAAGAGCTATAAAACTGTGCATAGTCTTTGATCCAGCAGTGCCATAATTGGGTCTGTATCCCCAAGAAATTATAAAAGAGGAGAAAGGAACCATATGTGAAAAAAATGTTTGTAGTAGCTCTTTTTGTTGTGGCAAAGGATAAATAAGTGAATGTCCATCAATGGGGGAATGGTTGAATAAGTCATGTTATATGAAAGTAATGGAATATTATTATTCTATAAGAAATGATGAACAGATCAATTTTAGAAGAGCCTGAAAAGATTTAGATGAACTGATGCTGAATGTAGGAAGCAGAACCAGGAAAACATGCACATATCTGCAGTAAAACTGTGTGATGATCAACTATGATAGACTTGGCTCTTCTCAGCAATTTTGTGATCCAAAACAATTAATTCCAATACACTTTGGATGGAAAATGCCATCCACATCCAAAAAGAGAACTTTGGAGACCGATTGCACATTGAAGCATACTATTTTCATCTTTTTTTTCTTGTTTTTTATTTATTTTTTTAATCATGTTTTTCCCCTTTTGTTCTGAATTTTCTCTCCCAACATGACTCATGGAAATATGTAAAAAAGCAATGTATGTGTATAATTTAAAAATTAAAAATGAAGATTAAAAAAGAGTCAAGGCACATGAAGGGATTTCTCAAAGGTCACATAAAAGTTGGGAGATTTTAACCTAGGCCTTCTGTCTCATGAACCAGGGAGCTCTCCCACTACATTACATGGATTTTTGAGTGAAAAAGAATCTTTACAATTCATGGATCTAATTTTCTATCAGCCATCTAGTTTCTCTCTGGAACATTTCAAATAATGAAAAGCTCATTCTCTTACAAGACAATCCATTTAGTTGTTGAAAGGTTCTCCTTATTGGAAAGATCTTCCATTTTCCTAAGTCCTCTTCTCATAGCTCCAATCCATCAGCTCTAATTTTATCCTCCAGAATAAATTTAATTTTGCTTTTATAGGAGAGCTCACATATTTGAAAGTGGTAGGTATCTATCCATTAAGTTTTTTCTTTGTAGTTTCTTCAAATGTTCTTCATGTGACATTGTTTTCATGCCCCTCACCCTCCTGGTTATCCTTCCCCTGATATTCTCTAATTTGTAATCATTCCTCACAAAATGTGGTGTCTTGAACTGCATACAATCTTGCAGATGTGATCTGACCAGAACAAGAGTATATAATGGAAGTGTTATCCAGAACAAAGGTCTCACAAGATTTCGAGGAAGGCTTTCAACACATTGAATTGATCTTGAAAGTGGGAGGTACAGGAAGGTACTGGCAAGATTTGTCCTGGGGGAGGCAATAGGGAAAGGAAGAGGGGACAATATAAGCACATAAATGAAACCATGATGCATCTATCTGAGTAGCTAAAAGCTCACTTGGTCATTGGAAACAGCTTTTCCCTCTCCTTTCCCTTTTCCCAATAATCCTATCCCTAGCCTGATCTATGCAGTGACAGGACTTTCCAAACTGCCTGTGAGAAACTACAAGGCTCTGACTGCAGCCAGCCCTCCTGCCCCACCCAAGGCTCCAGTCTCACTCCTGAATTCTTCAGGCTGGGAGACAGCCACATGCCATTTTCTCAGTTTGAGAGATAAAAAGAAAGAAAACAAAGGAACCTTTGTCAACTGGCCAAAAGATAAGGAAAAGAGAATCTAGTATATGAGAAAATTAAAGTGTCTAAGGCTGAAATGACAATGGGCTAAGAACATCATTATTATCAAAGGAAATTGAATTGTTTCCTTTAAAAAAAAATCCTAATATCATTCCTATAAACTATGTAATCTGGAGAGATGCTGTATTTTTGAAAGTTTGTTCTACTAGAAAACAACAGGCTAGAATAGAATAGGATCTGGCTAGCTGGGTCAACCAGCTGGGCATTTTACAAATGTGCATCTGTCAGTCAGTCAGTCAAGAAACATTTATAAAGCACATACTATGTACCAGGCACTGTGTTGAGTGCTGGAGATACAAAGAAAGGCAAAAGACAGTTCTTCTTGCCCTCAAAGATCTCATATACCAAGTCTATACTAATAGACTTGGTATATATGTATGTATATATGTATATAACTTGTAACGTTTTTGTGCTGTTTTCAAAATAGTCAAAGTTTAAAGACATGAACCTGATGTTTGGGATTTTAAAAAAATGTCTAGAAATTCTTAATGAGAAAGATCATTTTTATAAGTGCTTTGAACACTGGGTGTAAATTTTGGCTTTTATCACTTACTAATGGTAAGGACTTAAATAAGTTATTTCATTTCCCTAAGTTACATTTTAAAAATGAGTAAATGAGCACTGAGATCCTTTCCATATCTAGATCTTAAATCCTACCTAGAATCCTATGAAATGCCTGAATTATCTGGACAGTTTTAAGAGCACAACTATTGTTGACTTGTTGAGAAAACCTTGACATGAGTCTGCCATGGAAGTAAACAAGGCAGAAGGCTGATTTTTAGGATAATTTATTTTTTTGAACCAAAGGCACATTCTTTTCTCTGACCCTAAGGGGTGTCATTTAAATAATCTGATCCTTAACTTCCATGTCTGTAAAATTTAGGTTTGTCATTACAGTGATCCCTAATATTCCTCTAAATTCTACATCTCATGTTTTTACAGGTATATTCATTGAAAGCACATCATATATACTCAGCTTTTTTCCAGCAAACTTAAACACTCCAGCCACCTAATGCCATATTGGACTGATTGGTTTTGATAATTCCTTCTATTGGCTACAAAAAATTCTGATGTATCAAAAGGGGGAATTTCCACACATATTGACATTCCAAATAGTTATTATCTATAGGAAACTGCCATTTTTCTTCTTTCCTTCAAATCAAGTTTCAGAATGTTTCCTGGCTTCATCTGTTCTTCATGCATTTTCCCTAGTTTGAAAAACAGAAGGAGTAGAAGCCAGAGCTGCACCCGTACCTTAAGGGCTGGGCCAGGACTCTAGTAAGCAATATTTTTAGCTGGGACACAAACAGTTGAATTGAGGTTGGTGACAGTAGCCCAAGAAGACATCCAAACATGGACATAATGGCAGTAGAAGAGGCAGCAGTCTTTCTTACCCTTACCACAGAGAGGCTGAAGGAGAAAAGCCTGAAGTTATGCAATAGAACATAGAAGGCTGTGAGATATAGGGATAGAAATCACTTAAAAGAAAGAGAAAGCATTCCCTTTGGATGTGAGCTATTTGGGCAAAACGTTATTTATTTATCCCATGTTAGCTACTGCTCTGGTCCAAAACATTCCATGAGTACTTATATCTGTAATCAGGAATTAGCATGAGTTTAAAATAGCTCACCAGAAAGCTGTCCCAGGCAGCAAGTAAGCCTGTCTTGAATGTTCAGGATATCCTCAGAGAAAAAAAAATTAGGAAACTACCTCTGGTTCCTAATGGTAACTGCCCTATGTAAAGATGATGATATGTGGGTCGGTAAGGTGACACAGAGAATAGAATATTGGACCTGTGGTCAAAAAAACCTCAATGCCCACTATCACCATTACTATTCAATATTGTATTAGAAATGCTAGCTTTGGCAATAAGAGAAGAAACAGAGTAGGTCATGAGGAAACCAAATTATCACTTTGCAGATGATGCAGACTCACCCTAGAGAATCAACTGAAAAACTACTAGAAACAATTCACAGGTTTCAGGATATAAAGTTTCAGAATATAAAATAAATCCATATAAATCATCAGCATTTTTATACATCACTAACAAAATTCAACAGCAAGAGATACAAAGAGAAATTCCATTTAAAATAACTGGAGATAGTACAAAATATTTGGGAATCTATCTGCCAAGGGAAAGCCAGAAACTATGTGAACACAATTACAATACACTTTCCACACAAATAAATCAGATCTAATCAGTTGGAAAAATATCGAGTGCTCATGGTAGGCCAAGCAAATATAATACAAATGACAATATTACCTAAATTAACCTACCTATTTGGTACTATACCAATCAAACTCCCAAGAAATTATTTTACAAATCTAGAAAAATAATAACAAAATTCATCTGGAAAAACAAAAGGTCAAAAATTTCAAGGGAACTAATATAAAAAATGCTAATGAAGGTAGCCTAGCTGTGCCAAACTATAAGTATCAATCATCAAAACTGTTTTTTGGCTAAGAAATAGAGTAGTTGATCAGTGAAATGGGTTAGGATCACAGTACAAAATAGTCAATAACTATAACAATCTAGTGTTTGACAAACCCCAAGATCCCAGCTTTTGGGAAAGAACTCGCTATTTGACAAAAATTGCTGGGAACGTTGGAAACTAGTATGGAAGAAATTGGGACTTGATCCATACCTAACACCATATACCAAGATAAGATCTAAATGACTTCATGATTTAGACATAAAAAGTGATATTATAATAAATTAGAAGAACATAGGATAGTTTACCTCAGATCTGTGGAGAAGGAATTTGTGTCCAAAGAAGAAATGGAATTCATAATTGAACACCAAATAGATAATTTTGATTATATTAAGTTAAAAAATTTTTGTACAAATGAAACTAATGCAGATAAGATTAGAAGGAAAGCAATAAATTGGGAGAACATTTTTACATTTAGGGTTCTAATAAATGCCTCATTTCTAAAATATATGGAGAATTGACTCAAATTTATAAGAATTCAAGCCATTCTCCAACTGGTCAAAGGATATAAACAGACAATTTTCAGATGAAGAAATAAAAACTATTTCTAATCATATGAGAAGGTGCTCTAAATCACTATTGATCAGAGAAATGCAAATTAAGACAACTCTGAGATACCACTACCCACCTCTTAGATTGGCTAAGATGACAGGAAAAGATAATAACAAATGTTGGAGGGGATGTGGGAAAAGTGGGACACTAATAATACATTGTTGGTGGTGATTCAGCCATTCTGGAGAGCAATTTGAAACCATGTTCAAAAATTATTAAACTAATATACTCTTTGATCTAGCAGTGTTTCTATTGGGCTTGTATCCCAAAGAGATCTTAAGGGAAGGAAAAGGAACCACATGTGCAAAAATGTTTGTGGCAGCCCTTTTTGTAGAGGCAAGAAACTGGAAAGTGAGTGGATGCCCATCATCTGGAGCATGGCTGAATAAATTATGGTATATGAATGGAATATTATTATTCTATAAGAAATGAAGAAGAGGATTATTTTAGAGAGGTCTGGAGAGATTTATATGAACTAATGCTAAGTGAAATGAGCACAATCAGGAGATCATTATACATGGCAACAACAATATTATAGGACAATCAATTCTGATGAATGTGACTCTTTCCAACAATGAGATATTCAGGCCAGTTCCAATGATCTTGTGATGAAGAGAGCCGAACTGTGGGAACTGAATGTAGATCATAACATAGCATTCTCACTCTTTTTATTGTTGTTTGCTTACATTTTGTTTTCTTACTCATTTACTTTCAGTTTTTTGATCTGATTTTTCTTGTGCAGCAAGAGAATTACATAAATATGTTTATATATATTAGAAAAAATAAAATGATATACATTGATTTTTCATTAATTTATTTGAGCATAAAATGGTTTCCTTGTTTTTATAATGCTCTCTGATATGAATTTCAGTGGTAAATGCTATCATCAAATTCCAGATTTTAAGCTAGCATATTAAACTATTATATGACCTTCAAAAAAAAAAACCTCAAAAAGATCAGAATATATAATCTCACACAGGATTGTCCTTACTGGACAAGATGTTGGGTTCCATCAGTCTTGCTTTCCCCATATGTAAAGTGAGAATAATAATATCAATTCTTCCAAGTTGTCATAAAGACCAAATGAGGTAAATATGTCAAATATTCCCCAAAACTTAAAGTGATAATTAAATGCTAGCTACTATCATTACTTTGGTCTCTTAGAAATCTAGCCCAATGATACCCTGGAGGGGTGTGTGTGTGTGTGTGTGTGTGTGTGTGTGTGTGTGTGTGTGTCTTTAAGCAAATATAAGTGATTAATCCTCAGTTAAATATTTTGTTAAAAAAAAATCAATTGATCTAGTCTCCTTTAGTCAGTTAAATCATGGTTGTGATAATCTTTATGTATAGGTTATTTAGCCTTACACAGAGAAAAATCCCCTTAAATCTTGGATACTAGAAAATATAGATAGAGCCAAAAAATGTGAAAAGTTCAACATAAAATCATTACTTCTATTAGAAAAACAACTCCAAGTTCAGAAATCACATATAATGGACGGACATGGATGGGTTACAATCACTATGGATGGAGGGAACATTTACATATATGTAATCACAGATTTATTTGGTTATTTAAATATTGGTCTTTAGAAGCATGCCACAAGAATACAGTCTACAATGTCCAAGTTCGTAGTAAGTTAAAGGGGGGAACAAAGAAGGAACAGGACCATTACTCAAGGAAGGTGGGACAACAATGTATGACAGAGAAGGCAAAATTGATCAAAGATAAATATACTTCTCTTTTTACCAGTAAGGAAAATAGCAAATAAAGAGCTGATACTCAAGATAAGTAGGAAGATAGTAAGAAATCACCCAGCTTCTAAAGGTGGTGGCTTGAGGAGTCAAGCCACCAGGCTCAGATAAACTATTTCCTGAAAAAAAGTGACTGAGGAGTCATTGTAATTATTGTTCAATTGAATCTGATTCTTCATTATCCCATTAGGGGTTTTCTTGCCAAAGATACTAGAGTGCTTTGCTATCTCCATCTCCGATTAATTTTACAGATGAAGAAACTGAGGCAAATGATAAGTGATTTTCCCAGGGTCATATAGCTAGTTCGTATCAGAAGTCATATTTAAACTGAGGGAGATGAGTCTTTCCGACTCCAGGCCTTTGTGCTTTATCCACTTTGTGCTACCTATCAGTGATATCTGAAAGATCATAGAAAAAGAAATAGGTACTATAGGATTGGGAAAAAGTAACTGTTTCCCATATTTTCTTTTTCTTTTTTTTTTGGATTTTTAAAAATAGTTTTTATTTACCAGATATATGCATGGGTAATTTCACAACATTGACAATTGCCAAACCTTTTGTTCTAATTCCCCCCCCCCCCGATGGCAAGTTGACCAATGCACATTCAATATGTTAAAGAATAAGTTAAATATGTATACATGTCCAAACAGTTGTTTTGCTGTACAAAAAGAATCAGACTTTGAAATAGTGTACAGTTAGCCTGTGAAGGAAATCCAAAATGCACGTGGACAAAATTAGAGGGATTTGTTTCCCATATTTTCAAAAAAATTCTCCAATGGTGAACTGGAGACCTTGACTTTGATTTCTGGCACAATTCTACAATACATTATATAAGGTCTGGTGAACTTCTAGAAAAAGAAGCAGGACTCCTTATGCTCTCTTCACTCACTCTATTGTAGCCAGACTTGCCTCACTTGCCAGTCTCAAAAATGAGTCCATTTCTGACCCCCATTCATTAGCACAGGTTGTCCATCCTCCTGGAATAAACTTCCTATCTCTACTTATTCAAATCCTTTGTTTCATTCAAAGCAGGTCAAGTACCCTTCCCTGCACCCCCTGCTGGCTAATGTTTTCTTCCTTCTTGAAATAGCTTGGATTCACTTTTCTATAAACTTTATTCTCCTCAATGTTTGCTGAATTTAACTTAGTTCAGTTAAGGAAATCAGCATAGCTCCATCAAGAGTGAGTCATACCAGACTAACCTCAACTACTAACCTCATTAATAGAATGCCAGGTAAAGAAAATTTTATGTGTGTGTATATGTAGATAATATGTATATGTGTATGTATTTGTGTGTATGTGTTTATACACACACAAATTTTTCCTGATCTAGTAGTCTAGTAACATTTCCCTTAAAGAAAAAAGGAAATGAGGTTAAAGTTACTCTTAATATGTATGTATAGAGAGGAAGAAAGACATTTTTAGAGAGGGAGAAAGACATATATCTAAATATATCTAAATATGCTTCAATTTTAGCAAAATATATAAATAAATCTCTCATGTTCTTAGGAAAAAGATGGAGAGACAAGAGCTAAATCACAATACAATTAGGTGAATTGAGAGCTAATTAGTTGGTTAGACCCAAAGAGTAGCCATTAATGGATCAATTACAATTTGGAAGGAGGACTCCAATATAATATCCTAGAAACATATGCCTGGACCTGCTGCCTAACATTTTTCTCAGTGATGTGAACTCAGGTATAGATAGCATTACCATCAAGTTGGTACAAGATGGAAAGGAAAACCAGAATTCAAAAAGGGCTTGACGGGGTAGCCTTTCGATTGATCTGAATAAGCTGACACATAATAGGAATGAATATGAAGTCTTAAACTTGAGTTCAAAAAATCATTTTTTGACAGATATGAGAGGTATGGCTAGAAAGAATTTGTTTCTCAAAAAATCTGGAGATTTTAATGGGCTACAAACTCAAGGAAGCTAATGGAAAAGACAGAGATAAAAATTTGCTATTTTCCCAAGATCCTTACCAGTAAAAAGATTAGTATATTTATCTTTGATCAACTTTGCCTTCTCTGTTATACAATATTGTCCCACCTTCCTTGAGTAATGGTCCTGTTCCTTCTTTGTACCCTTAACTTACTATGAACTTGGACATTGTAGACTCTATTCTTATGGCATGCTTCTGAAGACCAATATTTAAATAATCAAATAAATCTGTGATTACATATATGTAAATGTTCCCTCCATCCATGATGACTGTAACCCATCCATGTCCGTCCATTATATGTGATTTCTGAACTTGGAGTTGTTTTTCTAATAGAAGTAATGATTTTATGTTGAATATTCACACATAGTGGTGAATGAGTCAATCAAGAAGAATTTATTAAACATTTACTATGTTCCAGGAACTAAGAACTGAGTATATAGAGGCAGACAAACAAAACAAAACAACTAATCCTTATTCTTCAGGAATTCACAATCTAAAGGGAGAAACAACATGAGAACAATTATGTACAAAGATGATGTGTTCAGAGAAAATTGAAGATAGACTTTTGTACTCTTCCCTGGTCAAAGAAAAATTGAAAAACAATATAGTATTAATGAACTGAAGATTTCAGAGGAAGACCAATAGATTACTGAAAAGTTTTAAGATTATGTCATATATGTCTCAATTGGAAGAATTGTAGACATATTTAATCTAGAGAAGAGAAGACCTAAGTCTTATTTTTCCCCTAAGGGAAAATGTTATGCTTACTGAATTAAATTGAATTAACATATAAATAATATATATTATTATAATATTATGTATATTATAACAATATGTAAATAAATAATATACATAAAGTTTCCCCCATTAGACATCTGAAGTATCTAGTCATGAAATACAAATTATGTCAGAACACTCAAGGTTCTGTCCATTTTCAGAAAAGAAAAGAAAAAAAAAACAAAGGGAAAAGTAAAGATTCTGTTCTTAGAAAAGCTGTTCAGTGCTGCCCATGAGATGTTTGGTCAAAGGAAGGGCTCATGCAGATCATGCTGAAAGCTACTGTCAGAGAGTAATAACCATTTGTCACCAGGGTACACTTATATCCATCAATGGCTCAATCAACAAGCAGATATTACAAATTCATGATGAGCCTCTCAGTACATTCACTAAGTACTGCTAACAATACAAAAGAAGTACATGATGTAGTTCCTGTCTGTAAATCTAATTGTAATCTATCATTGGTGATAGGCTAGTTAACATATGCAATGTAATGACATGTCATGTGGGATAGGCGTCAAGTTCCTCCAGACAATGTGGTTTTGTAAAAACATTCCCTAGATCAAGATTTAAACTTTTTCCACTCGAGAAATTTTCACTCAAGAACTTTTTATATAACCCTGGGTATATAAGTATATAAAATAGATATAAAAATCAAACATCTACTGACAACAAATCATAATTTCACGACTCCCACATTCAGTTACAAGACCCATTATGAGGCCATGACTCACAGTTTAAGAAGTTGGGCCAGAGATCATAGACAGAGAGTTGGAAGGGACCTTAGAAGTTAATAAGCATTTGTGAACACCTGCTATGTACTACATGCTTGCTAAGTTCTGGGTATATAAAGAAAGGCAAAAGACAGGCTCTGCTCTTGAGGAGCTCACATTATATACTGAGGGAGACAACATGAAAACAACCATGTTCAAGTGAGCTACATATAGGATAAATTGGATATAACCAAGAGAGGGAAAACACTAGAATTAAGGGGAATTGGGAAAGGCTTCCTGTAGAAGGTGGAATTTTAGCTGGGACTAGAAGGGGGCTGGGGAAGCCAAGAGGCAGAGGTGAGGAGGAAAAGAATGTGAGACCTGGGAAAGTCAGACTGTGTCCAAAGTTAACAGCTGGCATATGCTGCTGCAGGAAAAGCCAGGAGGCCAGTGACACTGGATAACAGAGTGTGTGTGTAGGCGGGGAATTGAAGAGAATGTAAGTGGGGGGAGAGACTAGTTATGAAAAACTTTCCATGTCAAAGGTTTTTATATTTGATCCTGAAGAAGCCACAGGAGTTTGCTGAATAAGGAGTTGCAGATGACTTGGTCAGATCTGTGCTTTGGGAAGGCCACCCAATCCCATCTTCTCATTTCACAGTAAGAGATATCAGGAAATTTCCCCTGAGTCACATCGCCAATAAGTGTCTGAGATGAGAATGGAGCCCAGGTCTTCCTGCATTCAATCTGGTGTCCTATTGATTACATCACATTGACTCTCAAGAGATTAAAATATCATTGCCAAGATAGTACATCTAAACTCCATTGTGAAGACAACACATCTTCATTACAACATTGTTGGTCTAGTCGATCAGATTTATTTCAATTCAATTCAACCCAACAAGCATTTATCAAGGACCTGTTTTGTGTCAGGCACTGTGCTAGGCAAAGACAAAAACAAAAATGAAAAAGGTAATAAGCAGTTTGAGAGAGAAAGTGTCAGCAATTGAGAAGTGATACATTGCACAGTCAATAGAGTGAGGACCCAAAATCTAGAGTCAGAAAAATGAGAGTTCATCTACTGCTTTAAATTCTTATGAGCATCCTCAGCATTTTTATACATTACCAACACAATCCAACAGCAAGAGATACAAAGAGAAATTCCATTCAAAACAACGGTCGATAGTATAAAATATTTGGGAATATATCT
Source organism: Sminthopsis crassicaudata (assembly GCF_048593235.1). NCBI lineage: Eukaryota > Metazoa > Chordata > Mammalia > Dasyuromorphia > Dasyuridae > Sminthopsis > Sminthopsis crassicaudata. Next base: position 408,723,636 of record NC_133620.1, read on the forward strand.
ACCAAGGAGAGAGTCAGGAATTATATGAGCAAAATTACAAAACACTTGCCACAAAAATAAAGTCAGATTTAAATAATTGGAAAGGTATTCAGTGCTCTTGGATAGGCCGAGCGAATATAATTAAGATGACAATACTCCCTAAACTAATCTATTTATTTAGTGCTATACCAATCAGACTTCCAAGAAACTATTTTCATTACCTAGATAAAATAACAACAGAATTCATATGGAACAACAAAAGGTTGAGAATTTCAAGGGAAGTAATGAAAAAAAAAATTAAGTGAAGGTGGTTTAGCTGTACCTGATCTAACTTTATTACAAAACAGCAGTCACCAAAACCATTTGGTATTGGCTAAGAAATAGACTAGTTGATCAGTGGCATAGGTTAGGTTCACAGGGCAAGATAGTGAATAAAAATAGCAATCTAGTGTTTGACAAACCCAAAGATCCCAAATTTTGGGATAAGAATTCATTATTTGACAAAAGCTGCTGAGAAAACTGGAAATTAGTATGGCAGAAACTAGGCATGGACCCACATTTAACACCACATACTAAGATTAGATCAAAATGGATCCAAGATTTAGGCATAAAGAACGAAATCATAAATAAATTGGAGGAATATGGGATGGTTTACCTCTCAGACTTGTGGAGGAGGAAGGAGTTTGTGTCCAAGGGAGAACTAGAGACCATTATTGATCACAAAATAGAAAATTTTGATTACACCAAATTAAAAAATCTCTGCACAAACAAAACTAATGCAAACAAGATTAGAAGGGAAGTAACAAATTGGGAAAACATTTTTACAGTTAAAGGTTCTGATAAAGGCCTCATCTCCAAAATATACAGAGAACTGACTTTAATTTATAAGAAATCAAGCCATTCTCCAATTGATAAATGGTCAAAGGATATGAACAGACAATTTTCAGATGATGAAATTAAAACTATTTCCACTCATATGAAAGTGTTCCAAATCACTACTGATCAGAGAAATGCAAATTAAGACAACTCTGAGATATCATTACACACCTGTCAGATTGGCTAAAATGACAGGAATAAATAATGATGAATGTTGGAGGGGCTGTGGGAAAACTGGGACACTGATGCATTGTTGGTGGAGCTGTGAAAGAATCCAACCATTCTGGAGAGCAATCTGGAATTATGCCCAAAAAGTTATCGAATTGTGCATACCCTTTGACCCAGCCATACTACTACTGGGCTTATATCCCAAGGAAATACTAAAGAAGGGAAAGGGACCTGTATGTGCCAAAATGTTTGTGGCAGCCCTTTTCATAGTGGCTAGAAGCTGGAAGATTAATGGATGTCCATCAATTGGAGAATGGTTGGGTAAACTATGGTATATGAATGTTATGGAATATTATTGTTCTGTAAGAAATGACCAATAGGAGAAATACAGAGAGGCCTGGAGAGACTTACATCAACTGATGCTAAGTGAAACAAGCAGAACCAGAAGATCATTATACACTTCAACAATGATACTGTATGAGGATGTATTCTGATGGAAGTGGATATATTCAACATAGAGAAGAGCTAATCCAATTCCAGTTGATCAATGATGGACAGAATCAGCTACATCCAGAAAAGGAACACTGGGAAATGAGTGTAAAGTGTTATTTTTACCTTCTGAATCCAATTCTTCCTGTGCAAAAAGAAATTTGGTTCTACACACATATATTGTATCTAGAATATATTATAATATATTTAACATCTATAAGACTGCCTGCCATCTGGGGGAGGGGGTTGGGGAGGAAGGGAAAAAATCTGAACAGAAGTAAGTGCAAGGGATAATGTTGTAAAAAAATTACCCATGCATATGTACTGTCAAAAGAAAAAGTTATAATTATAAAATAAAATAAAAATTAAATATTAAAAAAAATTCTTATGAGCTGTGTGACCCTAGGCAAGTCACTTAAAATGGGGATAATAAATAAACTTTCTTCAAAAAATGGTTGCTTAAAGTGAGATATTTGTAAAGTGCTTCACAAATCTTAGCAATCTATATAAATGTTAGTTATTATTATTATTCTTAAAGCTAGACTTCTGTACTGCTACTCCACTTCTTCCTCTTTGACCCAAAACACTAACAGGCAGACATATTTCATATAGATAATAACGACGTATAATCCCAAAATGCCTTGTATTTGGTTTCACGGTACATTGCATGGTCTTTCCCCCATAGATGTATTTGCCTGATCGAGGTTTGCTTAGGCTAACATTAAAAATAGCTGACATTCCTTAACCACATTCCAACTGGGTGGTGGTGGGAATATGACCCAGAGTGTTCTAGGTTGGGGAGAGTGGCTAGTCCCAAAAGACAACATGGCAAAACTCAAACCTCTGCCTGTGATAAGTTGTAATTAAGCTAAGCACACTGAGTAGATAATAAATGAAGTAGGTACAGGTTTATGAAGTTTGTAACCAATGTTTTAACTAGGTCTCTATATTAACTGAGTCCACAACAGGCAAAAACAGCTCATAAACAAATGTTCTATTTATCCCTCAGTCATAAAGTGGGGAAGGGGAGGTGAAAGTTGGTTAAAGTAAACTTTTATGCCTTGCTCATGGATATTTTCACATGAAAGTTTTCTTTAATCTTGGCTTCCTGGTATGAAATTCAAGATTTTGTAATCTGAATATACTGTGAAATTTTTAAATACTGTGAACTCTAGACAAGGTTTCATATGTTCCAGGAACAACCTCTAAACTAAACAAAAAAAATGATAACGTTTCAAACTCAAGAATAATCAGAAGGGTAACTAATGAATTTTCTAATTATCCTCCCTTGCTTAAAGTTACTGTGTGTGTGTGCCTCTGTGTGTCTGTATATGTATTGAAGGAGCTGGACATGTTTAACTTGGAAAGAAAGATATAGCAGAACATGATATGCTTATTGAATTAGTTAAAGATCAAACTGAATTAATAAACAAATATATTTATATATACAAACATACCCCATACATTGGTAACATGTTTATTTATTGCAGATCTGACCACTCAATTCTTCCTTGATCAGTGACATTGGTTGGGGAGAGAATTTGTTGGGGATGAGGAGAAATCCTTAGAAACTGTTCAATAGCACATGGATAAACTAATGGAGTACTTCCAGACTGCATCTGTTTCTGAATAGTCTCAAGGTCTTTCTTCCTATCCCAGGACACTGCAGCCTAATCAGTGGCTCAGAGTATTTTTTTTTTCATTTCCTGGAGAGAAAGAGTAAGTGGGAAAAGACAGAGAGGGTTGTGTGGGGCATACACAGGAGCATTTTGAAGCTAGCTCAAACCACTTAAAGGCTGGTTGTGTAATTTTCAATGTGAGCGTTTACCCTTAAAAAAAAATCAGCAAATGCCTCAAATCACAGCACTGTATTGTTTTGTTCACTGTCTTAACTTGAGAGAGTCCTGGAGAACATAACGCAGATTAAACTTAATAGTGTGCCTGGTTTTCTGGAGAGCCAGATAGTAAACATTTTCCAGCATGTTCCTGAGCAGTCAGTGTTTTCAGTGTTGGTAGGGAAAGCATCAAGGGCATAAAATGTCTGAGAACCCACAGCACAGCCACCTGAGGATGAAGCTGAGAGTGCGTCTTCAGGCGGTTCCAGAGTTACAGACTCTCAAGGGAAAAGGGCACCAGAGGCCATAGAATAAGGTCATCAATTCCCAAAGGAATCCTGGCTCCAGCATTCTTCTGAAGTGCTTCTCCAGCCTTCAGGCTTAAAAGCCATGCACTAGGAGCCTCACACTTAGTATTTGGGTGTCCCTGAGCACTTTACTTAACTACTGCCTGCCTCAGTTTCCTCATTTGTAAAATCAGGGCAGTTGGACTCAGTGGACTTTAAGGTCCCTTTTCCTGTCTGCCTCTGGAGGAGTGCCTACCTCCCTATCTGTTCTTTCTATCTTAGGGAGACAGCAAAATGCGATAAAAAATGAAGAAGAATGATGTGGCTAGCATTTACTTAGCACTTGAGGTTTACAAAGCATTTTACATATATCATTAACCCGATCATTATATAAAGAAAATATTCATATAATAATGAAAAGACCACTAGGTTTTGGGTTCAAATCCTACCTTAGATGCAATATTTGTGACTTTAGGCAATTCCCTCAATTTCCCTAGCCCTCATATCTAAAAGGAGAGGGTTGGATTAGATGATCTCCAAGGTCTTTTATAGCTCCAGCTCTAGAGTTCCTGTGCATGCCTGACTGGGGGCTAGAGCAGTCACCTGCACACTATCAAATGCCAATCTTTTCCAGACAACCAGGTCATTCATTTCTAGGGTGAAAAGACCAAGCTAGCCTGCTTACCTCCCTTTCTTCCTTCTTTCTTCTCTCCCTCCCTCCCTTCTTCCCTCTCTCTCCTTCCTTCCCTCTTTTCTTTCTTCCTTTGTTCCCTCCTTCCCTTTTTCCCTCCTTCCTTCTCTCCCTTCTTTCTTTCCTCCTTCCCTCCCTCCCTTCCTCATTCTCTTCTTCCCACATTCCCTTCCTTCTCTCCCTCCCTTCCTTCTTTTCTCCCTCTCTCCCTCGCTCCCTCCATTTTTTCCTTTCTCATTTTACAAATAAAGAAACTGAGGCACTGTGTGAAGTGGTTTGCCCATTATCATTCAGATAAAAATATCTGAAACAGGTTTATGATCCAGGTCTACCTGACCTGAACTCCAGGATTCTGTCCATTGCTTTTGAAATCCAGAACCATGTCTATTTTGGTTCCTTTCTTTACTGAGTAGTATATGCCTTCCTTCTGCAGTGAAAATGGATCTCTAAGCTGGAAGCCCATGCTGTTGGCTAAGGGAATCTCTTGTATCTACTTTCCAGGGTGTTCCTTAGTATAAGTACATTATGGTGAACTTCAAGGACTCACCTCTATGTACACAGATGCAGGGTGCCATCTATGAAATTGAAGACATTCCTTCAGCCAAAGTAGATTGTCTTTAGGCTGACTCTACCAAGGCCCATTATAAAATTGTGAATGACTTCAGCTATGATTCCTTCTCCATCGAGCTATCTGTTCATAAAGCTTTTCACTGTTGGATTCTCCAACATATCCTAAGTAAAGAACAGGAAAAATATGCTGGGCATTTCTATAGCATTTTTTTTTCCTCCTAGATCCTAAATATACATCTGGAAGGGACTTTAGAGGTCCTCCGATCTAATCCTCTCATTTTACAGAGGAAACTGAAGCTCAGAAAAAATAGTAAATTTTTAAAATTTCAAACTTTAATATAAAATAAGGAAAAAGAAAAAAATTGCCATGTTTACCATAGAATAAGAGAGGATTCAGTACAAAACATTAAATTTCCATTTAATGAAAACTTATATAATAAGTACCACATACTTTTTTAAAGCTATCCAGTTTTTCTTTTCCTCCTTGTAGGTTTTCTTTTGTTTTCTGTTATGTACTTTTTACTTTATTTTTTCCTTTTCTCCCCTCCTTCCACTGCCCTAAAGAAGGCTATAAGTAAACACAGATCTATAAACATATACATAGAAAACTATAAATCTATACATATATATATTTACTCATATATACTCATATATATATATATATATATACTCACATATCACACTATTTATATTTCCACTTATTTTCTCAGAAGGTGGATGGCATCTTCTTTCATTAGGCCATGGCTTTTCATGTTTTTCTAAATCAACAAGGTCATCATTTCCTACCCCACAGCAATATTCCAATACAAAATTGACTCTGAAATTTTTCCTCCAGTTTTCTGCCTTCCTTCTATTTTTAGATAAGGTGCTTCTATTTATAGAAGAAAATTTCAATTTAAAATAGTTAAAATCATATATTTTACAATTCAACAATGGTCTCAACTTAGAATATAGTTTAAGATCTAATTTTGCTGAATCTGCTCCCTTTAAATATTTTTCCCTAGTTTCTTTGAAATTCCTGATATTCTGTTTTCCCAAATGAATTTACTTCTGATTTTTACTTTTTTTTAAAAAATAACTGGGATTCCATTGAATTATTAGATTAGTTAGTAAAATTGTCATTAAAATATATTGGCCTCATCTATCCATGAACAATAAATATTACTTCACTTTATTTTTTGTTTAAAAAATGTTTTGCTCAGACTTGTGGAGGAGGAAGGAGTTTGTGTCCAAGGGAGAACTAGAGACTATTATTGATCACAAAATAGAAAATTTTGATTACACCAAATTAAAAAGTTTCTGCACAAACAAAACTAATGCAAACAAGATTAGAAGGGAAGTAACAAATTGGGAAAACATTTTTACAGTTAAAGGTTCTGATAAAGGCCTCATCTCCAAAATATACAGAGAATTTACTCTAATTTATAAGAAATCAAGCCATTCTCCAATTGATAAATGGTCAAAGGATATGAACAGACAATTTTCAGATGATGAAATTAAAACTATTTCCACTCATATGAAAGAGTGTTCCAAATCACTACTGATCAGAGAAATGCAAATTAAGACAACTCTGAGATACCATTACACACCTGTCAGATTGGCTAAGATGACAGGAACAAATAACGATGAATGTTGGAGGGGCTGTGGGAAAACTGGGACACTGATGCATTGTTGGTGGAGTTGTGAAAGAATCCAACCATTCTGGAGAACAATCTGGAATTATGCCCAAAAAGTTATCAAAATGTGCATACCCTTTGATCCAGCAGTGCTACTACTGGGCTTATATCTCAAGGAAATACTAAAAAAGGGAAAGGGACCTGTATGTGCCAAAATGTTTGTGGCAGCCCTTTTCATAGTGGCTAGAAACTGGAAAATGAATGGATGTCCATCAATTGGAGAATGGTTGGGTAAATTATGGTATATGAAGGTTATGGAATATTATTGTTCTGTAAGAAATGACCAACAGGAGAAATACAGAGAGGCTTGGAGAGACTTACTTAATGATATTATATGAGGATGTATTCTGATGGAAGAGGATATCTTCAACATAGAGAAGAGCTAATCCAATTCCAATTGATCAATGATGGACAGAATCAGCTACATCCAGAAAAGGAACACTGGGAAATGAGTGTAAACTGTGAGCATTGTTTTTTGTTTTGTTTTTCTTCCCAGATTATTTTTACCTTCCGAATACAATCCTTCCTTTGCAACAACAACAACAACAAAATTCGGTTCTGCACATATATATTGTACCTAGGATATACTATAAGATATTTAATATGTATGGGAATGCCTGCCATCTAGGGGAGGGGGTGGAGGGAAGGAGGGGAAAATTTTCGGAACAGAAGGAAGTACAAGTGATAATGTTGTAAAAAAAAAAATTACTTATGCATATGTACTGTCAAAGAAAATGTTATAATTATAAAAATTAATAAAAAAAATAAAATAAAATGTTTTACATTTATGTCCATGTATCTTCTATAGCTGGCAGATATGCTCTCAGGTATCTTATGCTGTATTGGTATTTTAAATGGTCTAAAATAATATGGAAAAATATTGCTGATATGTAGTATACTTTCCTTATTTTTCTCTTTGGATTAATTTAACTCCGTTTAACTTTGTCTGATATCATGATTACCATCCCTGTTATTTTTATGTAATAAATTTTACTGATGACTTTTATTTTGTTTGTGTATATCTCTAATTTTTATGAAATCTCTATAATTTATATAATTATAAATCTGTTATGTTTCTTAAAAGCAACATAACGTAGCATTCAAATTTTAATAAGTCGGTTCTTTTTTGTAGGTAAATTCATCTCATTCATATTCTACTCATTGTCTATTTTCCTCTTTCCAATTTTCTCACTCTCCTTTTCATTCTAGTTATCCTGTATTTCTTCAATATTTCAAATATTTCTACCTGCTACTCTACCTTTCTATTCCTATTAACTTACCATTCCTTATCCCTTCCTTATCTTCTTCCTCTACTCTATCCATTTGGCCTCTTATTTTTCTGAATTTAGGTTTTTGTACTCCTCTAGATACATATATTGTTCCCTCTTTAACCCATTCCCAATGAGAATAAGCTTCTCCTATATCAGTATTTGTTTTTATGCCTTATTTGTATAAGATAATTTGTCATTTTAATCTCTCCCTACAATTTGATTTTTTTAGGATCATCTCATCATACACAGCTCAGCCCAACATTTTCTTTCAAACTTCCAGAATAATTTTCACATATAGAAAATAATTTGACCTTATCAAGGCTCTTATAATTGATCTTTAATATTGACTTTTTATTTCTCATGAATCTTGCCTAATGTTCCCTTAAGTTCTGCTGTTTCTGTCACAAGTAAGTCTTTTAGTTAGTTAAATATTCTTTATTGCCATTTAGGATTATACTTAATTTTGCTAGGTTAAGTTATCCTTGGTCATAATCCTAGTTTTTTTTGCCCTATGAAATATAATATTCCAAGACCTATGGTCCTTCAAAATAGTAGCTGCTAGATTTTATGTAATTCTTATTGTACCTTCATGATATTTAATTTGTGTTTTTTCCTTGTTTGTAATATTTTCTGCTTAACCTAGGAACTTTGAAATTTGGCTATGAAATTCCTGTAAACTTTCTTCTTGGGATCTCTTTCAGGTAATTGTGGGTCATTTTTTTCTATTTCTGCTTTGGCTTCCTGTTCTAGAATTTCAAGGCAATTTTCCTTCTTAATTTTTTGTAACATTGTCTCAAGATTTTTAAAAATTTATTTTATAATTATAACATTTTTGACAGTATATATGCATGAGTAATTTTTTACAACATTATCCCTTGCACTCACTTCTATTCTGAATTTTCCCCTCCTTCCTCCACCTCCTCCCCTAGATGGCAGGCAGTCCCATACATGTTAAATGTGTTATAGTATATCCTAAATACAATAAAAATAATAAAATAATAAAATAATAAAAATAAAAATGCAAACAGTTTGCACTCATTTCCCAATGTTCTTTCTCATTCTGTCCGTCATTGATCGATTGGATCTGAGTTAGATCTTCTCTTTGTTGAAGATATCCACTTCCATCAGAATACATCCTCATACAGCATCGTTGTTGAAGTGTATAATGATTCAAGATTTTTTTATCATAATCTTCAACTAATCTAACTATTCTAATATATATTTCTCCTTGATTTGTTCTCCAGATTGGTTGTTTTTATGAGATGTCTTCTATTTTTTTATTCTTTGAATTTTATTTTATTATTTCTTAGTGTGTTAGAACATCATTAGCATGTCCAGTTCTAGTTTTCAAGGAATTATTTTCTTCCTTAAGTTTTCATTCTCTCTTTGAAGTTGTTTGACTTTTTTTTTTTTACAATTTTCTTGATTTTCTGTATTGTTCTTATTTTTTTCCTAAATTCTCTCTGATTTTATAAGTTCTTTTTAAATTCTTCTAAGAACTTTATTTGTGCTTGGGAAGCACATTTATTGAAAAAGGAGTGGCTTTCTTAGCTCCATTGTTTTCCTCTGAGTATGAACCCAGATCTTATCTCTCCCCATAATAATTATCTATGCTTGGGTTCTTTCTCCTTTGCTTACTCATTTTTATTTTGGTTTTAAGAACTATTCCTATAATCAAGTTCTAATCCTGCTTTATGGGGAATGAGGACCCAAGCCTCAAATGCTTCTGTTCTTTGCTCAGGTCTATCCCAGGACCCAACCTGGGGCTGCCCTCTCCACTCTTCAATCTCTGCTAGGCCTCCAGCTATGCTCTCCCAAAAGCCAGCTTGCTCCCTGTGGTCATTATCAGTGGCTGCAAACTACAGCTGTCCTCTCTGCTCTGGGACTGAAACCAGGAATGTTAGCTCCTTCTCTGTACAGCTGCAGCCCTGGTTGTGTCACTCTTCTGCAGCTGTCAGATCCCCCCAGACTATGAAAGTTTCTAGCTGCCTTCCAATCCAGCTGCTGCAAGGGCTTGTTGTTGATTCCACAAAATCCAGAGTCCACCTGGAGGTGGTTTTTACTTTACTTAGAATGAATTTCTGCACAGGAGGGCCAGTCTTTTCTGAAGTCTTCTCAAGTTATCTTAGGACAGCTGCTTTACCCAGACTTTTTTTTTTTTTTTTCTGCTGCTCTGCAGCAATGTCTCTTTGTGGAGAGAATTTGGAGAGCCGAAAGTTTTCTGACCTACTCTACCATCTTCCAAGAATACTTTCCCCCAGAAGAAATTAAGTGACTTATTCAAAGATAGAAATTGTCAGAGTCAGACTATGAACCAAGATCCCCTGGTGCCAGATTCGGGGTGCTCTCACACTTTCTTTTTTACCTCTGTCCCAGCTCTCAAGTTTGTAGTGTGTGGGGACAGAGATACCTAGCAAGCAGGTATGCTTGCTGTGGGCCCATCAGAGAGAACTTTACAGCAAAGCAATCCTTACCTAAGCATATCTATCAATACCCAGGTATTGCCTATAATGCAATCTTCTATGGGATGGGTGGCAGGAGAAGCAATAACATTTTCTCTGAGATATCTTTTTTCCCCTTAACTCATCAAATATAAGGGACTTAATATTCCTTTAGAGGCAGAGCTGAAGACCTACAAAAGCCCGCACAAGCAAGGACTCCCCATGAGGTCGGCCAATTTGAATAGAACCTTCTAGGATAATTGAGAGCTTCCTGACTCTTCATAAGTGACAAAGACCTTGTGATTCCTCTCTTGATTTGAACATTATGCTTGGATATTCCCTTGGCATTCAATTCATATATTCTCTTTCCTAGGTGACATAAATTGAAAACTCTGAAGTTTCTTTTTTTTTTCTCATTTGGATTTTATTTTTCCAATTATATGCAATGATAGTTTTCAACATTTAGTTTTGAAAGACTTTGAATTAAAATTTTTTTTTCTTCTCTCATCTTCCCTCATGTCTCCCCTTCCCAAGACAACAAGTAATCTGATATAGGTTGGTACATACATGTAACATACTTTTAAACATATTTCCATATTAGTCATAATATGAAAAAAAAATTAGAAGAAAAGGAAAAAACCATGACAAAGAAAAAGTAAATCCAAAAAGTAAAAAGTGAAAATAATATGCTTCAATCCATACTCAGACTTTGTAATTCTCTCTCTGGATGTGGATGGCATTTTCTATCTCAAATGTATTGGAATTGTCTTGAATCACTGTTGAGAAGCGCCAAATCTATCATAGTTGATCATCATATATTCTTGTTGTTATTGTATATAATGTTCTCCTGGTTCTTTGAACTTAACTCAATATCAATTTAAATAAGTCTTTCCAGGCTTTTTGGAAATCAACCTGCTCTTCATTTCTTGTGGGAAAATAATATTTTTAAGATATCCCATTAAATGCAAAAAGTGAATTTATTCACCCATTCTTCATTTGATGGATATTTACTCAGTTTTCAATTCCTTGTTACCACAAAAAAGAGCTGCTACAAATATCTGAAGTTTCATAAATCATCAGACCAGAGATCTAGAGCTGGAGACCAACCCCCTCGTTTAACAAATGAAGAAACAGGGAAGCTCAGTAGCTTGCCCAGAGTCCCACAGATGCTAAGGAGCTGAGGCAGGATTTCAGATCTTCCTTACACCTAGAGCTCTCTCCCTCTCTTTCTCTGCCTTCTGACTTCCCAAGCTTTCCTCAAGTCTCAGCAGAAGTCGTTTCTGCTCCTGCCTCCCTTAGTGCTTTCTCCTCTCTGTCTCCTGTCTGTACTCAGCTGTCTCCTTTTCTCTCCCCCATTAGACTGGGAGCTCCTCAAGAACAGCCCATCTTTTGCCTTTCTTTGTATCCCCAGCACTGAGCACAGTGCCTGGCACACAGTGGGTGCTTAATAAATGCTTGAAGGCTTGACTATGCCATGCTTCCTAGCCACACTCCCTAGATCCCACGCCATCACAGAGTTAGAGAGGAGGGCTATGCGCTTGCTATATTTTTGCCTTCATGCTAAAACCTGAGGAAGCCTTTCTTGTGAAATGCAGAGAATTTCATTCTCTTATCTGCTCCCCTCCCAGAGCTTCCCCCACATACTCGGATCATGGCCATCTGGGTGCTCTTGTCGAAGAAATGCCAGATCTGGGGCCCCACTTCTTCCCAAGCCTTGAGGAACTGTCGAACACGCGCCAGCTCTTCAAAAGTCGAGTTGGCCTGAGAAACAAGGAGAGACAGACAGACAGAGGAGCAAGGGCAGAAAAGGGAGAAAAAAGGGGGGCACGTGAGTCTGCTTTGTCCTTCCTAACATACCGCCGGGGCAGTCTCAGCTTTTCACAGAAGAGTTTTTCCTCTCTCTTCTACACTGAGCTGAAGGTTCCTCCATCTGCTGAGGCTTCTCAGAGCAGCCTACCATTTCTCAGACACCGATAGAAACGGCTCCTCTCTTGTGTGCATGAGATGCTGACGGTGTCATTGTCTCCTGCACTCCATGAAAACTTGTGCTTTCCCTCTGTTAGTGAGCTGGTTCCTCCCCTTCCCTTCTCAATGCTGAGCCTCCTCAAGCAGCCAGGGCAGACTAATGGGCCATCTGACCTAGCTAACAGTGGGAATGGCGCACACTTCCATCAGAGAGAGAGCACAGGGGTCTGTCTGGGCGAGCTCATCACTGCTGGAGATTCTCAGCCTGGTATACTGGGGCAAGGACAATTGGGGTCCTGGAGGGGGACACGCCAAGAAACATCCCACCAGAAACAGAACAGAAAAAAAACAGAAGGAAAAAAGCATATCCTCTTGGGGGACCCAAGACAAGGAGGCATGAGGGTTGAAGAGAGAAGAGGCTTACATGCTTTAATATCTTATGAACAGCAGGAGAATCCGGAGTAAAAAGGATTTTCCCCATCAGCAAGGGCTTTGCTGCCCTCCAGGCTATTTTAGTTAAAGGGTTTGCTTCCATGTTCTGGATCAATGAATTACAAAAAGATGCTGCAAAGAGAGGAGACAGGGTTAATGGAGTGATCTCCCCTCTGTCCCAAAGCTTTTCACCAAGCACAATCATTATCATGGCCAAATCCCAGGCCCCATTCACTCAGAACTGGAGGACTGAACAAATAAACTAAACTAATAAGCTGGGCTCATACAATAACATGTTCATCATTAGGAAGTAACCAAATGCCCCAGGACAGCTCAATCAAGACTTTTTCACTGGAGATGAAAGCTGGGGCTTACCTGTTATATTTCTTTTCTTATTTTTTCTTTCTTTCTTTCTTCCTTTCTATTTTCTTTTCTTTTCTTTCTTTTTTTTTAATTTTTAAAAATCTTTATTTATTTATTTTATTTTTTTGCTGAGGCAATCAGGCATAAGTGACTTCCCCAGGGTCACACAGCTAGGAAGTATTAAATGTTTGAGGGCAGATTTGAACTCAGGTTCTCCTGACTTCAGGACTGGTGCTCTATCCACTGTACCCCCTAACTGCCCCCCTGATATATTTCTTACTTTAGAAGAGAAGAACTGAAAATATTGCTTATGATTAGGCTAAGAGGCAAAGGGCATTATTCCCCAAGAATAGGATGTACAGAGCCCAGGAAAAATACAAATAAATTCTCTGACAATTGAAGCCATCACTGATTTTTTCCATCAGTTCTATGGTTCCCTTCCAAGCTTCTCTGAACTGCCTTTTACCTATTGCCTGTGTATCTTGAATTGATCTGGTTGTGTGGACCAAGTTCTCCTCCATTAGGAGGTAAGCTCTGTGAAGGAAAATATTTTTCATTTTTCTTTATAAACTTAGTATCTTGCATAATACATAACACACAATAAGTGCTTAAGAAATGCTTGTTGACTTGACTTGACTCCATGCTGTTGTCAGTGTGGCAAGGCTGGGTTAAAGCTGACCCCTCTTCTACTGCCTTATTTATTTTTTAGCTCATGCCAATCTGTTGTTACAAGAACCGAGAAAGAAACAGTGAAGGGTGGGAACAGTTCCCTGGCAGGGCCTCGGCATCTAAAAAGTTAGACAAGGCTGCACACACACACATCTCCCTTGTATTGTGCTCCTCAAAACACCTACAGTTATGTTGACTTGTTCAGGACCTTCTAACCTGGGCTTTGTTTGAAATTTTGGTGCGCTCCAATTCACCTTTCCTCCAACTTTTCCTCTACTATTTGACCACAGTTCAATTATATCAGGGGCCAATGTCCCCTCTTTTTTTCAATCAAGTCTTGGCTCAAATCATGGCTCATACCCAAATGATTTTACAATTTCTATTTATTTATCAGTGGGGAAAGAGAAGGAAATCTTTCCCACTCTCACCTGCTCCCTCATCCTCTTCCTCCACATCAAGGTAAAACCATTTGCCCAAGGCCACTTAAGGAAGTCATTGTGTAAAGACCAAGAAAGAATTCCCAATCACAGACTAGGAGTGTATGACCAAGCTGACCAATATTGTAGATTAGGAAGGGCTCAGAGACGTAAGAGAAAACTTGTTTTTTCTCTCATTATAAGAAAATGCAGGCTCTTTTCTGGAAGAATCTATGTCTAAGAAGGCTTTGTATTTGTTATCTTCATAATAGCTGACATTTACCCAGTATTTTAAATTCTCAATGTACTTTTAGGATATATGTATTTAATAACATTTATACTATTTATAATATTTACCTACTTGCTAAAATTATATATTTATATATTTAATATGAAAATTTAAAACCTAGCAATGAATATATTAATATAAGGAACTTAACTTGCATAGTAACTATAAATATTTTAATTCAAGTATCATGACAATTTTTCATTTACTCCTATGTAGAAAGGAAGTATTTAATAAGTACCTACTATGTGCTAGGTTCTTTAAAAATATGTTCTCATGTGATTCTCACAACCACTTTGGGAGACATTATTATGCCCATTTTACAACTGAGGAAACTGAGGCAGAGGTTAAGTGACTTGAACAGGGTCACATAAGCAGTAAGGCCAGAGGTAAGAATCAAATGCAAGTCCCTCCTAACTCTTAAGCTCAGTGTTCCTTCCTGAGTAAGAGCACTATAGTTCTGGAGCTGGAAGGGGGCTGACTTTCCATCTAGCCCAAATACCCTCCTTACCCAGATAAGGAGGATGAATTTGGGGAAAAGAGTAACTAGCCCAAGAATACAGGGTATGGATTTGAATCCAAGTCTTGTGACTCCAGATCCCGGCTTCCTTCCCCTGCATTAAGTTAAGTGAGTCCTGTGTACCAAGTTGCTTCATTCGCCAGCAGAGTCAGAACTAACAATGGAGGCAAAGGATAGTCCTTTAGGCAGCAAAAATAAAGACAGACTGAGTATGCCCAGAGGAATGGAAGAGGCTGGGAGTGTGGGCGAGGAGCGGTGTCCACTCCTGGACCTAAAAAATCTCTTAATAATCTCCTTCTTTTCCTTCAATTCCCCTTATTTGTCTTTCCTGGCAATGTGTCTGGTGGGCTACGGGAGAGCTGATGGGGACTCTTGGTCTACTCAGCACAGGGAGAAGTGTCTATAATGTCTCCTCTAGGAAGGAGAAGAGCCTCTGGGAGAAAGGTGCTCCTGACCGCCCAGGCCACCTAAGCACAAAGCTTTCAGACTGGAAAGAGCAGCTCCCTGAGAAGCAATCTCATACACTGTGATCTTTTGGCTACATTTTTGCTTTGCTGAGATCTTTTAGGAAATGAAGAAGTAAACTGGAAGGAGAAAACTCTCAAGCCTACTGAGAAAGAAATCCTTTTCTCTGAGAGTCCAAGATTAAATTCAACATATGACCCACAGAAAGTTAGTTCTTTATGTGTCTCTGTCTTCCCTCTCTTTCTCTCTTTTCTCCCAAAATTTTCCCATCCTTATTCTATGTCTGTTTTTTTATCTCTCATTCTCTTCTTTTTCCCTCATCTTCCCTCTCTTCTTCCTTTCCTCCTTTTTCCTCCCACTCTCTCTCTTATTCCCTGTTTCTCCCTCTCTTCTTCCCTTTTTCTCTCTTTTCTCTCTCTCCCCTTCTGTTTCAGAACAACTAACCACCATAATCTGAAGAAGAGAGATCTACATTAGTAAGAAGAATGTCCAGGGTTTATCTGAGAGGCTCCAGGATTCCCCTTTGCTTAGCCTTTGGGGAAGGAGGGCCATACTTCTTGCAAACATACCTCCCAACATGTCTTAAAAAGCATTCGGGGACTTAAAACTACCACTGGAACTCAGTGGGGTGGGCCTGCAATCAGTCCTCCATAGACATTCTGGGAGGTTTACTTGTCATCCCCTTCTTGGTTCACATGCAAACACTCACTTCTGTAAAATGACAAGTGTTCCAGAGAATCTGAGCAGTGAGTTACGCCTGTGATGATAGTCACAGTCACCAAAGAGAAGATGTCAGGCTCTTTCTACCACTGTGAATCTCACAATGCCCTGGGAGGGATTATTCCCATGGTCATTATTATATTTGCCCTTTTGGCCAAAACCACACAGGATGGGCAACGAGGAGGGAATATAGCTCCCCTTACTCAAGTCAAAGGGAATGGCTTCCTGGAATACTGGGGACCTGGCCATAACAAACAACAGGAAGTGATGGTGGTTTATCATACTGGCAGATTTTGCACAGTTGAGATGGGGAGCTAAGAGAAGGCAGGTTCAAAAAGTTCTTTCTAGGTTCTAGCACCAGCCCATTAAATCTAACAGGGGTAAATGCTAAGTTTGCACTTAGGCTGAAAAACTTATCTGTAGAAGCTAGAGGAGGAGGGGATGGTTAAAGTTAGAAAAGATTTGGGGCTTCTAATAGACTGCAAACTCAACATGGGGCAACGGAGCAATATGACAGTCAAGATGCAACTGAAGGGTTCATTAAGAGAGGCTTAGGTTTCATGAATTAGTCATTGATCATCTCACCTGTTCTGTCCTAAGCAACCACCTATGGAGGAAAGTATCAAAAAATTATAGAACTATAAAAAGATTTTAAGACTATTAAAAGGGATTGTTAACTGTCACACTACAAACTGGAAGGCTAGGGAGTCATGTTGCTCTCAGAGATCAAATCTGGGAAAGTCATAATGAGGTTTCCTTTGTCTATATTATAATTATAATTATAATACCATCATCTGATCACATGCCTCTCTAACTCTTGGAGATATAGTAGATAAGGCCCTTCCCCAGGATCTCAGATTTATACCTTGAGAACTGCCATCTAAGAGTGTGGGAATCTATAAGTGATAAGAACAAAAGTGGGGAAAATTTCAGTTATATACACATTTGAATACACACATGGGAGAGTGCACACACACACACACACACACACACACACACACACACACACACACACACACAGAATCACTCCACTCTCCTATGCCCATAAAAACAATACAAAACAAACATTTCCTCCCTGCTTTCTGATCACAGAGCCTATTTTTACAAGATTGTTTCCAGAATCACGGCCTTCTTTTTCTAATCTAGTTGAGAAAATCAAAGGACTTTATTCCAGGTTATCCCACTGAGCAAGTCAATCACAAATAGTTTCATGGTGACATTAAACACACCAAAGTAATCCTGACTGCTGGTTTAGAGGCACCAAGCAAGACTCCCAGAGGAAGACAAACAGAGAGCAGCTGTGTGAGCGAGAGGAAGAATGTGAGTGGAGAGTTGCCAATCTGGTCACCTCCACGGCTCTCTCCATCCTCTCTGACTTTCCTGCAGATTATTCCCATCTTTTCTTCCATTGAGTTCTCTGCATTCGGGTCGACCCCTCTTCCTCTGTTCAACACTGGCTCTCTTTTGTCCTGGAAGTTCTCTTATTACATGATAGATCTGAACTGCTGCCGCTGGTGATTATCCAGGGGAAGAATCACTCCTACAGATTCCCCAAGTGCCAGCAACGCTCCTTTGGCCCTGAGTGCCACAGTGCCCAGCTCCAATTGCATTCTCCACTTCAGTAGTTCAATGAGCTACCTGTCTTGGCTGCAGGAACCCCCGAGTATTCCCAGGAAGACCAAAAGCCAAACCTGACTGAACAAATTCAGTCTCCATAAATGTCATGACTGTGACCAACTAAATTCCCTCCCTCATGGACCTTTCAGGAGATTTAATGAAAACTGAACTCCAATCTCAAGGGGACTAAATATAGAAACTTTTTGAGACCTTTACTTGATGCAGTTTGTCCTGCTCATCTTTGTGGCATTTTTAAGTCAATATTTATGGACATCCTTTGCTTTTATATTAACCACATTTCCCTTTCCTCCTTCCCAAAAAGTCACCCCATATAATAATGAAAAGAAAAAGGAAACTCACACACACACACACACACACCACACACACACCACACACACACACACACACCACACACACACACATACACACACACACATACACACACACAGTTGAACAAAACTAACGAACACATCAAAAAAACATAGTGTGGTACAGAATATTCCACACTTAGATCACTACCTAAGGAAAAAAATGGAGGAGATGCTCTGGGCCAATAAAGTGATATAGTGGGTAGAGCACCTGATCTAGAGTCAGGAAGGCCTGGCCTCAGCACTTACCTGGTGTACAACCCTGGATAGGTAATTTAACTTAGTTTGCCTCAGTTTCCTCATCGGTAAAATGAGCTGAAGAAGTAAATAGCCAACCACTGCAGTATCTTTGCCCAGAAAATCCCAAATAGGGTCACAAAGAGTTGGATACAATTGAAATGAATGAATAGGAATAGAATGAAAATGAGGTTTTTTTTCCCCATTCAGTGATATAGGAAATGCTGTAAATAGCATCTTCTTCAGGGCTTTGTGGGAAAGTCTGGGATTTTTTACATCTAAAATCACCTTATGAGGCCATTCTATTTTCTGTTTACCCCTCAGTCAGTCCATTGGTACCAAAGGATCTCCTGTGTGCCAAGGTCTGTGACCTCGGGCAAGTCACAACTTCTCTGGGCCTCAGTTTACTCATCTGTAAAATGGAATGTGGGAGTAGATGCCTCCCAGAACCATTTCAGTTCAAATCAATAGTCCTATGGCGATACCAAGAGGAAGCACAACATCTACCCCATAATGCGAGAAACTCTCTTTAGTGGGTTCCTAAGCATCTTTCTCATCAAGAACTTAAGAAAATGCTTCTGGGGCTAGTGAGGACAGAGATAAACTGAGGAGGACCCTGTGGTAACATGAAAAGTATGCTGGACTTGGTCTGAAGACAGAACCCTGAAGCAGGAGCCTACCCCTGCCACCTTGGCAAGTCCCTCCTGGGCCACAGTCTCCTCCTCTGACTCAATGACATCCAAAGCCCTTTCTGGCTCTGACGGTGTGAGGAGGGGCTACTTGACCAATCTGGAAGTGCATGCCAGGGGATAATCCAGCTCCCTCTCTTTGAATGCTCTCCCGGGAGCCAAGACTGCTGGCTCACAGGTAAATGAGACTGATGGGATTCTTGGACATCATCTAGCCCAAGGGAGGCGTCCAGGCCCCATAAGGAGAAAGGCTATGAAAATGGGCCGCAGGGAGTGTTTGCATTTTTATCATTTCCCTCTCATTACTCATCTTCTGTGAGAAATGCTCAGGTCTCCGTCCAGCTCTGAGGCAATACATGTGCTTACTGGCAGGCTGGCTCCAGCTCCCTGCCTTGAGAAAATGTCTATTTAAGCTCTCAGGAGACATGTTCTTTGAAAACAAATGAGTATGGCAGGTATTTTTGGATGCTGTTTTCTGAAAGTAGGCTACTTATAAGATTTACAAGGCACTGTTCTTACAACTCTATTGTGAATCAGGTGCCTGAGTATCATGAACCCCATTTAGTGGGGATGGGAAACTCCTCTGGAAACGTGCTTCCATGCATATATTCCCAGGGACTTCGTTTTAGATTGTCTGGACTTTCTCACAAAGTCACCATGTCTGAGAGGGAGGACATGAGCCCAGCTGAGACCTTTATGCACCAGGCCCTGATACCTCATTCAATTTTAAATTGTATTGCTGCCTTTGTTGTCATATTTTGGTTTTTTTCAGAGCTAACACTACCCCATCTAATCCCAATCCCCACCCAATGTAGCCTTCTCTTGTAACAAAGAGTAAGAGTTGAAGGAAGCTGACACTGTGACTGTATTTGACTGCAACAGTGACATTCTGCACACATTGTCCCCAATCTCATCTCTCTAAGGAAAGAAAGGAGCCTATTTCCTCCCTCTTCTCTGGGGCTGAGGTTCCATTATTTATGTTCATCAGCCCCATTTAACCCATAAGAAAACTGAGGCTTACAGAATCAAACAAAACAATTCACCCAAAGTCACACAGTTCTTAAATGTCCTCAGGACTTTTGTTGTTTAGTTGTTTTCACTTGTACCTGTCTCTCTGTGACCCATTAAGGGTTTTCTTGGCAAAGAGACTGGAATGGTTTGCCATGGCTTTTTCAGCTCATTTTACAGAGAAGGAAAATGAGGCAAACAGGGAAAATGACTTGCCCAGGATCACTCAGCCAGGCAGTGCCTGAAACCAGATTTCAATTCAGGAGATTGATTGTCTTCCAGACTCCAGGCCCAATGCCCCACCCAGCTGCCCTGGATCTCCCTTAACCCCTGAACTGCACTTGCCTGACAATTAAATCCAGCATTCTTTCTAATATACTGAATTCTAATATGTTTTCTCATGAATCTCACTCAAGTACAGAAACCTATAGGTAAAGAATTAGGTTAAAAAAATAAACAAGCTCTACTTGTGTATGAAGGGGTTCTGAGTTTTTGATGCTGAATTTCTGACTGAGACAAATAAATGCCTTGGCTCTTGGGCCAGCAACTCCAAGTTAAACAGCCCATTACTGTGAGGGATGGGGCCACTTCTGAGCTGATGGAAAAAATCCAAAGTGATGGGATTAAGCTGATTTTTAAGAGGTGTTAATTCCCTGCCTCTTCCCTCACCTCCCAAAAGAAAAAAGAAACTGAGATCAAATGGTTTTCTCCTCCTCCAGTGTGGACAACTGCATTCGGCTTGGACCTGTTGCTCCAGGGAAGCCAGCTTTATCCGGGAGGGAAGTGTGTTGCTGGGTAACTGGGAGAACTGTGGATTTGAGGAATGTTTGTTAGGACCTGACAGCAGTTAAGTGTCAGATGAAAAGAGAGGAAACTGGCTGCGGTGGTGAGGGGGCAACAAACAGGGACAATCTGAGCGCTGGGAAATGCGTCATGAGGAGAGAATTCAGACTAAGTCATTTCACTCTGGGGCAACAACAACAAAAAGGCCAATCTGTCCTTCCAAGAGGGGCCACAGAGACGAGCTGTTTTCTAAAGGCTTGGGTGAACAGAGTCCCTTTGACTGACCAGGACGGGCTTGGGAACAGACTGGCCACATGATGCTCTCACATGAAATTGGGCAAAGGGGCCTTTGACTCTCTGTGGAGATTGAGTTCTGGTATGTGGGGCTTGTGGGAACCAGCCTGGGGGTCCGATTACGGATGCTGTCAGGAGGTCACAGGATCCTATGAGAGCTAGAAGGGCTTCAGAGATCAGCCAGGGCAGCCCCTTTCTTTTACAGGTGAGGAGACTGAGAGCTGGGAGATTTCTCCAAGCCACCCAGAGAGCTCAGGGACCGAGCTAGTGGACAAAGGCAGGCTCAGACGCCTTTTCTACTGTTCCTTTCACTGCACCCCTGAAACATTCCTCCTGACTCAAGTCTTGGGGAGGTTGCACACATCTCCTATGGGTGTAGATCTATACAACTTAGGGCTGGTGCAGGGAAACCATTTCTAGCAATGAGAGTTATACCACAGTGGGCCGCTTTGGGAGGACAGGACTGTGCCCTGGGCTTCAGGGACAAGCTCAATAACCTCAGGTTCCTTCCAAGTCAGAGAGTCAGAAGAAATCTCTGGCTTCTTTCAAACTCAACTCATGCCATTTCTTCCCTGAGTTACTTCATATGTGTGAATGCATATGTACATATTTATTTGTAGCTATACATCTGTACATATATATATATGTACATATACATATATACATATACACACACCTCTATACATTGTGTGCATATATGTATATACATTCACATAGATTATACATGAAAGGTATGGTATGGTATAATATGGATGGTATAGTAGAGAGAGTGCTGAACTTGCAGTCAACAAGAACCTTAGTTCAAATCCTGCCTCACACACAGCTATGACCCTGGGCAATCACTTAAAGTTTTCCCAGCTGCAGTTTCACCAACTGTAAAATGGGAATAATAATAGCATATACCTCACAGTTATGTTATGAGAATCAAATGAAATAAAATATAAAGTATTTCATAAAGCTATACATAAATGTCCAAGTATGTATATGTATGTAGATTATGCACATATTTATGTATATCGGTATACACATCTGTTTATGTCTATATATGTGCTGTATTCTATTTAGAATATAAGCTCTTTGCAAGTAGCATTTGTTTCATCTTTATACTTGTTTCCCATAATTGCTCATGGGTAGGCTGAGACAATATAATAAAAAAGTCTTCTATCTGAACTAATTTATTTATTCAGTGTCACACTCATCAAGCTACCAAAAATACATTTTACAGAGCCAGAATGAAATTGTAACTAAATTCATCTGGAAGAACAAAAGGTCAAGAATATTGAGAGAATTAATTAAAACAAATGTGAATGAAGGTGGCCTAGCTATACCACCTTTCAAGCTATATTCAAACTATCTGGTACTAGCTAAGAAGGAAAATGGTAGATCAGTAGGATTGATTAGGTATAAAAGATTTGGTAGTATATGACCATAGTGATCTACTATTTGATAAACCCAAAAACCTCAGCTTTTGGAACAAAAATTCAGTATTTGATAAAAAAAAAAACAAAAAAAAAAACAACCAACCAACAAACAAAACTGCTGGGGAAACAGTATGGCAGAAACAAAGTATAGATCACTATTTTATACCACATACCAAGATAAGTTCAAAATGGGTACATGATTTGAATATAAAGAGTGATATCATAAGCAAATGAGAGCAAGGAATAAGATACCTATCAGAATATGGAGAAGGAAAGAAATTAATAACCAAACAAAAGATACATGTCTCCCCAGCATCTAGCTCTATGATTGATAAACCTGGGCTGCTTAATCTGATCCTCATAATAACCCTGTGAAATAGAAGCTATTGAATATTTGAAGTGGCACTTGAGGGAATTTTTGAAAGAAACTAAGGATTCCTTTTTCTTTTATATAGGAGAGGGGGGACTGCAATTGAGGTTAAGTGAATTGCACAGGGTCACATAGTAACTAACACTGGATTTGAATTCAAGTCCTCCTGACTTCATGGGTGACCCCTTATCCACTTCAAAACCTAGCTCCCTAATTTAGGGTTTTTCCAGTGGATATCTGCTCTCTTTTTGCCCTTACCAAAAGCATTTCCTAAAAGCAACTTCAAATGGCTAGTGAAAATTTAACCAGCTTTCGTGACCTCCCAGAGGGCAGAAACCTTATTTCTGGATAATACACAAACAATTCTGGTGAACAGAAGGTTGTAGCATTTAGAGAGGGGAGTTACTGATACTGCTGAGTATTTAAAGGAGCAACCCCTTACACTTCCCACTCCTCAGACTTTTACTTGTTGGAGATCAATAGATGATCGTCCCAAAAGTCAGAAAAAAAGGGAAAAAATTAAGTCAGAAACAATCAAAACTGAAACCATGGAGTGATTTAGGGAAAGGAATGGCGTCTGAACCACACTCTACTAGTAGTTTTCTGAAAAAAGGGTATGAGGGGGTGGGAAGAAACCATGAGCCAACCCTCCAGGGAGGCCAGATTCCCTCTATCAGCTCCTAGTGACTGGGGGGAGGGGAGGGGAAATTCAGGTTTCCCAGCAGTGTGAAAGGTCTTGGCACCAAGCTCAGTTTCCCTGTAGAATTTCCACAAATAAACATTCGACACAGAAGGGACTGATTTGCTTCTCAGCAAGATTTCAAAGCTGTTCAGCGACAGCCCAAGAGAATACAGAATGAATAATCAGAAGGAAGAGGAGGGAAGGAAGGAAGGAGCCAGGGGAAAGAAAAAGGAGGAAGAGAAGGAGGAAGGGGGAACAGGAGGAGATGGGAGGGTAGGGGAAAGAAGAAGGGGAGGAGGGGAGGGGGAGGAGCAGATCCTGGGCCAAATCAGATAGGAATCATCCTAAAACCTTCACCTGAAACTAAAGCAAAATATATATATGTAATTTTTTTTTTCATTTTCATGAAGTGTGAAAACAACTCAGTCAGGTGGGGCAACAATCATCTACCTTGCCCAAGTCTGGAGTTCCTGCTTTCAGCTAGGAGTGAAAGTCCTCAGACACAGATGGCTGGCTTTCACCCCTAATCTAGGGAGGAAGGGAGACAGAGCACTAGACTGGGAGCCAAGAATACCTGGATCCAAATCTTGCCTCAGTCCCTTAGGAGGCATGTGACCCTGAGCAAGTCAAGTTGAGGGCCTGGAGCCACAAAGACAAAATGAAGTGGGGGACTGAGTAAAAACAAGTAACTCAGGGGATGGGATGCAAACAAGTGGGGAGTCCCGTGGCCTTGGTAGGTAAAGTGCCTGAGAAAAGACTTGAATTCAAAACCTGCTTCATTCTCCCTAGCTCTGTGACTCTGGACAAGCCTTTTAACCCCTCTCAGTTTCCTCATATGTAAAAGGGAGATAATTCTCCAGCTTTTCAGTTCCCATGAGATGACGTATTTTAAGTGCTTTGTAAGCCTTCAAGTGCTATCTAACTGCTAGTTTACAAGAACAATGATGATAAAGATGCTAACACTAACCCAGGCTGACCTAAGCCAACCAGAAGGACATGAAATCCTTAGACAACTCCTCTCTCTGGTCTGCCCAGAAGACCTTCTGTTCCATGTTTCCCCACCATGTGCCTCATTTCCCCATCTATAGAGAGAAGTTGGACAAGACAACCTTTAAGGTCTTGCTTAGGGGACTTGAGAAGGTTTCCAGGACAATCTCACTGATGCAAAAGAGGAAGGTCATTCCAGACCATTACAGAAGGAAAGCTGGTCTCTCTCAGTGGTTCTCAACCCCAGGTTGAGGCAAATTAGTTCCCCTAATATTTTGGGCTTCAGATGCTGGCACTAGGCCCAGAGCTCTAGCTAGCATGTGCCATTAGTAGTTTAACATCATTTTCTTTACTTAAAAGTTTTTTTTAAATAAGCATTAACTTTTTGTTATTTAATAAAAACTATTTCTGTATTTGTGTGTGAGAAACAGCATATATAAACAGAAGATCTCTGGATCTCTGAATTCGAGGCTTTCAAAGCTTGAGTGACTCTGGGGACGGGTAAACATGGCAGCCTGCCAAACAGCTGCAATAACAGCCTGTTCCAGAAAGAGGTTCCCTTCCCTTGATGGCAGCAACCAGCTGGGCCTGCAAGGACAAGCCAAGGCCCCCTGCCCACTGTTGGGTCTTGCTGGTCTTTCCTCTTCACTCCCATGCCTTTGTCTCTTTGGAGCACATGTTGTTTGTCAAGTGACATGGCGGTCACTTGAGGAGAAATAAAGAGGTCCTCATTTGTGGCTCAAAATGTACGAAGCTGCCATCCCAGATTCCTCAATGGGAAAGACTCATTCTGGAGTCACCAAGAGAATAGAGGGGTCTGTTCTTTCCTTCTTCCAGAAGCTGGCTATCTTGGTAAATTGGTTTGCACAACCCAGGAGCCAGAAAAAGGGAGGAGGAGGAGGAATAATATCAATAATAATTATTAATGTTCTTGTTCTTATTGCTGCTGAAATCTATAGAGCACCTTCAGATTTCCAAGGCATATGTGATCTCACTAGACTCTTACAACAATCCTGGGAGGGGAGTACTATTATTATCCTTATTTTACAGATGAAGAAACTGAGGCTGAGAAAGGTTTGACGATTTGCTCATGGTCACACAGCTAGTAAGTATCCGAGGTAGGGCTCAAATTCAGGTCTGACTGCATGTTCAGTGTTCCATCCACTGTGCCATCTAAATAACAGAAAAGCTGTCTCCCACAGTCTCATCGTCCATCTGGAGTCGAGGAAAAAACTCTTCTCTGCCCACAGAGAATAAAACTGGCTCCTGTGTGCTATTCTGTCCCGATGTGGTCTTCTTCCGGGATCCTTCTGGCTGCAGAATATAGCTCCTTTAAGAGTGTTTCATTCTCATCTTTGGGAGCCCCCGCTTTGTACAGTACCTGGTTCGGGCACTTCAGACATGCTTGGTGAAATGAGCTGAATGTTTGTAACCCAAAGGAACGAGCTGTAGCTCCAGGATTGTGATGAAACTCAAATCAGAGCTTTTATTAAGTGCCTACTACAGACCTGGCGAGAGATGGGGTGGGGAGCACCCAAGACCAGAAATGAAACAGCCTCTGCTCACAGGACCTCAAGTTCACTGGATGCTTTTTAAGGCAGGAGAGGGGAACATTTCTAGGAGCTTATTTTAAAAATGTCATCCTCCCTGCTCTGCAAAAGATCCAAACACTTAAAAGCTTCTTCAGGAAACATTCCATCATAATCCATCCAATTCAATTCCATTGAACAAACACTGGGCTGGGACATAATCCCTACTCTCACGTAATCTCTATTCTTAAAACATAAACTATACTAAATATTGTTAGCAAGCTTAGGTATTGGGGGCCCCTCTAGACACCCACTTCAGAGCTAGTGCAGACATTCTCTATTCTCTGGCATCCAAAGGACTTAGTGACTAATGAGCTGAAGCCCCATGGACATAAGACAGACAATGTTTACCTCTCAGGCTTCCTCTTCCTTCTTTCCTTGAGGTTTAAACATGACTTTCTGATACCCCCCCCACACACACAGTAGGCCCAATCAGTGCATTCACAGGCCTGTGGCTGGGTTAGGGCCACCTCCCATCTGCATCTCCTCTCCTTGGGCACAAGGCTTTGACCTTGGAAGGCAGCAGCTGCTTTGGACCAGCCACAGCAGAGGCAGCAGCAGGACACTGCCTCCCCCCAAATCCATCCCTGCCTACCCACAGCGCTTCAGGAGGAAAAGAGTGGCCCACAGAGAGGCTACCAAAAGAAAGGGCCCACTTGGCATAGTCAGGCTGTGCTGGGGGCAGGTGAGAGGAAATTCTCGCAAAGACAAGAGCTATTTAGAAACATCCCAGTGAGTCTGGACTATGAGCCTCAGAATAGATGGCAACTCTCTGATTCTTTATTGCTTAGCAATCTCTTTCAGTGTAGAGAAGTGTGTTCAGTACTTGGATTTGTGTTTGTTCTCTAGGGGGCCTTTCTTGGGAGGACCCTGTAGACGAAAGCCACAAAGAAGAATGTCTCTCAGGAATCTGAGCAAGGTGGGATCGATAAACTGGGAGCACAGTTG
Organism: Sminthopsis crassicaudata; assembly: GCF_048593235.1. Lineage (NCBI taxonomy): Eukaryota > Metazoa > Chordata > Mammalia > Dasyuromorphia > Dasyuridae > Sminthopsis > Sminthopsis crassicaudata. Next base: position 408,750,748 of record NC_133620.1, read on the forward strand.
CCCCTGTTGGGGAGACAGGCAACCCCAGAGAAACGAACTTAGATAAAATGGGAAGGGCAGGACAAGGAGAGTTACTGGGGAAGGTCTCTGCCCTTTGGCCTCATGAGGCCTTTCAATACCTACCATGGTGGAATCATGTCAATCTTGGCAGCCAAGGCTCAGAGTCAGGTCTCTCTGGTTCCAAGGGCAGCTCCACTGCAAAGCATTCCTTTCTTTGGGACACAGACTCTGTGACCGAGGGTCTAAGGGCACTAGGCCACTCTCCAAGATGGCAAGTTACAGACAAGGTGCTGTCTTGCATCAGGGGAGGGGATTTCTTAAGAGATTTTCCCACACAGATAAAACTCAAGGGTCTTATTCACAGGATCCTGGATTCAGAACTGGGAGGGATGCTCGGGTCTCATCTGGTCCAACCCCCTTAACTCTCATAGAACAAAACTGAGGCTGAGAAAAATTCAGTGACCTTTCCGGTCACACAGGTGGCAGGTGGCAGAGAGAAAATCTGAACCCAGACCCCGGCTCTGAATCGAGCATTCTTTCCATTGCCCTCCCTTGATTCAAGTTTTTTTATGCATGTGTAAAGCCACTCATGCAGCTTTGGCTTTCTACAGAATGCAGCTAAAGATAGAATAAAATAAATGACTTCTCGAGGCTTATTCTTGCCCCAGAAGTCCATGATGCTACCACCTTGTCTCATCATCTTGCAGAAGACATTCCCTGAGTCTTCAGTCAGGAACCATCAAAAAGCTGGTGCCACACAAGAGAACTGTTTGGCTCTGCACACATATATTGTATCTAGGATATACTATAACATATTTAACATGTATGAGACTGCCTGCCTTCTAGGGGAGGGGGTGGGCGGAGGGAAGGGAAAAGTTGGAACAGAAGTGAGTGCAAGGGATAATGTTGTAAAAAATTACCCAGGCATATGTTCTGTCAATAAAAAGCTATAATAATAATAATAAAAAAGCTGATGCCAAGCCCATAGCCCTGGGGATGATCCCCTCCTGGGGGCACCAGCCAAGCCATTCATTCACTCACCAGCTGAAAGAGCTTAAAGAAATCCACATTGGAATACAGGGCATCTTCCACCCACTGCAGGCTGCCCTGGGACAGGGGGCACATGGCTCTCTGGACAGTCCGGGCCCCTTGTAGCTGGCCAAAGATGATGAAGCGGTTTAGCAGGGCTTCACTGCAGGCAATGTCTTTCAGCATCAGGTCGGGGACACCGTAGGCAAACTGTGGAGAGTAACAATATATCCCCTTTATGATTTAAAGGCTTTTTTCTTTCTTACCCCAGGGGAGAACCCCGTAGGCACCAGAAACGAGAGAGAAGGACAAATCTGGGCCAAAGGGTTACCTTAGCCCAGCAGCTGGGACGGCACTTTTGAGGACCAGGACTTCTGGACTCCAAGGAACCTTGCAAGCTCCCACCAAACTCCCAGACACATGAATCCCTCTGTGAAATTCAGCTCAGGCATGCTAATTCCCACCTGCTTGGCCGCCGGGTACTCCCCCGTTTGCTCACAGGCACATATGCCAAGCACCCCTTGGTTCCACCTCAGAGTCTCTCCTGGACTTGACCTAGGAAACCTGCCCACCCAGTACAAGCTGTCGGCAGTTAGAATCATCCTGGCCACCTGGGAAAGCAGGTCACTTCAAGTGAGGCCACAAGGCCACAGGCACTCTTCTGTACCAGGCTGGGCTCCTTACTGTCCCAAGGGATTGTCACGAGGTTTTCTTCTCATCTGGGTCCTAATCCTCAGATGATCTTCAGCTGGGAGAATAGATAGGGGAGCTTTTTAACCAGGACCTGGGGAGTAGAATCTAATAACCAGCATTAAGAGACTGAAGCCCTGTGTTGCTGATGAGATGGCCAGGGAGGAGCCAGAGCTGGAGTAAGATATATACTTAGAGTTCTCAAGAATGAGAAAGAAATGACTGGAGAGAAGATGGAAGAAAGAGGGACTGAGATGAGAGACTGCAGGTGGCCCATGGACATGTGCACATGAGAGTGAGAATGGTGGGAGTCCTAGGACAAGAAGAAATCCCAGTTGGGAACCACTCTTGGGCTTCTACTTGTGCGGCCATTTCTTCCAAAAAGGCAGATCAACAACTCCTGCACCTTGGGGGCACTTTGTGCACTAAGAGGTCAATGGTTGGCCCAGGCCCTACCAGCTGCTCTGGGCCCCAGGCTGGCCTGGAACCGGGGTGCTCCTGCCCCAGAGTTGGGGCCCTCTGCATGACACTGAGCTGTTGCACACCCCTCCCCCCAGTGTGGGGCAGATGCCAGCAGGGCCCTCCTATGTGTCTTTGACCATAAGCTTTCCTGAAGCTCCTGGGCTTATTTGTCAGGTGAGCCGGAGCCCCGGGTACTGGGACCCAGACAGCTTGTTCTCTCCACATGAAAGGTTTTCAGACCCTACAGCCTGCAGGGACTGGGGTTCCAAATATAGCCGGCCTTGTCAGAGAGGAACCAGAAAGAAATTTCCCCTAAATCTCCCTTGTTATCTCCATCTGCCTTTATTACCAACTGGAAACCAGCACTCACATTTCCAGGATCTCAGTTTTATGAGCCGTAGAGACAGCAAAGAGGAAAATGAGCAATCGGTGCTGACACAGTCTTCCCTCCTCCCCCCACCCCTAGCAGCTGGGAAGGGGGAGGGGGCCTCCCAGGGAGCAGGGCTACATTCCAGCCAGAGGGGCAGTCCAAGCAGGGGCAGCTGCTCTGACCTCTAGGACCCTTCGTCCAGTTTCTGGGAACACCTGAGTCAGAGGCAGCCAGAGAGAGAAGCTTTTTCAAAGTTGTTTTGTTTTGTTCTGTTCTGTTAGCTCAAAAGATCAAGAATCTAGAGGTAGAATGGGGCCTCAGAAGCCAAAGAGTCTAGACCCCTCACTTTACAGATCAGGAAACACTGGGGGGAAGCAAGAACTAAGGGACAGAGTACTAGAGTACTGGATTTGGAGTGTTGCTGCTGAGGATGTGCTACAAAAGGGAGACTGACTCAGCCCTGGAGGACCCTTGCTCAGACCCTTGCTACCTCTGGGACTCTGGGCAAGCTGCTTCACCTCAGCCTCGATTTCCCCATCTGTAAAATGAGGGAGTCTGAGGTCTCTTCTAGCCAGTCCTTAAGTCTATCAGAATCAGAGGCCCCAGTAGGGATGTACCCTGGGTCATATGAGTAGCAAATGTAAGAAGGAGAATTTGAACCCAAGAATGCTGAGTCTCAAGCCAGTGCTCTTATCAAGAAACCAGCCTGAAGGTTCCTAGCCCTTCTGCGCAGGCACAGGGAGGATGGGTGACGAGATTTTTAGCCACAGTCCTTAGAGATGGGGGACTGTCCGAGGGGGGCCTGCTCCCAGGTTCAGCAGGCCGAGGCCACAGCTAAGAGGGCCTCCCAGACCTCCAACATTCCCATTTGTGCAGCCATTTTCTTTCTTGCTTTTCTGCTTAGTCTTTCTCCAAGTCATCACTTTTCTGGGCTCTGGAGAGTTATGCATGTAGAATAAAAATATGCAAGTTCTCCCACCTTGGAAAGGCTTCCAAGTCAAGCCCAGACATAGATGTAAGCTTGCCCCTGGAGGCTCACTGAGTGAGCCGTGGGGAGCTTCAATACCACGTTGACTGTTTTAGCCCCAGAAGCTTAGGAGGCCATTAACCAAGTAACAAGACGGGAGAGGAACTGACATCATCGGATCATAGCTCTAGCACTGGACACCGTGACCACTTCCCATTGTGCAGATGAGGAATCAGAGGATTACTGACTTATCCAAGGTCACATCAGTAGTTGGGGTGGTGGTGGGGTTTGAACCTGTGGCCTCCCCAGCAATGGGTGAAATTCCAGATCTCTGAATTGTAGTTGTAGGATCATAAATATAGAGCTGGAAGAAACTTGAGCAATCATCCAGGCACCTCTTCCTTTTACAGAGGAAGAAACGGGCTTGAGAGAGAAGGGACACAAAGCTGATGAGTGTCTGACTCTATCCACTCTACCATCCTTCCTCTCATTCATAATATAACTGGTATTTATATATATATATATATATATATATATGTATGTATATATATATGTATATCCCAAGTTTATGATTCACTAAAGAAACAGCATGTACTCACATAAGGCTAGGCCAGGCAATGTACAAAATTATGCTTAGAGGCCCAGGCCCTGCCTTCAATGAGCATAGGAGCCAACAGCAAAAACAAAGGGGGGGTGGAGATTTTGGCCAAAACACAAAAGATTCACTGTTATCTGAGGAAATGAAAAGGAGCCCAGATCTCCTGTGAAAGATTCTTAGAGAAATGCTGTAGGCTGAGGAGCCATGGAGGAACTGCAGTCTGCTTGAAGAAGTGCCTTTTGGTATGACTTAGGATCGGGGTGAGGCAGTTTGAGGTCTGAAGCCAGGAACCCTGAGCTTCCTGAATTCAAATCCAGCCTGAGATACTTCCTAGTTGTGTGACCCTGCACAAGTCATTTACTCCTGTTTGCCTCAGTTTCCTCATCTGTAAAAGGAGCTGGAGAAAGAAATGGCCAACTACTCCAACATCTCTGCCAAGAAGACCCACATGGGATCATGAAGAGTCAGCCACAGCTGAAAGAACTGAATAGCAACAATAAAAAGGATCCTTCAGAGCAAAGAAGTATCAGAACAGAAGATGTTGCAGAAACACACAGAGGAAAGAAAAGGTGCTTTATTCAGCATCCAGAGCCAAAACTTGTATCCTCTTCATCTTGTCCCCATTGTGTTCTTCTGGATGTAAAGTGGTCAGTAATCCTGACTTCTGAAAATCAAGAAGGCCAAACAGGCAAAGTGCCCTCCTTTCTGCCTTTTCCAGGTGCTCCCCTCTTCGAGTTTCTTCCTTGATACCCGGATCCAAACTGGAAAGTGAAATCATCGCTGTGCTGTTCTTTCTTCCCTCCTTCCCCCCAAAGACTCCCCTCTCCTATCATTTATATAATGGGGGAGGGGGCTGAGAATACTTATATTTCCATAAGCAAAGGGAAAGACACCCGGCCAGCTCTACGGCCCTCATTACATGCAAATGCTCTCACCTGCTTGGCCCGCACTTGGGAGTTCATCAGAAGGGAGACCACAGACTCGGGCAGGCCAAAGGTGTGCACCAAGAAGTGCGTCAGTGTCTCCTCTTCTTTGAGAATGTCCTTGATTCTGATACCTCTTCCTGCATGTCAAGGAGAAAAAAGCGGGGTGCAGTTAGAATATTAGGTCCTCAAGTGCTGAGTCAATCTCCTTTTCATAGCATATTCTCAGCAGCAACAACAGTAGCAGCACAACTAGTAGTAACACCTTAGTGTGAACAAGTTTTAGATCCTTTCCTTTCAGAAACCTTGGAGGAAGGGAAATGGGGGAAAGTAACCCCCCAAAAGAAAGGACAAGAAGCTGACCCTGCAGAAGACACACTTAACTGATTCCATTTCTTCTCTAATCATCGGTATAAATGCAGTTTTGAACACAGCAAGTGCTCAATAAATGAAGAAACAAGTGCATATTGATTAATCAGCCAAGAGCAAGCTGGGAAGAATTAGTAGATATTAGGAGAAGTCATTTAAGATTGTCCAAACTTGAATTCTCTTGAGGTTTCTGCCACTGAAGCTCTTCAGTCTTTACTATCTGCTCCACTGAAGTAGTCATGAAAACTACAAGGTGTTCCACATGGTGGAAAACAGTAGTGAGAGGAAGTGTAGTGTACTGGAGATGGTGCTGGATCTGGAGTCAGGAACAGATGGGTTTGAATCCTTGAGACACGAACTAACTGCGTTTCTGGGAAAATCACTTCTTGTAATTACTCTCTTAGATGAGAGGGTTTCACTTCAAAGGACCTTGCCAGCAGCAAATCCATGGTCTTCTGGCCCTAGTTTCCCAGTATTCTCCATATCTAAAAGACACGGATCCTAAAATGCTTTTTTAAAAAGTTTACAAAGTCTGAGCATCACCTCTCTGGAATTTCTGTCTAGGTATCCTACCAAGAACAATCACCAAAGCAACATTTAAATTAAGATGGAAAAGCACTAGAGGTATTAAAATATTTTCAAATTGCTGATAAGCTCCAGCAAGGTCAGCCCTGGACAAGGCAGCAAAAGCAGAAGCTGCCAATTTCCTCTGCTTTTTCTTCCCTTGGTGGCCACGTTGTTCCCACCTTCTTCTAGTTCCCATCACAATCATCTGAAACAAGTTCAATATAATGTATAAATGATTCTCACCTCAAGGATATGTGATTGTCATAGCTTTGCATAGATATGTAACTAGAGTAAGGCCATAGCAGCTTTGTTCCTGAACATAAAATTTCAAGGGGGCCCAAGACACTATCTAGAAATGGGCTTCCCCAACCCATTTTGTCTTTATCTTATCCAGCCCCACACACTTGGTAGCCTCAATTTGATAGCTAGACTCCAGAAGAATCTTTTTTCTACTCCCTTTCAATTCCCTGCTCCCCCCCCCAGAAAAGTATTAAAGTATTTATAATAATTTATGCTCTAATTACAAATGGTCTGTTCACCAAAGCAGATCACCAGCCTTTCTCAATTATATGAATTATCAAGGAAAAATTCATCACCTTGCTGCCATGCAGTCAGTTTACTAGGACCCTCTGGGAATTTAGCTAAGTTAGATTAGTCCTCAGAGAATTGATATAGTTTACCTGACAACTTTACAACTTGGTAATAATAACAATAGGTAATTTTACATATCTCTTTAAGGTTTGATAACTACTTCACATACATTATATCTTTCAATTCTCACAATGCCCCTATTAGGTAGCTGTTGTTATCATTCTCATTTTACAATAGAAGAAACTGAGTCTGTGAGAGAATGAGTTAGCTGCTAGCCAGTAGATCTTGGCAGTGGGATTCAAACTTAAGGCTTCCTGAATCCAAGCACTCTATCCATTACCTCTATCCATCACTTGCCCACTTGTCTGTTGCTAGTAGGAACCTCTAGAACTCATACACTACTACTAGCAATGAAGCCATGCTCACTAACCTCTATGCCACGGGGAATTATGAAGGAAGACTTTAGTTGAGGTGAATGATTCATAACAACTTAAAGAGTTATCCCTCTCAAAGGTACAGGCATATACCAGGAACCAGACTTTATTTAGATAAGGGAATACATTCTATCAGCAGAATTCTGTTTATTCTCTTAACCCCACATATTAATGTGGGGTTGGTTTGGGAAGCAATCTGTATCCTGAGATTTTCTAAGGTTATAAAGTGGTCTGAGAAGGCAGTAGCAATATAGGGAAGCTTTGAGTTGTGTGGCTATTGCACATGTTTGTTGCTGCAGAACTCTTAAATTCCTCCATGAAATGTCCCATTCAGCCTACCACTTCCCTTTGCAACCACTCCAGAATGTCTAATCTGAATACTTCTCCTCTTTTGAACAGCTCAAAGGAAGGAAGAAAAATAAGGGAAGGAAGGAAAGAAGGAAAGGAGGCAGGAAGGAAGGAAGGAAAGAAGGAGGGAAGGAGGCTGTGAGGGAGGAAGGAAGGAAAGAAGGAGGGAAGGAGGATGTGAGGGAGGAAGAAAGGAAAGAAGGATTGAAGGAGGAATGAAAGGAGGGAGGGAAGGAAGAAAGAAGGAAAGAGAAGGGTAGGGAGAGGGAAGGGAAAGGGACAGAGGGAAAAAAAAGGAAAAAGGAACAGAGCAAGAAAGGAGGAAAGGAAGGGATGGAGAAAGAAAGGAAGGAATAGAGAAAGGAAATGAAAGAGGCAAAAAAGGGAAGAAGGAAGGAAAGGAAGAAAGAAGAAAAATAAACATTTATCACATAACTAAGTATCAAGCATTATGCTAAGCAGTTTATAAACATCATCTCATTTGGTCCTCACAAAAACTCTGGGAGGCAAATGCCATTATTATCCCCATTTTATAGAGTTCCTCAATCTGTAAAATGGGGATAATACACTGCACCATGCCTTCTCAATGCACCAGGTCTGCTTGATGTTGGTTTTGCATTTTAAAGACTCAAATTTTATTTTAAAGTACCTTATGCAAATGAAATCTACTGATCATTTGTTTTTTAATAGATTAGACAGAAGCTAGACTATAAACAATGGTGAAAGCTGAAGATGAGTGGATATCAATCACTGTTACAGTTGGAGTTCCAGTTTTATCAACTGCCTTGTCTCTGGAAGTTTGAGGATTACAGAATTATAGAACTAAAAGAAGGGCCTTGGCCTTAAGATCATAGGATCTGTACGTGGGATCTAAAGGTCATCAAGACCAGTTTCCTCAATTTTCAGAAGAAAGAGCTAAGATAAAAAGTGAGTTAAATATGTCTAAGATCACATATCTCAGGAGTGATTGAGATTGAAATTCAGATGTTCTAGTTCCAAATAAATAGCTCTTTCCACTATACCTTGCTAAAACACTTATTTTAAAATGTCACTATTTTGTTTTACTTTTTTCACTTAAGTTTTTATTTTTCCTCCTTTCTACCTTTCTCTCTCCATTGGGGGAAAAAAAAAGTCCAATCCTTATAACAAATTAACAGAGACAAAACAAATAGCCATGTGCAACATGTATGTTTCATTCTCCACCTGCAGTCTATCACTTCTCTGTCAGAAGGTACAATATGGTTTATCACTGGTCCTCTGGAATCATGATTGGGCATTGCTTTGAAAATAGTTCTAAGTCTTTCAAAGATATATTTATTTACAGTGTTTCCATATGCTTATACATAAGGGAATATAATCTCAGAGAAGTGAAATAGCCTTCCGAAGTTGCCAGACTCCTTATCTGGGACTTCTTCCATTGTTAAATGATAAATATTCATGTACTTACCATGAGAATACTCGAGCTTTTCTTACAACTCATAGATTTCAAGCTGGAAGGTATCTAAGTTATGTCATGTTATGCCTTCCTTTCACAGATGAAAAACTGAGGCCCAGAGAGTTTAATTGATTTACTGAGGAGTACAAAGCAAGCAGATGTCAGCATTGGGACTTAAATCCAAGTTCTTTAATTTAAGTACAACTTATTCTAATTTAAGTAAAGTTCTTTAATTTAAGTATAGTTTATCCTTCCAGAGGGATAAGGGGATCTGAGAAAGCCCAGGAGTCATTCTGGGGATTGGAAAGGAGGTTTCTTTCATTCCTGTCTCCAATCACTTGCTCCCATTATCTACCTCCTAATTCACTCTACTCTCTACTTCCTTTTTGTAAATGTAAATTTTGCTTTAAATCCTAAATTCAACTTCCTTAGCCCAAGTTCATCTTTTCCTTCTCTGAACACAGTGAAGTATTATTATACTTTAATATTACCTACCTATCTCATGGGGAGCAGAAATCAATCTGTAAACTTTTTATGAATGTGTTCCAGAAATAAGAATTTCTGAGATCAGTTTTTTAGAGCTAAAAGGAACCTGAAAAATCATCTAATATAGAATTATAGAATGATAGCTAGGAAGGTAGCCTTTTAGTCCAATACATACCTGAACAAGAATCCCCATTGTAACATCTTTCATCTTCCCCCCCTCAGAATAGTCATCCAATCTCTGAAAGACAATCCACTACATTCCATAAGCAGTAAATTCCATTTTTGGATAGGTGTCATTGGAGAGTTTTCTCTGAAGTCAAGTGAAATGTGCCTCTGGTACTTCCACCTTTTGTTTTTGGTTCTGCCATCTAGAGAAAAATCAGAATAAATTTAATCTGGGGTTCTTCATTGAGATGCACAGAGCACTTCCCTCCTACTCTCTATAGTCTGTAAATAAGATTTCAGGGACGTCTCTAAACTTGGATGGAGGAAAAGCTGCACCTTTATTTTCATTAACATCCAACTAAAACTTAGCATGCCTTCAATCATGATGTTTTAAAAAGCACATTATTCTTAAAAAAAAAAAAAAAAAAAAAAAAAAAAAAAGAAAAAGAAAAAGAAAAAGAAAAAGAAAAAAAAAGTCCATAGGATTTTTACCAGACTGCCAAAAGAGTCTCCTAAAACACAGGAAAAAAAGATTAAGAACCCCTAGTCTACTCTCTCTTACATATATGTCTTACATACAGAAGACAGATATCATCCCCCTTCCTCCAGTCTTTCTTTTCTGCATTAAAGATTCCTATTTCCTCCAATTGATCCTTATAGGACATCAAAGTCCTTCACCATTCTGGCTGCCCTTCTCAGAACAATCTACAGTTTATCCATGTCCTTCTCAAGCTGTAGTGCCTAGAAAACTGAACCCAGTACTCCAGAATTGGTTCTGTCCAGGGGAGGATACAAAGACTCCCTATTCCCAAAAACGATGCTCCTCTTAATGCAAACTGATGAGACTGAATGAGAAGGAACATCCAGGCTGAGGAGATGGAGAGGATAGGAGTGGGATGGGCCTGGAACTCAGCTTTGCTAGGCCTACCACCTTTGCTACCACCCAGATGGCTGCACTGCTTTTGCCACCTGCTTTCTATAAGCCCCAGGGAAAAGAGGCAGGACCCAGATCCATCAGCAGTCATCCATCCAAGTGGCTGAGGAAAGAGGGCCCCCCTCAGTATGAGAGGGAGCCGATACCAGACAGAGGCTTAACCAGAGTCCTAAGGGAGAAATGTGAACTGAGGGGCTGTGGTGAAAACAAAACAAATTTGGTTTAAAATGTCGTTCTTCTTGTTTCCTTTCCTGCTAAAGGTCAGGAGGCCTGGGGGTGCGTGTGAGAGTGTTGAATAGGGTAATGGGAAGGGAAAATGGGAGGAAGGTCCTTGAGAGCAGAAGGCTTTGGGTGGAGGAGGAGATGCTTCCAAACTTGGGAGGATGAGTCTCTGCAGAAGACTGAGACTGAAAGTGCTCTGGATGGTGTGGGGAGGAGGAGTTCATGGTTGTGCCCTCTTAGCCTTAATCCTCCCCTGAGGAGAATGTAGTAAGGCAGGTTTGCTCTGAAAGCAAAATGCTCCTGGCTCCAACCAGGGACTTGCTTTCCCAGGGGAACCAGACAAAAGAGAAAGCTGCACTTTCCAAGAACTGACCTTCTCCCTTCAGTCACACGGTGCAGGCCTCCTGGGCCATTTTGCCAAAGATTCTAAGCACGAGGCTTTGTCTTCAAGGTTCCAGGCCTGGATCTGAGCAATTCTGGGAAGGGTCTGGCTCGTCCTCCCACCCTCCTGCCCCCACAGCCATGAGAACTGGCATGTGCAGATTGGGGGGGGTATGCACAGATGGGGGTTAGGAAGCCCCCACTGCTCCAGGCGCGACTTCTCTTGTCTAGGACACTCAGGTGATACTCACAGTTAGACTGGATGAGTCTGAGAGGTCCTCTAGTCTACTCTCCCATTTTGTGGTTTTTAATGTATTGATAACTGTATTGCAACACCATTAGTTTCCTTCATCATCCAATGTATTTTAAAGGTGAAGTGATCTGGCCAGGTTCAGACAGATGGTATTAGGCAGCGCTGGGACACGAACCGAAGTATTTGGATTCCAAATTCTGTGTGCTTTCTGTGACTGCAGCCCCGTGAACCGTAAGGTGCCCAGTGACGGGCAGCAGGAGCTCCCTCTTCCCCAACTCAAAATCAGTCTTCCTTTGTCTTCCACACGTTAAGTCTATAGCCTTGAAAAATCGTCCCCTGGACCAAGCTGGGTCCCAAAGAAGAGAAACTTCATACCTTGTCCCTTTTCTGCAAGGATGGGAGATGATGAGGATGAAACATTGCATGTCTGTCAGACTTACAATCTGACATTTTTATTAGCTTTCCAGAAGCTTGTTCTCATTCTGTCTCTGTCTCTCTCTCACTCTTTTCTCTTTTCTCTCTCTCTCTGTCTCTTTCCCTCCCTCCCTCTTTTATAATTTAAAGCAAGGATTAATGTGTAGGCAAGAGAAGAGAGGTATATTTAGAAATAGAAGTTATATAAGAACCAGTAATACTGGCAATTTTCATTTGACCATTTTGAAGAATAGTGTCAAATATATTACTTTGAAGTTCCTGCCTGATACAAACTAAAATTGACAGATATTTGAATAAATATCCATACCATCATTATTTTAGTCTGTATTTTTTTTAAACACCTAGCACAGTACTTGGCACATTTGAATACTTTAAAAAACATTTGTTGAATGGAATGAAATGGGATGAGAGAGAATGGGACAGAATGGAACAGAATGGTACTTTATGGAGTCCATTAGATTGGGAACTGGAGGCTTTAATCCATTTGTACTTTTGATTTGCTCCCTAGCTTCTGCTTTCAGTGCCTGCTCATGCCATAATGTCCATATTGATGAGAATCCTTCAGACAGTTCTGATTGCTGAAACTGCTCTGTGATCCAAAATGGTTAGCAACGTGATATTTGGGTTTATCAAATATTCTGGTTGACTGCATTTCCACCTATATCATAAGAGTTGACAAGAAGCACTTACTCATAGGAGCATTGTCCTAGAGGTAGCAAGAACCCCATAGGTTATTTAGTCCAAATTTCTCATTTTATAAATGAAGAAAGTGAGCCCCAGAAAAGTTATATGACTTCTCAGGATTGCATAGGTGGCAATCATCGGACCAGTATTAGAGCATTATGATTTGATGTGGTCCTACGTCCTCTGGAAAGGAGCTGACTCTGGGTTTTCCAATCCCATGCCAACTCTGATAGGGTCTATCCAAGTATGAGCTTAGCTAAGTGAATAAGCTCTGAGAGGTGCAGAAAGGTCATTTTTAGTTACCACAACCCACGTAGATTCTCTCTTAAAGTGTAGAGCAATGATTCTTGGTTGTGTTTGTGTCATGGCAATCTCTTATAGCCTGTGGACTCCTCTCAGAATAATGTTTCTAAGCGTATTAAATAAAACACATCAGATTATGAATGAAACATGACATTCCAATAGTTATCAATATATTAAATGGACAACTCCTGTTCCCCATATCTATTAAGAGCCCTTGGCACAGAAGCTTTGCTGTTTATGTAAGTTAACAAAATTACTATACCAATGAAATTCTAGTTTCTTGAAACAAAAAATTCCTAACATAAATTTTATGTAATCCAGTATGGTATTTTATTAATTCAGAGAATGCGAAGGTCTGGTCTAGCTCCTTTTGTCAGGATAAGCAAAAGTCCTTGCCCCACGTTGGGCGCCAAATGTAGCGAGCTGTCGTCTCTAGAAGCTGCCGGATCACTCTCTGGGAAGAGATCTGCTGTGTCTTCTACTCAAATCTCTCCGACAGATTCTTCTTCCTGTAACGAACCGTTGTCTCCAGGCAGTTGCTGTTAACTCTTGTCCTTAGAAGTGACTTCCCTTCCTGCAGAGAGCCCCGTCAGGCCTGATGTAATGCAGAGACCCTCTTCTTCAATCCTGGCTCTGAATCTCCTCCAGCTCTTATCCTTCTCCAGGCCGATCTGCTCTCTGCGCCCAGTGCTGTCTCTTTTATCCTCCCAGAGAATGGGCGTGGGATAATGCAAGGGCTTCTGGGAAGAACCACCCCAGCCAATGAGCTTGCCCCCTCTATCAAGTCAACCTGAGTTCTCACCTTGTAATTGTCCAGAAAACCTGAGTTCTCACTTAGTAATCCTAACAAGAGAATAGGAAAAATAAAAGAGAAAACAAAACAGGAAGAACAAATGTACTGTGAGCAATGATTTTTATTCGCTTTGCAAAATCAAATGAAATAAAAAGCCTACAGAAGCAGAACTGGGACACCATTCCACCTGAACGCACCCGCTTTCAATTCCAAAATGACATAGGTCTGTGACTTCTCCAAAACACTACTACAAGTCTGCCTTAGGAAAGCAGAGGGGACAACCACATGACCCCCCCAAAAAATACTCAATCTTAACTCCTCTACAATTTTTTCAGGGTGAGCCTTGAGAATCTCCACGAACTGGGATAATGTACATAGCTCTTTTCAAATCTGGACAAGGACTTTGCTTTCTATCAGGAATTCTTGAATATCTTGATAGACTTTGTCAAGCCAGACACAGGGGAGAAAGTTGTAAAGGGCTGAAACTCTTAAAAGGTGTGCTTGAATCAGACAACTGAGCACTTAAGGCTAATTACCTATTCAACAATGACTCTATTAGTATATGTTTGGAAAAATGGCCTCCTCAACACTGATGCTGACTCAATGCTTGCAGTATATAGATAATCCTAGGCAAGGATTAGAGGGTAGGGTGAGACACAAGCCAGACTCACTGGGCTGCAGGATGAGGAGGAGAAAGGTGTGGAGATTCTGGACTCTAGAATCAAGGAGATATCCTTGGCAAAACTCCAGGCAGTTTTGTCTGTCTCCTTCACTTCCCCCCTAAAGATCAAAGATCACTTATCCTGACTCCGGCTGTCCCTGAGGCCTCCAGGGAGCTAATCCAGACTTTACATTTTGGCACCCACCATGGACTAAGGACCCTAATTTCACTGAACAAGTCCCTGTGACTAGGAAATAGGGTGAGTATTTTAATGGACAAACAGGGAACTTACTTTGTTAAGGGCTAAACTAGTAACCCTTTCTAGCTGAAATGGGGCAGATATTAGGAAAAGATTCTCCCCCACCCCCAACTCCACCCTGAGAGAGATCTACAGGAAGCATACTCAGACTGATAAAGAGACAGAGTTTGATTGTAACTTGGGAGCAGATAGATGGACTCGTGGATACATTAGAATGTATGTCCCCTTGGTTCTTTAAGGAAGAAGAAATAGAAGTAGATAATTGGAAACTAGTAGGAGATCAACTATGTGAATACTACAATGATAAAGGTCCTCATTCAATTTCCAAGGAAACATTCTATATATACAACATAATACAATTGGCCTTAAAGAATCCTCCAAGTTATAGAAAAAAGAAAAGTTTTAAGAACAGCCAGATGAAGAAGTGTGAGGAAAAAGAGGAAGACAAAGAACAGATTAATGGCAATTAATCGCCAGAGGGCATGAGTACTTAAGTGAACTTGAAGGGCTTGATGATTCTCACTCTTCAATCCCGTCTACACAGGAGCAAGTCCTTGACACTCCCCCATCAACTTCACCTTCTGGGATGGAGGGAGGAGGAGGAGGGGAAGGGGCAGTGATATCATCAACACCTTCCCCCTACCCCCCATCAATCACCCCCTCCTATGACTAGATAGCAAAAGGCACTACTTAAAGCCACAAAAGAAGGGCAAGATTTAGCTGATTTGAGAATAGAAATGTATCCTGTGATTCAACAGCTTGACTCTTCAGGTCAAGAAAGTATAAGATACTCTCCTTTTGATCTAGAAATCCTCAAAGACCTGAAAAAGGCTTGCTCTCTTTATGGAGCTACATCATCTTATGTTAAGATGTTATTACAGAATTTGGCTTATGAAGTCTTAACCCCTAGGGACTGGAAATCTATAGCAAGGGTATGCTTAGAACCTGGACAAAACTCGTTGTGGCTTTCTAAATATAGTGAGCTCTGTAGGATACAAGCCTAACAAAATAGGCAAAGCGGAGTTAATCCTCCTATGACCAATTAACAGGTGTAGGTTCTTATGAAGACATTTCAATACAGATTAATTACCCCATAGCAGCATATGAACAAATTGCTGCTGCTGCTATCAAAGCATGGGATTTTCTCCCCAGGAAAAACGACAAGGGTGAGACCTTCACAAAAATAGCACAAGGGCAAAACGAATCCTCTGATGATTTTGTGGGACATTTGCAGACAGCTGTCATATGAACTAATGGTGAAAATGCAGTAACAGACATTAGATAAGGCAACTTGCTAAAGAAAATGCTAATGAGGTTTATAGACAAATTATACTAGGACTACAAAAGGATGCTCCTTTAGAGGAGATCATAAGATGCTGTGCTACAGTGGGCAGAAATACCTTTTATAGCCAGGCTATGATGCAGATCTCCCAAGATCCCAACATGAGAAGACACGGTCCCTTTTGGCAAGGGACTTCCAGAGAGACTTGTCAGTGTCTTCAATGTAGTAAAGTAGGGCATCTGAAATGTTGGCATAGAGACAGAGTGAGAAAACAGGGTGGGAGAACAAGACCCAATACCCCATGTTCAAAATGCAACAAAGGCTTCTACTGATTCAGGGAAACAGGGATGAGGGGCCCAGTCCCAGGGACCAAGGTAAAAAATACTTGGCCACGATGGCAGCTGATGCTACAACCAGTGTGCCTGGAAGTTCAGTACACAGACATGACCAGTAAGCCAGGAAGCAACCTGATGGGAAAGATTATAATTGGGGAGAATAGAGTTGTATGCAGCTGGGACAACTGAGATACCGTATCCCTGGAGAGGTGAAATCTGTTCCTCTCCAGCCTATGGATCCCTTGCTTCCAGGCACAGTAGGCTTGACCATTTCACCTCCTGAAAGTACTTACAAAACAGTGTCCATCCATAAACTGATGTAGGAAACTGGGGAATGTGTAGATAATATCTCAGTCACTAATACAGGTTGACAATGTGTGACTTATCAACCAGGAGAAGTAGTAGCATCAAGTTTACTGATACAGACTCCTAATAAGCAATCTCGCGATTAGTTGTCCAGATTCTGACTCCAAGCAACAAAATCCAGGAATATTCTAGACAGCAGCTGTGACAGTTGACTGACCTATGTTCACTATCTATATAAATGGCATACCATTAGAAGGACTGGTGTGGACACAGGTGCAGATGGCACAGTCATTAGAGGTGCCAACTGGCTCAGTCACTGCCCAAAGATTAAGGCAGACACCTACATGTCTGGCATAGGAGGATCAATAGTAGCTAAAGTTAGTGCTACCTCTTTGAGATGGATATTTGAAGGTGAAACAGGAGTTTTTATTCCTTTTACAATTGAAAAATCCCCATCAATCTGTGGGGAAGAGACATTTTACAGCAATTAATCAGTACTTTGGTTTTTTAAGCAGGGCTGCTGTTGAAGGCCTGCCAACACTTTCACCTGTTCCTATCCAATGGAAAACTGATACACCAGTGTGGATACAACAGTGGCCCTTAGGTAGTGATAAAATTCAGGCCTTATTAGATATAGTACAGCAGCACCTTGACCAAGGACACTTATAACCTTCTCTAAATCCTTAGAATTCCCCAGTATTTGTTATAAGAAAGAAATCTGGAAAATGAAGGATGTTGACTGATTTAAGAAAGGTAAATTAACAGATGGAAACTATGGCAATTCTTCAGCCTGGACTTCCATCTCCTATTCAACTGCCTAGAGAATGGCCTCTTTGGGTTATAGACATTAAGGATTGTTTCTATTCTATCCCTCTAATAAGGAGGATATGAAAAGATTTGTCTTTTCAGTGCCCAGCATTAACTTAGCTGAGCCTTATAAAAGATATGAATGGACAGTTTTGCCACAGGGAATGAAAAACAGCCAAATGTCAAATGTATGTTGCTGCTGCTCTTGCTCCAGTAAGAAAAGCATTTCCAAAAGTAATGTTATTACATTACATGGTTGATATATTGGGATGTGCACCTGAGGAACAAATGTTAGAAGCATGTCTACAAAAGACCATAGAAACACTAAGGAACTACAAATTGCATGTAGCTCCAGAAAAAATTCAAAGACATGCTTCTTTTCAATATTTAGTATATAAAGTATACCCTAAGGTGCTTACAGTACAAAAACTTTCCTTAAGAACAGAAAAGCTAAACACTTTAAATCACTTTCAGAAATTGATAGAAAATATCCAATGAATGTGTCTCGTGTTAGGCTTAACTACCTATCAACTGCAACCATTATATGACATTGTAAGGGGAAACATGCTTTAAACTCACCACTCCAGCTTCTAAAAGAAGCTCAAAAGGTTTTGAGAGAAGTTGAACTGGCTTTATCCAATGTGGTTGAAAGAGTCACTCAAAAACCTTTGGAAATATCAGTTTTTGCTACACAAGAGGCACCCACAGCAGGCCTTCATCAAGGAGACAGTGTGAGTGGGTGAACCTCCCAGCACAACCAGAACAAAGCCTTACTTCTTACTCAGTGCTTGTGGCTAGAATTTTATTAAAGGCCATTAAGCAAGCAGCACAATTATCTGGGATAAGACCTGAGAAGATATACACCTTTTAAACTAATGTACAAATTAATGTACGCTGTGAAACCATCCCAGAGTGGCAAATTTTATTGGCCACAGCTCCAAACCTTATACATGGGTCTCCATTAAAGATAACTAGATTGTTACATAATTAGCGATGGATTCTTGAAGAAAAAGTTTGTAAAGTTCCTCTTAAAGGACCAACTATCTTTACAGATACATCCAAACATAATTATTTGTGCTGTATACTCTCGTGATTTAACTGTAAAGAGAGAAGTTAGAACTCCTTTTCAGTCCACTCAGCAGAATGAATTGTATGCAATCATTCTAGCTCTTACTTATTATCTGGGAGACATAAATATAACATCTGATTCGGCCTATTCAGTAGGTGTGGTACAAAGAATTGCCACAGCCCAAATAAAATTTGTAGCCTCCAATATATATCAGCTCTTTAAGGAACTTCAAGAGCAAGTGAGAAAGTATCCAGGTAAGATTTATATCTTGTATGTCCATTCTCATCCAGATCCTATTTTTGATAGTAATTCAAAGGCAGGCCTTCTATGTTGGCCAATACTCCTTTATTTCAGGAAGTCCAAAAATCTTATTTTAAATATCATCAGGCTGCCCAAGCTTTACATTTACAATTTGGAATAACAAGAGAGGAAGCTAGGAGCATAGTAAAAGCCTGTACAGCTTGCCTTCCTTTCCACACTCTTACACTCCCTCCAGGAAAGAACCATTGTGGTTTGAGACTCAGTGAAATTTGGCAAATGGATGTGACTCATTATAAATCTTTTGGTCGTCTGTCTTTTATCCATGTCATGGTAGACACCTTTTCAGGATTCACTTTTGCAATACCAGCAGCAAAAGAGACAGCCCGAGTGGTCACTGAATTCCTTATACAAGCATTTGCAATTATGGATGTGCCACAAGCAATAAAAGCAGATATTTGACCTGCATATACTTCTAAACATTTCACACACTTTTGTGCACAGTATAAGATTTTACACACCACTTGCATATCCTTTAATCCTCAAGGACAGGCAATACTAGAGAGGAGAAACAGAGACATTAAGACGCTCCTCCAAAAACAAAAGAAAGGAGGAGCCACAGGTAAACCTAGAGAACTTCTAAATCTAGCTCTTTATACAATTAACTTCTTGATTTTTGACGAAGATGCACTGGCTCCAGCAGACAGGTTTTATAACCCACCAGAAGGGCAGTGACCAGTGTGAGCAGCTCCACTTTCTTTAGCTAATTGCCAGGTGATGTGGAGAGACCCAGAAAGTGGTGAATGGAAGGGACCAGACAGGTTAACTACTTGGGAGAGAGGATTTGCTTGTATCTCCACAGATGGAGAAGGAATCAGATGGATGCCAATGAGCTGTATTTGCTTTGCCCATTGGAGAGAGACTGACCAGACCCTTGGAACAAAAGAGAAGATCCAAGAAACATCCAGTTGGTTCCATTGCTGACTGTGCCCACCACTGAAAGAGCATTGTAGTTATGGCGTTTGACTCATGGACATCAAAAATTGTTAGACTTCAAAATCCTCAGGAATCACTGGATTCTCTGAGACATAAAAAAATTGTTGTTGAACTTGAAAACCCTCAGGAATCATTGGATTCTCTGAGACTTGATGAAACTGTTGTAGGACTTCAAAATCTGCAGGAATCATTGGATTCCCTAACACATAAAAAGACTGCTGCAGGACTGCAAAAACTTACAGGAATTATTGGATTCCCTGACATGTAAAGTAATGGACAATAGATTGGTTTTGGACTATCTCTTGGCTGCTGAAAGAGGCGTTATGATGTTTACATA
The DNA here is from genome assembly GCF_048593235.1 of Sminthopsis crassicaudata. NCBI lineage: Eukaryota > Metazoa > Chordata > Mammalia > Dasyuromorphia > Dasyuridae > Sminthopsis > Sminthopsis crassicaudata. The sequence continues at coordinate 408,770,497 of NC_133620.1, forward strand.
ACCTTCTTCTAGGACTTCTGGAAATCTTTTACAAGACCATGTTGATTTATATTGTTTTTTTATGTCACTACTTGCATGTACAATTCATGTTTGTTACACCATATTGAGCCTGCACCAGCTGTGGGGAGAGCCATCACTAATAGTCTGGGCGTTATTGTTACGTGCTTGTGTAATACCTCCCATGCTGATGGGTTTGTGCATACCTATCTCTAGTAAGACCCTTCAGCCCAGAAACAAGCTAACAATTTCTGCTTGATTCCCCACTTCCCTTTGGTATTTGTCATCTCTCTTCCTGAGAAGTTAGGGAGGGCATGACCACCTGTGTTCTAAAACAAAAGAAAGTGGGAAATGTAAAGCTCTGAAACTCTTAAAAGGTGTACTTGAATCAGACAACTGAGCACTTAAGGCTAATTACCTATTCAAAATGACTCTATTGGTATATGTTTGGAAAAATGGCCCTTCTCACTTGTTTGGTGCTGGCTCATTATTTGGTGTATACAGATAATCATAGGCAAGGATTAGAGGATAGGGTGAGACAAGCCAGACTCACTGGGCTGCAGGATGAGGAGAAAGCTGTGGAGATTCTGGATTCTAGAATCAAGGAGAGATCCTTGGCAAAACTCCAGGCAGTTTTGTCTGTCTCTTTCACTTCTCCCCCTAAAGACCAAGGACTTTTGCCTATCCTAACTCTGGCTGATCATAAGGGAGGTAGCCCAGACTTTACAGAAAGCCATGCTGATAAAGATTTATTTTGATGTTAATTATTTCATAACAACAACAGCTTTTGTTTAAAATAGCCCCTCCTTTATTTTTCTGGGGACATCATCATCATCATCATCATCATTGCTCTCATTCCATCAAGAAACAGCTACAGAAAGGGATCACAAATTTAGAGCTGGAAGAGATCTCAGAGGTTATCTAGTCTAGTTCATCATTTGAGGCAGCTAAGAGGTGCAGAGGATAGAGTATAGGACCTGCAGCCTGATTTCACCTGATTTCAAATCCTGTTTGAGAAAAACTGGGCAAGTAACAACACCTGTCTCAATTTCCTCCTGTGGAATATAGCTGGGCAATAGTAATACCTACTTCACAGGATTGTTGTGAGGATCAAAAGAAATAATATAAAGAACTTTCCAAACCATGAAAAATTATATAGCTGCCAGTTATTGTTATTACAATTATTTTTTAGAAGAGGAAGTTGTAGCCAAGAGAATGGGAGAAAGTTGCCCAGAGTTCCCCAGCTAGCAATTTTAAGAACTAAGATTTGAACCCAGGTCTTCACATTTCACATTCAGTACTATTTCTGCTCTACTGTATGTAAATAGATTGATCTGATTGACATGGTTATTTAGCAGAGCCAGGGCTAGAATCCCAAGCTAGAATCTGTCCTCACCACCCCACTGGCCGCCTTTCTTTCCTTTTTTTTTTCTTCCCCCCCCCCCCCCCCCAGGCTGGGGCTGACTTGCCCAGGGTCACACAGCTAGGCAGTGTTAAGTGTCTGAGACCAAATTTGAACTCTGGTCCTCCTGAATTCAGGGCTGGTGCTCTATCCACTGCACCACCTAGCTGCCCCCCCCACCCCCCCCACACACACTGGCCTTCTTTCAAGAAAAAACTTCATCCATGGTGGCATTTCAGTGACTTTGGAATATGGAAAGATTGTGAACATGACTGCACCTGGCCCCACTGTTAGAACTGAAATAGCCCAACAGGAACTTGTAGGTCCACCTTCTTACAATCCCTTCTATAAGACAAACCAGTATTGCTGGCCCCACTAAGGCTGCTCCTGGACACCAGAATGCTCCTTGGGCCTTCTCTATCTCACAGTCAGTGCAAAGAGATGCTAGACAGAGCCTGCTGGTTGCCTAAAAATAATTTATGTTTCTGTAGTGTTTTAAACTTTACAAAGTGCAACCCAAATCTAGAATGGCTATCCCCATTTAGAAAATTAAGTCAAGTGAAGTGTCTACAGTTATACAGCTAGAGTACATCCTACCTGGGATTCAAGTTGCCAATTTCCCAATCAATTGTCAGTAAAAGAGCAATTAGATTCCCTTTCTACCATGTTGGATACCCCCTCTTGGAGGTATAAACAGCAATTTAGAGACAAGGTCCAGGACCAGTTCTCCAACTGGCCCCCTTCCATTAGCAAGGCCTAGGAAAAAGGTAGGGTCATCTGCATGGCCCTGGGACTAGAGGTCTGGAGCAGAATGGGAACCAAAAGGTATTTATTCACCCCATCATAAGCACTGTGTCAAATGAATCTGGGAGAATTTTTGCTGGGGAAAAGCAAAATCAGTTAGATAGATGGGTTTGGCCTATAAGAATAATATATTCAGTCCTATTACTAATCAACAGATGGGCTCAAGCTCCTTTCTGTGACTCCTTAGGCCCAAGTTAATAGAGTAATTTGCACACTAGGTAGCAAAGAAAAATTCTGTGAAGATCTTCCCATTCTCTCTACAGACCATGGGCCCCAGATACACAGCTTCTAAGAGACACACTGTCCTTTCCACACAAGACAGACAGGTTTTGCATGATAATGAAAATGTTCTGACATCATACAGAGAAAAGGATTGCAAAACACTAGTATGTCAACTTTTTTTTTGTGTGGGTGGGTGGGTAGGTGCAAGGGAGAATCTATTTTTATGATTTTATCAATTTTAGGAAAATCGTAGGGAGGAAGTTCCCTCTATAAGTACAAGTCTACTGCCCTGAAACAGAGTTCCCTGAGGCAGCAAAAGATTGTTTAACCCAGAATAACAGATCCCATGGTCTGGGGGGGAAGAGGAGGTTAGACCTTGGACTTTCTCTAGAACTGGCCCTCTATCCACTACATGTTGCTTTCCTATGGAGGTTTCTAGTCTTGGCCAAGGTTCCAAAGTTAAGCTGCAGAGCTGAGTTCTTCTAATCCAGTTATTCCACCCATACTGGTGAATGAGTAGCTGGAGATTTGTGGTCCACATGGTTCTAGTTTCATCATCATTAGAAATTCAAGGTGTAAGGACTATTCAGGAATCCATATAAATATATTAATTTGAATTATAACCCTTTTTTGTAAATTAGAACTACTTTTATTCACAAAAATTTTAATTCTATTTGACAAAAGTTCCTCTTAAGAAATCTACTCAAGTTTTGACACTTGGTGACTTTTACCAGCACTAGTCCTAGTTGTATATGAAGGGATTAGCAGCTGATTATAGGTCTTAACATTTTAAGTACAAATACCTTTGGGCAAAAGAGCAGTTCATTCTCACTTTTCACTAACTACTCTGCAAAAGGAGGTTTAACTTAGGATATTAGAACAAGTCTGAAAATGAAAGGCTCCCCCCCCCCCACTTTCACTCCCCATCCCAGGTGATAATATATATATCAAATAATCTCTGCCAGGGACATTGTAAAGAGGAATCTCTGTTTCACATATCAGCATTGAATAGAAACAAGTGTTCTTAATTGAGGATGTGTGAACTTTTATTTTAAATGTTTTGATAACTAAACTTCAATCTCTCTCTCTGTCTCTGTCTCACATACACACACATACAGGGTGGCAATCTGAGTGAGGTTAAGTGATTTGCCCAGGGTTGCACAGAGAGTAAGTATCTGAGGCCAGATTTTAATTCAGATCTTCTAGATTCTAGGACTAGTGTTCAATCTACTGTACCACTCATTCCTATGATCCTATAAATTTCTGATGCATTTAAAAACATCATTCTGAAAAGGGGTCCATAGACTTCACCAGACTGCCAAAGAGGCCCATGATGACTTCTGAAGGTCCTTCTGCTCTGATTCTAGATGTTATTTGGCCTTTTGTTGTCCAGTCAATCAGTCATGACTAATTGTTTGTGATTCTGTGGACCATAGCATATCAACACTCTATCAGTTTTCTTGGCAAAGATACTGGAGTGCTTTGTCATTTCTTTCCCTAGCATCCTGGCTAAGAGAAGTGTTAATAAGGCGATGGATTCAGAGGCCTACTAAAAAAATCTTCTCACACTTTCAGATAAGGACACTAAAGCCCAAAATGATGTTAATACAAGCAGTGACAAGGCAGGGATTTGAAACCAGATGCTCTCACTCCATATCTAGAGTTTTTGCCTGGCCTCCTCCCATCAGGGTGAAAAAGGCCTGCTCTGACCCGCAGTACATTTCCCCCCTGCTTTTCATAACCAATTTCTACAAGATAGGGGTTGGAGACTTAATAATATGTAATAGTTATAATAGCTGTAATAGTTTGACATGATGCTGGGAGATTCTCCCTGGGTGGGGCTCTGGAAATAAGAATTGTAACAAAATCTCTTGGATTCATAGCAGCAGTCCAACTGAGGGCATTGCCTTGTTGGGGAAATGTTCTTCAAGATGGAAAATTAGACAAAATAAAAAATCAGCCATTGAGATTTAGGTGAACAGAGACAAGTTTATTTGGGCATAAGAGTTAAATGCCACCCCTCCAGGTATTACAAGATATGAAGCCCCATGCAGTTAAGCTTAAGAGATTTTGATTTCATATTTATTCAAAGCATCAAGTGCAGAAATAGAAACTCAAAACCCATGATCAAAAAATAATGATCAAGGATTCTTAAGTCTTCCAAACCCATCTATCTGGATTCCAAGGTATGATGATGATGATGATACATACAGCTGGGTGGGTATAGTGGATATAGCACTGGGCCTAGAGTCAGGAAGACCTGAGTTTAAATCCAACCTTAGATGCTAGCTGTATGACCTTGGGCAAATCACTTTATCCCTATTTGCTTCAGTTTCCTCAACTGAAAAATGAGGATGATGATAGCACCTACCTCCCAAGATTGTTATAAGGATCAAGTGAGATCATCATTGCAAAGTGTTTAGCACAGGGCCTGGCACACAGCAGGCATTTTATAAATGTTAGCTATTATGACTAACATTGCAATTAATAATAGTCATAATAGCTAGTACTTCTTTTAAAAATAGCTAATATTTCTTTTTAAAATGTCTTATTTTCCCATCTACATGTAAAAACAATTTTTAACATTCTTTTTTTTAAAATTCTGAGTTCAAATTATCTCTCTCAGCTCTCCCTTTCCCCCTCCCCAAGATGGTAAGCAATTGATATAGGTTCTGCATATGCAATCATGCAGAATGTATGTCTATCTTAATCACATTGTGAAAGAAGACACAAAGTGAAAAAATAGTATGGTCTTATCTGCTTTCAGAGTTTTAAGAGCTCTTTTCTTGAAATATGGAATTTTTCATCATTTTGAATTGTCTTAGAGTACTGTATTTATGAAAATAGCTGAGTCATTCATACTTGGTCACTATACAACATTTCTATAATTGTGTACAATGTTCTTTTGCATCTGCTCACTTCATTTTGCAATAGTTCTGCTAAGTCTTCCCAGGTTTTTCTGAAATCATCCAGCTTGTTATATCTTAAAGCACAATGATATTCTATTATAATCACATACCATCATTTATTCAGCCATTTCCTATTTTTGTACACATCAGTCCCTTTCCCTTTTTTATGATCTCTTTGGAATACAGATCTAGAAACAATATTGCTGGATCATAGGGTATATGCTCTTTGGACATAGTGCCACACTGCTTTTCAAAATGGATCAGTTCACAACTCTACCAACAGTGTATTAGGGTCCCAATTTTTCCCATATTCCCTTTAACAGTTATCATTTACTTTTTGTCATATTAACCAGTCTGATAAATGTGAAATACCTGAATTGTCTTAATTTGCATTTCTCTAATCAATAGTGATTCAGAGCATTTTTCATATGACTAGAAAGTTTTAATTCTTGCATCTTAAAATTCATATCCTTTGACCATTTATCGATTGAGGATGATTTATATTCTTATAAATTTGAGTCAATTCTCGATATATTTTAGAAATGAGGCCTTTATCGGAAATATTGCCATAAAATTTTGCCAGTTTTCTGTTTTCCTTCTAATCTTGACTGCATTAGTTTTGTTTGTGCAAAAACAATTTTAATGTAATCAAATTTATCCATTTTGCATTTTATGTTCTCTAGTTCTTTTTTGATCATAAATTCCTCCCTTCTCCACATCTCTTAGAGATAAACTATCCCTTGTTCACCCAATTTGCTTATAGTACCCTTTATGTCTAAATTATGAACCCATTTCAACCTTATCTTGGTATATAGGGTGTTACATGTTGGTCAATGTGTAGTTCCTGCCATACGATTTTTCAGTTTTCCCACCAATTTTTGTCAAATAATGAACTCTTATCCCAGAAGCTGCAGTCTTAGGATTCAGTAAATTAGAGTCATCATTCTGTCTTGATACTAACCTATTTCACTGATCCACTTTTTTTTTTTTTCTTGTACCAAATGGTTTTGATGACTGCCTCTTTATAATATAGTTTAAGATCTGGTATAGCTGCGCCATCTTCCTTGGCATTTTTTTTTTCATTAATTTCCTTGAAATTTTTGACCTTTTATTCCTTTCTTCCAGATTGATTTTTTAATCTTTCTAGCTCTATAATTTTTTGGCAGCTTGATTGGTACTGAATAAGACTGCGGTAGAATTTTAATTTTTATTAGCTTGGCCTGGCCATGAGCACTTGATATTCTTCCAAATGTTTAGTTCTAACTTTGTGGGAAAAGTGTTTTGTAATTGTGTTCATTTTTGGTTTTGTCTTGGCAAGTAGACCCATATCTACAGTTTTTTAAAGAGGATTTCTCTATCTCTTGCTGCTGGGCTTTGTTGGTAACATATTAAAATGCCAGTGATTTATGTGGGTTTATTTCATATCCTTCAACATTGCTAAAATTAATTTCTAGTAATTTTTTAATTGATTCTCCAGGATTCTCTAAATATACCATATTATCTGTAAAATAAGTTTTTCTTCATTATCTACTCTAATTTTTTTCTCTTATTGCTAAAGCTAATATTTCTAGCATAATGAATGTTAGTGTTAATGGCCAACCTTGTTTCACCCCTTGATCTTATGCTTCTAGCTTATCCTCATAACATTTAATACTTGTTGGGGTTTAGATAAATGCAATTCATCATTTTAAGGAAAATTCTATTTCTATGCTCTCTAGTATTTATAGGAATGGGTGTTGTATTTTGTCAAATGCTTTTTCTGCATCTATTGAGATAATTATCTTTGTTAGCTTGGTTATTGATATGGTCAATTATACTGATAGTTTTCCTGGTTTTGAACCAGCCCTGCATTCCTGGTATAAATCCTACTCTGTTGCGTGTATTATCCTGGTGATAATTTACTATAATTCTTTGCTAATATTATAAGATTTTTGAATGAGAAACTGGAAACTAAATGGATGCCCATTAATTGGAGAATGGCTGAATAAATTATGGTATGTGAATGTTATATTGTTCTTTAAGAAATGACCAACAGGATGATTTCAGAGAGGCCTGTAGAAACATGAACTAATGTTGAGTGAAATGAGCAGAACTAGGAGAATATGGCAATAAGACTATACAATGATCAATTTTGATGGACGTGGGTCTCTTCAACAATGAGATGATTGAAACCAATTCCAATTGTTCAGTGGTGAAGAGAGACATCTACACCCATGGGAACTGTGTGGACCACAACATAGCATTCTCATTCTTTGTGGTTTGCATTTTTTTCTTTCCCAGTTTTTTCTTCTTGATCAAATTTTTCTTGTGCAGCAAGATAACTGTATAAATATGCATACATATATTGGATTTAACATTTTTTAAACATGCATTGGACTACTTGCCATCTAGGGGAGGGGATTTGGGGGGGAAGAGGCTAATTTGGAACAGAAGGCTTTGCAAGAGTCAATGTTGAAAAATTACCCATGCATACATTTCGTAAATAAGTTTTAATAAAATATTTTTGCATGAATATTCATTAGGGAGATTGGTCTGTAATTTTCTCTTGGCATTCCTGATTTTTTTGGTGCAGCATGATAAATGTGGAAATGTGTAGAATAATTGTACAGATTGCTTGCTGTGTAGGGGAGAGGGTGGGGGGAAAGGAGGAAGAAAAAAAATTGTAACACAAGGTTTTTTGCAAGGGTGATATTGAAAACTAAAGGGAAGAGGGAGAAAGCATAACAGAGAAGAAAAGCAATAGTATTAGCCTACTAGTTTGGCTTTCCTAAAAAGTGAGAAAATGACTAGAAGCCAGATTTCTGTTGTAAAATGTTTTTTCCCCAGACATCCTGCATCCTATATTATTTTCGTTCTACAGATGAAGGTCATAGAGGTAAGGTCATCCAGCAAGGAAGATTTCAGCTGGAGTTTATGTGCCCACGTCTGGCCTCTGCAAATCTAGTGCTCTTACATTGTCATAGGTAGATATATCTACTCCCTGTTAAAACAACTGACACTAGTCAAATTTATTATCTTAACCTTCCTAAGGAATAGTTACCTCACAGTTTAGTGAACTGGTATATAGCACAGACACAAAGGGGTGATTAAGGAAGCATAATAATGGCTAGGGAGTGAGACTTGGGAGTCAAAAAAAGCGAGTTCAAATCCTACCACATACATTTAGTAGCAACATAACCTTAGGTAAGTAACCTTTCAGTGCCAGTTTTCTTGTCTTTGAAGCAGGGGTTTTTACTATAAGATCCCTTTCAACTCTAAATCTATAATTTTGTATCTGCTACTTGGAAAGTTGGGACTTGGGAAAGAATATAAAATAGATCCCATTTATAGCTGTCTCCTGGGGGGAGGGAATGCACACCAGCAGGGGGCATGACATAGACATTTACCTTGAGCCCTCTGGTTTCAGGACACTGATGAGATGAGCAAGTTTGGCAAGATAGTGAGCAAGATGAGAAAATGATGAAACAACTCATTTGATCCTGGCAACTTTATGAAGGAAATAAGATACCAAGCCCAGATAGCCAAGATAGGACTACTCACTAAGATAATTGCTTGCTTCTTTGGCTTTCCACCATCAACTTTATCACTCCTCAGAAATGTTTCCTCGTCTCTTTTTTGGCCTATGCTCTCCACTCCCCTACAGCGCCTCCCCCACCTCACCACACCCACAAATCTTAGTTCCTTGCATTTCTTTTTTGAGTTTCTCTTTTATTTTTCCTGAAGAGATCATAGACTCCAATCCCTTAATTTTATTTTATCTTTATATTAAATATTTTTCTGATGAGTATATCAGTTTTCTCTCCCTCCCATCACACCTTATCTTTGAAAAGGAAAAACATAAAATACCCTTAAAGCAAATTTGCATAGTTTAAAAAACCACATTCCTAAACTCACCAAATCAAACAAAAATTATGTTTTATTCTGCATATTTAGTCTACCATCTGTTGTGTAGCATGCTTCATTATTGGCCTCTTACAATCATGGTTGGTTATTGCATTGATATTTTAATTTTCAGAGTTATTTGTATTTACAATGCTGATGTTATTACATGTAATATTCTCTCTCTACTCTGCTTCAGTTTATATAAATCTTCCCAGGTTTTGTCCCCTTCATCGTTTCTCACTGCACAATGCCATTCCATTACATTCACATATCATAACTGTTCAGCTGAACTACTTTCCAAGTTCTAGATACAGGACACCGTACTAAACTCTGGGCATACAAAGACAAAGTAACTCCCGTCCTCAAAGAGCTTTCCTTCTACAAGTTTAGATAGAGACGGAGATACTCAATAATATATCCTCTATATATTTCCTATTCTGATTCACTGTCTCCTTACTCTTGAATTGTGGAAGCGTTAGAGCCATATCCAATAATTTTGGTAGCATGCTTCAAACAATACAATAAGGGAAAGCAGCGTCTGAATTCCCTCAACTCAACTTTTAAACACAAGTTCTAGGGGTGAGGATTGGTGAAAACAGAATATGGGAACGCTAAAACCCCAGAGAAGCAGATTTACACCTCTTGTGTCAGCACATATCCTGGAGTCACAACTGAGGCGGTTCTGCGCTCCATTCACTAAGTGCTGCTACGTAACCCTGGTTACCACTCTTATTTCTCCTGACCTTTGTCAAAGTCAGAACATAGCTTCCAGTGAGTTAGATGGCTTCCTATTACTGCCCCCCCCCCCCGCGGGGGTTAAGTGACTTGCCCAGGGTCACACAGCCAGGAAGCGTTAAGTGTCTGAGGCCAGATTTGAACTCGGGTCCTCCTGAATTCAAGGCTGGTGCTCTCTCCACTGCGCCACCTAGCCGCCACCTAGCCGCTCCCTTCCCATTACTCTAGTTGTTCAGTAGTTTTGTCCAACTCTTCATGACCCCACTTGGGATTTTCTTGGCAAAAATACTGGAGTAGTTTGCTTGTCCAACTAATTTTATAGAATAGGAAACTGAAGCAAACAGAGTGAAGCGCCCATTTCACAGCTAAGGAGCGTCTGGAGCCATCTAGCAGCCACCATTCATCTTGTACCGCTTGTAGTCCTGGTGTTCAGACGCTTCAGCTCCTTCTTGGCGGTTCAAGGGCTTCTGGCGGTGGCTGACCTAGTTGTATTCTCGAAGAGACACTGGATGAACTCTGAATTAATTCTAAATCTGAAGCCGTGTCACTGTCTAGCCTTTCCCCTAAAAATAGAAAGCTAATCTGTGGAGCAGATAAGCATCTTTCAAAGATAACTTTAATCCAATTTGGGGGTTTAGCTTCAGTGTTTTCTCATTAAAAGTATAAGGTTTTTGTGGGGAGGAAGTAGGTGAGTTTCACATCTCATACCTAGATAATTCTCCAACTCTGGACTCTACCACATCAGACACAAACAGAGCTCCGGCTGTCCCCTGCTGCTTCCCACCTGCCGGCGCTCGTTTCACTGCGCCTCCCACAGGTGCAATCCCAAACTCCTGGAGTTCCCAACATAATCCCAGTTTAAAGCCCCTAGGGAAAACTGCACATTATGAACATTTCAAGAGCAGCCCGATTTTCCATCCCTTTTCCCCTATCGCTGCACAAGGGACACTGGTCCCCAGCAGTGCCCGCCGCGGCTGTAATAGATTAAAGAAACCACAGCGGCTCCTAAACCCGGACAGAGCGGCTCTCTGGGGCCCCCAGGGCCTCCTGACCCGCGGCTGCTGGGGTTTGGATTCCCCCCAAGCAGGTGTTCAGAAGGCACCTGACAGGCTCAGTCCCGGTAGGAGCCAGCTGAGGGCCCCAGGTGAGGTGGGAGGGAAGGGCAGAGGCAGGATTGGAACCCACGACCCCTCACGGCCAATGGGCCCAGCGTTTTCACTGCGTCTCCATTCTCCGGGCTCCTCCTCGGGCTGCAGGGGCAGCAGAAAACTGGGCCCATTAAGAGAGTGTATCTGTTACCTTTTGCCTTTTCCGGAGGGTCCAGTTCTTCCAAAGCAAAAGTTGTATCTGCCTCAGGAAGCCCATGGTGTCCGGCACTGAAGGATGGCCACGTTGTTCCTTGGAGGAACAAAGAGCAAAGGAAACCACAAGGTGGTGAGGTGGAGGTGCTTTTCCACCACAGCACTGCGGGGGGAGGGGAGAATCTGAACCTGGGCTTCTTGGGTGCCTTTGAAATCTCCGCAGGTCCGGAGGCGGGAAGGCCTTGGCTCCTTCCAGTACCCGCACAAATAACGTAACTAATGTAAACTCTGAGAGGTAGAAATAATTAAAAGTCGCAGTAAAGGCCGCGTCTTATCCAAGGCAATTTGGGGAAATGTTCGGAAAGATGAGTCTCAGGGGCCCAAACTAGCCCAGCCAAAGGGTAGCTACCTCAGGGTCCGCCCTGGGAAGGAACTGACCACGCGGCTCTTGGGAGGTGGGGGAGGGGCGGCCTCAGCTTCTATACTCCCCAGAGACAGTGGGGACGTTTCAGGAAGATTCTAGGGCCCTCAGCGGCGCTGACCCTGGACTGGGAACCCAAGTGCCACATAGGGACCTAGTGGGCCAAGAGAAGGGAGCACACACCAATGAGGGCAGTAGAGAGAAGGGCCTGGTGAGGGAAATGGAGAGAGTACACAGCAGTAAATATGGCGGCAGGGGGCAGGGTCTGGGGGGGAGGAGAAGGGGAGGAGCTGGGAGGGGAGAGTGCAGACAGTGATGGCAGAAAGGCGGAGCCTGGGAGGGCAGAGAAGGGGAGGAGCTGGGGGAGGGGAGAGTGCACACTACAGTGAGGGCAGAAAGGCGGGGCCTGGTGAGGGAGGAGAAGAGGAGAATGTGGGAGGGGAGAATGCACACTACAGAGATGGCAGAAAGGCGGAGCCTGGGAGGGCAGAGAAGGGGAGGAGCTGGGGGAGGGGAGAGTGCACACTACAGAGATGGCAGAAAGGCGGAGCCTGGGAGGGCAGAGAAGGGGAGGAGCTGGGGGAGGGGAGAGTGCACACTACAGTGATGGCAGAAAGGCGGGGCCTGGTGAGGGAGGAGAAGGGGAGGATGTGGGAGGGGAGAATGCACACTACAGTGATGGCAGAAAGGCGGGGCCTGGTGAGGGAGGAGAAGGGGAGGATGTGGGAGGGGAGAATGCACACTACAGTGATGGCAGAAAAAGGCGGGGTCTGGTGAGGGAGGAGAAAGGAAAGAGGGAGTACACAGTTCTTTGAAATAGTTGCTCTATTTTACATCTCCTTGCCCAAATTTATTTTTCAGACTCATCTTATCATACTTAATTCAACATCAGATCGTTTTACTGATGTATACTCTTTCAAACTGTCCAAGTAATGATATCATTCTTAAGGACTGCAAATAACATTTTCCCATATAAGTACGGAATTTGACCTTGTTAAATCCTTTATAACTGGTCTTTAATTTAGTTTCCCTTCTTGTATTTCTCCTGATTTTTATAGGTCACATTTTCAGTTTTGATCTTTTTCTCACAAATACCTGAAAGTTTTTTAAGAACTGCTACAGTGGAGGGCAGAAGGGTTATAGGGCTGTTTGTGCTAGCGTATTATTCTAAACAGGACTGGATTAAAGAGGTAATAGCTCATACATTTTGAAGGGTTTAAAAGTCTTCATAACTTACAAAGAAATAGGAGGGGAGAGGCTAGGACAAAGGAATGAGTCTTTAAAAGGGTGTGGATTAGGGAGATAATAGTTAGAAATAAAGTACTTGAGGAGAGAATAGGATAAAAAGAGAAGGATAAATAATGAGGAAAAATAGAATGGAGGGAAATGCACAGCTAGTAATTACAACTTTGAATGTGAAGGGGCTGAACTCACCCATAAAATGGAAAAGGTTAACAGAATCAATTAAAAAACAACTGACTTATGTTGTTTACAAGAAACATGTTTAAAAGTGAGATAAACAGAGTAAAAACAAAGGGATGGAGAAGAATTTGTTATGCTTCAGCTGATGTAATAAAAAGAGGGGTAGCAATCATGATCTTAGACAAAGTTAAAGCTAATATAGATTAAACTCAGATAAACAAGGAAACTATATTATGATAAAAGGTATTAAAGATAATGAAGAAATATTAGTGCTAAATTCATATGCATCAAATGCTGTAACTCCCAGAGTTTTAAAGAAAAAGTTAAATGAATTACAAGTGGAAATAAATAGAAAAACTATAACATTGTGGGACTTCAACCATCCCCTCTCAGAACTAGATCAACTTAACCAAAAAATTAAGAAAGCCAAGTCAAGAGATAAGTAGTAGCATTTAGGTAATGCTGCAAATGAGAGCTATCTGAAGATAATTGAATAGGAATAAAAAGGAATATTCCTTTTTTTTTTTTTTTTTTTTTTTTTTTCCCTGCTGAGGCAATTGGTATTAAGTGACTTGCCTAGAGTCACACACCTAGGAAGTGTTAAGTATCTAAGGCTGGATTGGAATTCAGTCTTCCTGATTCCAGGGTTGGTGGTGTATCCATTGCATCATCAAGCTTTTCTCAGAATTACATAATATCTTTATAAAAATTGACCTTATATTGGGTCATAAAACTTTATAGTTAAATGCAGAAAAACAGAAATATGAACTGCATTTTTTTCAGATTACAATGCAATAAAATTATATTTAAGAAAGGATCACAGAAACATAAACTAAAAATTAAGTGATGACTAAATAATCTAATCTTTGAAAATTAATGGGTTACCAAGTCATGGTAAAAAAAGAAAAAAAAAAGAAGAAGAATGACAATAATTAGACATTAATTAAAATCTATGGGATATCTCAAAAGCAGTCATTAGAAAAATATGTACTTCTAAATACTTATATTTCTATAAAATAGACTATATAACATAAACATATAACATAAATTGTATTGGGTATATAATTTAAAAAACTAGAAAAAAACAAATTAAAAATCCCTAATTAAACACTAACTGGAAACTCTAAAAATTAAAAGTGAGGGGCAGCTAGGTGGGCAGTGGATAGAGCACCAGCCTTGAATTCAGGAGGACCCGAGTTCAAATCTGGTCTCAGACACTTAATACTTACTTCCTAGCTGTGTGACCCTGGGCAAGTCACTTAACCACAGCCTCAGAAAAACAAACAAACAAAACAAAACAAAAAACTAAAAGTGAGATGGGTAAAATTGAATGCAAGAAAACTATTAAATTAATAGACCTGGGAAGTGGTTTCATGAAAAAAACTAATGAAATAGATAAACTACTGGTTAATATGATTAAGAAAAAGAAAGAAAACCTATAGTTCTATAGGTGTTCCTCCATTTCACTTATGTTGTCAAATTTATTGGCATAAAATGGGTAAAGTAACTCCTAATTATTGCTCTAATTTCCTCTTCATTGGTGGATAGTTCTCCCTTTTCATTTTTGAAACTTAATAATTTGATTTTTCTTTTTTCTTTTTCTAATCAAATTAACTAAAGGTTTATCCATTTTGTTGGTTTTTTTTCATAAAACCAACTGTTAATTTTTTTTTTACTAATTCAATAGTTTTTTTTGTTTTTTTTTTACATTCAATTTTATTGATCTCTCCTTTTATTTTTAGAATTTCAAGTTTGGTATTTGATTTGGGATTTTTAATTCTTTTTCTAGCTTTTTTAATTGCAAGCCCAATTATTGATCTTCTCTTTCTCTATTTTATTCAAGTAATCATCTAGAAATATAAAATTTCCCCTCATTACCACTTTGGCTTCATCCCACAAATTTTGGTATATTGTCTCATTATTGTCATTCTCTTGGATGAAATTATTGATTGCGTCTATAATTTGCTGTTTCATACATTCATTCTTTAGGATGAGATTATTTAGTTTCCAAATACTTTTTGATCTATTTTCCCCTGGTTTTTTATTGAATGTAATTTTTATTGCATCATGATCTGAAAAAAAAAATGCATTTGTTAGTTTTGCCTTCCTGCATTTGATTTTTTTTTTTTTTTTTTTTTTTTTTGAGGCTGGGGTTAAGTGACTTGCCCAGGGTCATACAGCTAGGAAGTGTCAAGTGTCTGAGACCAGATTTGAACTCCGGTCCTCCTGAATTCAAGGCTGGTGCTCTATCCACTCCTGCATTTGATTTTTGAAGTCAACTTGGGTTCTTAATGAAAGGCAGCATTACATCAAGTCTTAATTTCAGGAAAACTTGGGTTCAAGTCAGAGATAAACTGGTAAAATTCAAACAGTTGACTCTCACCCACCTACTTCAAAAATTTATGCAACACATGTTTAAGTTTAATTTGTATTATTGACATTTTCTCCATCACTTAAGTCTCTAGATGTTCAAAAAATACCTCAAGACATAATTTATTGCTAATTTCCTAAGTATTAATGCTTTTGGGAGAGGGCTGGCTCCAGCACACTTTGGATCAAGCCCCTCCTTTGACACACTCTATCTAGGGAATTGTGGGCAAATTCTTTAAATTCTTAAGTACCTCCAGATAACTAAGAATATAAAATACATATTTCCTTATGTCAAATGAGGAGCTGGTCTGAGAGACTACTAAAGTCCTTTTCAGTTCTGAAGTTGTAATTCAATAAATTGCCAATCTATATTGTTGAAAGGAATTTCCACACAAGTTATTCCCACACCAGTGAAATCATAAACTAGACTTATGCCCAATAATTTCCTCAAATCAGATCCTAAAAAACAATTATCTCAAAGTAAAAAAAGGCTACTTTGAAAAACTGTGATGTTCCTATCATTGGACATCTTTGATGGAAGCTAGATTTTTCAGAAAGTTTTGTTTAAGCAAGGGTATAATTAAATAATAACACTAATATCATCTGTAGGGTCCAGAATTTTCCAACCAAAGGAATTTTGAACCTCTTCCCCCTCTCCCAACCAAGAGGCAAAATAAGTGTATCAAAGAAAGGGGCAGAGAGCTCCATTCTAACTGTATAAATAGTTTAATAATTGTACTTACATAGGGACTGTCTGGGGGCAGCTGTCAAACAATTCATCGAATCTCTGATACCAGCCATTAAGTCTGGTTGCATGGTGGACAGACTATTCAGTGGAACCCTGCAAACATTCCTAAAAAGTCCCATGGTAATTATAAAGATCAAACAAAGGGAAGAGGAACTACAAAGTGTATTACAATGATATCTCATTGTGGATATGCGTTATACTTAGCAAGCAGTTTTAATTTTGGGCTTGGATCCCAGACCTGAGGAGTGAGGGGGGTATAAGGTGGAATGTGAGAATCAGAAGACATGGATTCCAAAAAAGGTCTGTGTGCTGCTAGAACTTCCTCAGTTGTGTTACAATTTTTTTTCTTTATTTGTAGTTTTTACTAATTTCTTAATTCAATTTAACAACCAACTCTTGCAGGCTGGTTTCAATTGGCTCCAACACACCATTGTTGATGACCCAATTCTAATTAATACTATGTCACCCTGGACAAATAAATCACCTCTCTGTGCCTCTGTTACATTAGCTATAAAACAAAGATAATACTCATCCACAGGTGATACCACATCACCTGCTGAAGATGGATTCCTGTTTCCAGAATAAAATATAAAACTTCACTCTCTGTTTGGAAGTTTGGAGAGCTGTTCATGGTGTATCCAGCCAGCCTTTTTCAGACTCATTAAACATTACCTCTTTGTCTTAATCTACCTTTCAGCTCAATTGGTCTATTTGCCATTTGGGCATAACATTCTGTCTCTTATCTTCAGGGCTTTGCCTGCTTCCTTGCTTCTTTATCATAGGATATAATATTTAGCTTCCTTAAAAGCTCCGCACTATACAGGTAACACTTCCCCAGGAGTGTATTGTTAAAAGTTCATTTAACAACTTATCTTCAGTGGTAAAATGAATTAATTTTTTAAGTTTAAGTTTCATTATTAACTTCTTAACAATCAACACTTTGCAGATAGTCAACAAAATAAAAAATTAGTTCCTGATTTTTAGCCTGAAGGATTTCCAGAGTATTGATTTAACCATCAATTTTCCCAAATCTGTTTGAGCTGATTCTAGTCCACCCTTTTACCTCCAAACAAGGCCTTTCCCTCTCTACCTTCTCCATATTGTGGTGCCTTTCCAAATGACTTTTATATTTTCTAATATATATATATATATATATATATATATATATATATATATATATATATGGTATTTCCTCCTGTGGAATATAATCTCCTTGGGGGCAGGGATGATTTTGTTTTGGCTTTCTATTCTCAGGACCTAGCAAAAGGACCAGAACATAGTGAGTGCTTAGTAAAGGAATACATGAGGCAGCTAAGTGGCTGGTAGAGCTGTATATCTCTTTTCACTGAGGCAGAAATGAAGTCAGATATATTTGAGTTCAAATCCATCCTCAGACTCTAGCTATGTGACTTTAAGCAAGTCATCTAATTCTTATTTTGTGTCAGTTTTCTAATTTAAAAAATGAGCTAGAGAAGGAAATGACAAACCACTTTAAAAAATAACATGAAAATGGGACAATGAATCAGACACAACTGAATAGCAACAAAGACACATAGATCTGGTTTTGCATAAAAAATAGATTAACTAAAAAGTAGACTAAAAACAGATAAACTTCACAAGACTTTGTGAAGGTTCTTTGCAAGACTGAGAGTGCTACAATTTAGGAAAATTCTATCAATCAAGTCTTTATCCCATCCTTACTGTTAGATACTGTGTGAACTGCTGGGAATACACTGAAAAAGTAAGAGGTACCTGCCCTCATTCTAAAAAGAGAGGAAACATATAGAAACTGAATTCCTTGGAAGGGATGGCTTGGAGGAGCAGAGATGAGCCAAATATTGAAGCAAGCCAAGGCAGTCCAGGATATCCACATTGCTTTGGGGGATTCTTTGATAAAAGCAATGCAGTCCAGGGGGTGGCTCTTATTGATAATCCTCTTGTTCTTCCCTTCTTCTTAGCTGCTGGCTCTGCATTGGGAGATTGCTTCCAGAAAAGGAATAGAGTAGACACCTTTTTATTAGAGGTGAAATTGGAGGCCGCCTTAGGTGAAAGCCCTGACCCCAAAACCAAAATAAACCCTGCTCTGAGATGGTTATCAGGAATCCAGGAATTCAAATTTCACAGAAGAGGTCAAACTAGGAAATGGTAGAGACCAAAGGCCACAGGCTAAGTAGTTAATCCTGAAAGGTCTGGAAGATTAGAGGTTTTAGAACACCAAGGATAAATGCTCCTTCCCTCTGTATTTAGGGGTCCAGGAGGTATAAAAACTGATTTTAATCTGAGATACTAAGTCAGTTTATAGCGACTTCCTGCAAAAAGGAACAAGCTTGGGCCCTAGGTTCCAGACCTATTTTGTAGTCAAAAACATACATTCAGGCAGACACAAAGAGCCTTCTTGAAATCACATATGCAAGGTATATGTTAAATATACTAACACTAGTCCACCAGTTTCAAGTATTTCCATTGAAGCAGAAAACTTCTATACTATTTGATATAAATTGGAAACTTTTTCTTCATTTTTATATCTATTGTTTTTATGTATATTTTCCAATGTATATTTTTCCTTTCTACAACTTAGGATTCATCCCTTCTTACAAATTTAAGAAAAAAATTGTGGGTGGGGAGAGGAATGCATTGGAGCAAAATTAACCAATATATCAATCAGATCTGACAGTTTTGTGACATTTCATGCCCATAATCTCTCATCTCTGCCAAGTAACATTGGAGTAAGAGTAAAGATTAGACACCCAGATACTTAACTAGTTTTTATTATAACCCTGGAAAAGTGCTTCCATTTTTACATCTACAAAATGAGTTGGACTTTCTGGTTTCTAGGGTCCGGCCTATTTCTAGATCTTAGGGTCTACCTTCTGACAAAATGAGACATATTTTTGAATACCGTCAATGAGTGGAGGTTTTTCCTGACTATGCATGAATATTTAATACAATGTGTTTTTTTTTAATCTTTTCTCCTTTTTCAATGAAGTTGGAGGAAGAGAAAATAAATTTCATTAAAAATTAATAAAAATAGAGATGAAAAGATTTGCTAAATGGTATGGAATGTTGTAGGCACTTTCAGGTAAGATCACTATATCTGTTAGTTTTACTTAATTGCATTATTAATTGTATTGTTAGTTTTACTTGTTTTATTTTATGACACTTCTCACAAAGGAGAGTAATCTCTAAATGTTTATAATATAAAAATAAAATACACCAATAAAACAAACAAAAAAACCATTTACCTATTACTATTGTGGACTCTACCATCATCCCAGTCATCCTGGTTCACAATCTTGGTATCATCCTTATATCAACCTTCTCACTCTCACTCATCCTACATATCCAACTAGGTAACCAATCTTATCTCTCCAATATCTCATGTTATACAGCCCTTTTTAGCATACAGCTACCAACCTAGTTCAGACCCTCATCACTTCCTTGTAGGCTACTTCAATAGCCTTCTAACTGGTCTCCCTGCATCAAGTCTGTGCCCTTTCATCCATTATGTACACAGCCACCAGTGAGTTTCCTAAAAGGAAAATCACCATGTTATTCCCTAAATTCTAGTGACTGCTAAATCTACGGTAAAATACAAATTCCTTTAGCATTTAGACTTCTTCCTAACTCAGCCCTATCTTGCATTTCAATCTTCTTATATTTTACTCCCTTACCTCTCTCCAGGCCAAAAGATCTATTTGTCATTTTTCACCTATGATATATCTCCCAGATCCATGCCTTTGCAGTAACTGTATGTACCTCATGATTAGAATGCTTTTCTTTGTCACCTTCCTACATCTTCAGTGTTCTTATAACCTACTCCCCTTCATGTGCTCTGAAAGCCAGTGACATAAAGTTCTTGCTATTGCTTGTGCATACATGATATTCCATGTTTGTACTGGTTGTCTTCCATATGGAATGCTGCTCTTCCTTATCTCTACTTCCTAGTTTATCTGCTTCAATTGTCAATGAAAGTCCCCCACTCCTGTAAAAAAAAAAAAATTTAAAATTTTGAGATTAGCTCCAATTTATCTTATATATATCTTGCTTATACATAGATATTTGTACATCATCTTCCTTATTAAACCATGAGTTTTCAAGAGCTTGGACTATGTCCAAAGAAAGCTTTTTATCCTCACCACTCAACAGAATGCTGGCACATAGTAGGTGCCTAATAAATGCTAGTTGACTAACTTTTCCTCTTGTGATCCCTATTTTTTGTTTTCGCAAAAATAATATAGCAAGGGATATGGGGATGTGGATGATGGGAGGTTTGAGCCAGAGATAATAAAAATAGCATTTATGTAAAGCTTCAAAATTAGCAAAGAGCTTGACAAATATGATCTCATTTTATTTCAACAATAAGAAGGTAAATCCTATTATTCCCATTTAATAAGTAAGGAAACTGAGGTCTGAGGAAGTTAAGGGACTTGTCCACAGTCCCACAGCTAAGAAGTTCTGGATTTCCCCACTCCAACTCCATCACTCCACTTCAGTACTTATCTGTGACACCTCACACTTCATCTTCTGGCCTTCAAAGTCTTTTCTAGTCCTTTACATGTCAATGTTTGCTTATCTTGTAAGTATACATGCACATGCCTCTTTCAATAGAATGCATGGTCCTTGAGGGCAGGGACTACACTTTTTGCATTTATCTTCTTAGCACTTAGTACAGTGTCTAGTACACAGAAAATCTTTGAAAAATGCTTATTAAAAGCCAAACTTACTGTAAAAGGTGTTTACTTAATTTAGTTATCTTCTGATTTTTTTAATGGTGTGCCCTTAAATATTGAAGTCATGTGTTAATTTTGAACTAATTGTGATAGAAAATGTTAGTCTAATTTCTGCCAAATTGATTTTTTTTTAAAACACTTTGAGGTTAGTTAAGTAGCTACTAAGTGAATCCAAGTTTGCTCAGTGATATACCAATAATTTTCCTCTGGAACAAGTCTACCTTTTCACAGACAAGAACTTAAAATGATATTTTAACTATTTCCTGATTAGAGATGCCTTACCCAATTGATCTTAATTCTAGTGTCTTCTGCTCTCAAGGAGCACGAGAAATCGAGCTTTAATTGAGAAAGACAACACATTTAGGAGAGTGGTAGCAGGAAGGGACATTTTAGTTTAGGAAGATCCAGGGAATGATGAGTGGAGACATAGCCTAATTGTCTAATACCTCCTTTGTATGAATGATAGTGTTGATTCTATGATGGTTCCTAATGGAGAGGTAGAAAATGTATATTTATGTGATGGGAGTGGTCTGGGGTCTGTGGGTGGGGGCAGGAACAAGTATGGTATATCATCTTTTTTGCATGGGAAAAAGTATGGAATGATATGGTATAAAGTTGAACAGAGAGCAGCATGGCATGTCTGTGAATGGGCTGGATATGGCTCCCAGTCAGGAATACCAGGTCCCAGGACAAGTATCAGAGCACCAGGTCAAAGATGGAGACAGTAATAAGTAGACCCAGTGGAACAGGAAGGGAAGTACATTGTGATACAGATTCTAGCCCTGGAGACAAGAGAACATGGGGTCAAAACCTACTCTGCAACTCACTGGGAAATGTTAACCTCCCTGGGAATCTGTTTTCTCACAGAAATAATTGCTAGAGGTGGAAGAGGAATGTACCATTTGAGTTCTCTTATAGCTCTAGATGATTTGTTAAAGATCCACCAAAACTCTCCATTGAGTACATTTTTGATAGTATACCTTTGCTATTCCTTCCAATGCCACCATCAACTGAAGCCCAACTGCTCCCACCAATTTCCCTCATTTAATCTCTCGCTTCCCCCATCTCCCAGTGTATCCCTCCTTTTTCATCCCTTAATTTTTAAAAAAAATTTCATCCCAAGATAATCAGTTTCTACCTGGGCCATCTATATATACTGCATTCCATTTGTCCTAATAATGACAAAATTCTTAAGAATTACACATATCATTTTCCCATATAAGAATATAAACACTTTAACTTTATTGAGTCCTTTATGATTATTCTTTCATGTTTGCCTTTTTTTATACTTTCCTTGAGTCTTGTATTTGAAAATCAAATTTTCTATTCAGCTTTGGTCTTTTAATCAAGAATGCTTGAAAGCGCTCTATTTCATTAAATATCCATTTCCTTCCTGAAGAATTGTATTCACTTTTGCTGGATAAGTGATTCTTGGTTGTAATTTTAGCTTCTTTCCACTCTAGAATATCATATTCCAAGCTCTCTAATCCTTTAAGGAAGATTTTGATAAATCTTGTATTATTCTGACTGTGGTTCTATCATTGTTCTATAATTGTTCCTTTCTGCTTATATTTTCTCCTTAATTTGGGAGCTTTGGAATTTGACTATAATATTCTTGGGAATTTTTATTTTGGGATTTCTTTCAGGAGGTGATTAGTAAATTCTTTCTGTTTTACCTGTATTAGTTCAGAGTATCAAGACAATTTTTATTAATAATCTCTTGTAGTCTAATGTCTTGGCTTTTTAAATCATGGCTTTTGGGCAATCTCTCTCTCCTTTCTTCCTTCCCCCTCTCAAAAGTTTTATTTTATTCTGAATTTAAGAAATAAAATATTTCCATAATAATAGAATAGGAAAAAAGATAATTATGTAAAAACTGCAAAATTATTATGTATAAGTTGTTATTCCCTTTAAATATGTAATAAAATTATCATGTAGCTTTCTCTTTTTCCCCTTTTATTTCTTTCTCTCTCCACTCCCACCCTAGAGATGACTGACATGAAATATAAATATGCATGTGTGTATACACACATATATACTTCTATTTTAAGAGTTCTTTCTATGGATACAGATAGCATCTTTCTTCATTGGTCCTTTGTAATTAATTTGGGTATTTATAATAGTCCAAATAAGTCATTCAAAATTGTTCTTAAACAATATTGCTAATACTGTATACAGTGTTAATCTTGGTTCTACTCATTTTGCTCTTCATTATTTTGTGCAAGTCTTTCCATGTTTTTTCTAAGATCATCAAACTCATCATTTCTAGTTGCACATTTCATCATGATGACATAGTGCTGGAACTCTATCTTTCCAGAAATCAGCAGGAGTCAGGATCACTAAACGTCTTTATTCTAGATCTTTACCGTCGCCTCCAACGCCAGGTCCCGAGTGCAAGTGAGCGTGAGTTCCACCACCCAAGTTTCTCTTGCTCCTCCCACACACGTCACTTCCCCCCCTTTGTCCCACCAATCAAGTCAGCACAGAACAGCTGGGGAGGGTCAACCTTAAACAAGTTAATAGGGAACCGTCCAATTGGCAATTAGTCTCACGTGCTTCACCATCCAAGTGCATTGCTCAGTTCTAGCCCTTTACATCTCCCGCTTTCTTTTGTTTTAGACCACAGGAGGTCGCGCCATCCCTGACCTTTCAGGGAGATGAGAACCCCAAAAAGGACGTGATCACGCCCCCCCTGACTTCTCAGGAGGGGAGATGAAAGCACTAAAAAGGAGATAATCACGCCCTCCCTGACATCTCAGGAAGGGAGATGAGAAGCACCAAAGAGAAGTGGGGATTTGCTAGCGGGTTTCTGGATTGAAGGGCCTTATTAGAGACAAGTATGCACAAACCCATCAGCATGGGAGTTATTACACAAGCACATAGCAATAACGCAGAGGCTATTAGTGGTGACTCTCCCCACAATCAGTGCAGACTCGATGTGGTGTAACAAACAGGAATTGTACATGCAAATAGTGACATAACAAACAATATAAATCAACATGGTATTGTAAGAGATTTCCAGAAGTCCTAGAAGGAGGGTATGTAGACACCAGACACACATACCCCTTCTTCAGCAACCAAGAAATAGTCCAAAACCAATCTATTGTCCATTGCTTCACTGTTAGGGAATCCAATGATCCCCACAAGTTTTTGAAATCCCACATCAGTCTTTTTATATGTTAGGGAATCCAATGATCCCCACAAGTTTTTGAAGTCCAGCAACAGTCTTATGATGCCTCAGAGAATCCAATGATTCCTGAGGACTTTTCAGTCCTACAATAGTCTTATGATGCCTCAGAGAATCCAATGATTCCCGCGACTTTCAGTCCTACAACAGTCTTATGATGCCTCAGAGAATCCAATGATTCCTGAGGACTTTCAGTCCTACAATAGTCTTATGATGTCTCAGAGAATCCAATGATTCCTGAGGATTTCAGTCCTACAATAGTCTTATGATGTCTCAGAGAATCCAATGATTTCTGAGGATTTTCAAGTCCTACAATAGTCTTATCATGTCTCAGAGAATCCAATGATTCCTGAGGATTTTCAAGTCCAACAGTTTTTGATGTCCATGGGCCAAACGCCATAACTGCCAGGTTTTTTCAGTGGTGGGCACAGTCAGCAACGGAACCACCCGATGTTTCTTGGGCCTTCTCCTTTGTTTCAAGGGTCTGCTCTGTCTCTCTCCGATGGACAAGGCGAATACGGCTCGTTGGCACCCATCTGATTCCTTCTCCATCTGTAGAGATACAAGCAAACCCTCTCCCCCAAGCAGTTAACCTATCTGGTCCCTTCCATTCACCACTTTCTGGGTCTCTCCACATCACTTGGCGATTATCTAAAGACAGTGGAGCTGCTCGCACTGGACACTGCCCTTCCGGTGAGTTATAAAACCTGTCTGCTGGAGCCAGTGCATCTTTGTCAAAAATTAAAAAATTAATGGTATAGAGAACTAAATTTAGAAGTTCTCTAGGGTTACCCGTGGCTCCCCCTTTCTTTTGTTTTTGGAGGAGTGTCTTAATATCTCTGTTTCTTCTCTCTACTATTGCCTGCCCTTGAGGATTAAAGGGTATGCCCGTGGTGTGTAAAATCTTATACTGTGCACAAAAGTGTGTAAAATGTTTAGATGTATATGCAGGTCCATTGTCTGTTTTTATTGCTTGTGGCACGCCCATAATTGCAAATGCTTGTATAAGGAATTCAGTGACCACTCGGGCTGTCTCTTTTGCTGCTGGTATTGCAAATGTGAATCCTGAAAAGGTGTCTACCACGACATGGATAAAAGATAGACGACCAAAAGATTTATAATGGGTCACATCCATTTGCCAAATTTCATTAGGTCTCAAACCACGAGGGTTCTTCCCTGGAGGGAGTGTAGGAGCATGGAAAGGAAGGCAAGCTGTACAGGCTTTTACTATGCTCCTAGCTTCTTCTCTTGTTATTCCAAACTGCAAACGTAAAGCTCGGGCAGCCTGATGATATTTAGAATGAGACTCTTGTGCTTCTTGAAATAAAGGAGTACTGGCCAGCATGGTTAGAAGGCTATCTGCCTTTGAATTACCATCAAAAATAGGACCTGGAAGTCCACTATGGGAATGGACATGCAAAATATAAATCTTACCTGGATGCTTTCTCACTTGCTCTTGAAGCTCTTTAAAGAGCTGATATATATTGGAGGCTACAAATTTTATTTGGGCTGTGGCAATTCTTTGAACCACACCTACTGAATAGGCTGAATCAGATATTATATTTATGTCTCCCGGATAATAAGCAAGAGCTAGAATGATTGCATACAATTCATTCTGCTGAGTGGACTGAAAAGGAGTTCTGATTACTCTCTTTATAGTTAAGTCACGAGAATACACAGCGCAAATATTATGTTTGGATGCATCTGTAAAGATAGTTGGTCCTTTAAGAGGAACTTTAGAAACCTTTTCTTCAAGAATCCATTGCCAATTATGTAGCAGTCTGGTTATCTTTAATGGAGACCCGTGTGCAAAATTTGGAGCCATGGCTAATAAAATTTGCCACTCTGGGATGGTTTCGCAGCACACATTAACTTGTGCATTAGTATAAAAGGTATATATCTTATCAGGTCTTGTCCCAGATAATTGTACTGCTCGTTTAATGGCCTTTAATAAAATTCTAGCCACAAGCACTGGGTAAGGAATAAGGCTTTGTTCTGGTTGTGCTGGGAGGTTCACCCACTCTATCACACTGTCTCCTTGATGAAGGACTGCTGTGGGGGCCTCTTGTGTAGCAAAAACTGATATTTCCAAGGGTTTTTGAGTGACTCTTTCAACCACATTGGATAAAGCCAGTTCAACTTGTCTCAAAGCCTCTTGAGCTTCTTTTGTAAGCTGGCGTGGTGAATTTAAAGCACTGTCTCCCCTTAAAATGTCATATAATGGTTGCAATTGACAGGTAGTCAAGCCTAGCACGGGACGCATCCATTGGATATCTCCTATCAATTTCTGGAAGTCATTTAAGGTGTTTAGCTTCTCTGTTCTTAAGGAGAGTTTTTGTACTGTAAGCACCTTAGGATATACTTCATATCCTAAATATTGAAAAGGAGCATGTCTTTGAATCTTTTCTGGAGCTATGTGCAATTTATAATTCCTTAGTGTTTCTATGGTTTTTTGTAGACATGCTTCTAACATTTGTTCCTCAGGTGCACATCCCAATATATCATCCATGTAATGTAATAACATTACTTTTGGAAATGCTTTTCTTACTGGAGTAAGAGCAGCAGCAACATACATTTGACACATAGTAGGGCTGTTTTTCATTCCCTGTGGCAAAACTGTCCATTCATATCTTTTATAAGGCTCAGCTAAGTTAACGCTGGGCACTGAAAAAGCAAATCTTTTCATATCCTCCTTATCTAGAGGGATAGAATAGAAACAATCCTTAATGTCTATAACCCACAGAGGCCATTCTCTAGGCAACTGAGTAGGAGATGGAAGTCCAGGTTGAAGAGTTCCCATAGTTTCCATCTGTTCATTTACCTTTCTTAAATCAGTCAACATCCTCCATTTTCCAGATTTCTTTTTTACAACAAATACTGGGGAATTCCAAGGACTTAGAGAAGGTTGTAAATGTCCTTGATCAAGTTGTTCCTGTACTATATCTAGTAAGGCCTGAATTTTATTGTTATCTAAGGGCCACTGTTCTATCCACACTGGTGTATCAGTTTTCCACTGGATAGGAACAGGTGAAAGTGTTGGCAGGCCTTCAACAGCAGCCCTGCCTAAAAAACCGAAGTACTCATTTTTAACCCTAATTGTTGTAAAATGTCTCTTCCCCACAGATTGATGGGGATTTTTTCAACTATAAAAGGAGTAAAAACTCCTGTTTCACCTTCAAATACCCATCTTAAAGGGGTAGCACTAACTTCAGCTGCTATTGATCCTCCTACCCCAGACATGTAGGTGTCTGCCTTAGTCTTTGGCCAGTGACTGGGCCAGTTGGCACCTCTAATGACTGTGCGATCTGCACCTGTGTCCACCAGTCCTTCTAATGCTATGCCATTTATATAGATGGTGAGCATAGGTCGGTCAGCTGTCACAGCTGCTGTCCAGTATATTCCTGGGTTTTTCTGCTTGGAGTCCGAACATGGGTGACTGTCACCAGGTTGCTTATTAGGAGTCTGTATCAATAAACCCGATGCTACTACTTCCCCTGGTTGATAAGTCACACATTGTCTCCCTGTGTTAGTGACTGGGATATTATCTACACATTCCCCAGTTTCCCACATCAGTGTATGAATGAACACTGTCTTGTAAGTACTCTCAGGAGGTGAAATGGTCAAGCCTACTGTCCCAGGAGGCAAGGGATCCATAGGTTGGAGAGGAACAGATTTCACCTCTCCAGGGGGTATCTCAATTGTCCCAGCTGCATACAACTCTATCCTCCCTAATTGTAGTCCCTTTCTCCCATCATGTTGCTTCCTGGCTGACTGATTGTGTAATCCCTTTCTCCCCTCAGATGGCTTCCTGGCTGATTGGTCATGTCTGGGTATTGGACTTGGAGGCACTCTCTGGGTGTGGCATCGGCTGCCATCATGCCCCAAGTGTTTTTTGCTTGGGGCCCTGGAGCTGGGCCCCTCATCCCGTTTCCCTGAATCAGTCTACACTCTGAGGCCCAATGGAGTCCTCTGTTGCATTTTGGACATGGGGTTTTGGGTCTTGTTCTCCCAGCCTGTCTTCTCACTCTGTCTCTGTGCCAACATTGAGCTTTCAAATGGCCTACTTTACCGCATTGAAAGCATTGACGAGTCTCTCGGGAAACCCCTTGCCAAAAGGGATCCTGTCTCCCCATGTTGGGATCTTGGGAAGTCTGCACCATAGCCTGGCTATAAAAGGTATTTGTGCCCATTGCGGCACAGCGTCTTATGATCTCCTCTAAAGGAGCATCCTTACGTAGTCCTAGTATAATCCTTCTACAAACCTCATTGGCATTGTCTCTAGCAAGTTGCCTCACCAAAGTGTCTGTTACTTCATTTTCACCATTTGCCTGTATGACAGCTGTCTGCAAACGTGCCACAAAATCAGCAAAAGGTTCATTTGGTCCCTGTACAATTTTTGTGTAGGTCTCACCCTTGTAGTTTTTACTGGGGAGAGAAGCCCATGCTTTGATAGCAGCAGCAGAAATTTGCTCAAATGCTGTTATGGAGTAATTAATCTGTACCAAAGCGTCTGCATAAGAACCTATACCCATTAGTAGGTCATAGGTGATGGAAGTATTAGCTGCATTTTGACTATTTTGTTGGGCTTGAATTCTACAGAGCTCAGTAAATTCAGAAAGCCACAACAAATTTTGTCCAGGTTCTAAGCACACTTTTGCAATGACTTTCCAGTCACTAGGGGTTAAGGTTTCATAGGCCAAATTGTGTATTAACATTTTAACATAATCTGATGTAGCCCCAAAGACAGTGCAAGATTTTTTCAGGTTTTTAAGGACATCCATATTAAAAGGAGCATATCTTCTACTCTCTTGACCTGCAGAATTACGCTGTTGAATCACGGGAAAAATTTGAAGTTTGAAATCATTATCTACTTCTTTTCCATTTTCAATTGCTTCAATAAGCCCTCTTTCTAATCTAGTTACAGGAGTGGGCAGTTGTTGGGAGGGGGGGCTCTGTGTGGGAGGAGGGGGGGGCGCTGATGAGGTCACCGCCCCTCCCACTACTCCTCCTCCCTCCGTCCCTGAAGGTGGAGTGGATGTGGGCTGATCAATAATCTGCTCTCTAGGTGGGGTTGAAATTTCTTCAGGACAATCAGAGTCTACACCCTCAGATTCCTCATTCAAATCCCCTTGCCCTCTGGCAATGTCCTGAGTTTGCCTATCTTCTATCTTTTGTTCCTCACGCTTCCTTCTCTGAGCCTTTTTAGAACTCTTCCTTCTTCTAAACTCTTCTTGATAGCTTAAGTCTAATAGAATCAAGTTGTATAGGTAAAATACCTCTGGGAAAATTTGACAATTCCCATTTTTTGAGTAAAATTCTTTCATTTCAAGTCCCACTAGCTTCCATTTATCTATACGTAGTTTTTCTTCATTTAAGAACCAAGGGGACGTGCGAATCAATGAGTGTATGAGATTATTCATTTGTGGGATGGGAACAAGTAAACTTTTCTCATCAATTATCTTAATTATATCCTCTATAGCATTGCTAGATGAGGCAGGGGCTGGGGTTGGAGCAGGGTCAGCTGAGGCCCAGGATTTACCTAACATCTGCCCCATCTCAGTTACTAGAGATTGCTGATTTAGTCCTTAACAAGGTAAGTTCCTTATTTCTATTAGAATACTCACCTAATCTCCTGGTCACAGGAGGACTTCGGTGGAAGTAGGGTGCCAGCCACACGTTGGACGCCAAATGCTGGAACTCTATCTTTCCAGAAATCAGCAGGAGTCAGGATCACTAAACGTCTTTATTCTAGATCTTTACCGTCGCCTCCAACGCCAGGTCCCGAGTGCAAGTGAGCGTGAGTTCCACCACCCAAGTTTCTCTTGCTCCTCCCACACACGTCACTTCCCCCCCTTTGTCCCACCAATCAAGTCAGCACAGAACAGCTGGGGAGGGTCAACCTTAAACAAGTTAATAGGGAACCGTCCAATTGGCAATTAGTCTCACGTGCTTCACCATCCAAGTGCATTGCTCAGTTCTAGCCCTTTACAACATAGTATACTTGTTCAGCCATTCCCCAAATGATGGATATCCCCACAATTTCCAGTTCTTTACCACCACAAAGAAAACTGATGTAAATATTTTAGAACATTAGTTTCTTTTCCTTTTTCCTTAATCATTTTGGGAAACAGACCTAGTAGTGGTATTGCTTGGTCAAAGTGTATAAGCACTTTTAATTACTTCAAAATGTTTTATCAATTCACAATTCCACTAAGAGTAAATTTAGGTCCCAATTTTCCCATATTCCTCCTAATATTTGTTGCTTTCTCCTTCAATCATTTTAGCCAATCTGATGGTATAAAATTATATCTCAAGGTTGTTTACATTTGTATTTTTCATCAGTAATGATAAAGCATTTTTTCACATGGCTATAAATTGTTTTGATTTCTTCATTTTAAAAAAAGTGCCTATTGATATCCTTTGACTATTTATTAATTAGAGAATGACTTATATTCTCTCTCTCTTTTTTTTTTTTTTTTTTTTTTTTTTTTTTTTTTTTGCTGAGGCAATTGGGATTAAGTGACCTGCCCAGGGTCACACAGCTAGGAAGTGTTAAGTGTCTGAGGTCAGATTTGAACTCAGGTCCTCCTGACTTCAGGGTTTGTGCTCTGTCCACCGGTCCACCTAGCTGCCCCATGAGTCATATTCTTATTTAAGATATGAAACCTTTATCTGAGAAACTGTAAATTTTTTCTTCTAATTTTCTGTTTTCCTTCTGATCTTGGTTACATTTACTTGTACCAAACTTAAGTAATTTAATACAATTGAAATTATTCATTTTATACTTCCACTATTCTCTTATCTCTTGTTTATTCATAAATTATTCACCTATCCATAAATCTGATAGGTAACTTATTCCACCTTTTTCAAGTTTGTTTGTGATATCTATCTTTATTTCTAGGTCATGTGTCCATTTTGACCTTATCTTGGCAAATAGTGTAAGATACTAATCTATGCCCATTTCCTGTGAGATTGCCTTGCAATTTTGCCAACAGATTTACCAAATAATTAATTCTTGTCCCCAAAACTTAAGGCTTTGCACTTGTTAGACACAAGTTACTATCATCATTTGTTGCTATAAATTTTACGTCTACCCTGTTCCACTGATCTACTTTTCTATCTCTTAGCTAGTACCAGATAGTTTTGATAATGACTGCTTTATAATATAGTTTTAGAACTGGTATTATTAAACCTTCTTCCTTTATACTTTTTTTTTTTATTAGTTCCTTTGGTATTCTTGATTTTTTTCTTCTTCCAAATGAGTTTTGTTATTATTTTTCTAGCTCAGTAAAATAATGTTTTGGCAACTTAATTTGGATGGTACTGAATATGTAAATTAGTTTAATTAAAATTAACAGGTAGTGCAATAATTCATAAATTATTTTTCCTTGATCTATTTTCCAGACCAGTTGTTTTTCCAGTAATATATTTCACTTTTTATTCTTTTGATTTTTAAAATTATTTCTTGATGTCTCATATAGTCATTAGCTTCCTCTTGTTCTAATTTTTTAGTAATCATTTTCTTCAGTGTGCTTTTTAACTTGCTTTTTCATTTGGCTAATTCTACTTTTTAAGGAGTTATTTTTAGCAGTGAATTTTTAATCAATTCTTCTTTTTAAGGAGTTGTTTTATCTGGTGAATTTTTGTACATCTTTCCCCATATTTTTTTTTTTTTGTGTGTGTGTGTGTGTGTGTTTTCCCTGAGGCAAGTGGGGTTAAGTTAGTGTGCCCAATATTAACACACTGTTATGAAGTGTTAAGTGTCTGAGACCAGATTTGAACTCTGGTTATCCTGACTTCAGGGCTGGTGCTCTATCCACTGTACCATCTAGCTGCCCTCTGTGTGTGTGTGTGTGTGTGTGTGTGTGTGTGTTTTAACAAGCTCTTTTTTTTATGATTCGT
The DNA here is from genome assembly GCF_048593235.1 of Sminthopsis crassicaudata. Lineage (NCBI taxonomy): Eukaryota > Metazoa > Chordata > Mammalia > Dasyuromorphia > Dasyuridae > Sminthopsis > Sminthopsis crassicaudata. Next base: position 408,802,529 of record NC_133620.1, read on the forward strand.
GATTTCATGATTTCATCATTCTCATGATTTTATCATTCTCATTTTTCTTCCCAATTTTTTTTTTTACCTCTCTTTTTTTTGATTCTTAAAATTCTTTTTTGAGTTCTTCTAGTAGTTCTTTTTGGGTCTGACATCAATTCGTACTTTTCTCTGTTGACATTGTTGTCTCTTCTGGGTTGTGTTTTGATCTTCCCTGTCTGACTGCTCAAGTTTGCTTCTGGGACAAAGGGATCACTGTCAGAAGTTTAAGTTTTCTAAACTAAATAATCTAATCCTAAAGAATGAGTTGGGCAAACAACAAATAATAGAAACAATTGATAATTTCATCCAAGAGAATGAGACCACATACCAAAACTTATGGAATACAGACAAAGCAGTTCTTAGGGGAAATATTCTATTTTTAGATGCTTCCATAAATAAAATAGAGAAAGAGAAAGATAAGATCAATGAACTGAGCATGAAATTTAAAAAGCTAGAAAAAAGAACAAATTAAAATACTAATTAAATATCAAAATAGAAATTCTGAAAATCAAAGGAGAAATTTTAAAAATTGAAAGTAAGAAAACTATCGAACTAATAAACAAAAAACTAAGAGTTGGTTTTATGTAAAAACCAACAAAGTAGATAAACCTTTGGTTAAAAACCAAATTACCACTATAGAAATGAAGAGGAAATTAAAACAATAAATTAGTTTGCTCAATTGTATGCCAATAAATCTGATAACCTAAGTGAAATCAATGAATACTTACAAAAATATTAATTGCTCAGATTAACAGCTGAGGAAATAAAAAACTTGAATAGCTCCATTTTATTTTTTTTGAAAAGTGTTGTACAGACAAAACCAATGCCTCCAAAATTAGAAGAGAAGCAGAAAGCTGGGAGGAAATTTTTATATCCTTTATATAAAGGCCTTCTTTCTTTTTTTTTTTAATAGCTTTTTATTGACAAAACATATGCATGGATAACTTTTCAACACTGACCCTTGCAAAAACTTCCATTCCAACTTTTCCCCTCCTTCCCTCCTTCCCCTCCCCTAGATATGTGTGTGTGTGTGTGTGTGTGTGTGTGTGTGTGTGTGTGTGTGTATATATATATATATATATATATATATATATATATATATATATGTATACATATTTATACAGTTGTCTTGCTACACAAGAAAAAAATCTGATTTAGAAGGAAGGTAAAAATAACCTGGGAAGAAAAACAAAAATGCAAGCAAACAAGACAGAAAGAATATAAATGTTATGTTTTGGTCTACACTGATTTCCCAGTGTTTTTTCTCTGAGTGTAGCTGGTTCTGTTCATTACTGATCATTTGAAACTGATTTGGATCTTCTCATTGTTGAAGATAGCCACTTCCATCATTGATCCTCATATAGTATTGTTGTTGAAGTATATAATGATCTCCTGGTTCTGCTCATTTCACTCAGCATCAGTTCATGTAAGTCTCTCCAGGCCTTTCTGAAATCATCCTACTGATCATTTCTTACAGAATAATAATATTCCATAACATTCATATACCACAATTTATTCAGCCATTTTCCAATTGATGGGCATCCATTCAATTTCCAGTTTCTAGCCACTATAAAAAGGGCTGCCACAAACATAAAAGCCTTATTTCTAAAATTATATAGAGAGAATTGGCTCAAATTTATAAAAATACAAGCCATTTTCCAATTGATAAATAATCAAAGGATATGAACAGAAAATTTTCAGAAGAAGCAATTAAAGTACTTATATAAAAAAATACTCTAAATCACTGTTGATTAGTGAAATGCAAATTAAGACAACTCTGAGGTACCACTTCACATCTCTTAGATTGACTAAAATGACAGGAAAATATGATAAATATTGGAGGGAATATGGGGAAACTCAGACACTAATCCCTTGTTAGTGGAGTTGTGAACCATTTTGAAGAGCAGTTTGGAACTATGCCCAAAGGACTATAAAACTGTGCATACACTTTGATTTAGCAGTGTCTTTTGGGTTTGTATCCCAAAGAGATCATTAAAAAGGGAGAAAGGACCCATATATATATATATAAATGCTTCTAGCAGTCCTTTTTGTAGTGGTAAGGAACTGGAAAATGGGTAGATGCCCATTAATTGGGGAATGGCTGATTAAATTACAATATATGAATATTATTATTCTATTAAAAATGATGAGCAAGCTGATTTCAGAAAAGCCTGGAAAGACTTACATGAACTGATGATAAATGAGATGAGTAGAACAAGAGAACATAGTACACCACAACAAGACTATGTGATAATCAACTATGATGTACTATGTTCTTTTCAATAATGAGATGATTCAAAGCAATTCCTATAGACTTGTGATAAAAAGTCTTCTGCACCCAAAGAGAGAACTATGGTGACTGAGTGTGGAGCAAAGCATAGTATTTTCACCTTTTATTGTTGTTTGCTGTCCCAATCTAAGCCCATACCTGTCCCTCAATTCAACATCTTGTCCTATGGAAACTGAGTGGATGCCCATCAGTTGAAGAATGGCTGAATAAATTATAGTATGTGAATGTTATGGAATATTATTATTCTATAAGAAATGATGAGCAGGATGATTTCAGAAAGGCCTAGAAGGACTTACATGAACTGATGCTGAGTGAAGTGAGCAGAAACAGAAGATCATTGTACATAGCAACAAGATTATATGATGATCAATTTTGATGGATGTGGTTCTCTTCAACAATGAGATGATTCAGGCCAATTCCAATAATCTTGTGATGAAGAGAGCCATCTACACCCAGAGAGAGGAACTGAGTGTGGACAAGAACATCACTCTTTCTGTTGATGTTTGCTTGCATTTTGTTTCCTTTCTCAATTTTTTTTTCCTTCTTGATCTTATGTTTCTTGCGCAGCAAAGTAACTGTATAAATATGTATACATACATTGGATTTAACATATATTTTAACATATTTAACATGTATTGGATTACTTGACATCTAAGGGAAGGGATGAGGGGAAAGTGGGGAAAATTTGGAACACAAGGTTTCACAAGGGTCAACCTTGAAAATTACCCATGCATATGTTTTGTAAATAAAAAGCTTTAATTAAAAAAATACAAAAACAAACAAAATACCCATCTTGTCCTTACCCAACTGGCCTCTCATGGTATCTTAGCTTATAACTGCCTTTCCTTTATTGGCCAGAATGGGAGGGGTTCTTTTAGACTTTCTCTGTTTAGGCTTCCCATGCCAAAACCACCCCCTCCTTTTTTACTCCTTTATTTTTACTATTAGGGGACTCTTGTTTTCCAGGGCTAAAACCCAGCAAGCAAGCTGTGCTTTAAGCTTGTCATAATAATCCTTTGTGCTCATCTTCTGGATGAACTCTGCTGCAGCAAAATCCTGGAATTGTTTCCCAACCAACCCCAGGTGGTCCCTGAATTCAAACAAACACTTACAGGAACCATGTTCCAGTCTTGAAGCCCTGCTATGAATCCTACTTGTCTCTTTGTAGCTGTTACCTCCCTCATCATGCCGGCTACATCTTACTGTGTAGCCACACTATAGGTATCAAGGTTTGGTCTCACTAAAGTGGCTCTCCTCCTGGAAGCAGCCTTGGTACATATGCCCAGTTCTCCTCCTCCGATGGAATAAAGCTTTTTGCTTATTGCCAAAGTTAGTCTTTGATTTTTATTGTATTTTTCAGAATTAACAGTAATTGTAATAACCTATGCAAGCTCTTTGGTATTTTCAGAGTTAACTGTTACATAGATGCTATGGCTGTTTGATTATTTTGTCAGAGGTTATAGTTGGGGCATTATTTGTGTGAATTCACTGGTATTTTATTTTTCAGCGCAACAATCTCCTTGAGGGCAGGGACTGATTTTGATGTTTCTTTGATTTTTTCCACTCCTTCCTCCACCAGCAACTGGGGGAAGGGAATATAAATACTTAATTTGTTGAATGAATTTTGAAACCCTCCCTTCTCCCCTTTCCTTCCCCACTGTTAAATTCCTTTGGGGACAACGTCCATGTTTTAGCTATCTTTGATTATCTCCTTTCTCCCTCATCCCTCTTTACCTAGCACATATAATAATGTACTAAAATTGAATAGGCAAGGAAAAGGAGAGAGGAAATGTAAGGAAATATAAAGTGGGAAGGAAAAGAGCTGAAAAGAACCACCAAAATAGGAATATTATAGGTTGCAAGAGTAAGATTATACCCATGGCTCAGGCAGTGTAGTTGGGGCCCCAGCTGGAAGTTTGGGAGTCTACACTCCCAAAATTGTTTTGCTTTTGTTTCCCTCTCTTGTAACACAATTTTACAGTCTCAGTTAAAAACCTGAAAGATCTTTTTGATGGCTGCTTTAGAATACCACCTGTAAACTTGAACGAAGCAGAATGGGGCCAGATTGCTCAGCAGTAATCTCTTTAATTAGATTATGAATTACATTTGAAGTCAAGTGAATTTGTTTTGCTCAAGCAGTTCTTTTAGCTGAGTCTGTGACCTACTTTCATTCAGATTAGAGGGTGGGATTTGTGAAAACATTCCCAATGAGCTTTGATAAGGCATTTTAATTCATTTGGGGATTGGCAGGATAACTAGTTTTAAATCCAAGAATGTGTATTTTCAACTAGCATGGGCTGTACCTTTTGAAGAGAACATAACTGAGTTAAAAAGTAGGATTACAAACAAATTTTATCTTTAATACAAGCTCATACTAAGCATATCCTAAGCCTGGAAGAAGGAAACTCCCAGATGATGAAAGTATGCTTTTGGCAATAATTTTCCCCTTCATTTTCAGGAAACTAAAGAGGAAAAGGTCAGGAAGGTCAGAGGTTAAATGAGTCACCACTCCTGACCTAAAGAGCCCAGGACTTTACCAAAGGAGCTGAGCTATGGCTAGACTGTTAAGCCAGGGGTTCTGTAACTGGAGAGGTTGGAAGGCAAACATCTGAAATCTCCTTTCAAATCATTCCTTTAAAGAGGGCAGCCACCTCATCATTTACCTCCTCTGAGTAGTCTCCTGGCCTTTATCACTGTCTAGAAACTCATCTTCTGGCAAGATCACATCAACCCAGAAACTCTTCCTCAGTTCTTCTTCCCTCCAGATTGGAGAGAATGGAAGGGCACATGTTGGAAAGTGAGCCAAATCTTCCATTTAAAGAGGATACCCAGGCTAGTATTTTACCATTCCTCCCCTGCTTCCCCCACCAAGTTGGTGGACCTCATTTTGGTACTTTTCTGTGTACTCCCTTTTCCCCCCTCTTGTCTATTAGCTTCTTTTTCTTGTGTTTTCTCCCATTAGATTGTGAACTCCTTGAGGAGTTTTGGTCATATCTGATGGTGGTCCCATTTGGGGATATTTTTTTCCCACTGAATAGTACTTTATTTTTCTCAATTACATGTATAGTTTTCAACATTCATTTTTGCAAGATTATAAATGAGACATTTGGTCTGCAAGGTTTCTGCTTTCCCTTCTATATCAAGATCCATGAGCTTATGATCCAGAAATTCTTTATCTTCCCCTAGGTGCAAAGATCAAGTACTTTTCCAATGAGTTGTCTTTTTTAACCATCAGATTCTTACAAGGAGTTCTAGAAATATCAAGAGCCAATAAAACCAGACAATTCTTCTGGGATCCTCTTGGAGCAGCATTTTTACTACTCTTTCTATAATAAAACATGTTTAGAAGGAGACAATAACAAGGGTTGTTCACCTTAGATCAGCATGGCATGTGCTTTAATTTTATTTTTAAATGTCTTAATCTATGAATTGCTAGTGCATCCTTCACTCAAGATGTCAGATTGATTTTTCTCAAACACAGATCTGATCATGATATTTCATCTACTTAAGAAAATCCAATAGCTCCATATCACTCCCAGGTTTTTGTTATTTTTGTTCAGTCATTTCAATCACATTTGACTCTGTGACATAAGGCTAACATACAATTCAAATCTGTGAATTGCATTGTATCTTTTGAGTGCTGTTTTAAAACAGGGACCCAAGCTTTTTCTAAATTTAGCAATTAACTGTACTTGGGCACAATCCTTTATGATTATTTGCAAATAATAAGCAAATTCAATACCAAATGAATAATTTCCTGATTAAAAAAAAATTAGCATTAAGGTTGCTAATATTTTCCCAGAAATCAATTACCATTGTTACAAAGTTGGCTACTGAAATTTTACAAAAAAATTTGAGCATCAAATATGCAAAATAGTTTTTTAAAACCTTTCATTTGGCCATTTTTCCCTTTAATTTTATATAGCCTATCTTAAAATTGCTTTGTATTGCAACATGTTTAAATTTTCTCATGTTCAAATAAGATATTTCATTAAGTATCTAGTAATGTGGTATGTTAGGTAGTCCATGGGAATTTACAATATAGTACAGACAATAGTAGCATAAATGTAATTCAGGATAAAAACAATACAAGACATGAATATATAAGACCAATTAGGAGACAAAGATGTCATTTAGAGACTGGAGAGAGTGCAAAATAACCATGTAATTGGAGTGTAATTAGGAAAAATAGTTGTGGATATTCTACATATTGCTGGTGAGGAATACTCCAACTATTTTTAGAACAAATATTATGAATTCCTTCAAATTTTTAAAATAAAAAAAATTAGTCTGTGAAAAATTATATGTAAAAATGGGTGTTTTTTCAAAGAAAAAATTTGATTCTCTCCTGATTCCCCCTGGTTTTAATTGATTACAATTAAACATATAAAAAGAAAGTTATATAAAATACAATTCCATTAAAACTTTTTTATTTTTCCTATATAAATTTTTTTGGAGGGGCACCAAGATAAAAGATACATGAGTATCCTAGCTAATTGTTTCAATTTTTAATACTTAAATTATCATTAAAGATCCTGTGCCTCTGTCAAACTCAAGATGATAAGATTAAAAGCATTCTGTTACAATCTCTGTAACAGAAATCTATTTTCTTTTCAGGTTTGTCATAGAGAACATTGATTTAGGAAGGCTTTGAAAGGTCAGTGACAGCTAGGTCTTGGTCTTATAATATAAATACAAATAATTAGAGCCTGACAAAGGGCAACATTATCACCTAGTAAGAGTGGGATTATAGTATGTCATGCACATGCATACTTACATATACCTTTACACACATATAGGGGACATCTACATGTATATAAAAATAAACCTGTCTGACCAATATGTAAAAAGAAAACAAATCCCACAGCCTTTTTTTTTTTTTAATTAATGAGAACATTTCTGAAAAGCTTCTGAGAAAACAGTTTCTCAAAAGCAGAAAGTAAGTAGATTTCTTTAATCATTAATCTTTTACTGTGTCAGCTTTCTGATTAAGTACTGCTGCATAAATATGTGATAGACATATTCTAATAATGTGGACACTAGCTTTTCCCTTAATTGTTTCTGAATTCTTTTAAAGCTATTAAAGTTAGAAAGCACATCAGACAATACGATCAATACCACTGGCAGTAATTCTAATAAGACTTAATACTATATAAAAACTATTTTGTTCTTGACTAATAGGTTCCCTGGTGACAGCACTTAATTACTGTCATTTCTTGGCAGCAGGAAGTAGGCTGCACTAGTTTCTATATTAGTATATTAAGCAAAGCAAGGAACATATAGTTCTTAGTATGTAGAAGGAGGAGCAAGAAACCTACATTAAATTTTCTACTAAGACTGTTAATTTCGCAGTTCATAGTATTTTTTCTTAAAAGAGCTAAAACTGATGGGCCAAACTATGGTAGACTATAGAAAGACAACTGAGTCCTAGTCATTTTTTAAGGTAGGTAATAATTGTCAAAAGTAAAATCCATACTAAATTGTAATAATTAAAGTGATATGGCATTCAATTGAGGTCCAACATCAATTGACTTATTTAAACAAGATGACATCAATAAATAGGAAATCGATAAAAGAAAAAAAAATCCCCATTTCCTGAGGAATGTTAATTGGTAGAAATCAATGGCCAACAATGAGAAGGTCAAAAGAATATAGGGACTGCCTCTGCCAGCAACTACTTATCCTTTTTGTCAAACAGTGAAACATAGCAGTCATGGAAAATATTGGTTTAGAATAGGAAGTTGTTTGTACTATCTTGTAGAAAAGAAGACAGAAAATTGAAGATCATCATCCCATAAAGCCCTGAAAGGAAAAGCCTATTTATAGATAGTTCAGGGAAAGAAAACAAATCATTCCATGAGGCTGAAAATGGAAGGATAACAGGTAGAAAAATGTATCAAGATTTCTATAACCAACTATTCTTCCATCTGTGGGTTGGATCTACTACATGTGGATTATTCATCAAAGTTCCTGATGTTCTGCCTAAGAAAGTGGAAATAGCACTCAACAAAACAAAAATGGGAAGAACCACTAGTCTAAGCAGATAGATCATCTTGTGTGTTTGGAGATGAAATTTTGAGGACATGGAGAGACGGATTCTTAAGATATGCTTCATTTTGGGTCTATTTTATCTTAGGAAAATTAGAAATACCCTTAAAGTAACTCACCTTATTTCCTCAACAGAGAAAGAAAGAATAGTAACTTAACTATGATCATTCAACTTAAGTATTCTAGCTAATTGTTTGAATTTTTGATATTTAAATCATTAAGGATCCACCCTATGCTTCTCTCAGACCCCAAATGGTTCTGGTACAATCCCAGAATCAAAAATGATTTGCCATGGAGTCACCAACAAACCTCTATTGCTAACTGTGCTAACTTCATCTCTTCTACATATAATACTTCCTGGCTCACTAAGAGTAAGCCAACTTCAAATCTAATTGCCCTCCTAACTTGATTTAGATTTCAGGTATCTAACTTTGTGAACCTTTCTTATACCCTCATATACTATGGTTGCATATTAAATAAATAGCATCATCACCTCTAGGGTTGTCTCTCTTTCTTGGGAATAAATTATAGAGTCATAGAGGCCAGAAAGTTGTCTTCAATCACAACCAGAGTCTCTGTATGTGTCTGCTGGGGCTTAGGAGCAAATATTTAGGAAGGAGGTGGGGTACAGATACCAAAGCATACAAAACAATACTCCTTCACAGTCAAAAAAATGCAACATAGCTGTCTTAGAATCTGATTTATCTTCTGATTCTAGAGGTTCATGAATACCTGTCTTCCAGTATACTATCTTCTTCTACTACTCAATTTTTAATGCAAATCAGAAGTATATTCTTGTATAAAATAATAGTAACATAAGTTCTAAATGGATACATGAGCAAAATATAGAGACACATTGTAAACAAATTTGAGCATCAAGGAAATTACCTTTCAAATCTAAGGAGAGAAATAGAGTTCGTAACCAAATAGGACCAGAGAAGATCACAGAAGATAAAATGGGAAAGTTTAATTAGAAAAAAATTAATAAATATTTACACAAAGGTTAAAAAAGAGACAGTTACCTGGGGGGGAAAAGTAAATTTCTTTTATCAAGATTTGATATCCAAGATGCATAAGGTATGTATTCCAACTTATAAGAATCATTCCTTAATCAATAAACTGCCAAGGGATATGAAAAGGCAGTTCTCAAAAGAAGAAATCCAAGATACACATAGCCATATTAAAGTACCTCACACTCATAAGATCAGCAAAGTTGACAAAAATGGAAAATAACAAATGTTGGAAGGGTTTTGTTGTCATTATTTGGTCATGTCTGACTCTTCTCAATCTCATTTGGATTTTCTTGGCAAAGATGCTATAGTAGTTTGCCAAGATCCTTCTTCAACTCATTTTATAGATGAGTAAATGGAGGAAAATAGGGTTAAATGACTTAAGTCATATATCTAGTGAAGCCAGATTTGAACTCGGGAAGTTTTCTCCTGATTCCAGACCTGGTGTTCTATTCACTATACCATCTCAAAGTTAAGGGAATACTTTAATACACATTGGTGGTGCTGTGAATTGGTTGGGCCATTTTGGAAATTGGGTATTTGGAACAATTTGGAATAATGTTTCCAAAGTTGCTAGATTTTGTTTAGTATCTTTGGGAGCATCGTTTCTTTGACCCAGTAAAACTATCATTGGGTCTATATCCCAAAGAGATTAAATAATGAGGAAAAGAATCCATATGTACTATATATAATAATCAACTACGATGAAGCTTAATTGTCTACCTCTGGATAGAGCTGCTAAATAGATTCAGATTACAAATTGAAACTTATTATTTGGACATGGTGAATGAAGTAATTTGTTCTATGTATTTCTTACAAGTTTTCCCTCCTCCATCTCCACTATTCTATTTTTCTAAATAGGAGGAAGGCAGAAAACAAAATAGACATTTAAATTTTAAAAATGAAATAAAATATTGACTGTAAGATACAGCAGTGATACTAAAAATCAATGGAAGAGAAGTTCATAGATAAACAGGACAATACTAGAATAGCCATGCTAAATTTGAAATATGAAAAAAGTTTTTTCAAGGCAGTTGCGGTTAAGTGACTTGCATTAGGAAGTGTTAAATGTCTGAGGCCAGATTTGAATTCAAGTCTTCCTGACTCCAGAAGTAGTGCTCCATTTAGGTATTTTTTTTTTTTTTAAACCAAATGTACTTGTTGGTGGAACTGTGAATGAATCCCACCATTCTGGACAGCAAATTGGAACTATGCTCAGAAAGTTATCAAACTGTTCATACTTTTTGACCCAGCAGTGATATTACTGGGCTTATATCCCAAAGATATCTTAAAGAAAGGAAAGAGATCCACATGTGCAAAACTGTTTGTGGCAGCTCTCTTTGTAGTGGCAAGAAACTGGAAACTGAGTGGATGCCCATCAGTTGGAGAATGGCTGAATAAATTATGGTATATGAATGTTATGGAATATTATTGTTCTGTAAGAAATGACCAACAGGATGAATACAGAGAGGCCTGGAGAGATTTACATGAACTGATGCGGAGTGAAATAAGCAGAAGATCATTGTACAACAAGACTATACAATGATCGATTCTGATGTACATGGCTCTCTTCAACAATGAATTCCAGTTCCAATTGTTCAGTAATGAAGAGAACCATAGCATTTTCACTCTTTCTGTTATTGTCAAGTTTTTTTTTCTTTCTAGATACAATTTTTCTTGTGGAACAAGATAACTGTATAAATATGTATTATATATATTGCATTTAACATATATTTAACATATTTAGCATGTATTGGACTACTTGCCATCTAGAGGAGAGGGTGGGGGGAAGGAGGGGAAAATTTGTAATAGAAGATTTTGCAAGGGTCAATGTTGAAAAACTTACCCATGAATATATTTTGTAAATAAAAAAAGCTATAATAAAAAAGAAAAGAAAAAACAAATGTACAAAGTAAAGATCCATGGTTTCACATGAAAGTTTTTTTCCAGGTTTTTTGTTTTTTTGTTTTTTGCATGGGAAAAACATTAAAATTGCTGAAAAAATTCAAATGTGATTTGAATGGTAAATAATTATCTAATCAAAGAAAAAAGAGTAAGCAAACATTTCTTTTGAACAAGGACTTCAATATAACTGATGATTAAATATTTAAAATTGACACTGCAAGACAAATATTAAGCAATGCAAATCTAGATGAAGTATAGTTTTTTAAAAAAAATTGAGTAGTCACAAAATATGTGAAGCAGCTTTCTCTAACAAAACTTTGATTATTGTAAGCAAAACTAAATTTGTATGTATTGATCTTCTAGAAACTTTAATGCTCACATTTAGCAAATTGGAAAAGAGGAAAAAAAGGTAACAGTCAAAGTTGGAGCGGTTGTGGAAAGACAGGTATATCAAAGTATTGTTGGTAGAGCTGTGAATTGTTAAAACCATTTCGAAAAGTAATTTTGAATTACAGGCATTTCTATGACAAACTTTTTTCTCTGAGATCATTAATTCACTACCAACATTTGGATTCTTTCTCCTTCCAGTTTCTCATAAGGCAATAGAAATGGCAATAGAAAGAATTAGACTAGATCAATTATCTCTATCCAGAAGAATATAGTGTCAAGACAATTTTGAAGATGCTAAGAGATTGATTCTCAAGATATCCTTCAATTTGTTAGTTCACATGATGAAGCAATTTCAAATGCCTATAAATTCATTCACCTTGATTTCCAGAACAGAAAAAGCAAAATAGATAATTAGCTATAACCTACCTCTAATATAATAAGTATGCATAATATTTCTCCCATGAGGCTTTCTGGTGGCTTTTGAATCTCTTTCTCTTTATAAGACTTCATCACCACCACCTTCTACTAAATGCTTTATCTGGTCTTGGCCTAGTGTTAATAAAGCAATTTTGAGGCTAATTGTCTCCATGTCATACCTCCATGATCAACCTTGTGTACACTACTGTGGATGGAATAGATAGCACCATTCCCTCACAAAATGCCTCTGTGTTTCAGGAAGGAAAAAATATTCAGAGAAAGCAGATGTAACTAACCCCAACCACGATACCTATAAACAAACCCTTGAAACTATTCTGCCAGAACTTATTTTGCATGTGGAGACAGAGGATGGAGATGAAGATAGTAAAAGCAAAGGTACCAAGGATTGAAATTCCTTTCACAAAATACAACTTCTGATCTGCAACAGCTTCTAGTGGCTACCAACAATGGTTTTCTTATATATTAATGATAGCTCCCTCCAAAACTCTTACCTGATTTTCAGACCAGTTTCAAGCCATGTTCATCAATTTGACTAAAATACATTTTCTAGGGCCAGTTTTCTTCATTTTTCAGGGTCCAGACATAATATGGTATTTTCTATTTTTCTGTATCATGGGGAATATTAGACTCTACAAAGACACTCAGAGGCCATGTATAATAGGAATAATAAAATACCTTTTAATACAAAATCAGAAATCGGTATGGCTTAAAAGATAAAGGGACTAGTGTCTTAGGGCAATGAAAACTTGGATGAGAAGCAGAGTCTGGGGGCAGATCATTTAACTTCTTGGTTTAAATAGCTACAAATAAGGTGCTAATCTATATCTCTGGTAGCAATTTCTATCTAGAACTGAACTCTCAAAATAAGATAAAATATCAGATTCAAATTAACAAAAATTTTTATAAACAAAAACTCCTTAATTTCTCCCCCATGTTATATTGCAGAAAGTCATGAATCCATTTAATGCAGTCCCTAAACCCCTAAGTTCAAAAGTGACAAGTCATCAAAATAGGTTAACTTTAAAAAAAACCATGAGTTTAAAAATAGGTTAAAAAGTTATATTTATTGTGTTTAGGTAACATGATTGCATAAACATCTAATATAAGGGGTATATCAGATGCATATACTAAATAAGGGCATTCTGTTTATTTTGACTCATATTCTGTACTCAAGTTTAGACAAACTGAGAAAAATACAACATAAACAGGAGAGATACTGACTTTATAAACTAGGAATTCTAGTACCATTCCCAATCCCAACAGGTCAATGCTGCTGCTCCAACATCTGAAGAGACTAGAAAGAATATGCCACAGAGGAAGTATTGCACTTAGCTTCACTTTCTGGAGATCATGCTTCTTCACCTTGGTGGCTTTGCTCTTCTCTGCTAGGCTACTCTCAAAAAGATCCTCCTAAAACAATGTCTGGGAGAAGTTATACCTCTCAATTATGTGGGACCATGCTTCTTCACTTTGATAATTTTCTGCCCTCCACCAAATACATACTATTATCCCTTCCACTTCTGCAGCTCACTAAGTGCATCTTCTTGGTACAATTAAAGTGACAAACATAAAAATTGACAACAAATGAAAACATAGGTATAAAAATACATATAATACAGTGACAAGCCAATTTGGCTATTATATAATCTATTAAGGAGAAAAACATGAAATTGCACAGATTGAAAAACAAACTTTTATAAAAAAAACACAAGAATTTAATTTGTCAGATTGTTGTAAAACCACATAATTTATACTAAGAAGTTTTCAGCTTCACATAGGGAAATACTATTTTCCCCCCATATGAATAAGCACTTAAGATCCACTTCAGAAACTGAAGCTTTCACAATTGCACCTAATTAGCTCAAGAACTGCATTTTATTGGATATATTTAAATAAAATATTAACAATTAACTAAACTAAAAAAAAGTCAACTTCATTTTGGTTCATTCTACCCTTCCAGCATAATTTTTAAAATAATGCCTATAAAAATTATTCAAATATGGCACAAAGTGGTCCCAATGAATACATACTCAACTTTTCCTTATTACCTTACTAAGAATAGACTTCTACAATATTCCTAGTATCCTTTCTCTCAACCAAAGGAAAAATAAAATGCAACATTTGGCAACCCTAGACAAACTGTGCTTCTCTTTGTTCTAAAAAATCCCCAAAGAAAACAACTTAGTAAAGTAAAAAAAAAAAAAAAAAGTCAACTTCATTTTAGTTCATAATACCCTTCCAGCATAACTTTAAAAATGATTATAAAAATAATTCAAATATGGCACAAAAATGGTCCCAATGAAGACACTCAAACTTTGCTTTTTACCCAACTATGAATAGACTTCCTACAACATTCCTATTATCCTATTTCTCAACCAAACAAACACTCCCCCGCCCTTGCCCATCAAGATTTGGCAATTCTACACAAATTGTGCTTCTCTTTGCTCCAAGTCTTGAATCCGTTTTGGTCTTAGTCTCTGGCACACCGGTTTCACATCAGATGGACGAAGTTCTTCGGAGCTAACTTTGAGCTGATTTACCTGCCGTCTAGGTGAATCTGAGTTGACAACAAAATTCACAGTATTTTCTTGATTGACACTAATAGGTGCTGCTGTATAAGTTTCTGAAAATCTTTCCTCATTTCCTTTTACCTTATTGTTAGGATGTGGTACATAAAATGTTCCTGGTGGGGGCTGCAGAGTTCTCCGTGCCCTGAAAGCAGGAAGAGGATGAGAATTTGAAGAGCATCCTTCTTCTATTATTCTAGGCACCGTGACTGGTACCCTGTCCGGCTGGCTGAGGTGCTTGGCACTGGATGGAGGGTTATCAGAGATGAGAGATAAAACACAAGTTGTACCACTGTCTGGTTCTTTGTTTTCCTGGAGTGTATTGGGCATGATAACTGCAGTCCTTGTATTCATATTATCATATTGTCTAACTTGTTTGTCCCAAGTTTTGGGGTCATAACAACAAAGTCTAGAGGATGAGTTAGGAAAAGATTTTGTTTCAGACATTTCTTCAGCGGTTGAACTCTTACCAAATTTGTCTGAAGTTACAGTTCTTATATTTTTGGAACTGTTCTCATTTAAAAAGTTTGAAAGGAGGAACTGATCTCCAGGCAGACTCACAGGTCTAACTGATGTCTTTATCCTTGGTGATCTCAAAGTTATTTGATTACATTTTATATTTGAATGATTGTCAGCTTCAAAATGATCTTTGTTCTTCAAGGGGTGGATTTCAGTCTCATCAAAAACTGAAGACATGGCATTTTCTGAAAGAAGTCATAACAGGACATTAATTTTCCATTTTCATACACTCTAAATATGAACATATTAAATTACAGGGATATCCAATTATGCTCAAAGAAAAAAAAAGATATATTCACAAATATCACATAAGCTTATTCCTGAAGAGAAAATACACAGGAAGAATGAACTTATTACTTCTCTTACCTGACACAATTTACCTTTTCTGGAAAACTGAACATTTATAAGGTTTCATTTCCTTGGGGAAAAAATATTGTAGGCTTTCTTACTACCTTTGTGTTTCAATTAAAAAAAATGCAGAATATATTTTAGTGACACACTATAAAAGTCCTTACACCAGACTGTGACTTGCTTAACCCACTTAATTCACTTCAGCTGTAATGAATTCTAACAGAATTTAATACTTTCCCCTTCTTTTTGCTTAAAACAGTAATGTTTAGATGGAATAATATAATTTCTTAATAATGTAACCATATATTACATAATTAGAGAAAGCAAGCAGGTATAGCAACAGTAAAATGTTCAAGAACTCCAGTACCTAGCAACTATGTGGTTATAAAAGTGATAAAAAGAGAGAACTGTGAAGATTTTGGTGCACTCCATCACTTGTTAATCAGTCTAATTCTTTTAGTGTCTGGCTGTTTAAACTTCTAAAAGACGAATTCTACAAATAGGAGTCACAATTTCTAGGAGAAAAGGAAGAGGAGATAGGAAAGACATAAGGTAGAAAAATATCAAAATCTCTACAAGTGGTACTGGAATGCAAGAGATAAAAGCGCAACAAAGATAATGGCAACAATGGTTACATTAAGAACAGTGAATTCTTCCCCATTCATTCTTAACAAAAATGGAATTTAACCACTGAGCTTAACATTCCAGACTGTCCTCCTCTGCCTCTCTCCTACCTACTACTGTGACTGCCACCACAACTACCACCCAGTACCCAAACCAACTACCACTACTACTACTAACAACTTCTACAATGACTACTACTACCATTGCTATTTCTACAGCTGACTACTATCACTACTAGTATCATTACTACAATTTTTACAGTTACTATATTATCCCCACTACACATTATGACTGCTACCACCATTCCCCCTCCTCCTACTGCTTCTACCCCTACCACCACCACTACTACTATTACAGCTATTGCTACTACCATTACTACTGCTATTGCTGCTACTACTGCTAATAACTTTTGTTAAGATTACTCTTGGGAGTTGCTCAGCTGGACATAAATTTCTTAAGAAGCAAACTCTAGAACCTGGGCTAGTGATCCCTTAGCTGTTCATCTTCTTCCTTTTCACCCCACTTCTTCATTCCAGCTCTGTCTTATATCTGTTCCTTTACTTCACACCTCAGCCACAAAAAGCAATTGTCCACTTCTCTAATTAAATCCTCTGGCTTTCCCCTGTATGACCACAATCTATTACAATTCTACCTTTCCTTATGGTCATCAGATAGATATTGGACATTTTAAGCTTGATGTCCTGGCAATATCTACTCAATTCATTATCTTTTGCATTAAACCCTTTCTTCCAAAACATCCTAATTTTTGTAGAGGCTCCACCATCCTTGCAGTGTTTCATGTCTGTAATCTCAGCATTATTTGGGCTCCTTTTCCTCCCATAAAAAATGAATTGCCAAATCTTGGCTCCTTATTCCAAATATCACTTGAATCTGGTTCCTTCTCTCTACTTGCAGCTAACACCTTAGTTTTATGTCCTTAATATCTTTCACCCAGAGAAGGCAATGGACTTCTCATTAGTCTCCCCTTTTTCTCCACTCCAATCTATGTCCTGAACTGTTGCCAAAGTGATTTTCTTTAATGACAGATCTTACCATGTGATCCCATTCCCCATCAATTGCAGCCCAACCCAATTTGCCTGAAGGATCAAATACAGACTTTCAGTGTTTAGCTTTGAAACCCCTGACCCCAACAGGACATTACACTTTCTATCATACATGTGTATCAGGCAGCAAAGGTTCACTTCTGTCAGTTTCCTCAACTGTAAATGGGATTAGTAATAGTACTGACCTGCCAGGGTCATGTTGATTGTGAAGCATGTGGAGAGCACCTGGCACATACAAGGTGCTACATAAATGCTCACTCTTCATATTCTTGTTACCATTCTGCCCCAGACAAACCAGCCCATTTCTCACGTGACACACCTATCTCTGGACCTTCCCAATGGCTGTCTCTCACAACTAGAAGGCCCTCCAAACTCCTTGTGATTGTACCTGGGAGACATTCTCTTCTTTTAAAGACTAGCTCAAGTGCCATTTTCCTGATTTTAAACATTAGTACTTTTGCTCTGACTCCTCAAACTTCCTGGTACTTAAAAGTACTTTGTCTATACCTCTAATGTTGCTTTACACTGTAAATCTCTGTAAAGTTACTATCTACCCCAGTGAGAATGTAAACTACATATGTAAGGACAGTTTATCCTTTATATGGTTAGTTATTACTTTTACATTTTGACTCTTCCCATTGTGCTTTTGATCTATCATAGGTCGGCATAAGAAACGCAAATTATTTGGGAATTTTAAGGAAGCCACAGACAATACAAACCTGAATATTATAATAAGGTATTTTAAATATCTCATTGTAAAAAAATCAGATTTTCCTGGCAAAAAGAAGGGCCAAAATTTTTATGCAGATTTTTCAGATCACAAGGTCACTGCACCCCTAAATTCCCGGTCATGTGGGAAGGACATTTGTATTCCCAGTGCCTCACATGTAACAAATACTTAAAAAAGTATTTATTGAAATGCTATAATTTATAAGACAGAAATATAACAGTAACAATATAGTTATTTATATAATGCTTTCAGGTTTGCAAAGGACTTTACAAGTATTTCATTTGAGTCTTACAATGACCTTGAGAGGTTAAGTGCTCAACTTATCCCCAATTACCCAAAGACACAATAGAAGCACAGAGAAGTAAAATTATTTGTCCGAGGACACAGCAGAATTTGTGTCTCAATCAGGATCTGAACTCAGGATTTCTGGATTTCAAGTCCAGCATTCTATGTGAAGGTGAGAGGAGAGCTGCTCTACCCTGTTCTGGTCATGCCCTGGATGGAGCCTGTTGGGGTTTTGGGAGCCCCAGGCAAGGAAGGACTTAGACCCAAACTCAAATTCTCCTCAATAAAAAGATCAAGATGGCAAAAACCATGAGTGACCCCTTTACGTCTTCTAGGAACAAATCTAAAATCACTTTTCTGGCAGTAAGAACACTCCTTATGATGTGCTCCCTTTCCAGTCTTCTTATATATTCCTTCCCACCATGGACACTACCATCCAGCCATAGTGTTTTGCAAATACTTACCTACTGAACATGCATCAGCTCCTTCTAGTGCATTTTTATTGTCATGTAGTCCTCCAAATGATGTGGCTGTTTCTGAAATTACACTCTCATTATGGGAAAGTGGGGTGCCCTGTTGATACAAGAGGATTTTTAAAAATAGGTTAAAAATGTAAATGTACACTATAGATGAAATGGGTCAAAGAGCTGAAATTCATTCATGCAAACTCCACAAGGCTCAGGCATAAGGCAACATTTGACACCACTCACTTCCTTTGAAGCCAAACATGACTCCAGCTTTTGGAGCTTGAAGGTGGGGCTTTCACTGGTAGAGGCTGAGAGTGGTAGCAAAGATACATCAAAAATCTTCTCATAATTAGCTATAAGAAGCTCCACAAATCGAGCCTGATGAGTGCAGTCCACCAGAGAGGAAAGGGAAACCTTAGCATCCGTCTGCTGAGGCCTGATCAGAGTCGGCCCAAATATTATCCCCAGATTACTGGCCGGCATCTTGTTTTCTTCAGACTTTTGGACCACCCTGAAGAGGAAAACAAATAGGGAAGGGGAACTGTCATATGTTTGTTAGACTTAGTTTTGACATTCTGGGAAAGATTTACAATGATGAAGCTGGATTCAGATATCCTTTTTCACCACCTCCTCAGGTACCAAAAATATACCAGTATGGTGTGTGTGTGTGTATATATATATATAGTATATATTATGGTGAGGAAGGGGAAGCAATTGTATTTTTCCCCCAAATGATTAGGTTAAAAAGGTGATCCTAAATCCATGATTATTTCTCCTACTTCAGGCTACTCCTCTGTAGGAACTGAAGTTAAAACAAAACATCCACTACACTACTTCCACAGAATATACAATAAAATAATTACTATTCACAAGGAAGATATTTCTTGAGGTAAAGCTCTTACCTATTAAGATGACCTATAAGATACTTAATAGTATTATAGTTTGGTCCTGGGAGTTTTTTAAGAAGAGCTTTGATTTTCTTCAGGATTTTATTTAGTTCAGCATCCACAGCTTCAGGGCCTCCCTGTTTTGAGTCTTCATTTACATTCTGGCTTTCTTTGGCAAGATCAATAAGGTCATCATAAAGGCGAAACAAAAATAATGGTTCTGGTAACTAAAAGGGAAAAAAAAACATATTAAGAATGTCAGCCTGCATATTACTCTATTTTTTTCCTTCTTGTTCATCATCATACCTTATTTGCTTAGTGTAGCATTTTAAAAATCTAATGGTAGTTTATTTTTCCAAATATGAATGCTTTTGCAAAATTTCGTGTTCCAAATTTTTCTCCCTTTCTTTCCACCTCAAGACGATGAGCAATCCTTTATAAGTTAAGCATGTGCAGTTCTTCTAAATATTTCCATTATCTGTCATTTTTCTTTAGCGAGATTAAAGCCAATTTCTGTTTTAACCCTAACTCATTCAACAAGCATTTAATGGACAAAATATTGGGCCAGATGCTGTGGGAATTAAAAAAAGGCTTTGATCTTTCAGGGCATCTTCTCTACTATAAGGATGCAAGGAGGGACAAGGGAATAACTAACTAATCTGGCTTCACAAAGGATTATAATAAATGGGGGAATGTACTAAGTGCCTTCTGAAAAAGGCAAAGGACTGGAAGAGTTAGGCTGCAAGTAGGAGGGGCATCCAAGTGGTGACTTGAAGGACAGATAGAATCTGAATAAACACAGTGAAGCCTCATCTCATTTTGGCTTTAAGAATTTATCTCATTGAGGTGTGTGAAGAATAGAAAAGTAAGCCTAGAGAACCTTATTGTGTAGAAACTGAAGAATGAGAGAGAACAGCTTTTCCAATGGAAATACTAATGGAATACACTGGGAAGCAGGGGATCAGGAAATACAACCTGGTTCTGCAACTAACATATCTTATTTAGCTAATTGAAAAACAAAATTCAAATTCCACAGGAGCCAATTAAGAGAAAATGCTTCCTCAAAACAGCATTATTTATCTTGTGCATAAAAGTTTCTTCTACCTATTGACTCACAGTCATTTTGAGCACTGTGGATTCTCTGGCTAAATAATAAAAATTACATTGGAAAATTAAAACACTATTAATAAAAATCATAAAAATTACAGTGAAATGTTGATTCTCTGAAGCTCCAAATACTGTAGATAATGCCAATTATCGTCTTTAAAATACTCAGTATAGCTTCCCTCACTGAATTATTTGCCTTTGCTGGGGAATTATTTTAGATATTCATATAGATCAAAAGATCTGGGAGGGAGAAGGAGGGAATAAGCATGAAGACCTATTTTGTGTCAGGCACTTTACTCACCTCTTTTGACAAAGATGATCTCATTTGATTCTCATAACTCTGGACAGTAAGTGCTATCATTATTATTCCCATCTTACAGTTAAGAAACTGAGGTAGGAAGAGATTAAGTAGTTTAACCAGAGTCACACAACTAAGTGTCTGAGGCTGGATTCAAATTAGATTTTCCTGACAATAGTCCCAGACACTCTAACCTCTGTAGCATCAACCATATCTAATCTAAGAATGATTTAGTTCAAGTCCTTCAGTTTGCTAAGGAGGAAACTGAAGCCTATAAAGGTAAAATAATTTGGCCGTTGTCCCAGCCAAAGAAAGCAGTGGAGGCAGAATCTGATTACAATGATAGTTCAATGACAATCTTGATTCCAGATCCTCTGATTCAAGTTTCCTAGGAATCATTTATTCTTAATTGCTGGAAGTTCTTGTAATTCACTGTTGTTGATGAGCTAGGCTGGTGACTTTCAAGTGCTCAATGTTATTTTGTATAGACAATATATTGTAGCAGCAAAAAGTGATTCCAGTGTTAAAGAGTTATTGTAAGGAACATTAAAAGAATAGTTTCCCCAATAGATAACAAGGACAAACAGATTCTTACTTCGATTTCACAGCAAATGTCAAGAAACGTTTCTTTACCTTACGAAGATATAACTTAAGAACATTGCTGATATCATGTTCACAGAGTCCTGACAATTCTACTAAATCTTTTCCATTTTCAAAGGATTGACAGAGTTTTTCCACTCTTAATTTAACACCATTCATACGGTAGATGCCCTTAAAAGAGAGGGAAAGAACAAGTAAAAAAAATTCCTTTAGTACAAGAACTTCAATGTGATGATTTCATCAGGAAATAAATATTTCAAAATGACCCTTTAGAAAAGAGATACTATTAGAAAATGGAATAGTGATAACATTTGAAAATAGTTTTCTCTTTAAAAATCTTTTCAATACTTACTAAATCTTTTCAATGCTTACTAAACACCAAAATATATTATGGTTTAAAATTTAAAATAAAGTTATAATATATACCTTCACATGTAAGGCTCGCTTTTCGATTTCTGATGTACATTTTTTAATGATGAAGGGGATGCCATCAGGGGAATTTTTAGCAGCTAGATCAAATTCTCCACCAAACAGATGCAATTTTCCATGAAGTCTCTGGTGCCCACATTGGATTGTTAATGTTTCCAAACATGTTTTATGGCACACAAGGGAGCACTACAAGAAAGGAGGTTTCATAAAATGATGTATTAGAGTCCTATAAAATATGAACAAATGAAGAAATAAAAACTAAACAATCTACAAACACTGAATTACCTATGAGGTCTTTGTTCCATAATTGAAGATGTAGTACAAATACTTAATCATATAAATTTGCCACTCTTACTGTAGGGATCAGAAATGTACTAAGGGATAAGGAAAATCCCCCTAATGAAGCAGGTCAGTCTCTTCTCAAAAAGAGTTTCTTCCATGTACTTACTGAAAACTTAGGTGATGTACTCAGGATCACTGATTAAAATTGGGGGTGTGGATGGAGGTGGAGGTATGGGAGTGTCTCCAAGGTAATTGGAAACCATTTGGGCAAATTCATCTTTTAAAATGAATACTCCTTGCTCACCTGCTCCCCCACTGATACTTTCAGATGTTTCCCTTGCTACTATCACTAAAGTTTAAAAGTTCATTGCATTAATATGGTCTAGCTATCTTTTTCAAGTCATAATGACTATTCTGTCCTCAAGGATTCTTCTGCTCCCCAATTCCTGTCCTTATGCTATGGAACTTCAATATCAACTCTGAAACTCTCCCAAACTTCCTAATCTTTCAATGCCTAAATTTCTTGTATAGCTACTCATTTACTCCATTCTGCTACACCTAAGAATGGTTATATACTAGAAGGGGTCCTAATTCTTGAACCCAAAACTCAATACTTTCCTCAAGAAGAAAGTTTCCTATCATTCCATCTCTTCCTGCCTGTGCCTCACCACTCCTAAGCTTATTCTTCATATTCATGAAGAGCTCCAAATCCCTCTACTTTAGTATTTTCTTATGTAATTAATTGTTCATGACAATCAATTCCATACCATAATATTTTTGAATCTCTCACCTCCTTGGTCCTATGGCTGCTCCTCTAATACCAAACAACAGTCCTAGATTGCCTCTGGCCATCCATCTCCATTAATACTCCCAATGTATTGACAAACTGGAGGAAGACATATTTTATCCAACTTCAACTTGGGCCTTACTTCAGGCAAGCCAAATTCTTTAAACCTGTTTAACTGGTTTCATATCTCAAGCTATTACAAACATTCTCTTCTCTCTTCAAATCTTCTATAAACTACCTTGTTGTCCCAGTTTAAAGACCTTGCCTCATGCTAATTTACTGAAAAAACTAAGGTTACAGGGTATTAATTTTCCTTTTTCTTCATATCTTAGAACTCTTTTACACTATCCCCCAGTCTCTGAAAAAGCAGTGTTTCTCCTTGCCAGGGTTAACCACTCTACCTGTGCCCTTGATCCTGTTCATCCTACATTCTCCAGCAGACTGCTCTGTCGATCATTCCTCTTTTCTCACTATCCTCAACCTCTCTATCCACTATCTGTATTCCTTTCCCACAGTCTCTGAACAACAATTTCACCTCCCTCTTGGCCCCCTGTCACTTTCCAACCTTTAAAAAAACCCCATAAACTTCATCTCTTCAAGCTATCATTTAATCTCTCCTTGAAAAAGTTATTTACCATTCTTTGGTTTCTTTTTCTTCTCCTCTCATTTACTCAGCCCTTTGCAATCTAGTTCTGAATTCATCAATTGACTGAAAATTATTCTCTCCAACATGTGCAATGATCTCTTCACTGCTAAGTCTGGTGGCCTTTTCTCAGTTCTAAGCTGCCTTGACCTCTCTGCTACACTTGACACTATGACTCATTAGACTATGAGCCCCTTCTCATTTTTGGGTGTTCTCTTCCCTCTAAGGCTTTCACTCCCTCCTGGTTCTCCCACCAGCTGTCTGACCATTCCTTCTCAATCTCCTTTGCTACATCATTGATCCCATAATTATGAGTGCTCCCAAGCTTCCATCCTGGATCCTCTTTTCTTCTCCTATACTTTCTTGGTTGCCATCCATTCCCCCCTGGATATGACTTTCTGTGCAGATGACTTCCAAATCTCTGTATCCAGCCCAGTCTCTCCTGAACTTCACATATCACCAAAAGTTGGTTGGATGTTTTAACCTGCACGTGTGGGAGACTCAAACTGGATGGCCTGCAAAATTTTACACATGTCTAAAATAGAACCTTTTCTTTTCCCAATCCTCACTGCTTTCCCAACCTCTCTACTGATTATGTTCCTAGTCCCACAAGCCCACATCCACACTCCCATCCTCCAAGTCCAGTCATCTGTCACTCCTTGTCATTGCTACCTTCATAACATATTTTCTACATGCGACCTTTTCATGCTGACACTTTCACCACCTTGGAGCAGGTCCTCTTCACCTAATGTTGGGCTACCACCTTCTGGTGGTGACCCCCATTCCAAATCATCCTCTTTTATGACTCAGCGACCAAAGTGACCTTCAAGCCCATTTCTAACCAGGACATCTCCCTATATTTCCAGAACCAAACAGAAAATCCTCCATCCTTTTAAAGGACAACTAAATAACCTGTTCCCCACTTACCTTTCCTGCTGTCTTACACTGTACCCTTCTCCTATTCTGCTCTCCCATGACACTGGACTCTTTCACATTCCTCCCATAAGACACTCCATCAACTAACTCGCTCCCTCCATATCTCTGCCTCCAGGTCCTCTGGCTTCCTTTAAATCTCAGCAAAAGATGCACCTTCTGCCAAGTTTTTCTCGGCTCTCCCCAATCTCAGGGCCTCCCCTCTGAGACAACACTGACTTGTCCTGTGTGAATCTTACTTGTATTGTTTGCATGTTGCAGCACTGCTCTCTTGACTGAGAATTCCTTGAGCAAAAAGACTGTCATTTGCCTTTCTTTGTATCACAAGATTTAGCACAACTGGCACTGAGTAAGAACTTAATGAATGCTTGTTGACTGACTAAATGAGAAGTCTAATGGGAAAAATGTTGGAAACCCGGCTCTTCTTTTCCTTACAGAAATCCCCTGAATTCTGTGGCATAGTGAATAGAGTGCTAGGCCTGGAGTCAAGAAGATGCCTTCCTGTATTAAATCTGGCCTAGATATTTATTAGCTATGGGATCCCTGGGCGACTCCCTTCATCTTGCATGCCTCAGTTTCTTCCTCTGTTAAATGAGCTCAAAAATGCAATGAAAAACTATTCCTGTGTTTTTGCCAAGAAAATCCCAAATAGGGTCATGAAAGTCAACCAAGACAATAAGATGACTGAACAACAACAAAAACAAATAAAAGGAAATTACCAATTTGGAATGATTTGGGAAACAATGCATCATTTTCAAATTCCTAATATTTTCCTAAAAGAGTTTTTCCACAACATAAAGAATAATATGCCCTCTGAGAGATCATATATAGGGTAATAGAGATACACAGCAAGCATCAAAGGGTGCAATAACTATTTTAAAGAATTATATGCAAAGGATCTCATCAAGAGCAGTTATTACTAGTAAAGAAGGCAAATTAAGAAGAACAGAGAGAAGAGACAGAAAAGCTCTTGTGCTGTGGGTATCAAGAAATCAGGGAGGAGGAATACATATGAGAACAGAGATAATAATCACATGGAATAATGAGGAGGAAAGCATTATAATCCAAACTAGAGAAGAGAGAACCCACAATGTTGTAATCATGGATCAAATCCACTGAATTACTGAAATGTTTTATATTGCTCAGTAATTATTCAGCAATGAACAACTGAAAAATTATGAAAAATAATGAGAAATTATTATAGTAACTCTTTTAAAAAATTAAACAAAAACAAAAGTTATATTATTTTCTCATATTTCTTACCTCCACACACTCTGCCCCTTGGAATATAACTAAGTTGTCACATTCCTTACATTTGGATGGAGTCCTTAGTTTCCGAAACTTGTGGCTAAGAGCAGCTTTTGATTTAATCACATTTCGAAATGGCCCAGGGGAACTAATTTCAGCTAAATGTTCACTTAAGGCTAGAAAGAAAAATTAAATGCTTGATTAGTATTTTTTATTTGACATCAAAATATCCCATTGCTCAAAATTAATCTTTTAAAAATAATGGTAATATTACAACATGCAATTAATTTAGATTAACAATAGAAGACATTAAAACAAGCAACAAAATTAAGAATCCTTACTAGTTCATTTGCAAAAGTATTTCTAATTTTATCATGGGAGAACAGTTTTCTATATTTAAAAAAATCATTAAACTACAATTATGGTTGTCTTTAAAGCAGTATTTATAAGAATGGACAAAAAGCACATGATTGATCCTAAAGAACTTTTTGATGATCTTAATCTCTTGGCAATTTTCAATATTTTTGACAAAATAGCACTATCATATGTATGTTTAAAATATCATCTGATGGATTTACTAAAAAAATTTTAATCCACACTAACTTAATAATTTTAAAATAAAATCAACTAAAATATTAAAATTTTTAATCAGGAATTCAGTCTTGCTGATTTATCGTAGGCTCTTCAAATCAACACATACACACTGAATCCTACTTGTAACATTGGCTTTCCAAGAGAACACAAATCATCGCTTCTCAGAGTTTAATTATCTTTTCCTTCTGTTTCAGTTTAAGGGATATGTTTATTCTTATTTTTAGAAAAAGCAAGCCAAGCTCCTTCAAGCAAAGGTCACAGTGTCACCATTTTCATCATCATTAAACCCAGGATCTATTGTAGGCTCAATTAGGCAGACTCATTAACTTACTTTAAGGACAGGAACTTTCTGACCTATATGAATGTATGAAACTAAAAATAGAAACTATTTTGGAGTCAGAGTACCCAGGGTCAAATACTACCTCTGTTAATACTGTGTCATCTTATGTAGGATTCTTTTCCCCCTCTAAGTTTCATTTTCTTTACTATTTAATTAAATTATCTCTAAGGTTCTTTCCATCTCCAGTAATTCCTAATGCTCTAGAAATATCTAAAATCATCTTTTTAAACTGATGTCAAAGCAGGTTTGGTCCTGAGGTTGTAATGTGTTCAATCAAATGAATAGATACTAAATAAACTTGGTCACAAAATGACTACTTTCCTTCAATTTTCTTTAATTTTCATGTCTGTTTTAATTTCTTCACCAGGAATCACAATTAATTGCACAGAATAATTTTCCATTGCATAGGACTGCTTTTACTCTTAAATGCTATACATTATTAGTTTGATGAAAACAGAATTTCTGGTCTATCATTATATACATCATGTAGTAATTATTTCTGCAAAATATTCTTTTGTTTATTTAGTTAAAATACTTGTCAAGACACATTTGGATTCTAGTTATAACATTATTTTAAAATCATCATTGCCTAATTAAAAGTAGTGTGTAAGGACAATGAAAAGTCGCCTACCCTTGAGATTTGTAAACCTAGCTCCATCACTTACTAGTGTGACCTTGCAAGTCATAGCTTTAGTGACTCTTACATTTCCTCACCCCTATAATGTGGACAATGTTCTAGATGCCACCTATACCACCTAATAGGGATACTCTGAAGAAAACTTTCTGTAAAGTATAAAATACCTTTGTAAATGTAAACTTTTGAAATTATTATTTGGTATAAACAGCCAAATAAATACCACTTTCCTATTAAGAATTCAAATCTTATTTATTATTATACACTGTGGCTATAAGTCATCTGACTAACTAAACATGGGTCAAATAAAATATAATGTACAGTACCAATCTCAGAAGGAGATGGTGGTTCTCTTTCATTGAGCTCATCAGCAGAAGACATAGTCCCCATTGATGGTGTACGAGGAAGCCTGCGTTTAAATGCTCCTATAGGAAGATAGAAATAGTAAAACTACTTGCATAGGCAATTACAAATATTTTTCACTTGAGCAATAAAGATTTCATTTTATAAAGGACAATTTTTTTTGAGAGAGAGGAGGAGACGGGGAGAGAGAGAGACAGACAGACAGACAATGGTTATAATTCTGGGCTTAGAATTAGGAAGAATTAAAATGAGTTTTGCCACTGACCAGTCTAGGGCAAGGTAATTTCTTTTGAGTCTAGTATTCCAAAGGAATGATGATGAGATGTAGCTCCCTATTGTAACATGAGAGATATTATACTACAGATATAGAAAAGAGGAATATATTGTTCTATAAGTCTGTTTGCCTCTAATTGTACTTCTTTGTTATGAGGAAGTTAGTTGTTTAAAGATTAAACAAATCTATAAAATGTGAATAACAGTATCTACCAATATCCCACAGTTGGTTATGAGGATCAACTGAAATAAAAGATATAAAGTGCTTTGGAAAACTAAAAGTATTATGTAAGTGATAGTTATTCTAATTAAATAATGAGGGTTTAAAAATATATATTTCAAATACAAAACTGATTTTGAAAAGGAGTTGGGTATGGGATGGAACATGAAGGAAACTTGCAGAAGGCTATATGGATAAGAACCTGTAACTAGATAATTAAATATTTATTCATTAGCTCCACAGCAATCTTTCTATCATCCCCTTAATGAGATTTGGTATCCTTTCTTGACAAAACTAGAGATTTGACCCCAGGAAGTCAGCTTGACTAAGGCATGAACAATTTGATTGAGAATGGAGCCAAATTCCTGGGACTAAACTGGAATCACCCTAGTTTTCCCAAGGTCTACTGATAGCAAAGATGCAGTTAATATCACCTAGGTTCACTTCTCTAGGTATCCCTAAGATTAGACTAATCTCTAGGAAAGGAAATAGCTATTATTCATATTGTTATCTAATCTTTTTCTATTGCTCAGTTTTCAAGCACATAGAAATCTGTACTATGGACACAAAATATTTTTCTCCCCATCACTTAAAAGGCTTTAAAAATCAGAATTAACAATCCTCCTTTAATGCAGCACTTTCATTTTAAAATATTTTAGATTTATTATTAACATTTTCTTTTTAAATTTTAACATTCAAATTCTCTCCTTCCTCTCTCCTTCCTCATCTACTGAGAAGGCAAAAAAATTTATCAATTATACATGTGAAATCATGCAAAAAAAAAAAAAATATATATATAATTTGAAAAAGTGAGTAATTGATACTTTAATTTGCGCTCAGTTCATTAATTGTTTCTCTGGAAGTGGACAGCATTTTTTCCCCTCATGAGTCCTCTGGAATTGTCTTGGATCACAATCCTAATCCGAGTAACTCTTTCACAGTTGATGATAGTTACAGCATTCCTGTTATCATTCTCAGTGATTCAAGAACTGCATCAGAAACCGATGCAAAGTTCATATATGTCTTCCCATAATTTTCTGAATCACCTCTCCTCACTTTTGTCCTTTCCCATAGCACCACAGTAATCGATTCACAATCATATACCACAACTTGTATAGCCATTCCCTAAGAGATGAACATCCCTTAGATTTACAATTCTTTGCTACCACTAAAAGAACTGTTATACTTTTGTACAAATAAGTCCATTTCCTTATTCTTTTATCTTTTCAAGGCACAGAACTGTAATGGTATTTGGTCAAGGGCTATGCAGAGTTTTATAGCCCTTTGGCCCTAGCTCCACATTATTCTCCAAAAAGGTATGACCAGTTCACTACTCCACCAACAATTCATTAGTGTATATATTTTCCTTCATCCCCTCTTAGTATCTGTCATTTCTGATAGGTAGAATTTGAGTTGTTTTAATTTCTAATCAATAGTGATTTTTAGAACATTTTTTCATATGACTATAGACACCTTCAATTTCTTCTTCTGAAAACTGCCTGTTTAGATCCTATGACATTTATTAATTGGGGAATAGCCCTTTTTCAAAATGAACCTGACTCAGTTCTATATTCAGTATGTACTTGAGAAATAAGGTCTTTATCAGTACTTCAGTGTCTATGGTAATCTTTTACCATAATGTTGTTTCTCTAATTATTCCTTTAATGAAAACTAATTTTTTTATGTTTTGTCTGAAATTATAACTACTACCTCTACCTTATTTTTCTTCAAATTTTAGCTAAAGTATATTATATTCTGCTTCAGAGGTTAACCTAAACTCTAAGTATTTTTCAGTTTTAAGTATATTTCTTGTAAACAACATATTTAGATTCTGGTTTCTAATCCATTCTATCTACTTTCCCTTTAAGAAAAATTAATTTAAATGCTGCTAAATCATTTAATTATTAACATTAATTTGAAAAAAATCACTTTTCTTTTCAAAAGGCCATCTCTTGTATTAGATTAATAGAGAAAACCCACTTGGCCCATTCTAGTTGAGGTAACTCATCACATTTTTGCCTCTCCCAACAAGATCTGAGGTATGCTTTTCTGTTTGTTCTATAAACAGAAACTCTATTGAACTAGTCAACCCTACTGAAAACTACTCTTGTCCTTATTCCCTCATTAGTTTGGGACAACCTGGTCTTCAAGGAGAAGAAATCTAACCAG
Source organism: Sminthopsis crassicaudata (assembly GCF_048593235.1). Taxonomy (NCBI): domain Eukaryota; kingdom Metazoa; phylum Chordata; class Mammalia; order Dasyuromorphia; family Dasyuridae; genus Sminthopsis; species Sminthopsis crassicaudata. Next base: position 408,833,045 of record NC_133620.1, read on the forward strand.
AGAGATGGCTTTCCTTGCCCAAGATAGCCGTAGACAGCTCAAGTCTTATAGACCTTGTTCTTAGCTTTAACTCCTTCCCCATTTCCTAATAAGAAGAGTTAGGAACTCAATCTGTCTCATTAAATGTACACCAATCAAGAGTTGTTTTTTTGCTTGTCAGGGGAGGAAGGAACACACCAGATTTAAGATTCCAGAAATTCCCTTATGGTTTTTGGTCACCCGAGAAGAGACCTCTGGCCTCAATTTATTATTTTCTAGCCTAATAGATAGGCTGATTCTTAGATAAATTAATATATAATATTGATTCTTCATATCCAGATCCTAGATCTCTCAGAATTTTATTTTTAACAGCATTATGGCTGGGCTTATCCCATTCAGTGTTATAGTTACTATATATTTCCTTCTATTTTTTTCTCCTCTCTTTTTTAATCCTATCTTTCCTCAAAAGTCTATCTGGCTTCTAACCAAGTCCTCCCTAATCTCTTTTATTACCTCCTCCCTCCTATCCTTCTTTTATCCATAAACTTGATATTATGTTCAATGTTTTTGTAGTCCAATAATTCTTAAATTATCTCTTCATCTATTTTTCAAAAGAGTTATTTTTCCAGTTTTATATTTCACATTTTCTTCTGTTCTTTCATTCTTTTATTTCTTGATGCCTCATGGAGTCATTAGCTTCCATTTGCTTAATTCTAATTTTTATTTTTATTTTTTTGCTGAGGAGTTAAGTGACTTGCCCAGGGCCACACAGCTACGAAGTGTTAAGTGTCTGAGACCGGATTTGAACTCAAGTACTCCTGACGTCAGGGCTGGTCCTCTATCCACTGCACCACCTAGCTGCCCCCCTAGTAATCTCTTCTTGACTAGTGATCTGACTCCTTTATTTTCTCTGGACTAAGAGCTTCTGAAGTTGCTACTACTGACATTATTGCTACCCCCACTCTGCTGCTCCATAATTTGATTTGAGTCATCATTTTAAAGTTGTTTGTAGGGGAATGCTGAGACAATTCTGTTGGATTGCTTCTCATCCATCCTTCCTGGCTCCACTCCATTTCCCAATATGACCATTTAAAATGGAGCACTGGTGTTTGGTGAGTGATAAGCTGTGTCCTGGTCCCTATGCCATCAGAATGGAAGATAGCAAGAAAATATACAATTAAAAGTGGCCTTTGGAGAAAATACACAATTAATGGTTGCCTTTGGATTACCACATTGATTACATTTTTTACTAAAATTCTTTACTAAAAAGGGCTGAAACAGCTTTACAAACAGCATGTGGAAGGTAATTAAATCCTGGAAATTATTCATGTGTGTCTTATGAAATTCAATTATAAAAAATTTCTTCCCAAAAGAAAATTCACAGTATTAGCATTTCTCCAGAGTTTAAAAAGGGAAGGGAAAGGCCCCAGTAATACTAATAGAAGCAAATACAAAAACCCTAAAAGGATAGGGATAACTCAGGAAGGAAGGTTAGGGGAAAAGCAGAACATCATCAAATATGGATCTCCTTAGTCTCATGAGTACAGATTGCTATTTGGGAGGAGTTCCTTAGAAAATTCCTACACATGCAAACTGTGACACCAGAAAAAAAAGTTAGAAAGGACATCTTAAGAACATTGCAGGAAGAGGAAAGAGAACACTGGATAAAAGTTATAATTTGGGATAAAAAATATCCAACAAAAATCAATAAAATCCATTGTTATGTCTTTTAAGTTTCATCAGTGTTTGTAACTCTACAACAAAAGTAACAAAGTAATGTATGCATGTACCTGGACTGCCAGAAGGAGAATCCATGGATCTTGATTCACTGCTTCCTCCAGCACTCTCTGTATCACTATACATTCCACCTTGGTTAATAACTGACCATGATCGACAAGGGGGCGGCCCTCTGGGGAAAAAAAAAAAACATAACAATAAACATATCCTGTCAATGGAGGGAAAATTCTATTATTTACTTTATACTCAATATTCCAAAAGCACACAATCTCAAAATGCAGTATTGTTATTATTGAATTTTTTTAAAAAAGACTTTAATTAAGAATTCACTTTAAGAACATAATATGACTTACATGCTACAGAAATCCAAAAATATTCCAGCACCATCACAATCTGATACCACTATATCTTTTAATTTATCTCAGATCACTCCTTTCCGCTATATACTCTTATGATCCAGTCAATCTAATCCATACTCTTCCTTCTTCCTTCTGTCCCTAATCAGTACTCTGACCTTTCCTGGAATGTCCTCCTTTCTCCTCTTCCCTTAATGAACAGTGCTTAAGAGTTTACCTTTAATGTGTTCTTTCTTGATGAAAACTCCCTAATTCCTACTTAGACTTGACATACAGGTTTCTTTGCAATTCTCTAAAGCACTTTCTATATAATAATGTGCACTACAGTCATAAGTCTTATCATCTTACTCATTCTATGAAGGCAGGAAGCATGTCTTATCCCAAAGTATCTAAGTAGCATAGTGCTTGTATGATGCAGAAAGTATCTGAATCTACATAAATACCATAAAAAATTTAAAAGGATATACAATTATGATTGTTTAAATATATGAGTACCAATTTAATAGCTAACAAATCCAATGAGCTAATTTATATCCAGATATTTCTATTAAATTTCCATAAACTCAAAAATGATTATGTCAAGTGATCACATTTAGTTTCCCCCTTTATGAATGTTTTTAAATTAAAAAAAATTCAGTTCAAAACTAATAACCTTATTTTTTACCTGAATTGAGGAAAAATAAATCCCCTTCAACATTCAATCTATCCTTTTCAACACATGTATTACTTCTAATAAGGAGACACAAAAATAATCCAATTATGAAGCTCTTGTCAAAGGTAATAAATCTACTCAAACTGGGCTTGAATCTGACAGTAAATGAGCCCCCTTCACTTAATTTCAACAATCCATTGATTCTTACCCATCAATTTTTAAGTTATCAAAAGAAAAAGATTTATGATGAACATCCTCCTTAGGTGAAGTTTTTGCCTTTACAAAGTCTGCAAAGTTTCTCCCCGGGTCATATGACTTGGCATTCTCCCAGAGAGATTGGCAGTTAATTGGAAGAGAGAGAAGGTGCTCATGTTGTATCTGGAAGAGGTTTATTATGACCTATTTGTCAAATAAAGACAAAGAATAAGAATAATCAGAAACCTTTAACAGATCTTAAAATGCACTTAGTTAAACAAACATCACTTTTTTTAGGTTACACATGTGCAATTCTCCTAAACATTTCCATTTTCATCATGCGGTACAAGAAAAATCAGATCAAAAGGTGAAAGAAAAAAGCATAAGAAAAAACCCCAAACAACAACAATAACAATAATAAAAAAGCGAAAATACTATGATTTGATCCACATTCATTCTCCACAGTCCTCTCTTTGGATGTTGATGGCTCTTTTCATCACAATTGGATATCGGAAATGCCTTGAGTTACCAAATCATTGTTGAAAGGAGACAAGTCCATCATAGTTGAACATCACACATTATTTACATTTAACCCACTTTTGAGGACTCACAAAAGTGTGCTAAAACTTTATATTAATAGAGATGAAATTTACTTAAAGAAAATTATTAAAAAAGAAACTTTTAAAGTGGAGAGAGCTTTTTCCTATTTTAAAAGGGACCCATCAGAAGAAACCCTATTCTGGCCAAGTGACTCAATTCAATAAAGGGAGGGGTCACATCCCTAAACTCTCTTCACCCAGTTAGACACCTCCTGCCCAAAGTCTTCACTTTGAGTGAATAATTCTCTTACACGTTAGCAATTCTGTAAGATTAGAACTTTCATGTACTACTCCTAACAGGATAGCTCAGCACAGTATACTTTTCCTCCACTTAGGTTATGTTTGCTAGTATTTCAAAAGCTGACAACTATTGTTGTCTTTTCTGATTTGTAAATCAGTTTTTAAAAGATGGAATTATTGGTAAGAATTTTTTAGCAAAGGAAAACGTACAGTACATATTCCTATTCTGCAGATTTGCCCAACAAAAGAAAATTCACAGCTAAAATTTCTACTTATCTTTTCCAATATATTTTTAAAAGATTGACTTTACTCATCATGCAAATAAATTCTGACAATAACACAAGTGTTTAGGACATGAACATATGTTTTTAATACCTTATAGCCAAATAGAAGGTCTTTCACTCACAGTTACAGTCATTCATTTGTTCTTTTTTTTTTCCCCTGAGGCAACTTGCCCAGGGTCACACAGCTAGGAAGTGTTAAGTGTCTGAGACTAGATTTGAACTCAGATCTTCCTGACTTCAGGGCTGGTGCTCTATCCACTGCACCACCTAACTGCCCCCCTTTTATTCTTTTTTATTTTTTATAGTCATTTATTTATGCATTTTTTATTGAAATGTCTTTGAGAAATTGCAAAGCTCTTTTAATTATCCCAACTCTAATGAAAGCAAAGAACCATTGTTTTAAGACCAATATTCAGTCGGAGTTATCATAAGGCAGTGGGACATGGACTCTAACAGTCCCTAAAGAATGAAATATTATTATTTTAGGGAAGTTAATTGATACGTTGTAAGGATATGTGTGGAAAGATAGCAAAATTCCTATTTTCACATCAATTCTCTTTTTCTGTTCTACTTTGTATATGAAAATGTTTTTGGTGTTTATTTAATTCAGAATTTTTTAAAAATTAGCAAATTCTGCCCCACCTCACCCCACAAAGTTTCTGTGAATAAATTAAAAGTGTCATAAATAAAAATTTTCTCCATTAGCATAGGGTTTCCACACCAGTTTTCTAAATCATCACTGAATCCCTGCAAGATTCCAAGATATTCTTTAGAATACCGATATTGTAAAGAAGGGCCTGACCTGTTTTGGTGCTGGAAGTTTCACATTGGAAGTTCCCTATATCAATAAAGTCACATATAAACTCTCTTTTTCTATACCCTGTAACAAATATCTTGTTGACATTTCTTATCACTTTTCCTCATTAGCCAAAGTGAAAAAAGTACTTTCTCCAAGACAAAAACTGAACTTAGAAAATTTCTACAATGGCACATATACGGTCTACAATACACATGTGTGTGCACATCTATGTTTGTGTCCAAGTAACAATCAAAATTAAAATCATGGTGTTATGATTAAAGTTCATGATTTAGGTAATGTACACCTATAATAAAGCAAACGTTATCCATGGTGCTAATTCTATAGGTGTGAATACATCAAAATAATTTTATTACTTAGAAAATTATAAATTTTACTTGTATTTTATATTTGTTTTATAGAGTGACATGTTTTAATAATATAATGCTATATGGTATCAAATATATTTTATAATATATTAATACATTTTAATGTAACAACAGCAAAACAATTAACAAAGAAAAAATATTAGATCAGCAAAAAAATCAAAATACTGGTACATACTACTAATCTTCATTATCAGTAAATATCAGCAAATAATTACAGTATTATATCCCTTAACATTAAGAAACTCTGATCATAAATTACTCAGTCTTCTCTTTCTTTTTACTGGAAAGATTAGAGTGTGAGTAAACTGAACTAGAATCCTAATGACCCTTCTTGGATTATATGCTTAGAACCTAAAAAACAGGGGCAGTTATTCTATTTATTTAACAAAGAATGGAAAAATAGCTACAGAAATGTAGATATATTTCTTAATTAAAATTTTTTTAAAAGAATTCTAATTTAAGTAATTTTCATTGCATTATAAGCATTGTTCTGAGTCATTGGACTCTGGTCAGTAAATTCCAGTGGGCCCCCTATTACATCCAGGAATAAATAAAATTATCTTGTTGAGTGTTCAAAACCCTCATTAACCCCATCTTGCTTTTCCCTTCTTCTTACATTCAACTTGAATCAGAATGATTTTTTAAGTCTAGAAAAATACCTACTTAAGATAAACGCTACTCTTTCATCTCAACATTCAGTGTATATGGCCCCATTAAGTCAGAAAAAATATTCAATGAGCAGAGAACAGTGGGAATTCAACTAAAATCTTAGTTACCAGCTCCACACTTGAATGCCTCAAGTGGCAAAGAAATCCAATCAATGGTGATACCAAGAAAGGCCTTCTCACTTTTTCAAAGGAAAATGTAGTCAATATAGAACAGATACTGTTCATACTACCACTGATGTCCATTCTGTATACTCTTGTCATACTAACGTTCCTCAAATGCTTTTCTCTCATCTTGTCCAAATCCTACTAATCCTGTAATATCCAGGTTGGAGTATTACCAACTTTATATGTACCTCCCAAAATTATTTTCCCTTGATCACAAGGAATCTCTCATTTCTAACCTACTATCCTGATCTATGGCTTATTATTTGCTAATCATTATTAAATAGATTATAAACTTCTTAAAAACAAGGATATAGCCTTTAACTTTTCTATGTACCAAAATAATAAAATTTCTGTCTTTTTTATATGTAAAACTGTTTCAAGGCAATAAAAAAAAGCAAATCATGATAATCAGATAAAAAAGAAATCATAACACTTCTAGTCTCCAGCTGATTACCAAAAATGTAATTCTTTTACTGTCCTTAGCAATGCAATGACCCAAGACATTTATGAAGAACTTAGAACTTATGATGAAAATTGCTATCCATACCCAGAGAAATAACTGATTGGGTCTGAATATGATTAAAGCATGTTTTTAAACTTTCTTTTTCTTGAGGTTTTTTGAGGGGAAGTGGGGGGTGGAGAATCTTATTTTTATTTTTATAACGTGACTTTTATGGAAATGTTTTGCATAACTTCACATATACCTTCTCGATTTGGGGGGGGGGAGAGAAAGAAGAGAGGAAGAGAATCTGGAATTCAAAATTTTAAAAAATATTAAAATGATTTTATATGCAACTGGGGAAAAATAAAATCTTAAATAACCAAAAATAACATAAAAATAAATTGAATGGCTATAAAAATTGTAATTCTCAATCTGGGGTAAATAAATCAAGCATGGAATGATTGGCTGAAACCAGTGGGAAAAAATATCATTATTCTCTGTTACCTAATTAATTTCTCCCTCTATTTTGTAAATTGAAAGTTTAACAAGTGTTCAGCTTCAACAACAATACTATATGATGATCAATTCTGATGGACGTGGCCATCTTCAACAATGAGATGAACCAAATCAGTTCCAATATAGCAGTAATGAACTGAACCAGCTACACCCAGCAAAAGAACTCTGGGAGATGACTATGAACCACTACATAGAATTTCCAATCCCTCTATTTTTGTCCGCCAGAATTTTTGATTTCCTTCACAGGCTAATTGTACGCTATTTCAAAGTCTGATTCTTTTTGTACAGCAAAATAACTGTTTGGACATATATACATATATTGTATTTAACTTATACTTTAACATATTTAACATGTATTGGTCAACCTGCCATCTGGCGGAAGGGATGGTGGGAAGGAGGGGAAAAGTTGAAACAAAAGGCTTTGTAATTGTCGTTGCTGGAAAATTACTTATACATAAAATTTTTGTAAAAATTAAATTAATTAATTAGTTTAAACAAAACAAAACAAAAAACAAGTATTCAGGAACAGTACCTAATAGGTTTGTAATGTTGATAAAGGGTTAACTTAGGTAGCCAGATTAATTATATATTCCAAAGTTGTACTGATTTCTAAGAAGCACAAGCAACCTAATATTTCTTTTCAAACCAGAGAAATAACAACATTCAATGGAAAAATTTCACAATATATTTGAGACAAATGATGATAATAACTTATATTTGCATAGTGCATTTTATATTTTATAAAAGAAAGAAGAAACCTGACATTCATCACTAACTATGTAAATCTGGTAAATATACATCCCAATTCTATAAATAATCTATAAGTTCCAAAACTAAGTATAACAGATAATATAGATTAAATTTTCCTGTTAGTTGTTATAAGATTCCTTTAGTTATACAAAAATCTGACATTTTCTTCTCCCTTCCACACAAATTCCAAAAATAATTTAACATTAAAATCTTTAAATTACTTACATCTTTAAGAGTTAGATCACATTGAAAAAGAAGATTATGAAGTTGTATTAAAATTTCATTTTTTGTATGGTCTAAGTCATTTCGCCTTTCTTCTATATCTAGCATAACAATTCTGTAATGTTCATTTGCTTCTTCAACCTGCAGGCAATCAGAACATTAAAGAATATAAAAATTAATAATGTCTAAATAACTTAAAAGGGTCTCAATAGTTCTAATTATGGAATATTTGTTTAAAAAATGTATTGGACATTCTTCATCTCAAGTGTCATCATCTTAAGAGTTAGAAAGCAGCATATATAAACTGCCCAAAGGCAAACTTCAAGATCTGATCTAGTCACTATTTGTTTCACATACACATTCTACCCTTTTCAGGTATTCTGCCTCTAGTAAAATAAAATAAATTAAATAAAACCAAGAAAAAAACATAAATTTTTGCGACTTTGCTGGGGCTGGTCCCAACAACCAATGCCTAAAAGGAAGTCTCACTTTTTTTTTCCCTTCAGAATTGTCTGAGGATAGCTAAGTCATTTACAGATGATCATTATATATTATTACTATTGTAATGTAACAATGTTCTCCTGATTCTTCCTATTTCACTTCGCATCAGTGCAGGTTTTTCCAAGAGCATCTTGTTTGTCATTTCTTAAACATAATAATATTCCATCATATTCATAAATGTCAAATTTATTAGGTTGATGGATATCTCTTCAATTTTCAAATCTTTGCCATCACTGAAAGAGCTCTTATTAACATTTTTGTACATATAGAAACTTTTCTTTTTAAAAAAATTCCTTTTGGGGTACAGATCCAGTGGTAGTATTGCTTTGTCAAAGGTATGCATAGTTTTATAGTTCTTTGAGCATAATTCCAAATTGCTCTACAAAATGGTCGAATCAGTATACTTCACCAACAATGCATTAGTGTCTCAAGTTTCCCATATCCCCGCTGATATTTGCCATTTTCCGTTTTCTGTCATATTAGCCATTCTTATAGGTAACAGGAGAGTAGCTCAGAATTATTTTAATTTATATTTCTTATTAATAGTAATTCAGAGCATTTTTACATGACTATATATAACTTTGATTACTTTGCCTGAAAATCACTTGTTCATATTCTTTGATCTCTTTTATCAAATGAGAAACAGCTCTTATTTCCATAAATTTGACTAAGTACTATCTATATTTGAGAAATGAGATCTTTATCAGAAAAACTTATGTAAAATTTTTTCACTGTTATGCTTAATATGTATTTTCCTCCATCCTATTTTCCTACTTTTTATTCTATTCTCTTTCTCCTCTTTCACTTTGTCCATTCTCAAAAGTGTTTTGGGGAACCTCACCTTTTGCAAAGCCTCTTCTTCCAGCCTTCGTTTTTTTTCTACTTGCTTGCTGGCCTCTCTCCCAAGCCCTCCACTTGAGCTCAGATGTTCCTCTTCAGCACGAACTGTAGAAGACTTGGCTTTTGCATATTCATTCTGTTGTTGTATACATAAGAATTTTGCCTTTTTTAGAGATGCCTCTGTCTCTTGCTATATGGGAAAAAAGACAATGAAACCCTACATTATATATGTTTTCTGCATATTAAGTAACTTTGTTATGAGAAAACACTGAAAAATATTATATAGGAGATGTGCTTAAATACTTGGCAGGTATTTATTCACAGATGTGAGACAGGACAGGAACAGAAAGAGGGACTATTATTGTCATATTCCAATGTGATACAAACCATTTTCTTTTGTTCTCGCTGCCAAAGTTCTTTAATTTCTTTTCTCTGTTTATCTAATTCACTTTTTCTCCCAATGAGAGGCTGTCAAAAATAAAAATTGCTAGGTTTTAGTTTGTTTTTTCACAAGTCAATATGTCCAAGTAAGTAATTTCTGAATTTAAAAACAATTAATTTACACATTTCATTTAACTTTTTACCTGAACAAATTTGTTGGCTTGAAGAGCTGCTGCTGTTTGTTGTATAAGCTGATTGTTCTCAATGTCATTAGCAAATGCATTTAAAAATAAACCTTGGAATGGCATAAATTCCTAAGATTTAAAATGGGAAAGTCAGTTCCAAAGTTGAAATGTAGTTACTCCCTTCCTCCACTGAGGTAATTGTGAAAAAAGTACTCTTGAGATGGTGACATGAGAATCATTGAGTCTGTATCTCTAGTAGAAAAAGACTGAATTCATATTGTAAAGACAACATAGCTAAGTTTAATTCAGAGTATATTTTCTGATGATAGAAGTCAGGGCTGAAACTTATTATAACAATGATTTTTAAGAAAATTTAATTGTAAAACTATGGATCAAAACTTGTTTTGGCTAAAAAAAGTTTCCTATTTTAAAACAAATATACACTAAAACAAAACTGTCATTGACCAATAAAGTTGGTTTCTACTTAGATATTATGTTTCATTCAATAAAGGATAAATAATTAACAAAAGGCTTTCTACCAACTTACTAGCAAAGCTCAGAAACTAAAAACGTATTTACCTGGAGCCCAATAATGGCTTTAGTGGTCTCTGCCATCTTTGCAATGTTTCTAGCACACTCCAATTCTGGAAGGAAAATAATTAATTGTAATCATTAAAACAAAAACCACAGATATTGATATTTTTCAGCAAAAAACTATATGATTACATGACCAACAAAATGAAAGACTACACATTTTTCTCTGATTTTCATGGCCTCTCAAAATATGCACAGAGATAGTTATTTCAGCCATTCCCACAGTCCAGGACACCAAGACTTCAAACAAGGTAAGACTTTAAGTAAACTAAGAATAAAAAAAGCTAATCTCTAGTTCTCAATGCACTTACTCAGCAATCTTTCCCTCCACTATCTACCTAGCTCTGAAAGTAAGGGTACAATTGGTAGAAGATAGCAAGAGAACTCAACATTCTTACCAAAACCACAAAAAACCATGAGGGAAAAGATTACTGGTGCATAAGAGCAGCTGTATAGTGACAGATTGCAGAGAACTGAGGAACTAGAGCAGGATATAAGTATGTAGCTATGAAGCATTATACTAAACCTGAGCAAAAACCCCAGCATATAGCTAGGACCAGTTCTGTTCCTCTTGAAATTTCTTGAGGAAGAGACTGAAACCTAAGTCATGAATAGCCTGGTATGACAAGAGAATGAGACAGTTCTGAGGTTCATCTTGTAGGAAACCATATTCAAAGGTGGAGAGGGTTAGAAGGTAACTTCACTTAATGATCTTGTGCATGGAAAAATAATTAACAATAAAAGGGAATATGAACTCCAAATCACCTGAAAGAGTAAAGGATCTACAACTGTAAGATAAAGGAAAACGAATGAACACTCGATGAAGCAGAGAGTCTGTGAGTTTTTTCAAGAGTACATAAAACCTATTCTTGAGTAGTTTTTTAAAGGAAGAATTATAAAAGCAGATTACAGAAACACTTGGCAGACAAGAAAAACTAAAATTTCAATAGCAAGTATTACCAAAGAAAGAAAAGCAACAAAGACTAAGTGTAAATACAAATACATAGAAATGTACAATAAGAAGAGAAGTAAAAAACAGTAGCAATAAAAGAAAACATGTTATCTAAATAAGAGAAAATATTGATCTCAAAAACAGAATGCATAGACACAATTCTAGGATTCTACATCTCTCAGAAGAACAGAACAAACCAAACATCACACTATAATGCAAGAAATAACACAAGAAAAGTGACCAGAAATTTTGAACATAGAAAACAAAATGCCAATTGAAAGAAACCACAGACTCCAGGAAGGAAAAAAAAAAGAATCCTTAAGCTATAAACTCCAAAAACCCCAAATTAACTCAATTTAACAATCTCCACTGATAAATAAGAACTTCCCTGTAACACCAGGATAAAAACCTTCAAATAAAAAAGAAAGGAAATTAGAATAACATAAAACTATTTTTAATTTATCAGAAACCACAGAAAAGAATGGAATAGTATTCTAAAGAACAAAGACATTCAAGATGCAACAAAAGTTGATCTATTCTGCAAACCAAAAAAGATTCATGATTTGATAAGACTTTAAAACATTCCTAACAATTGGACATGGAGAAATTATTTGTCTTTAAAACACCTCAAACAAATATACAAAAAGGTAAACAAAAAGAGCAACCAGAGGCAATAAGAAGACAATAAAAAGACAATTAAGAAATTTCTTTCTAAATATACACAGGAGACAAAGGTGAAAACAGAGGTTAAAGAAGTTATGACTGAGAAACAGCTGTAAAAGATCAGACTAATAGTAAAACTCATTAGCATCCTGCCTACAAGTAAATCAATGTCTGAGTTAGGTTTTTTGGTTTGTTTGTTTTTGGGGGGCTTTTTTTGGAGGGGGAGGTTATATTAAAGAATGGAAGAGTAAACCTAAGGGGGAAGGAAAGGAAGAAGAAACAGAGGAATAAATGAGGTACACCCTAATCAAGTCAATGGCTTAATAATGACAGGAAAAGTAATTCCTGTAGTCTCTCAGAAAGATGAAAGCCTACAGAAGAATGGATAAGAAAACAAAGAACTGAAAAGGGGACAAAAGGGGAATCTTATTTTAGTGGTGGAAAAGGGTACAACTAATGCATGCGTCATGGGAGAAGAGAGATTCCAAAAAGGAAAATAAGGATCTCACATGCAGAGATGGAGTACTTAAAGAGATAATTCATTTTACCTCAGTAGAAGAGGAGTCAGAGCTCCTTGGTTTACATTCCAAAGAGTGGAAGGATATAGACCCGGAGAAGAGGATTCAAGGTAAATGAGGGGAAATGACCATGGAAATGGGTAAAGGTTGATAAACTGCTAATGAAGGACTTAGGAACATTTCTATACTAGGACTATCCATGTAAATTATTGTTTCTAAAAATGAGTCACAACAATAAAAGAGGGTCAGAAGAAAAGAGCTACAAAACTGTAACATAGAAAGTGTTTGGAATAAGGAACCTAAAATAGGGATTTTAAAATCTTTAATTCCATAAGGAAGACAGAAACTAACAAAAGATTAAGTAAGCATAAACTCTATGAACCAAGAATGAAAGTCTAAAAGAGACAGGAAGGGAAGATAAATAATGAAGAGAACAAGATAAAGGAATTTTTTTTTTTAGAAAAAAAGGATGAAAAGAAGAAATTTGTAAAATGAACAAAACAAATCGAAGAGTATAAGAGAAGAGAGATTTTACTTGAATTCTTGTATTTAGTTGAATACTAAGTATTCAATACTAAGTATGAGAGGGAGGAAAAAGAGGAATAAATAGATAAATGGAAATAGAACAAGTTAGGTAAAACTCCACACTAGGGAAAAAGGTAACAAATGATGAGTGGAGAGAGACTTAAGGGTAACAGAAAAGGGTCCAGTGAGAACAGGAGGTGCCTTAAAATTGATTTAGGCTAAAGTAAGAGACATAATATTGTGTTTACAGAAGAAGAAAGGGGAAAATCCTAATTTGGAAATAATAACTGTATTTGAAACAAAAGGAGAAAAATTATTTTCCTAAATTCTCTTAACTTTAAATGTGACTGGATTAAATAATACAATAAGATGAAAAAGAATGACAGAATAGCTAAGAAAACAAAACACAATCTGTTACTTAAAAGAAACAGGACTGGTAAAAACTTTATATCAGGTGAGTCCAAAAAAGCAGGATTTAGAATAATTCTATCAAACAAAGCAAATTAATCAGTAAAATATTGAGCCTATTTATTTGTTTCAACTATAGAAAATACAATCATTTTTATTCACTTCAATGAAATTACTTCTAATATTGAAATCCTGTTAGTGAAGATTCTGTCATGACAGCTTATAAATAGTTTAATTCTACAATAACAAAGGTGGTTAAATGCCCCAAAGGGTCACTTACCCAAGTTAATTTTTTTCTCAACCCATGTAACTATATCTTTGGCATATTTTGACCACATTTTGGCATAGGACAAAGCCAATTCAACTCCATCATCATTTCTCAGAAGCATGCTTTCCAGTTCTTTGGGCCACAGAGGTCCTGAAAAAGAAAGTTATCAAATCTAGAATATATTTAAATACTATATTAGGAAAGTTAATATTAACTCTCTCAGCAAAAAGAGCAACTGAGAGGACAGCTAATGAAAGCTGATGTTAATACAGCTGAAAGGCTTTTAGGAAAACTTGAATTTGAATTCTATTTTTGTCTTCCTACATTTGCTTTCTTCTTCCCTCTAAAAAATCAACCTTAAAAGTTACAAATCTACACCAAGTCCAGACCAGACCCAACTTTGGCTTTTCTATTTCCAAATCTACAATTAAAGACTCTTCAATGTTAGCAAGCAGACTTTTTTTTTTTTTTTTTGGCAAGTACATAACTAAAAAGGATAAATATCAAAAGTATAATATAAACTACTCTTAAGTACCTCGAATATTATCTTTTTCATGCAGCAATCCCAATGATTCCACAGAAATGTTCTCTGATGACTGGAAAGTAAAACAACCAAACTATAGGTTAGAATAGAAAAATAAAAACTACACACAAAAATTTAGTCCACTCATTTAAAACATTTTTTTTGACTAAGTTGTCCTTCTGCTAAATTTCATTAAAAATCTAGTTCTCTCCCAAAAGGTCCAAGGATTTTAAGCCAATGATTCTGAAAAAGAATTTTAAATAATAGGATCCCTTTAGGTGATTCTAGAATATTTTACAATAGCAATCTTCTAGAGCTAGGAATAAATAAATTTGTTATTTAATAAATAAGGCTTTCACATTTATCAATTCTAAACCATTCAATTAAAATAAACAAATGTAATGTCCAGTCTCCTCCAGCAGTTTGGCAGTTTGACAGTCTGACAGTCTGACAGTCTCAACCAATCTCCCCCCAGTCTAACTCTGTCCCCAGTTTAAATACCCTATTGCAATTACATCATTACAGTATACTGAATGTGTTGACTAGAGAACCATTGCATCACCATAGTAAGTACTAAATATATATGTGAACTAGAGAATCTACATCTCATCAATTCCATTGAGTTAACACCTTGTTTCAAGTATACTTCTCCAGAGTTCCTAACCTCTACAAACAAAAGTTTATCAAGCCACAATTATATGCAAGGATGGGATACAAAAAAACAAACAAACAAAAAAACACAATTCCTATCCTCAAAGAGCTTATATGTGAATAATAAAGACACAATTATTAAATAAATTTAAGCTTTTCATTGTTATTGTTTAGTAGTGTCAGCCCTAACTAACTCTTTATGACCTAATTTGGGGTTTTCATGGCAAAGATATTGGAATGGTTTGCCATTTCATTCTCCAACTCATTTTACAGAGGAGAAAAATGACACAAATGGGATTAAGTGATTTCCCCAGGCTCACACTGCTACTAAGTTTCTGAGCCCTCTATCCATGTGTGCTTTATCCATTGCAACACCTACCTGTCCCAACTTCTACATGCAAACCCCAAAAGTAATAATTAGGAAATAGGAAATGGTGTATAAATATCAAGAAGGAGAATGTCTTTCTTTTATTTTTAAATTTTTATCTTTATAACAGATAAGTAGCTTACCAACTTAAAAATAATTTCAACCAGGATTACCTCATTTTTATACTTTTCCCTGAAGTGAAACTTATTTGATTAATTATTACATAGTTTAACATTTTGGGATTTTCCCTTCTTCTCTCCTACCCCTTATGGTCTCTGACACAAATTTTGTCAGTATAAATGGAAAAGCAAGATTTTTAAAAAGGAAAACAGAATTGTTAAAAGGAAAAAAAAAACACTTTTAGAAAAAAATAGCCACTAGCTGAAAAATTATAGATAAATGTTGGCAGAGAGGCTCAAGTAGTTTTGGGGGAAAGAAAGTAGTCAAAAATTTTACTCTGCCCAAATCTAATGCTGTTTTGTTTTTATTTTCTTAAATTTCTGTGAAATTTGGATACTCCTAAGAGAATAAACAAATTCAAATTAATAGCAGCAATTCTAAGTGAAAATATTAGGGAATTAATAAATTGCAAATTACTTGAAAATCTTAAAATTGATTAACCTTTCTTCTTCTACCATCAATCTTTTCAGAAATATCTGTTTATGACATTTTTATAACAACTGTGTTGCAAAACAAATGAATCAAATTTTCGTTCACATTTTGTAAAATTTCAAGAAAGATTTAAGGAATTAGTAATTTGCTTGTTTTTAAAAAATATTTAATAAATCTGTATTGTGAGGCAAAATAATGACAGAAGGAAAAAAGTATTGAGTCTTTTCTCAGCATCAAATAACTGATTAAAAACAATAATAAAAGTTATTAAAAGCTGAATACTTTCCAAGAAATAAATAAAAAAATCAACAAGCATTTAAGGACCTACTATATATGTCAAGTACTGGGGATACAAAAAGAAAATTTCTTCTCACAATGAGTTTGGAAAGGGAGAGGGAAGATTCAACAAGGACATGTTTAAGCAGATACAGAATATAAAGAGAATAAATACAAAGTTGTTAAATTGAAGATAATCTAGAAAAGAGGAAACTAGCTGAGTGAGCAATCAGAAAAGCTTCAAGTAGAAGGTAGTATTAGAGGAACAGAGGTCTTGAGCTATGCAGTGATGAAAAATTGTTGGGATAGCAAAAAAATGGAAAAAGAAGTTTGTATCACAGAGCTCAGTAGGGTATGAAATATGCAAGGTGGTGGGTAAGAAATTAAAGGGTTTTAAACACTAAAAAGGGAAATTAATACTTGATTTTACAGGATTAGGAAACTAGTAGTGGGTTGAACAGGGGAGTCACATGGTCAGATTTATATTTCAGGAACATTATTTTAGTATGTAAGATAGACTTTAGTGGGAAGATCACTTGAAATTAGAAGACTTTAGGAGGTCATTTCAGTAAGCTAGGCAAGAGGGGCTAACTGCCTGATCTAAGGTGTCAGCTGGAAGTAAAAAGGAAGAACTGGGTGAAGAGAGATTTAATAAGGATTAAATATGGGAAGAGAGGTATATAGTGGGGAATTGCACAGAACGCTAGCATTATGAGAAATTGGGAAACATTATTTAATAGAAATAATATAGTTTGAAAGAAGAAAGGGCTGGGAAAACATGAGTAATTACATACATTCAGGGTAACATTAAGTAGGAGATGTCATGGGGACATCCCAATTGGCAACTAGTGATATGAAAGTGAAGCTCAGAGGAAAGTCAGAAACTAGATGTATACATGTGGGAACACTTTTCATGGATACAAGGGAGCTGATAAGGTTATTTGGGGTGTGCAGGGATGAGAGAGGAAGGTTGGGAAGGGAAAAAATGAGAACAATTGAGAGGATAAGGAAGAGAGGAAGAAAAAAGGAAAGTGGAGAGGACCTTGGGCAGAACCCTAGAGAATACTCACAATGACACTGTGATATGGATGATTAAAGGTGAATGAAGCTGAATGAGGAGCTACCAGAAGAGAATAAAAAAACTTAAGAGAACAGAGTAATAAAAACCCAGAAAAAAAAAGAGTAGTCATCAGTGCCACATGAAGCAGATAGGTAAAGAAGGATGTGGTAAACCCATTTGTCCATTTAATTTCACACCAATTCTAACCTAATAAATTATATTCCTTAATCCCTGAATAATACTACTTATTAAACAGTAACATTTTCATAAAATTCAATATACATAAAAATAATTCTCCATACAATCAAGATTAAATGTCATCTGTACAACAATCAAGGTAATGAAATCTTTTATAATTTATCTTAGACTCCAAAGTAATAAATAACCTTTTCAGTGTTGTTCCTTTATACTCAACTCATCCCCATCATTAACAAAACAAGGTCAAAATCATAAATCCTGATCTGTGGACGATTTTGTTGTTGTCAATTTCTTTTTATTAATTTTAAACTTAAAATACAAAACAAGAGGATAAAAGAACATGTTTATGTACACAACAGAACATAAGAGAGGATTCAATATAAAAAAAATTTTCCATTTCAAGAAAACCTACATAGTAAATACTATGCATTGTTTTCAAAGTTATTCAGCTTTTTTTTTTTTTTTTGTTTCTTCTAGGTTTTGTTTTGGCTTTTTTCTCTCTCCCTGCCCTAAAGAAGGCTACAATTAAACAGATATTTATATCCATTTATATGTACACAAATATACATCTATAAACATACACAAATGTACCCATATATGTGACACATATAAATCTATAAACACACACAAATGTATGCTCATACATACATAAATTTCTAAAAGGACATTTTAACTTCCTTTGGTTATACTGATTCTTCTGCATAAAATAGAGGCCATGGTTATAGTTAGTTGAGATGAATAAAGTATCATTTAAAAAATGGCCTACTTGCCTAAAACACATTCTGACCTCTCTAATCTAAGCAAACAACAGACCACTCTTACTCAAGAGGGAGTCAGTATTAATTTGATGCTAACGTAAATGCTAAGTTGATACCCTCCATGCTTCACAGAACTACAAAATTAATGCAGATTTGAAAGAAACCTAAGTACCAAATAAAAGTGGTCAATGAGTTAGCTTTCCTCCTACTTAGATGTGTAAATTGGTGACTATTTTCTATATTTGCCAGCATAGATTTTTTTGTTCATCTCTCAAAGAGATATCAGAAACAGAAAGATAAAAAGCATAATAACTAGGAGATAACATATCTCCTCTAAACTAAGCTTCAATTAGTCCCAACTTTACAACCTGACTTGAAAACAAGAAAAGATAAAGCACCTAGGAACAAATCCTTAATTTAAAACCAGCACCTGAAAACTCAATTCATACTTTTGGACATAGTTGCTCTGTGTTTTTCTAGTATTAGAATTTACAAATCTTTTGGTCTGGACTTGTGATTTCATGTGCATAAAGAACTCCAGGTGAAGAAAGTAGCAGTGCAGATCTTATACTAGGCCACAAAGAGATTCAATGATTTGTTCAGAGTCACAAAGTCAATCTATGTCAGAGGAACCTCTGAGCCCAAACCTTCCAGACTCTGAAGTCAGCTCTAACCACTGTGCTGTGATACACCAACTCTCATTAAATACACATATAGAGATTCTGAAGCAGGTCAAGGACCTTTTTTATCTTTCTGTTTCTGATATCTCTTTGAGAGATGAACAAAAAAAATCTATGCTGGCAAATATAGAAAATAGTCACCAATTTATACACCTAAGTAGGACCAAATACTAGTTAGTATTAAAAAGATCTCTTAGATTTTTAGATATTTCCTTTTATTTATCTTATTCTTGCACTATCATTATTATTATGTGGCTAAGGAGATCAACTAAGAAGAGCATTTCACTCAATCAAGAAACTTCAATTTCCACTATCTCTGTCATCTTGCAGGTTCTAATTCCCTGGCTATTATTTTCCTAATAAAAGATGGGAATAGCACATGGTCCTGAGTGCCAAACAAATGAGAGGAAAAAAGAAAAAGCATATAACAAGCAAATCTGGAAAAAAAGGGGGTCACAGGAAAAAGAAAAAGGAAAACATGGGAGGTCTTGCCACTGTTCTTCTCTCCTTCATACCACATTTTTTACTTTAAAATATGAAGATTGATATCATGTATATAATCTCTCAGTTAAATTTCAGGGGGAAAAGCAAAAAAAAAAAGAAAGAAACAATAAAGCTGCCTATTTTTTTCGTGTAAAAAAGGAAAATAATGAAAAAAAAATCTTCGTTCTCTCAAAAACTGAGTAGAAGCCTGAGAAGAATGCTTTCAATAGAAGAAAGCATCATTTTAGACAACAGCATATCCCTAAGCAGTAGAGGTGGAGATGATTTATTACAGTGAGCACACTGCTAAAGAATGTCTGAACACCAACCTATTATTTTATCATCGCTCAAACTCTCTCCACCACTGTGGCTCAGTGATCTCAAACATGCAATCCAAACATCACTGAAAAATTAACTCTTCACATTCCATAGCTGAGATCAGGGGTTGGCAAGGTCTCAGAGCCACCCTCCTACCTGTTTCTGTATAGCCTATGAGCTAAGAATGATTTTTCCATTTCCAAATGCATCATTATTTTAAAACATAAAAACCATTCTTAACTTGGCAGCTATACCAAAAAAAGTAGCAGGCCCAATTGGTCCCATGGGCCATACACATTTTTCTTGGGACACAGCTCACATAACAACTCTGGCTTAAAACTAGTAAGGCCATGGGACAAACTGGTCAAAATCAAGCTTCATTGGTATTCAAACTTAGGGCAGCAGTTAGGTGGTGCTGGACAGAGCGTTTTTGAGTTCAAATCTCGACTCAGATACTTTATTACTTATGTGACCTTAGGAAATCATTTCCTCCTCTGTAAAATGAGCTGGAGAAGGAAATGGCAAAGTGCTCCAGTATCTTTGCCAAGAAAACCTCTTGGTACTACCCTAGTTACATAATGAGCAAATGAAAAAATAAATTTATCAATGAAGCAACTGTTGTATCTCTATTAGTTAAATTTATATCATACTTTAGAATCTATTTTAAGCCTTGTTTCTAATTTTAAAATATATTTCTTAGTTTCCCTTTAAAATTCTACACAGGAAATATTTTACTAATTTCTCTATTTTTCATAAGTGTCAGGAGATGACAATCTATAGCAATTTTTCTTAAAAAATTCCCAAAGTATGGTTAAAATAAAGTTTTAGGGGAGAAGTCCATTGAATAGAACTAAAATGTTCTTAATAATTGGTGATGGCAGAAACCACTTATATGACACGTAAATAAATTTTTTTTTAGCCATGTCTTGAATTTTGCAGGTCAAACATCTATCTTATTTAAGGCAGAGTGTTAGAAACTGAGGAAACACAGTTGAAAAATATTCATGAGGACTCTGCATTCTACAATTTATAAATCTCTAAGTCTTTAGGATTTTCTATGATGCCAAAAATTACTTCTGATGGAAGGATGATTGAGTTTGGCATGAATATATAGATAGAATTACTTCTCTAAAAGTTTAAAAAAATTGTATTGTATAATACAAATGTACATATTATATACATATATATATATATATATATATATATATATATATATATATATATATATAAAGTGAGAGCCTATGAAAAGGATTCATTGAGTATCCTCATTTTAATTAAAATTACAGTTCCTAAAACTGACTAGAAAGTATAAACACTGATCCTGTGTATACTACATTTAACTGACATAACATTTTAGTGGCTTCAGTTAATAAGCAGAATAAAAAAGTTGGATTATTGTAGGACAGAACAACTTAAAAGATCAAGAAATTATTATATGAAATGCTTGCCAAACATACAACTCTGTCTACAATTGAACTCAGCTTACTTGACTTTTTTGAGACACATGAAGTTCTGATGACGAACCACAGTCTACATCTCCCATGAGGAAATCGGAAACACTGTCATTGGAAGAAAAAGATAAATATTGTGACAGAGGTTAGTTCATATAACAAATTACTCAGAAGAGTTTATTTTTAAAACAAATTAATAAAATGTTATTTATGATTCTCTCCAAGAGGGGAATATGGTATAAACAATACTGGACCCGGAGTCAGACAAAAGGCCTGGCTTCAAGCCTGCATCTGCTCCTTACTGTCTTTGTGGACTTAGATGAAGTTATTTTGTTTCTTTGAGACTCAGGACCCTCAACTTTAAAACAAGGGATTAAATTAAATGACTTCAAAAGTACCTTCCAAGTTCTAAATCCCATAAAATGGCCCAACACCATATTCAGGCCAGGAGTATACATAGCAGAACTTGGGAGAATGCATTTCTCTCAAATGAACTACCTTTCTACCAGTTCTAAGCCTAATAATAAAGTAATACAGGCTGTAGTTGTACAAAATCTGTAATGCCATTTAATCCTTAGTTTAGTCATAGAGTTTTTTTGGGCATTGAAACAAACAACATTCTCATTCTCTCCTGGACCTAAATTCACTTAAGTGACAAATTTTTACTTACACATTGCCAAAGGTGAATGCCAATGATTCAATAGAAGAAAATATTTCACTGAAAAGATGTCTCTTATTTTCTTCATTAATGTTGTTGAAGTCCACAGCTATGGAGGATACATTAAACAAGGGAATAATTCTTATGAGTCTCATATACAGAAGTAGTTTATTTACTTTTTAACTTGTTATCAAATGACTTTATAAAACATCATGATACAGATATAAGAACTTTGCATGTAAGATGACTATTGCTTCTTCATTAAGGAAATAATTATGCTAAGAAATATTAATTAGCCCACACAAAAGTGAGAGGCACTATAAATTGGTGTGAGCCATCAACTGACAGATCTCCTGGATAATTCTACCATGTGAGAACAATCTAATCCTGGAGACACAGAGCAGAGGTCACACTAGAATTCTGCCATTAACACAGGACCTGCTTTGTGCTACTTCTTCTTATTCATTGCTCTCTTTAATTCATGTACTCCAAACTGCTAGACCATAATGTGAAGTTTGATATGTCATGGGAAAAACAAAGGTTTTGCATCTAGTTTTTATTAGTGGAAATATATCATATAAAGCATGCAGAACTTTTACACATATGCATACATATATGCTTGTAGAAATTAGTTTTTTTTCAGATGACTAACTCATTTCTCTAGTAAGAAAATTTATATGAACTTATTTGTGCACACATACTAAACACATACTCATATATATGCATATACCCAGCAGTGTAATTCTTAAAAAATATTTTGTTATTCCAACATTACAACAATGATGTAACATAAGGTCATAAGGGTCACATGTGCAATATACTTAATAATGCAGGCTAAATCTATGTAGATATACATATATATGTATACTGTGTATATCTTTATTTATATATATCTATCTATATATCTATATTTATCTATAATCCCTAGTTATTCAAAGTCAACCCAAAGGCCTGCATCTTTAGGCTATATTAATATATACAGTCACATTTATTAACATTATGTCTCAAATCATTTCATGCAGTTTGGTTAATCAAGTATCTTCCCCCTTCAAGTATCTTCTTTATAAACTCAGGAGAACAAAAAACAAAGTGAATTTGAAATTATAATCTATTTGTGTTTGTCCATATGTAGGTGTGTATTGTATGTACATACATATATATGAAATCTACCATTACTGTCAAATATAAATAAGTAAATGCAGCAGTGGCAGCCATGTTAGTAACAGCACTTTCCTTCATCACTTAGTTTTTACTCATCACCTTTACCCTGTATAATTATGCAATTAAACTTTAGATATAATTTATCTATTTAAATATAATTATCAGCTACAAAATTTACATGTTATAAACACATTTACTGATATATATATATACATATATATATATATATATATACTACTGATATATATGTGTGTGTATCTAGTTATAAATTCTTAAGTACATATTCAGAAATATCAAAGTTTGTCGATACATTTCTCTAATATTTTATTTACCTTTTAAATTTACTAGCTATTAAAAGGATTAAATGAGAAACAAAGAAATGGAAATATGACAATATGTAATATACTGCTGAAGTATAACTCACCATAATGTATATTGTATATCCATTAGTCAAACATCTTTGAAAATACAACAAACTGCAAAATCCTGAACTAATGACAAGGGGCTTGTGATTAAAAACATACAAAGATATCCTGTTATGAAAGTGCTTTCTAATTCCAAAGTGACTGTTACTTTGTGTGAGGCATTTAAGTATTTGAAAAGTCTAGAGAAATAATCTTTGCCTTTCAGATCTATCTAGTGAGGCAAAGAAACAGCAATAATGACCCCAACAAGGAAGATAGACATAGGGTGAAATAAATGCAAAAGGCTATATACCCAAAGATACAAAGGATTGATCTACAAAGCAGTTTGGGAGAAATGGCTTTCTTCACATCTCCTGGAATGCAGGCATCAATTCTAACCATGCACACTCTTTCCCCAGGACATCCTGATAGCACACAATAGTCACTAACAACAATGAACCATAATTGCTATTTCCAAGCATGGAAATTTTGCTATCTATAGACAGAAATTACCCTATCAAAATTAAGTTTATGGCATTTGTGATTTAGTGAAAACAAATATGGTTACTAGGTAAAATTTTTAAATTTACAATAGTGATGATAGTAGCTATTACTTTTACCTATTGTAAACCACTTTGTTTTGTCAGTGTTCTAGACCAAGATATCAAATAACTATATAAATAGATATACAAATATCAAAAGTTAATTAAGTTAAAAAACCAAATTCATTGATTTCCTATCTATATTTCTGTTCATAAAGATTCAACTCCTCACCTTATCTGTTGTAAATACTCACAGCCAATTCCTTAGATGACACATACTACTACTACTACTAATAACATATGATGTATAATGTATTATTTTAAAATTCCAAAGAGCTTAATTCACTTTCATAAAAAAATATTTTCTCATTAAAATAGTGTAGAAAAAATCCATATGCAATTTTAAAATGCTTAATGCAACCCTGCTTCAAGTTTTTCAAGTTTTTTAAGTTATCTTATGTCTTTTATTATTGTCACTAAAATTTACCTTTCAAATGCTACCTTATATTGATTTTCTAGATATCTACCTACACCTACATATTCTCTCCTTAAGGGTTTAATAAGTTTATTAAAGGCAGAGATGATTTCACTTTTGTTTTTGTACCCCTTGTGGCTAGGAAACAACTCAGACTCAGTTAATACTTTTGTTTATTGAAATCTGAATCCAAGGGATAGGGCCTAATTCAAGGTAATGCATGCTTCACAATCAACAAACATTTATAAATGCATTTATAAAATAGCAAGAATAAAATAACATTCCAAATAAAGAAAGTGTATCATTTTTGTTCTTAATCAGAGATATTGCATGAAAGCTCCTAAAAATAACTGTCTATATTTCTGATAAACCAGGAAGTCACTAACAATGTCACTAACAAAAGTTAGTTAACAACAAAGTGAAACTGCTCATTACATATGTTCTAAGATACACAAAACTGCCATTACCAGTCCCAATAATGCTCTTTCAAATCACAAACTAAATAATTAATCTCAATAAATGTTTAATGTTGCTTGGGCATTAAATAAATATTTAAGATTCAACTCCTCACCTTATCTGTTGTAAATACTCACAGTCAATTCCTTAGATGACACATACTACTACTACTACATATAGTAGCATTAATAACATGTGATGTATAATGTATTATTTTAAAATTCCAAAGAGTTTAATTCACTTTCATCAAAAAAATATTTTCTCATTAAAAATAGTGTAGGAAAAATCCATATGCAATTTTAAAATGCTTAATGCAACCCTGCTTCAAGTTTTTCACCACACCAATGCATTCTAAATACTGAAAGTGAAGTAATTTTTCTTAAGTGTAGGTCTGAACCATTCAAACCCCTCAGGGCTTCCTTTTGCTTTTAGGATCAAATATCAACTCTTCCTCCTCTAAAATGCATACGTGACTTCTACCTGTAGGTTCTATTATCTCCTCAATGGCCATCCCCATGGCTGGAATTAGCTCTTTTCTTATTTCTGCCTCTTTCAGAGAGGCATTTTGAGAGCATTTAAGAGACCATTCAAAGCCCCATTTTCTTCAGGAAGTTTTTCTTGATTCCATATAACTGCCAGTGCCCTCCCTTTCAAAGTATTTGTTATTTATTTACTTTCTATTTAGGTTTACTTTCTATTAAGGCTCTTAGGTATGTATCTCCTATTAGAATGTCAACTTCTTACAAAATGGGAGTTTTATTTTTTTTATTTGTATTCCCCACTGGCACATAGTAGGGGCTTAACAAATATGCTCTGATTCTGGGTTGATTTTTATTGTTTTTTTTTTTTTTTTTTCATGCAAAGAAACTTAACAAGAGCAAAGTCCTCCATTTTGCTTCATTGCAAACAGACACTTTTAGTATGTAAGAATAAACATTAGGGATTATATTATTTAAACAGTATTAGTGACAGTTTTCTTATGTGGTATATAATCTTCTGAGAATACTATTAATTTTATCATGAAGCAACAAAGTACCTATTTTCAGTTTTTCCAGAACATAATGAGTCTTTTACCTTTCACTTTTGCAATCATTACTCCTGCAGCATTGAGAATATCAGCTGAGTTAAGGATTTGGTGTTTCTTTATTATGGCCTGAAGAATTCTCAGCAGCTCTCCAAGACGTTCATGAACTATATCATGCAGACAAGATTGATGGTCTGAAAAAGAGAAGGAAAAAAAAAAACTTTGAAAATATGGCACTTTCCCCCTGAAGTTTAAATTACATACATTAAATGAGGAAAACTATGTTTAAAAAATGAAACTTTAACTTCCTGAAAAATCATTTCCATTGTTATTTAATACTGAATTTAAATATCATCTATTCTCTAGTAAAATACAACTTCAATGCCTCATGTGACACAAAACTACAAACATAGTGTGTCCAAAGTCTTAGTGCACAAGCTCTAGAGGAAATCCTAAGAGATAAAAAGGCTTCAAAAAGAAGAGGTCAAGAGAAAAAGTTCACAGAATCAATAAATGGGTAGTATGGACATGTAAATAAAAACTTTTATATCATAGTAAATTAATTTTTCCTTTGGTCTTTTTTTTTTTTTTTGAAACTCTCTAATTAGAGGAAATCCATTATTGCTAGAGAATCCCTTTCTACTCTAAGAAAAGCTCATTGTTAGGAAGCTTTTCATTATTGAAATAAAACAAAAACTTGATTTTGCTCTTTTAACTTCCACTCCCTGCTCTTAGTTCTGTTCCATCAAGTTATATGCTTTCCCTAGTCTCTATTTTTCTAATCTCATATCCCATATCCTTTGGTTGATCCTTCTAACTTGTCTAGTCTAGCTGATTATATACCAGCATATTAACTATTATTCCCTGTTCTATATCATCTGCAGATCTCATAAATGTGCTATCTTAAAAAATTTTTGAGTTGGGGGCAGAGTCTTCTCATGTACCTTCTTTGGGGCCATGGCTATTCTTCATAATTTTGAAACATAACTTTGTTTTGTGGTTATGTTCTTTCCATTTACATTGCTGTAGTCATATATATATTGTTTTCTTAGCTCTTTACTTCATTTCCATCAATTCATACCTTTCCTTGCTTTTTTAGATTTATCCTATTTGTCCTTTCTTATGGCACAATAATATTCCACTTCATTTATATATTACACTAGCCAACCATTTCCCAAATTATGTTCTGTTCCCAGTTCTATGCTGCATTAGATATTTTAGCTGAGACAGTCAAATATACAAATTTGTATATAGAATGTATCAACATTTTAATCATTTTATTTGCATAATTACCAAATATTTTCCAATGGTTGTATTAATTCAAAGCTCTACCAACAATGCACTAGTGACCCTATATCAGTTTGACTTATTATTTCATACATTTTGGACACCTTCAGTTCAACCAGTTATGAATACACTAAGCTTACCTAGATTGAACTTTTATATCTTCTTCAAAAAAGTATCATTAGGACTTTGCTAAAATCAATATACAAGAGACAACCTTACCCTGACCTAACAGTGTATTAACTTTAGTAAAGTTAATACAAAAAGCTATTTTGACATGACATATTCTTAATGCTCACCACTTCAATTTCTAAGAGATCAGAAACCAGTTGTTCAATGAAGTATTTTAGAATTTTGCACGAGATCTAGTTAAATTTGTTCAGTGAATAATATCTAAAGTCCTTCTTCCTCCTTCCCTTTTGATAATGAGGACATTTATACATCTGGCACCTCTCCCAATGTCCAAGATTCTTTAAAGATTAGTAACAATGGCTTGACAAGATAGATATGCATGTTTTAAAATGTCTTGTCATATAATTTGCCTGAGCTTAGAGTTCTGAGTTCATATATAAAGGTAATCTCAAGATAAAAATCCAACAAACAACTGGAGAATTTACTGTACACAAGGAACTATTGTGGGCTACACCCTCTCCCCCTCCCCAGAAGGTGATCTATAAACTGATGCCTGACCTCACAGAGTCATAACTAAGGAGGTATAAGACACATGTGCACACACAATCCAGTTCAAAATTGAGCATAATATTTTATGACACAATTTGTTCAGAGATCTGAGAAGTACTTGGAGCTGTCTTCTCTCTTATTTTGTTTTCAAATCCCTCTTAAATATGGAAAGAAGCAGAAGGAATACTGGTTCTGTAATCAAAAGAATTGGGTAAAAATCATCTCTTGAACACTAAACCTCCCTGAGTCTAAGTTTCTTTATTTATAAAAATGAGAGATAGACTAGATGGCCTTTGAGTTCTCTATCTCTAATCTAGGATCCTATGAAATGAAGACCTTTCAAAAATTTGGTAGCATTCTTCTGGATATTATCTGGTTCATTAATGTATTTTCTAAAATATGCTTCTCTGGCTTGAACCCAATATTCCAGATTTTGGTGTGACCAAGGTAGAACAGCTCCTCCTTATTCATAGAATCTACAGTCTAAAGCTATATTAGCTTTCTAGGTTGTCATATCATACTTCAAGGAAAGTATTCTTAATTTGGGGTCCATTAACTTATTTAAATACTGGCTACCATATTTCCATATTTCAATATAATTGAACACAGTTCGTTTTTAAATCAAAATTGGCAACTTGCTGTTTTTTATTTTGTCATAGTACATTTAAAGTTCCTTACATGATGTTCTATTATTTAAATATTCTCATCTGTCATCTTGATAGAAAAGATCCATCTAATAATATAGAATTGCAACTCTATCCATAAGTATTGCACCCAACATGTGTAGATGTTCCTCAATTTCTTTTGATGTTGCAACAGAACCTGTGGAACATCATATTTGTGTCCTGGTTATCTTTCATTCTGGCTACTTCCTAGCAATCTTTTCTTCCTATTATAAAGTTCCTTGATGACAACTTTTACTCCTGTTGATTTTTAAATTTCTCAGGTTGTTACCTGCTTATTCACATGCCTTGCCCTTTCTTCTACATGAGAGTCATTTTTAGCTTATTATGTAAATATGGCATTTTAATCCACTTTCCTCACCATATATAAAAGACTATTAATAAAACACTGAAAGTTCAATCTTTAAATTACTGAACAAAAAAAAACAGTAAGTGAATGTAATGGAATGTTATTATGCTGCAAGAATGAAAAACAGTTTTCAGAGAAATGTAGGAACATTTATATGACCTGATACAGAGTGAAGTGAGAGGTAGAATAATTTATACAATGACAATATTATTTAAAAAGTATATTTTAAAAACTCTGATCAATGCAATGACCATTTATAATTCTAAGGGATTGAGGCTCAACACTACTTACCCCCTAACAAAGGTAATGGATTCAAGATGCAAGCTAAGATAGACATTTTCAAAAAATGACCAATATGGGAATTTGTTCTGTTTTTCAAAGGTTTGTTTTCTTAATTTCCTCTTCCCCTAAATTTAGGGATGGATAGGGATAGGATAGTCCCCTTCTCCCACAATAAAAGATCTGCTCCCAAGAAACTTATAGTTCAATGGATCTGTATAAGCAAGATATATACAAAACAAAGTAGGAATAGTCTGATAGGAAGAGCACAAAGATTACAGAAGACTGAAAAATACATCTTTTAGAATGTGGAACTTTAGTTGAGACTTGATGGAAGTCAGGGAAGTGAAGGGGTAGAGATGAGGAGGGAGGAATTCCAGGGAAAACCATTGTCAGGAGACAGAAGAGTAGGTGTTACGTTTGAAAGTTGGTCAAGGAGGCCAGTATCACTTGATCAAAGAGGAAATAGAAAGGTCAAAGAATACTGGAAAAGTCAGGTCTAAAAGGCTTTGCAAATCAAAGATAACAGAAGAGTTCAAGAGGGTTCAAAGAGTATAGAGCTAGTTGTATAAATACATTCAATATACATGTTTTATATGTGTGTTTTATATATATATATATATATATATATATATATATATATATATATATATATATATATATATATATATATATATATATATATATATATATATAAACGCACACCTTTGTGTGTGTGTGCGTGTATGTGTGTGTGTGTGTGTGTGTGTGTGTATGTGTGTGTATCTCTGGAAATCATTTCCATTGAGATGATATTCAAACACTATAAAGTAACTGAGATCCCCAAATGGAGAAGGTATGCCATTGAAAACAAGTAGCTTCAATTAAGATGGAAAAAGGGAACAATGGTCTGTCTGTCTGCTTTATTACTTACGAGTCAAAGGACCACTCTCCTACCAGTTTTATTTATTTTCACATAGGAGCCATGGACTTTTATAACATACATTTCTCTTAACTATGATGAAGGTCTCTAAAGATTTCCTGGGTTAAACTTTATCCTATCAATCATTTGGTTCTAGCCACCCAAACATGGTTCACTGCTATCTTTCTGACTTGAAATTGTACACATTTTGTAACTCCTTGCTCTGGGAACAATTATTAAGAATAGTTATTATTCTGGGGAACAATAAAATAATTATTACCATCAATGTTTCTGAAAAGGACAAGTGAATCACTTCCCTAAGGACTAATCTGTCAGTTTAGTGACTCCCCAGACAAACATCCTTCCTTGGCCAACCCCCAAATGTTCTTGAGGGCAGGGCATTCTCTTTTGCATTTGTATTCCAGGTCTTAGGACAGTAACTGGTATAGAATAATTGCTTTTCACTTATTTACTTATCTCAGGTGAATAAAAAATGAGATAAACCTGCTGAAAGTTAAGGGTATATGAGATTCCAAAAGTCAAGAAAAGAAGCTTTGAACATGAAATAAGCAGAATCGGGAATACATTGTATACAATAACAGTAAGATTGTGTGATGATCAACTATGAAAGATTTGGTTCTTCTTAGCGGATTTCAGTAACCCCAAGGTAATTCCAATAAATTTTGGATAGAAAACTCCATCTGCATCCAGAGAGAGAACTATGGAAACAATGTAAATCAACACATACTATGTTCACTTTCTTTTTCTTTTTGTTTTCCTCTCGTGGTTTCTCCCTTTTGTTCTGATTATTCTCTCCCAACATGATTCATAAAGAAATATGTACTAAATAAAATGTATGTTAAAATGTATAAAAAACGTATATTTAAAATGTGTATTTTTCACATGCATAACCAGGGAGAAAAAAACAATAAAAAAAAAAAGAAGTTTTGAACAGATATTGTAGTACTGAAATGTCAAACTTGTTGCCTAAGGCCATGTGGTCTGCAATACTTCTGGTGGGGCAAAGAATTACCACATCAAATTAAAATGCAATTGGGAAATACTTAGCATTAAAAAATACAATAAAACATTCATAATATTAATTTGTGGTTTTCTAAGTCAATATGTAGTTTGCAGGGATGGATTTCTATTTAACACCATTGGGTAAGGAAACCGATAAGGAATAAAAGGAAGAATGCAAAGATAGCCATACAATAGTAAAGGACCCCAATTATGATTCAAGCTCTGCCTCAATGAATAAATAAACAATTGCTTGCTGAGTAAATAAATAAATAATTGTTTATTATGAATCAGACACTTGGGGATAAAATACAAACAAGTCAATTCCTGACCTCATGAAGCTTGCAGTCTAATGGGAAAAGAGGAGTGTGAACAGTCATATGGATTGGAAATGGATAGGAACTGATATGGAGACCTAATTCCAGGCAATAAAAGACCAGATCTCATCTTATTACCAGAGATCACAGATCAAAAACTATGATCCTGGCAAGTCATTTAACTTCTCAGTGCTCTCAGATAAGACTATAATTACAGATAATTTGTACATCTTCATGGGAAGTCAAATAAATATTAATATCAATAGTTATCCCTATGAATTAAAATAAAAAACAATTAGCATGAAAATTCTAGGTTATTATGTAAATTTTTGATAAAAAAATTGATTAAAAAAACTTAAGCCATTTAAGGCCAAAAAAAATTCAATGAGTGTGACCCACCAGGTTGAGATAAATAATTATTTTTACTTGTATTAATAACCAATTATTAAATTAAGATTAAAAGGTTTTCCACTTCCTTATCCAGAAATCAACCATTATAAGAAGACTTGGGTGATCTAAGTCACTTACACCCAAAATCCTTATTAGAATGAAACCACATCTCATTATAATATTAATTTTTCTCATTAATTGATAAACAATTAAGAGTTGATTACCACCCTTAGAGGAATACCAATTTTTCCAATAAATTATGAGGCTGCCACCATGAGGGTTCCTTTGGCATTTAAGTGAATCACTGAACTTTTTTATGAGTAAAATTCTAGCATTTTTAATAAAATGATTAACTACCCAGAAATTATGTCACTTGAACTTTTTAAATGTCACAAGATACATGAAGAATTGGTGAAATCGAAATAGTGAATGAAGGTGGTTTGTAAACCTATAAAAAAAATAAGCTAGTTCAAGAAATTCTTCTACTGTTTTAATCACTTTAAAATATATATTATTGTAATTTCTATATTCCCTTCAGAAATTATGAGGATAGGAATAAAAATATTCATGTGTACTATTACATATATCACTTTGTCATCCTATCCCACTCCCCTTCCTATTACCAATATATACACTCACATACCTGGCTCAAGTACATTCTGGATTTAATGTGAAAAGTATTTATTAAAGATGAAAGCACATTTGCATCTAATGAGAAAGAGCTTGTTTATTTTTAGATAAGGAAATCTTGGTAGAATATTTGATATATTTTACTGTTGCCACATTTTTCACAACTCCTATATTCAATTATGTAACCCTATATGAGGGTTACACACAGTTTAAGAAGCCCTTATCATATCACCTATGGTAGCTATAAGGAGGAAATAATACATGGAACATTGGAGGGGAGAAAGTGAAGATTAGGCAGTAGAAATTAAATTTTAAGTTATCTTCCATGTAAAAGAGGCATACAATTAAATATTTGATTTTGTCTGTCTCATTATACATACAGGTTTAAGCCATGATTACAAGATTCAGGACAAAAAATACCTAATTGCAGAAAATAAAGGCATTTCATAGATTTCAGGATTGGAGGGTACACCTCAGAAGCCATCTAATTCAACAATTCTCTATAAAAAACAGGGGAGAAGATGGGAAGTAGATAGTTATCAAATAAAAAGGGATTAAATAAACTATGTACAAATGATCCCATTCCACGTCATCTCCAGTAGATTTGTCTACTCTATAATGTCTACTCTTGCTGATCTTCAATACCTCCCTATCTCTTGCTCTCCTGCTTGCTTACAAACATGCTCATATTTCATTTATCCTTAAAAGTTTTACTTGATCTGTCTCCATCCCTTCTAGCCATCTAACTATATATCTTTCCTCCTCTTTTTTGGTGAACTCCTTTAGATTCATTGTCCTAATTTTGTTGTCTGGTTTCCAAGTTCATTATTCAAAAGAAACTGCTCTCTACAAAAGTTATTGATGCTCTTTTTAATTTAATTTTATTTATTTTCAGTTCTGCATTCTCTTTTCCTCTCTCCCTCCTTCTTCTACCAATTATGAAGATAAGAACAATAAAAACCATTATAAATATGTATAGTGGTACTGAATAATCAATTGCCACATTAGTGATGTCCAAAAAAAGAAAGAAAAGAAATATATTTCATTTTGTACTGAGCCCATCAGTGCCCTTTCTGGAGATGGGTCAGCATTCCTAAGTATGTTAAAGTTCATTATCTTTGCAATATATTTATTACTGTAAAAATGTTTTTCTGGTTCTACTCACTTCACTCCACACAAGTTCATATAGGTCTTTCCAGATTTTTCTGAAACCATTCCCCTCATTTCTCACAGAAGAATAGTATTCCACCCTCTTCCTCTACACTAACCTGTGCCATTCCGTAATTGATAGTACTCCCTTAGTTTCTAATAACATCACCACCATGAAAACAACTGCTATAAATGGTTTTGTACAGAGGAGCCTTTCTTTCTTTGATCTCTTTGGAGTTTAGACCTAGGAACAATATTGCTGGGTCAAAGAGTATACACAGTTTAGTAGCTTTTGAAGTAAATTCCAAACTGCTTTTCAGAATGATTGAACTAGCTCACAGCTTCCCCAACAATACAACTAATACTCCATTATATGTCAGATCTAATGCTTTTTTTCTCAATTCTCAGTCCTTTTTTTATTTCTTTTTTTTATTATTTGAGGTTTTTATTGTATATTTTTTTTAAATTCATTTTTCCAATATCCCCTCTCCTCCCTCCACTCCCTCCCCCCGATGACAGGTAATCCCATACATTTTACATGTGTTTACAATATAACCTCAGAGTCCTTTTTTACCTCAACTTTTGACACTGTGGATCACCCTTCTCAACCTATATTCCCTTCTGTTTCTTTCTAGGATACTTTGCTCTCTTGGTTCTTATTACTCACCTTACCATTCCTCTATCTTCCTTTTTGAATCTTCATCCAGTTGTTACCCAGTAACTATGAATATCACTTTCAAAGATCTGTCCTAGGTACTCTTCTCTCCCCATTCCCCATACTATTTTACTTTTTGATATCAAAAGCTTCAATGGTTGCTTCCATGCAAATGACTTTTGGATCTACTTCTCTAAATCTCACCATTTTTCTGACTTCTAGTCTCACATCACCAGCTGCCTGCCGAGTGGGCATTTCAAACTGGAAGTCCAATAGACATCATAAATAATATGTCCAAAACTGGACTCATCATTTCCCTCTCTCAAATCCTCCCTCTTCTTCTGAACTAAAGAGAACAGTACCATTTACATAGTAGTGATGTATTTCAAAAGTATTTGATTCCTATTATTTCCTTATCACTGTAAAGAGCACTCCTCTCCAGTCATCTAGGTTCACAACCTATGTTAATAATACTTTATTTTCTCTTATTTTTCAAATCCAATTAGTTTTCAAGTCCTATAGTCTCTACTATAACATCTCTCCTCTATGCTCTTTTTTCTACTCTGTTTTTTTCACCATCTAGGTACAGCATTACATGATACCTGGATTATTTTGATTGGTCTCCTAACCTCAAGTCTTTACCCACTCCAATCCATTTTGCTCCTAGCTAACAAGCATGTCTAACTGTGTCACCCCTTTACTTAATGAATTCCAGTAGCACCTTTTAAAGGGCTTCATAAATTTACTTTTTCCTACCTTTCCACTTTAATCTTACTTTCATCTTATTCTCTAATCCAAAGATTTAAACTTTTTGATTCCTCATATTTGACGATATATTCCCCAACTCTATGCAAGTTAACTAGCTGTCCCCTGGGCCAGAAAACTCTCTTTTCATGAAACAGAAGAGACCAAGATATTAGTGATGAAAAGACCAGAGCCATGGAGAAACTTTGAAGTTCAATTTCTCTGAACTTGGTCCAGTTGTTCTGCTTGATTCAGGAACATCATATTTTCCCCCAGAATAAACTCATCATCAAAAATCTCATCATCCAGGAGATGGCTTCATGCTTTGATGCTCAATAATTCTCCAGCATTGTCCTCTGACCTACAGGGCTGGTGATCACAGCAATCAACTTCACTCAAAGCTTCCCTTGATAGAAGGCTCAGGCTTTTCCAGTAAACTTCAATTACTACAAGCTTTTTCCCTTAGTTACACTCCAGGAACATCATGCCCCAAGGTCGAGTATTCTTCTGGTGATTCCCTTTCCCCTTTCTGCTTCCTTTTGTACATAGTCTTCCCCCATTACATTGTTAGCTTCTTGGAGAAAGGGTCTTTTTCTTATTTGTATTAGCAATGCCTGCCATATAGTAAGCACTTAATAAATGTTTACTAACTACAGACTAAGTTCAAATATAGGAGAGTTAAAAGAAACATTAGAAAGTAAACATAATCAATCATGAGGGATTAAACAAGGATAAATTCCTTTCATTATAATATAGGTGTCATAGAGGGAGTCTAATTAGATAGGAGGCCTAGGAGTGGCTGTTATATCATATCTATATCTATATCTATATATCATATATAGATATAGATATATGTTATATATTATAGAGGGGAAGAGAAAGATACTGCAAAGGGGGATGAGAGGAAAAGAAAAGGAAGACTAAGGAAAATAATTTTCTGTAAATATGGTACAAGTAGACGTCTATGCAAATAAGAAGACAGGAGAGTGATGGACATTTGATACCTATCACTGATGTGGTAAAATGAAGGGAAGGACACACACACACACACACACACACACACACACACACACAGCTGCCACAGAGGAAATATGAGGAAGAGAAAGACAGAGTTGAAATGAGAATTAGAAAGAGGATTGATTAAAGAAGGGATTATTCCTAAGCAAAAGAAAGTATGAATGTGAAAAAAACAGCTCTTTTTGAAGTTGCAAAGAATAGAAATCTGAAGGGGTATCCAACAACAGGGGAATGGCTAAACTAGTTATGGTATCAGATGTAATTCGATGTAAAACTGTTGTGCTATGAGAAATTATGATAGTTATAATTTCAGAGAATTCTGAGAAAACGTGTATGAATGGAAACAATAAAGTAAATCAAGAAAATAATGAATACAATGACAATACTAATATTATAAAGACAAACAATTTAGAAAAAACTTCACAACTCCTGTCAGTGTAATGATCAACTACAATTCTAAAGACTAATGCTAAAATATTAATTAATTAATGCTGAAAACTCAAGAATATGGAATCTCTCTCCCTGCCCTCCACGTGAATATATGCATTTATTTTGGACTTAGACACTATGCTAAGCACTTTTACAAATAGAGAAACAAAAATTTAGTGGAGCAGAGAAAATTATATGAAGTGATGTCCCAGTGTTCACAGTTCTGGGTATACAATAAGACCTTGCAGTAAGGTCTTAATAAAAGCTTGTCGACTTGCTTATTCAAACAGTATAAATGAAAAGAGCAATGACTTAAAATAAGCTGAATGTTGTGAAATTTTAATGATAAGAGTTGAGAAATGTACCTCTCTGTCTTCACTGCAGAAGTGGGAGGTCCATACATATGAAAAAATGTACATTCATGTATTGACTCATTTTGCAAAACACATTTTCCTCTCTCACAAAAAATGGCTCTATGCCAAGGAGAGTAAGAAAATATTTACAAAGGAATGTAATGAAGATGAAAGGCATCAATAAAAATAAATTTTTTTTTTAAAAAGGGAAGATGTTAGCCCCAAAAAAGATTAGAGTTTTTGCTCCCGATTACCTGTAAGAAACTAAACACATAGAAAATAATCCCATGGAAGCTCCCCACATACTAAGTCATAAGCAAGAAAAATGACTAAAAATGACATATTTGGAGAAGTCATCAGCATAGTTTTTACAAACACAAAAAAGTTATATAGGCTTTGGACTAGATGGCTGCTCAAGTCCCTTCCAAACCTAAATTCTGTGAAATAATCCAGAATCTTGTTGATAAAGTGTTAAACATAGAAAAGCAACAATTCATTTAGTTTTTGAAATCAGTAGAAAACATTTGCAATGGCAAAGACGATTCATTTATTGCTTTTGTAATTATTTTTAAGATTTAAGTTCACAAATTACATACAGGAAAAGTCTACCACAGTGATGCTTTTCATCAGTTTTAGTATGTTATATGTCACATTCCTTCTACTGTTGTATTAGCTTACAGATTCCACACTCAACTAATCTAGATTTCTTAGCCATGAATTTTAAATTTTAGAATATATTAATCTTTTAGCATACTTTTAAAATGTATTCACAGATATTTTAGAGCTTCTAAATTCTACTAAACTACTTATGAGAAACAAAACATAAGATTTTTTGAGTTGGTATTTTAAAATTATGAATCAAGCATTGGTTTCTCATTTTAATTTTACTTATAACAGATACACTGGCTGTCACACAATAAGATGATTAAAAATAATGAATACCAGTATGGAAACATGGAGCCATTCCCATTATAAATAGATTTATAAGCAAAAAAGAAGAAAGATGAGTACCTTACATAAAAAATATATAATAGCATCATTGTTAAATTTATTAATTTTAAGAATCAGTATTATCAATCAATTCAAGTATCATCAGTAAAATTAAAACAGAAAATTTTCTAAAAATGTATTATGATATTTTCTTAAATTTTTTCTAGCATCAACTTAAAATTGATATTAACCTGAATAGACTTTAAAGAAAAATGTTATTAAATTTTGAGTTGTACTATACTTGAAGGACAAAACTCTAAGCTGTCAAAATAAATTGAGATTTCATTAACATTAGATAAGATTGCCAATGTCTTAAATTGGAACAGCTTCTCTCCTCTATAATATTGTCTTCCTTCAAACTCACAGTTGAAGACTTTTTATCAGCATCACATACTTCACTGAAAAAATATAGGCCATGCATCCTTCAATGCTTGTTTTCCAGGTACACACATTGTAACTACACTCATTACTTCCATTGTCTCTCCTCCCATTCACTTCTTAATTTACTGAGTCTGGATGCCAATATCTCAACACTCAAATAAAACTGTTCTCTCTAAAGTTACCTATTATCTTTTAACTGTCGATAGTTCTTTTTCTCAAGCCTTTTCCTCGACTTTTTTGCAGCATGGCACTGTGTTGATTGATTTTGTTTCCTCCTAAAATAGTCTTCTTGGATTTTTTGTGACACAGATCTTTTAATCCTCTTCCTGCCTGTTTGATTGCTCATTCTCAATCCCCTTTGCTAAATCATCAACTATGTTATGCCTAATAACTGTGAGTATTCCCTAAGGGAAATTTTTTCTAGGGCCTCTTTTCATTGTATGTTCTCTTTGCAATGTAATCAGCTCACATTGATTTAATTAATTTTTATGCTGTTTACTCCTAAATCTATATATCTAACTTTAATCCCACATCATGTTTCCATAAGAATCTTCACAAGCATCTCAACATGTCCAAAATAGAAACTGTTTCCTCAAAAACAACCCTCTTCAGAAGAGCCCTATTTCTATTTAAAAAAAAAAACACACAACTACCCCACCATCATTTTAAGTACTTCAAAATTTTGTGCCTTCCCACTTTCTCACTTTCATTCACCTGCAATATAACCAATCAGCTGCTAAATCTTGTTCTTTCTGCCAACATCTCTTAAATCTATCCCTATTTTCACTCCCATGACTACCTCCCTACATGTTCTCCTCATCATCTCTATTCCGAACTATCATCACAGTCTTCTAATAGGTCCTTCTGCCTCTTTCCTCTTTTCAAGCTATCCTAGAATATATCTATAAAGTGATTGGTGATTTCACTCAAATGTAGATCTAGGTATATCAGTATCCTAGTCAATGAACTCCAATAACTCCCTGTTGCCTCTGCAATCCAAATAGACTTTTTTTTGATACTTGAACCTCTTTACAAGCTAGAGTATCCAATATACGGTTGAGAATCTTGTGGCATGGTACACTTTACTCAGGAAATTGAGGTTAATCAACATACTTTTACAACCTCTTTACAAATTACTCTCCTTCAAGCACATGGTCCAGCCAATATGGCTTTCTGAAACTTCTATGGGACACTCTCCTCATCTTCCACCTAGGCTCTGAACAAAATGTCCTTTATGTCTGAAATGATTTAGCACCTCTTCTCTACTTCTTAGAAGCCTTAATTTCAAACAATCATAGGTTTAAAACTAGAAAGCATCATAGAGATTGCCAGCCCAACATCCTCATTTTTATTAATGCTATTTTTAAAATTTGTTCATACAGACCTACTAAGTAGCACAAACAGAAAATTAAGTCAGGTCCTCTAACTCCAGATCTAGGGCTCTTACCCATTATACTCTCCCATCAATTACAGTCAATAAGGACTCAGCACAGTGTTCTACACATAATCATGATGTAATATTTGCTGAATTATTTCAAAGTAGTTATGTACCAAAAAAAAAAAAAAGGAATTCTTTCATGGGAAGGGACATATCTAAGTAGTCTTACATTTATGAATAGGTATATAAAAAAATCCATGTGTATGAATAATCAACATTATCCTGTCTCAGAAGCCTCAATTTGTAATTCCTTAGTCTGTTTTAATTCCCTCCTAAATCCTCTCTTCCATCAGCACCAATAGAATGCAATTATGCTCTTTGAGAACTGTACACACAGTACCAAACACAGTATCTGGAAAAAATTATGTGCTTCATAAATGCTTGCTGCAGGTATACTCTTAAAAATGAAATATTACTTTCTAAGCTCATTAATACAAAATATAAGAATTTACATATTTGAAAAGAGATCTAAAAATGCAATCTTTTCCCAAATATTTTAAAAGGTCATTAGACAACATGAATAAAACTGTTTATCAAAACAGACAATTAATCTTAATCTACTAATAATAAACTAGAAACTTATAAATTTACAAGCCACTCAGGGATGAATCTACACAAAATGTATTATTAACACAAGCCACTTTTCATAAGGAAAAAAAACTTTTACAATATGTAATTATCACAATCTTTAGTCACTCAGAAAATACTAATGGTAAAATACCTTTTGATAATCAAAATACACATTCTTGATTCAACTAAATATTTATTAAATATCTATAATTAAGAGTTTACTGTAAAGGGCTGAAACTTTGAATAGATGCACTGGAATCAGACAACCGAGCACTTAAGGTTAATTACCTATTGGACAATATTATGCTTGGAAAATGGCCCTTCCCACTATTCTGTGCTGGTTCAATCTTTTGGTGTATACAGATAATTGAAGGAGGGATTATGGAGTGAAGAAAGACATGCCAGGGTTACTTTGACTATGGACAAGGTAGAGAGAGGAGGTTGTGGGGTGTTCGTGGAGTTTTTGCCAATTTCCTTCACTTCTCCCCCTAAAGACCAAAGACTGTTGCTTATCCCGACTCCAGCTGATTCTAAGGCATCCAGGATGCTAACCCAGACTCCACAGTCTATAAAAATATTTTCACAATCTATGGTCATAGGACTGCCTTACAGGTGATATCACTAGATTGAGATTCTTTAGTAATTAGTCTCCTCTGGAAAACATCCAAAGGGAAAAAAATCATTTAACTTCTCTGAGACTATTTCTTCATCAGTAAAATGGGGATAACATTTGTATTACAAACCTCAAAGGATTACTTTGAGTTTCAAGTAAGGAACTATACATATACATATTTAAATTATGTGCATGATAGGTTAGAATCCTCAAGTTAGACTAATTTATGACAAATCCCACTGTAGAATATATTAAAACAATTTCAATCTATTTAAAGTTTCAACACTAAAGCCATTGGTATTTTTCATTTCATTCAGCTTATCAATTGAAAATAAATTAGTCAGTTCCATTTTCTGGTCCTCAAGAGTTAACACAATGCTGCTGTATTTATATTGCAAACATCTATGGAAATAGTTAAATAATTTTTTTAAAAAGCCATGGCATTTTTCTTGATTTTTGAAAATGATGATACTTCAAAATGACAATTACATTGACCCTCATTAATTCACCTTAACTCTCTGAAATAGAAAGATCCTGATTATTTTCAGGATGTATAAAATTCTCATAATCTTTACTAAAATGTGGCAGAATGAAATGAGAAAAAACTTTTAAAGTAGCGAAGTGATATAAGAGAGCAACCTAATGATATTAATAACATAGGTAGAAAGAGAATTGAACTAGATCAGATAGGAACAAATCTGAGTCTAAATCAGGCTCAATACTAAATTAGCTGAGTGACCTAGGGGTTCTAGACTAGACCTCCTCCACACCCAATGACCTGAGCAGACTAGAGGTTCCAGCCACCTTCCATACTCAATGAACTGAATGGCCTGGATATATCAAGTCATTTCACTTCTACAATCACCATCACTACCCAAAAAGTCGAACACATATTATAGTGGCTGTTATATACCAGACACTGTGCTAAAAGCGTTACAGTTATTATCTCATTTGATTCTTATAATAACTCTGGGAAATAGGTGCTTTATCATCCCCATTTTACAGCTGAGAAAACTGAGGCATGAAGTGACTTACACAGGGTCACACAGCTAGTGAGTGTCTGAGGCTGGATTTTGAACTCAGATCCTTCTGAGTGCCAAACCTAGGATTTTGAGTTGTACATCTTCCCATTTAAAATGAAATTACTAGGAAATTCTTTAGTAAGCCCCATAACATTAAATGTTTAACATTCTTCTAACTCCTCAGCTTTTATCTATTATTCAGAATTTTATTTATCCAACTAGCTAAACTGTGTGGGTCAGCTGAATAAATAAAATGATTTAGAAGGTTTTAAAATTCTTAAGTCTACAAAGTATCCCTTTGTATCCCAGCCAATTTTGGATTCAGCTTTGAAGGGAGGAAAAGGGTATAGCAAACTCCCAAGTTAGTCCATCTGTTCAGGTATTAAAAATCTACATTAAAATCATTTTCTTATTATTTTACATGTTATGGATTCTCAATGGTTTTTTTAAGAACACAAAAATAGGCTAAAAAGTGAATAAGGCCCATCAAAAGTTGTATTAACTCTAGATATGGCTAAAATGCAAATTGGTTTAGTCAATTCTGCAAAGTCATTGAGAATTCTGGCTAAACTTCTGGATTGCTAGAAATAAGAGATCAAAGAAAGAAGAAAAGGACTCACATATATAAAATTACTCCTAATAGCTTTTTGTTCTAATAAATAATTGAAATCAGGAAGTAAAGGAGATGCCCACACCTTTTGGGGGATAGTTGAACAGATTATGACATATGAATGAAAGGAATATCATTGTGCTATAAGAAATGATCAGAAACAAACCTGGGAAGATTGCATGAATTGATAGATGGAGGAAATAATCAGAACCAGGTAACATTTATGCAGTAAAAGTTTTGTAAGGAAACACACTATTGAAATGTTGAAGAATTCTTATAAATGCACTGATCAACCGTGGTACTTGAGGACTGATGATAAAAGACAGTTCTCATTTCCTGAAAGAGAAGTGATGGCTCAAAGTGCAAAATGAAGCATTCATTTAATATTAGACACTTTACTTATTTTTAGAAGAATTATCTTTTTTGGTTCACTTCACAAAATGGGAGTGAGGAAGAAAAGGAAGTTAGTAGTAGTATCATCACTCGAAAAGAGTAATTGGAAGCTTTTTCTTTTTAACACAGGAAAACTGTTCAAGAAAATCAGGAGGAAACAAGGAAGCTTTGAAAGCAACAGCTTCATTGAATTTATTATACACCTTTAAAATCTATCTAATAAATTTGCCATTTCACATATGATGCTAATTTTCTATCCTTAAAAGAAAATGGATTTGTGGTGTTAGGCCTATTTCCTGCACAAACAGATATTTCAAAACACCATGACCATTTGATGCCAAATTCCAGTAAAGAAACTGCAAAATTCAAGCAGATGTTTCTGTTTGTGAAAGGATTTAGCATGATTTGATGTTATCAAACAGTTAATTCCTGATTCCATGCTTGCTTCATGATTTGCTGTAAAAACAACACACTATGCTGACAACAAATGTTTCGCCTTTTTGCTAGGATACTAACTAAAAATGGGACTTCAGAATAAGTCAGTAGATAATGCTTATATATGACAAGGATTATGACCTTACAAAGAAAAATAAAGTTTTTAAATGCTATCTTATTCAGGATACTTCAAGTACAATATATAATTTAA
The DNA here is from genome assembly GCF_048593235.1 of Sminthopsis crassicaudata. NCBI lineage: Eukaryota > Metazoa > Chordata > Mammalia > Dasyuromorphia > Dasyuridae > Sminthopsis > Sminthopsis crassicaudata. Next base: position 408,876,511 of record NC_133620.1, read on the forward strand.
CATTTAAGTTTTTTCAAAATTGACAAAACCAAAGTTTCATTTAGAGGGCATTGATTAGGCAATTGGATAAGAAGAAGTAAGACAAAATAGTGAACGTTTTTAAACTGTTTGTCATTGTCATTGTAACTAAAAGACTGCAACAATAAGATATAGATTAAGTGCTACTTTTCCTTAAAATGATCTTTGGGAAAAAGTTATCAAACTGTGAATACCCTTTGATCTAGCAGTGCTACTACTGGGCTTATATCCCAAGGAAATACTCAAAGAAGGGAAAGGGACCTGTATGTGCCAAAATGTTTGTAGCAGCTTTTTTCGTAGTGGCTAGAAACTGGAAGATGAATGGATGTCCAACAATTGGAGAATGGTTGGGTAAATTATGGTATATGAAGGCTATGGAATATTATTGTTCTGTAAGAAATGACCAGCATGATGAATTCAAAAAGGTTTGGAGAGACTTGCATGATCTGATGCTGAGTGAAATGAGCAGAACCAGAAGATCACTATACACTTCAACAACAATACTGTATGAAGATGTATTCTGATGGAAGCAGATATCTTCAACATAAAGAAGATCCAACTCACTTCCAGCTGATCAATGATGGACAGAAACAACTACACCCAGAGAAGGACCACTGGGAATTGAATGTAAAATATTAGCACTACTGTCTACCCAGGTTACTTATACCTTCGGAACCCAATTCTTAACATGCAACAAGAAAATTGGATTTACACACATATATTGTATCTAGGTTATACTGTAACACATGTAAAATGTATGGGATTGCCTGTCATCTAGGGGAGGGAGTAGAAGGAGGGAGGGGAAAATTTGGAAAAATGAATACAAGGGATAATGTTATAAAAATTACTCATGCATATATACTGTCAAAAATTATAATTATAAAATTAATTTTAAAAATTATCTTTGGAAAATCAGTGGATACCTGTAAACATCAAAACCAAAATTTTATGTGCAAAAAGATCACACTCAATTCCAGGGTAGAAATTATATTAATTTTATATTCCTACCTTTTTTTTTAAATTCACTGTGAAGAAACATTTGCTGTTCAATTCCTGTTTTAAACTGGAAACTATTCCTTTAAGAATTAGCACATTCAAAACTGCCTTAAAGTTAAAAAAGAAAATCTTTCTGGAATGGGTTTTGTTCTTAGATAAGCTTAAATACTGAAATAGGCTGTACTCTCCTCTTTGGAAATATTTACAAGCATATAGAGCAAGCAGTCCCTAACTTAGGATGGCTTCTGTTCCAAAAGTTCATTTGTACAGAGCAGAAACAGTACCACTAGATACCTTGAGAAAATTCTCAGCTCAGTCCTTGAAAGGGGTTGGAAAAATGGGGGAAAGGCAGCCCCCTTTGGATGGGGCGATGGAAAGGGAGCAGAGTACAGTGAGGGGAGTAGAGAGTATATGGAACCTCTAGCAGCTGTCATAGCAGCATGGCAGGAAGAGGCCTGCCTGAGGGGTGCCAATGCACAAGGCAATGGCAGAGGAGGGAAGGGCTTAAGCAGCACCAACAACATTCTCTCCTCATTCAACACACTTTTCTCCATTGCCAGGTGCTGGGCCAGACCCTGGGCATACAATGACAAAACTAAAATGTCTTTGCCTCATTTACATGGTGACTTGGGGGAACAAGGGGAGGGAACAAGAGGTTCATCCTAGCCCAGGATTCCATGGGAAGTAAACGCTCTTGAGACAGGAAAGCGGTAGTTATTGATATCTCTGGACTACTAGTCCAGAGGAAGATTGCCAGGGTTTAGCTTTCCATTAAATGTGAAAGAGCCACATTTTCTCCAGATCAGTCAGAACTGCCCTGAATTCAATTCCAGCACTAGTTATTAAATAGATCTTTTGGGCAGCACCCAGGTGAGGGGGGCCTTTAGTCACTGCGGATAATGCAGGCAGGCTACAATGGCAAGGACCTTGGATCTTAGCATGAGGACCTGAGTTCACATTAGGCTTGTGTTCCTCCTGTGGATGTGTGACGTTGGCCAAGTCACTGAACTTCTTGGGACCTCAGTTTCCTCATCCTAAGTTTAGGAAAACATATCATTCGATTTATGGAGCAGAAAAAACAAATAAACAAACTTATGACATAAAAACCAATTATTTTGCAATAATGCAAATGTGAAAGATATACATTAGAAATACATAAAGTATATCAAGAAAACTCAGGAAGGGAAAGAAGTCATTAATGACTGGAGAAGGGGAAATTGGGGAAGTCTTCAAGCTTATATGTTGGATTTTAAAAGGAAAGGGAAAATTTTTTTTAAATGCACTCCAACAGAGAAAACAACATGAGCAAAAACAGAGTTGGGAAAGAGCAGAGTTTGTTCTAGGGACAGAGATTACTAGAGTACACAGAAGTAGTAGCATGAGATAAAAACTAGTAGACTGGCACATGTAGGCTTTGAATGCCAGGCTAACCATTAAAGAATTTCTAGCAAAAGTAACCTAAAAGGGATCACTTTTTTTTTCTTTTACTTCATGTTGCTATGGTCAAAGAATTCATGATCTCTCAGACAAAATTCTATTTATAGGCCTCTCCAAAGACAAGTCCTCAACAAGGACAAATGATAATACCCTGCTTGATGTGGTTTCCTATTTCTTAAATGCTTATCACATAATTTAGAAGAGAGAAGTACATGAAGGCAGGAAGGAATAGCTCACATTCACAGGGCATTTTGATATTTACCCCCTTAGTAAGAAATAAGCCTGGCAACAATGTGGAGCATAAAGTAAAGGAGTGGCTGACCCTGAAAAGACCAGTCAGAGAATTACTGTAATAGTTGGAAGAGGTAGAACAAGGAGAGGAAAAATAAGGTTCTTTAATTTGATAGTACTGAGAGGAAGAAAAGGATTTAGGAGGAAGATAAAATAGCTGAATAGATCAGAAAGCTAAGAAAAAAATGAAATAAAAAAATAAGTTAATAAGATTCCCTTGTCTGTAATAATGACAGTTTATTGCCTTGAAAAAAGCAGAACAGATTTGAAGAAAGATAATAGAAAATGTGTTCAAGATGTCAGTTTCATCCTATAACATCCCAATTAAAATTAAATGTTTGGTGAAACTAACACTCCTATATATATAATTCACTTCTTAAAACAAGTTTCCATATTAGTGTTTAAACAATAAATCCGAAAAATCTGAGCTTTAATATTAGGAAATAAGTTCAAATACATTTTGAAACAAGAGTCATAAATATCTAAAAGCATTATCAACTATATAAAACTTATTAGGAAACCAGATACTACCTAAAAACTTTTTATTAATTAAAATTAACTAGACTGACCCACTGAAATATGTAATAATATACACCTAAGGTAATCACTAACCACAAACTTGAATTAGTAGTTAGTTATACTCCAAGTATATTCATATACTGTGTTGTAATTAAACTTTAAGTACATATATAATTGAGTGCTTCAGCATTTTAATATAAGATGCAAAAGTTACCCTTATAATTATTCATAATGCACTTTAATGATACTGGTTAGAGATCTAAAACTGCAGACTCCACATCTGCTACAAAGTATAAGAAGACTCTATTAGCAATCTTCTACTGAAAATAAGTAACTTAAGAATTCCTATGTATCCATTTCCAAGTAAAAAGGAGTCCCTATACTCTAATATCCTCTAATCTACCTGTAGTTAAAATTTTAAAAATTAGAATCAACAAAAATACAGCCTGCTAGATTTTCATGCACAACATATCCTTTAAAGAAATGAGCACAGAATACATAAGTCTTTAGAAAGTACTTCACTAACATTTGTTTATTCTATGAATCCTATTCTAAATGTCAAGATTCCACAAACACTTGATAAAAAAAATCATATCATCAAAATATACATCAAAAACGTTCTAACTGAAAAATAGAATAATTTCCTAAGTTGTATCAAAAATTCAATATTTGACAAACAATTCTTTACTTCCACAGCACTAAGTTTACCTAATAAATATGTGATATTCACTAAAATGTCTAATTTCAAAATCCAAACAAAAAATAAAGTGTATATTCACAGGATATAAGTCCTATACACAGTTCAAAACCCTGTATCACAGATGAGAAAACTAAGACCCTAAATAGTAGCTGAGTAGGTTGTCCAAAGTCACACGATCTATTAATGAAAAGCCACTACTGGCTTTTTAAAAATTATTTTTTTTGTTAATGGAAAGGCAGCACTCTTTATGGTACACATCATGCTTTATTATATGACTGAAATTTAATCTACTCAGACCCAGGGAATCATTTACATCCATATATTGTTATATGCATATATACATAGGTAAGGAAAGACTAACAAAACTGTAAATTTCTATTTCTAAAGTTCGATTCTCTTGTCTTTGTGCTTTCATACTAACTTTCTCCCTTCCCTTTAATGTTACAGAAATAGAATTACTAATTCTGGTCTTCTGGTTCCTCTCAGGCATCCCAAAGAAAGCAATGTATTTTTTTTAAAGGGCAAAAGATAATTTCCTTCTAACATGGAGTCATTTTACGGAGAAATAGAATCTACAAGGCCATGTTTAAAGCAGATTACAAGAGCTCTTGTTATTTCTGGGAGTCTACAAAGAAAATCAAATCAAGTCTCTGAGATATTAAGCTATATGAAGACCTTTATTAACATGATTAAAAATTAATGTCAATTAAAATTCTGATGAGTAAAATGGCAAATACATTAAAGCAAATATTCAAGAGACTATTTTAATTATATCATAAATTGACAATTATCTGCTCATCTCTAGACTAAAGGATTAAAATATTTCAAACAAAAATACACACTGAAAATGAGAACATTTTTTTCAATAAAAGATGGAGAAAAAGAAAAAATAGGAGATGGCTATTCAGTTGTTCTCTATTTCTTGACAGAAGAACAAAACGTTAAAATGCTCTTTTGGCCCCAATTATTTTGACTCCCTTCACTAAATCCAAATTGAAACCAATTTACTACATGATATTCCCACAATCAAAAGCTTTGTACAATAGGTTGATAAGGGGCTAGATATCAAATTTATATATTACTTTTCATTTTCAATGTTCTTTAATCAACTCATCTGATGCTCACAATAAGTAGTGTGAAGTGAGGAATTGTTGAAAAGGATATTTTAAATTGAAATCCATTATCAAAGCTAAAACCAAATCCACATTTAAGATTTCTCTCTCATCATTCAGAAGTAATTTGTCTACTCTATTAAATATATCTTGTATTAAAAAAAAACCATATCAAGTAAAAAGTCTCACAGTATCCCATCATAAGATATCCCGAACCCCATGATCCTGAAATTAATTCATGGATTTTGGCAAGAGACATTTCTTAAAGGTACACAATTTATATTTTCACTGGAGAGGCATTAAAAAACAAAACAAGAATAATCCCACCTTTAATAATCAAAAGGAACAGGAATAGCTAATAGTTTTTTTATGTTAATAAACTCCAACCAAAGTCTTCACTGATAATTGATTACAAATTTTTTATTTCTTCTGAATTCACTTATCATAAATTTCAGGGTACTTATCAGGAAGTCCTATTTCTTGGAGATATAATCAAGCATTTAAGGTTTACATTGCTCTTACGGGTTTTTTAAAATTAAATTTCAGTTATTCGACATGTTTCTATACTCTTATACTTTTATCTCCTGGAATAGTCTCCTCTTGCTAACTTCTATTTATTACATTTTTATCTCCACTTCCATTAGAGCTAGATATCCTCTCCCATCTTATTTTCTTAACTGCCAAATAATTAAAACCAGTAAAAAAAACTTTTAGTGATTAGTAATGTACCAACTAGTTTTAAATTACCAGCATTTTCTACTTATAAAATGAGTGATTAAAGATAAAGGAAGCAAGTAGGAAACAAAGGATAGAATGTTTTAAATGTAAAAGTAACCAACTTACACATACTATCCCTCTCAGATTTGATGAATTGGCTAAAACTGAACTCTTTAGACACAAGTTTTACTTTATATGGAGATTAATAAAATATTAAAAATTCCAACACACAAGTCAGCTAAGAATAATTCCTGTGATAACTTCTGTCTCCTACAAAGAGAGATAATAATTGGACAAACTATCCTGCTGGTAGAGGACAAAGCCCAGAGCTTGGGAGTCACAAGAGTGTCCCTGAGTAGCATCTCTCCACACCTTGGCTTTCAAACGAGAGACTTAGACAAGAAGCCTTTCAGGATTTCTTTCAACACTTTAACTTCTTAGATGCTGCCAATCAATGTCATCTGGGTCAAGCACACTCCAACTCATTAAATGTCGAACAACAAAGTTGCCATTGATCAATCATAGTCAGATTTCCAAATTAAGCTATTAAAACAATGGGAAAGTTAACACCTATCTTGTATTCCTTTCCCAACAGCATCAGCACAAAATAAATTTTTCTGCAGATGGTTTTTTATGGACAAGACAAGACACTCAGGGTCCTTGGGTGAGATCTCTTTTGGCTCTAAATCTATGGTCCTATGAGATCTTCCCTATATGTATCCTATATCATCCAAAGTGTAGAAATTAATTAGTTTTAAAAGCCAGATCTTTTGCTTTTGTTTTTAGTTATCAAACTTTTTTTTTTACCATCACTAAACTAAAAACAGAAGAATTTAAAAGGGCAAGGGGGAGTAGGTGGTCAGATAATAGTCATAAGCTTAATCATATGATTCCAATTTACCATCACTCATTTCAGGAGAATTTACTCATTACCCATAAAATGAGGCAACAAAAATAAATCCTTCTTCCTCCCTCCTTTCCTGCTCCCTCATAAAACATGGCATCCCTGGCCCACCTTGTTCTAATTCCATGGCACACAAGTTCTAGGAAAGGGGAACACTTCTTGTGGTCTTTGAGGCCTCCCCTTTGTCACCATCAATCACCAAGGCTTTCTGTTCTGAGTTTCCCCTTCCTCAGATCTGTTAAAATTTTTATTTTGTCAAAAATTTAATAGTCATTTGTTAGGTAGTGATCCAGCCTTAACTGTCACATCTAAACAACTTTCCTCCTCCCCCATTCTTGTTGATTCTTCTCTGGCATATGAAGCTATTGATCACCCTTTCCTCCGGATTTAGTGACATTGCTAGGCCCTGGTTATCCTCCCACCTCTCTGAGTGTGCCTTCACATTCACCACCACCAATGATTCAGTCTCCACCTCAAGATAGCTGAGTGTGGCTGTCACCCTGGTTCTATCCTGGATCATCTAGTGATTTCATTAGGTTATTAGGTTCATAATGGTTCAATTATCATCTCTTGTAGATAAATAGGCAGTTGCCCCAAGCCTGAAGTCAGGAAGACCTGGTATTTAAAAACAGTCTCAGCCACTTCCTAGTTCTGTGACCCTGAACCAGTCCCCTACCTCTGCCTGCCTCAGTTTCCTCATCTGTAAAATGAGCCAGAAAAGGAAATGGCAAACTATTCTAGTATCTTGGCCAAGAAAACCCCAAATGAGTTCAGTCATGAAGAGTCAGCAACTGAACAACAATAAATGTGTGTGTATATATAGTCTTTCCTGAGTGCTAGTCACCCATCTTCAATTGCCCACTAGACATTTTGAACCAGAGGCTTGTCAACATTGAAAATTCAAAAGGCACAAAATAGAATTCATGGTAATACAGAATCATGGTTTTAAAGCTAAAGGAACCTTAGAAGTAAATTATTTTAATCTCATTTTATAGATGAAGAAACAGCTCTATGGAAATTAAATGGCATACTTAGGATCACAGCTAGTAAGAGTATGAGATTGGATTTGAACTCAACTCCTTCTGAATGCAAATCCCACCATCCTTTCCACTATATATCACGTTATCTTTCTTCACGAAAACTATTCTTCTTTGGCTGAAGCTGCCTTCATTCTTCCAGTCACAACCTCAGCATTTTCCTTGACTTCTTTCTCTCTGTCATCCAATCATTTGCCAAATCTAGTCCACTCTCATCCCACAATCTCTCATATTCATCCTCTTCTCTCTCCACTTTTGCCTACACCTCTCTCTAATTTGGGCCCTCAATATTTCTCACCTGTCCTAATGACTTTCTAATTAGCCTTCTTCCTCAAGTCTTTCTTTATTCCAATCCATCCTCTACCCAGCTGCTAAGAGGATTTTCTTAACTCACACATCTGATCATGTCATTCCCCTATTCTGTTCTCTGCCTTCAGTGGTTCCCTATTACTTTTAGAATGAGATAAAAATGCTCTTTTGTCTTTTGTGCAACATGGCTCCAGCCTTCCCTTCCAGCTTCCCCATAACTTCACTCTTAGTCCAGCTAAACTGGCCTTTATGTTGTTTCTCACATACAACATTCCATCCCTTTGTCTTTTAACTCATTCTCTTCCCCATGTCTGGAATGTGCACCCTCCTCACCTCTGACTTTTAAAATCTATTAATTCTTTCAAAGCTCTGCCAAACAACACCTTCTACATGAAACTTTTCCTAATTACACAATTGGTAGAGCATTTCCTTCAAAATTATGTTATCTATGCTTGTAAATTTTTTATGTGATGTGCCTTTGTCAGTACAGAGTAAGCCCTTTGAAAGCTGGAACAATTTTATTTTTATCTTTGTACTTTTTACTGCATTGCAATACTTACACACATTCTAGGGCCCTAACAAATGCTTGTTAATTGCTTTATAGCAATGTATATAAAAATCTTTAACACATGAAAATATTGATTTTTTCCCCAAAATAAATTTCCTGGCTTAAATCTTAAGAATCATTTTTATCCTCCTGTGTAAAAGGCTGAAACTACTTCTGACTGTACCTTGATATAATAAAGGGTGGGTTAAGAGCTAGACTGAAATTAGTCTAATTTGGGAAGAAGGTAATTCAAATCCTATGAAGGAGAATTTTTAACACTATGAGAAACTGAATCTAAGCTAAAATGTCAGTAACTCACTTTTGAATTATAAAACATTCGTCTATTAAAGTCCAATGAATTGAACTGAAGTTGATTTATAAAAATTAAACTACAAAGCCCTCAAATTTTCCCTTTCTCAAACTAGTAAATCTGAAGGTTGAGTACTATTCTCTTATAGCTTCCTTAGATTTTACAGCTATCCTCAATGTGTTGTATTAGGTCCAATTGAGAAAGAGATTACATGGTAATTGAGTAAGAAAGCATCCCAAAGTCACAAGTACCATTAAATATCAATTGTGTTGAATAATATTAATAAATCAGACAGTCAATAATTGAAGGGGAATTCTGTTACTATTAGTGCTAGATACACATAAGCATAGCTAGTTACACAGATTTGGCATCCTGGCATGCTACTAAAACAAAATAGCTCATACACACCTTCTGAAAGGATGGTTTCTTTCAAACACAGCAACAACTCGGCAAACCTTCTGACATCATTGACCAACTGCTTCACGTACTCTGGATCAATAATGGGGCTGTTACAGCAATTTGGGTTGGAATTTATGCTGCTCAAAGAATTGCTTTTGGTGCAGTGCCCCATCCTCCAGTTTCCAGAATTAGGAAGAGGGAAAAGATTACATAGAGAAAATCTGGCAAATGATAAACCACGCTTGTTACTTCCACCGTTCTGCCGCAACATCCCAATTGTTGCAGTGCTTTCAGTTAATGTCCTTCTCGTAACAGAAAATGGAAAACCTTAAAGAGAAAAGAAGACAATTATTAGATACAAATTCATGAGAATTTGATTTACATTCCCAGTACTTTTTTTTTTCTGAGAACAAGAAAGTATTTTGGGAGAAGATATAGTTGCCCTTCAGGCATCAGAACCTCATGCATTAGTATTGACCTTTAAAATAACCCTATTTTTTCTACAACATTTATTAATGGGTAATCAATCTGTTTAAATGGGTTTTTTTAAAAAAATTAATCTTTAATTTAGACAACTTCTTGGGATATAAAATTCTCAAAGTTTATCTATAGTAAAATGTGCCTCTTTTATCTTGAAGCTTACCCCTTTTTTTTTCAAGGTTAGGAATGCCCTAAAATCTGCTATTTCCTAAAATGGTAAGTATCTATATTCACCCAATATTGCTCAATTAAGGAATATATCACATTCCTCCTTTTATGAATATATCACATTCCTCTTTCTAGACTTCATCTTTCCAGAATGAAAGAGTCCTTTTTGGGGATGTGAAAATGATGCAATTTTGCTCCAATTAAATCTGTTTAGTATGGGAGAATTAATTTGATAAAAATTAATACAAATCATTTTCTCCATCAAATTCATTAACTCCAAGAGAAAAAAGATGAGAAAAGCAATCAGAATTGAGCAGGTATATCGAGAAGAGATTCATGTTAGAGACAACACAATTTTGAGGGTGTTGAGGAACTGATATATACATCTGAAATATACCAAAAACATGAAAAAAAAACTCACACCCTATTAATATAAAAAAGGCAATGGAGAGCCCATTAACAACAATGGATCTTTATGAAAACTTTTTATTATTTACAAATTTTTTTCCAGTCATCCCTAACTTTATCAAGGCCTCTGCAACACTGGTCCTCATCCTTTACCTCTTCCTAAAGAACCTACCATTTCTAGAGCTGAGATGCTGGGCTTTACACCAGGTCAGTCTCTTACTGGCCATTTTCAAACTAGGAATCCTTAAACCCCATTCTCAGCTTGCAGGCTCTCCTTTAGGGGTTGGCCTCCCTCTTTTAGAATATAAACTCCTTGAGTAGGATCGTCTGTCTGCCTAGTCAGTATTTTTATTTCCAGTATTTAGCACAGTTCCAACTAAGGAAGTTTTATTGGGTTTTACCACTCACTCCATCAAAATTATTCAAACTTCTTTGAAAGAAAATACCCTCATTTAAAGACTCCTGGACAATAAACATTGGACAAGGCATATAAGTGGAAGAGGTATGCTCACAAAAACTAATTCTCACTCTGATGAACAAAATAGAGTCCAAGATGAAGAAGGAATTCAATCTCATCCTCTTTCCTTCACTCAGTATAATTAAATCAGTTGCCAATCTTGTTCCCATCACATTTCTATGGCCTAAGGTCCCCTTCTCACCTCTCACCTCCTTTTTGTTCCTCCTCTGTAATGTCTGGGCTAGCTTTCTAGAGGTCCTCTGGAAGGGCCTTGGTTTCAGTGAAGGAATGCAGAAGGCAGGAGAGCCACCAGGATGGTGGGAAATAGATGGAATTCTCTCTTCCAGTCCTTCTTAGACCTTATATACTCTATTACAATTACATCGTGACAGCATACTATGTATGTGTGAACTAGAGAACCATTACATCACCATACTAAGTATATATGTGAATTAGAGAACCATCATCTCATCAATTCCACTAAGTTAAACTTGCTTCAAGTATACTTCCCCAGAGTTCTGGCCCCCTACACTCCTGCCTGGAGTCTCTCCACACTGTAAGCCATCTCCACCAGGCCACAAAAGGGATAAAGCCAAGTTGGCCTTCTGTTGCTCAAATAGACCTCCAGTTCTGGTGCCTTTGCATTGGCCGGACCCCATGCCTGAAACATTCTCCCTCCTTACCTCCACCTCTTGGATCCCCTGGCTTTCTTTTAAAGCTTTATTGAAGTGCCACTTTCCATATGAGATCTTTCCTGGTGTCCTTCCCTAAACTGCTTTGGATTCATTTTGTCTAAGTCCTATAAATATGTATCTGTGTACAGGTTGCTTCCTCTATTAGAATAGACTCCTTGAGGGTAAGGACCATTTCCTTTCCATCTTTGTATCCCTTGAACTTAGTACAGTGCCTGGCATATTCCTTGCAGGATTGACTTCCCAAGGTCACACATCAACTAAGTAATGTCAGATATGGCATTCAATCCAACTCTCACCTGTCACTTGGTCTTCAGAGCAAACTAAGAGAAGACTCATGATATACTTTCCTATATGAATATTCACCTATTCATTTTCTTAACTCAAAATATATCTTCCTCAGAAAATTCCAATTATAAAAGATTTCCACATTAAACTGGCATAATTTTGTGCTGATTCTCCTAGCATTTATTTCACTTCAAAACCAAAGTATTTATAGATTATGAAGAAAAACAATATAGAAATGGTAGCCAGGACTATTAGGCACCTACAACCAAAGGACTCCCAGGTGAAGCTTGAACTGTACAAATAGACAAGTGAACAAAAACTGTCTGTGCAATTCTCCCCAGATTCCCATGGAGCCCTTTTCATCCCCTAGCCAGGACAGGGGCCCAAAACTGGACTACCTTTTCTGTAACGTTTTAGCTTCTAAATCAAACATCTGTTCCATATAAGGTTTGATTTCCCTATTTCCATGTGGTGTTCTTCATTAGAATGCATGCTCCTAGAGGGCTGAGACTGGGTTTGCCCAGAGTTTACCATAGAGTTAAGGGCTTCCAAAATGTTTGTTAACTGACAGAATGAAGACATCAAAAATGAATTATTGCACATGCCAAAATGCCTTTTATCGAATTGGTTGGATTTTGAACTAGCAGACACTTTAGCCTAGCCTACTGAGCTCACAGAGGAGAAAACTAAGACTTAACAAGCGCCAGCACAGTTTAAACCCAGGGCTCATCACCTGAGGCAGTGTACTAAGATAGAAAGAACCAATGCTCTAGGGCCAAAGCTCCCAATCCAAGTGCATGACAAGACTTTGGGCAAATCACTTAAAACTCCCCCATACATGCCTAGGCCTCCATCCCCAGTATAAAATGCAGGGATAGCTCAAGTACCTTTCAGCTCTGACCTTAGGGTGGCATTTCCTACTGTTTCCTAGCTGTGACTTGGGTCACCAGGATTCCCCCCCCCCTCAAAAAAAAAGACACTTTAGAATATAAATATTTCCTATTTAAGAAATGAACTATTCAACCGACATTCTAATTTTATATCAACATCTGTGCATTTCTCTCTTACCATTTCTTCCTCAGGAAAAAAAAAAAAAATGTGTGTTATTTCAGAAATCTGCTCTTTCAGCACATTTTTCCGACGAGGTAGGCTCTTACTGCTGAGATATGCCAGACAAAGTTTGGGAGGTTTGTCCCTGTCTTTCTCTCCTTCCCCCCAAATATAAAATCCAAAGTGCACAGCCCCAAAACGTTTAGGATGGGGTAGGGTGCACACCAAAAGTGACAGTTCATTTCAGCACTATCAAATCGGCCCTTAGGTAATGATTTATAAAGCACAGCTGGGCTCTCCCAGCCCTGGTCGCTGGGCAAGGGGAGCCACGCACGGTTTTTCTTGGGAGGAAACTTCCGCCGCTCCCCCCTCCCCACTCCTGCTGGGAACCGCTCGGATTTCTAACAGGCGAGAGGGGAAGTGGGAGAATCTGGCCCCACGCTCCACCTCCTGCGTTGGCCAAGCTGCCCCAGAGATCATTCCCCAGGCCAGGATGGAAATGCTTTTTGGAGACCAACGAGGGGGCTTCAGAAACAGAAACAAGGAAGAGAAGGGAAGAGGAAGAGGAAGAGGAAGAGGAAGGAAGGAAGGAAGGTCGAGGGGAGATGGGAAGGAAGGAAAAGAATTGAAAGAAAGGACGAGAGAAAGAAGAAAAGAGAGGAAGGAAAGAAAATGGGAAAGGAAAGAATAAAAAGGAAATTAGGTTAGGAGGGGGAGAAGAGGAGAGAGGGAGGAAAGGGGAGGAATACTGCCGACACCGCGCTCCCTGCAGCCTGCACAGGTAACTGGATGGCCCCGGGAGACGGGAGTTCATTTCCACACCCACGAAACTGGCAAGGAAAGGTAAATAGGGGCCCACGAGGTTCCGCATCATCCGTTGGGTTTGCCTTATGGCACTCCACCAGAACCCCACAGTTCCCCTTCCCAGCCTCCTCAAAGCATAGTAGCGGATGCAGGGGACCTCGACTTCTCGTTCCGGACGAGGGAGGGCGGGAGAAGAGGCGGGCCGGGAACACTCCCGGCTGAGGGTCCCGGGGACGTCCCGGGTGGGGGGGGTCGCCCAGGCTTGGAGCCAGAAGGTGGAAGTTGGGGAACAAGGGAGGGCGGCTGTGCCCGGAGCGGCTGCCGAGAGCCTCCCTGGCCAGCCGGTCCCGCACCTGCTGCCCCGTCCAAGTCCCATCCGGTCCCGTCCCGTCCTGAGAAGCTCCGCACGGGACCGAACGAGGACGAAGACCGGATCGAGCTCTCGAGGTCTCCGAGGCGGCCAGCACAGCTCGTCCCGGGACCGCGACCCAGGACCCGGAGTCAGAGCCCGGGGAGAAGGGATTACAAGCGGGGCTGAGCGGAGGACGTCAGGGGAAGGGGCTGGGTGGGGCCCGCTCCCTGCGTGTCTCCTCCTCCGCACTACGGCGGTGGGGAAAGAGGGGCTCGGGCTACACTCACCCGGGGAGCATCATCGCGCTGCGGCGGGTGCGCCGGGCCAACATCGAGGTCCTCGGAGGTCGCGGCCGAGTCTCGTAGCCCACAGCCCACGGAGAAGAATCCGCCCTCCCTGGGCCGCCCGGAGCAGAGCGACTTCGGCCGCCGCAGTCAAAGCCACAACCCACTCCGCCGGCGGCCTCAGCTCCCCGCCCCCAATGAGCCCCGAAAGGGGCGGGGCCTCGGCTCCCCGGAGTAACAGGTGGAGGGAGGGGCGGCTAGCTTGTCCGGGACCTCCGGCTTCTCCCGCATTCCTCCTGCAAGCCGGGGAGCCCGAGCTGGAGGCTGGAGCAGGCACAGAGTGGCCGGCCCGTAGCCGGCTGTCAAGGGCTCCGTGCGGTCCCGAGGAGCGTGCTCGCAGGGCATGCGGTTAGTAGCAGACACGCGAAGCAATTAGCCAGAGACCAGACCGAGCTCAGGCTCCCAGATTGGCCCGCTGCTGCCGCGGTCCTGGGACCAAGTGCTTTCTATCGAAAGAAAGCTCCCGGGCAGGTGTTGATTGGTCAGAACGTGGGGGCGAACAGGCTTTGTCACTGCATTTTCTCCCCATCGCGCCTTTGCCCGGGCAGTTTCCCATGGATAGACTGCTCTCCCCTCCTTACCTGCCAGTCCCTCTCCTCATTGAAAAGGGGGTTCAGTCGCATTTTCTTCTGGAAGATTTTGCCCATCTTCCTCAGCCCCCAGTCACTAGTGACTCCTCAAACCTCCTTGCATTTAACTACTTTCCATCTAGAAATAGAGGTCAGGAGTTCTTAACCTCAAGTCCATGAAGCTGTTGTCAGGTACTCTGGTAACTGTTCAGTATCTGGAACAAGCAGGTGCCACAGTAAATAGCATGCCAGTCTCTCTCATCTTCCAGAATTCAAGTGTGGCCTCGGAAAATTTCTAGCCATGTTATCCTTGGCCCTGAACCCTTTTTGCCTCTGTTTCTTCATTTGTCAAACGAGTTGGAGAAGGAAATGGCAAAGAATCTACTCTAGATCCTTTGGCAATAGAACCTCAAATGAGGTCACTGAGTTGGACACAGCTGAAAACTACTGAACAACAATTTCAATATAATTGGTTTTCTTTTGTAATTCTATGTAAGTTGCATTTAAAAACCTGAGTAATATTCTGTTGGCTTGACTAGATTGTCAAAGAGGTCCATGACAAAAAAAAAAGGTTAAGAACTTCTGATATATAACCCAATGACATAAATGAAATTTATATTAATTTTATATTTATGAAGTATATGGCTTTTTTATGCATTGGTTTCCCCGTGCAAGCTCATTATAAAACAAAGAGTGCTTCATTGTTTCTTCCCGTGTGCCTAACAAAGAGTAAGAGTTTGATAAATTTAATTGACTGATTATTGACTGGTTGAATACATATGTTGCTCAACTGATAAAGCTCTTCTAGAGTAGTAAAGATTATAGCTACAGAATGACAGAACTGGGAAAGAACTCAACTTCTTCATGTTACTAATAAGGAAACTGAGGCCCAGGGAAGCTAGATTATTTGCCTAAGGTCACATACAGATCATAGGTTCATCAATTTAGAGTTCAAAGAAACGAGGGAAGCCATCTATTCCAACCCCCTCATTTTATAGGTTAAAATCAAGAAATAAAAAGTGACTTGCTCAATCATACCCTAGTTGTTTTTATATTGTATGTTTTTCTCCCCCTCCTCATTAGATTGACTTCCCAGGGAAGAAGGGATTTCGTCTTTTGCCTTTTTATCCCCAGCCCTACCTCAATTTGGTTGTGCACAGTTAATTCTTCTTTTTTTTTTTTAATCTGAAGTAATCACTTTAATACATTTAAATTAGCACATGAATATATTAATATGATATTTTACCATCAATTTATCATAAAGAACTCAATGCCTTCCCCCTTTAAAAAAATCTCAAAATTATCAGAAATATAG